>NW_027136331.1:0-600000 GCF_039906515.1 Pseudorca crassidens | reverse complement strand
AGCTATAGGACCATAAGTGGAAGTGCCCTAGGCTCTGTTGCTTTGTTTTTTAGATGTTTCAGGAAACACCATACACTTCTCCCGAGTGTCTGTTGGCAATTTACATCCCGCCCATCAGCATAACAAGGCTCCCAGTTCTCCATGGCCTGTCCTGCCTTTCTGGATTTTACACTTTTTTCAGATGGCCCTTTTGACCGGGGGGAAGTGAGACTTCATTGTAGTGCAGATTTCCTTTGCAAGCTTGCTTGGTTGGCCAAAAAGGGCGTATGCGTTTTTTCCTGAATATATTCAGGAAAAAACGCATACGCCCTTTTTGGCCAAGTGCATCATTGTGGACGTTCTGCCTCTTTTCCTATGCTTTCAATGCAATTCCAGTCTACCTCCTGAAATCGGTTTCCTGCAATTCTGCCCCGCTTTCAAGTCCTCTTGGCAGCCTTACTTCAGTATATTTTTGGACGATAGCTGTCATTTATAACTCTGCAGGTTTGTGAATTACAGTGCCCCTGAGCTCCTTTCTTCAACTCGCTTTCTTTTGAGCTGGCCGCAACACCGCAGGATGGCTTCAGGCCCTAATCTGGTTCCGGCACGGCACGCTGAGCCTTTGGTTAATTCCTCTTCCTGGTGGGAAATGAGAGTTAAATTTGCCCGTCCAGACACCTCCAGCTAGTCTCTCATTGGTTCTCGCTATTCCTGTTCATCTTCCGCAGAAATTGCAAACTGGGCCAAACAGGAGGTTAAAGGGACTGACTCTCCAAGTCGGGAGGGTGTTAGTAAAGCATCTCGAATGTTGCACCCGAGTACCAGGGTACGAAAACTGAGACATATTTGAACACGTCTCCCGATCACATGGTTGATCATACTCTAGGTTCCACATGCATGTTTTAGCTGAAGGAAGAATACCTTAAACCTGGGTAGTTGAAACCCGTGGAATGGGTACCATGCAATATGACTTCAAAGGGTCTTCATTTGCTCACCGAACCTCTCCAATCCTATCACTGCTGCGTTTATGCCCCTGTACACATGCTTGATTCTCTTTCGGAGACATAGCAATCCATAGGTTTTAAGATACTGACTAGTCAGGTTCATTCTTAGGCATTTAATATGCGGTGTTGAGTACATTTCGTTGAGCAAGGAGTAGCTCTTGTCTATTCCATATTTGGCTTAAGGAACTTTATCTGTGCTCATTTCAATCTCTGGTTTTATGCAGCACCCCAACTCACCTTTCCCCTTAAGCAAGCATAAGTTGGTTTTCTAAATGTGAGACCCTGTTCTGTTCTGTAATTCAGTTCCTGTGTAGCCAAGTTTACATTCCGTGTATTACTGATATCTTATGATGTTTCTTTTTCTGTGTGACTTATTTCAGTTAGAATCATCATACCTGAATCCACTCATTGTGCTGCTAAGGGCCTGATGACATAGATTTCATTGCTGAGTGATATTGCTTTGTAAGTAAATACCACAACTTCTTTATCCATTTTTCACTTTCTGCGATGTTGAACTTGTACTGTAAACGAGGTTCTTGTAAACAGAGGCGTCCCAATGTTTGGGGTGGCTGTGTCTTTTTGATTTTAATTTCCCTAAGCTATAGGACCATAAGTGGAAGTGCCCTAGGCTCTGTTGCTTTGTTTTTTAGATGTTTCAGGAAACACCATACACTTCTCCCGAGTGTCTGTTGGCAATTTACATCCCGCCCATCAGCATAACAAGGCTCCCAGTTCTCCATGGCCTGTCCTGCCTTTCTGGATTTTACACTTTTTTCAAATGGCCCTTTTGACTGGGGGGAAGTGAGACTTCATTGTAGTGCAGATTTCCTTTGCAAGCTTGCTTGGTTGGCCAAAAAGTGCGTATGCGTTTTTTCCTGAAAAGGAAAAACGCATACGCCCTTTTTGGCCAAGTGCATCATTGTGGACGTTCTGCCTCTTTTCCTATGCTTTCAATGCAATTCCAGTCTACCTCCTGAAATCGGTTTCCTGCAATTCTGCCCCGCTTTCAAGTCCTCTTGGCAGCCTTACTTCAGTATATTTTTGGACGATAGCTGTCATTTATAAGTCTGCAGGTTTGTGAATTACAGTGCCCCTGAGCTCCTTTCTTCAACTCGCTTTCTTTTGAGCTGGCCGCAACACCGCAGGATGGCTTCAGGCCCTAATCTGGTTCCGGCACGGCACGCTGAGCCTTTGGTTAATTCCTCTTCCTGGTGGGAAATGAGAGTTAAATTTGCCCGTCCAGACACCTCCAGCTAGTCTCTCATTGGTTCTCGCTATTCCTGTTCATCTTCCGCAGAAATTGCAAACTGGGCCAAACAGGAGGTTAAAGGGACTGACTCTCCAAGTCAGGAGGGTGTTAGTAAAGCGTCTGGAATGTTGCACCCGAGTACCAGGGTACGAAAACTGAGACATATTTGAACACGTCTCCCGATCACATGGTTGATCATACTCTAGGTTCCACATGCATGTTTTAGCTGAAGGAAGAATACCTTAAACCTGGGTAGTTGAAACCCGTGGAATGGGTACCATGCAATATGACTTCAAAGGGTCTTCATTTGCTCACCGAACCTCTCCAATCCTATCACTGCTACGTTTATGCCCCTGTACACATGCTTGATTCTCTTTCGGAGACATAGCAATCCATAGGTTTTAAGATACTTACTAGTCAGGTACATTCTTAGGCATTTAATATGCGGTGTTGAGTCCATTTCGTTGAGCAAGGAGTAGCTCTTGTCTATTCCATATTTGGCTTAAGGAACTTTATCTGTGCTCATTTCAATCTCTGGTTTTATGCAGCACCCCAACTCACCTTTCCCCTTAAGCAAGCATAAGTTGGTTTTCTAAATTTGAGACCCTGTTCTGTTCTGTAATTCAGTTCCTGTGTAGCCAAGTTTACATTCCGTGTATTACTGATATCTTATGATGTTTCTTTTTCTGTGTGACTTATTTCAGTTAGAATCATCATACCTGAATCCACTCATTGTGCTGCTAAGGGCCTGATGACATAGATTTCATTGCTGAGTGATATTGCTTTGTAAGTAAATACCACAACTTCTTTATCCATTTTTCACTTTCTGCGATGTTGAACTTGTACTGTAAACGAGGTTCTTGTAAACAGAGGCGTCCCAAACTTTGGGGTGGCTGTGTCTTTTTGATTTTAATTTCCCTAAGCTATAGGACCATAAGTGGAAGGGCCCTAGGCTCTGTTGCTTTGTTTTTTAGATGTTTCAGGAAACACCATACACTTCTCCCGAGTGTCTGTTGGCAATTTACATCCCGCCCATCAGCATAACAAGGCTCCCAGTTCTCCATGGCCTGTCCTGCCTTTCTGGATTTTACACTTTTTTCAGATGGCCCTTTTGACCGGGGGGAAGTGAGACTTCATTGTAGTGCAGATTTCCTTTGCAAGCTTGCTTGGTTGGCCAAAAAGGGCGTATGCGTTTTTTCCTGAATATATTCAGGAAAAAACGCATACGCCCTTTTTGGCCAAGTGCATCATTGTGGACGTTCTGCCTCCTTTCCTATGATTTCAATGCAATTCCAGTCTACCTCCTGAAATTGGTTTCCTGCAATTCTGCCCCGCTTTCAAGTCCTCTTGGCAGCCTTACTTCAGTATATTTTTGGACGATAGCTGTCATTTATAACTCTGCAGGTTTGTGAATTACAGTGCCCCTGAGCTCCTTTCTTCAACTCGCTTTCTTTTGAGCTGGCCGCAACACCGCAGGATGGCTTCAGGCCCTAATCTGGTTCCGGCACGGCACGCTGAGCCTTTGGTTAATTCCTCTTCCTGGTGGGAAATGAGAGTTAAATTTGCCCGTCCAGACACCTCCAGCTAGTCTCTCATTGGTTCTCGCTATTCCTGTTCATCTTCCGCAGAAATTGCAAACTGGGCCAAACAGGAGGTTAAAGGGACTGACTCTCCAAGTCGGGAGGGTGTTAGTAAAGCGTCTGGAATGTTGCACCCGAGTACCAGGGTACGAAAACTGAGACATATTTGAACACGTCTCCCGATCACATGGTTGATCATACTCTAGGTTCCACATGCATGTTTTAGCTGAAGGAAGAATCCCTGAAACCTGGAGATTTGAGACCCGTGGAATGGGTACCATGCAATATGACTTCAAAGGGTCTTTGTTTGCTCACCGAACCTCTCCAATCCTATCACTGCTGCGTTTATGCCCCTGGACACACGCTTGATTCTCTTTTGGAGATATAGCAATACATAGGTTTTAAGATACTTACTAGTGAGGTACATTATTAGGCGCTTAATATGGGGTGTTGAGTCCATTTCATTGAGCAAGGAGTAGCTCTTGTCTATTCCATATTTGGCTTAAGGAACTTTATCTGTGCTCATTTCAGTCTCTGGTTTTATGCAGCACCCCAACTCACCTTTACCCTTAAGCAAGCATAAGTTGGTTTTCTACATTTGAGACCCTGTTCTGTTCTGTAATTCAGTTCCTGTGTAGCCAAGTTTACATTCCATGTATTACTGATATCTTATGATGTTTCTTTTTCTGTGTGACTTATTTCAGTTAGAATCATCATACCTGAATCCACTCATTGTGCTGCTAAGGGCCTGATGACGTAGATTTCATTGCTGAGTGATATTGCTTTGTAAGTAAATACCACAACTTCTTTATCCATTTTTCACTTTCTGTGATGTTGAACTTGTACTGTAAACGAGGTTCTTGTAAACAGAGGCGTCCCAAACTTTGGGGTGGCTGTGTCTTTTTGATTTTAATTTCCCTAAGCTATAGGACCATAAGTGGAAGTGCCCTAGGCTCTGTTGCTTTGTTTTTTAGATGTTTCAGGAAACACCGTACACTTCTCCCGAGTGTCTGTTGGCAATTTACATCCCGCCCATCAGCATAACAAGGCTCCCAGTTCTCCATGGCCTGTCCTGCCTTTCTGGATTTTACACTTTTTTCAGATGGCCCTTTTGACCGGGGGGAAGTGAGACTTCATTGTAGTGCAGATTTCCTTTGCAAGCTTGCTTGGTTGGCCAAAAAGGGCGTATGCGTTTTTTCCTGAATATATTCAGGAAAAAACGCATACGCCCTTTTTGGCCAAGTGCATCATTGTGGACGTTCTGCCTCTTTTCCTATGCTTTCAATGCAATTCCAGTCTACCTCCTGAAATCGGTTTCCTGCAATTCTGCCCCGCTTTCAAGTCCTCTTGGCAGCCTTACTTCAGTATATTTTTGGACGATAGCTGTCATTTATAACTCTGCAGGTTTGTGAATTACAGTGCCCCTGAGCTCCTTTCTTCAACTCGCTTTCTTTTGAGCTGGCCGCAACACCGCAGGATGGCTTCAGGCCCTAATCTGGTTCCGGCACGGCACGCTGAGCCTTTGGTTAATTCCTCTTCCTGGTGGGAAATGAGAGTTAAATTTGCCCGTCCAGACACCTCCAGCTAGTCTCTCATTGGTTCTCGCTATTCCTGTTCATCTTCCGCAGAAATTGCAAACTGGGCCAAACAGGAGGTTAAAGGGACTGACTCTCCAAGTCGGGAGGGTGTTAGTAAAGCATCTCGAATGTTGCACCCGAGTACCAGGGTACGAAAACTGAGACATATTTGAACACGTCTCCCGATCACATGGTTGATCATACTCTAGGTTCCACATGCATGTTTTAGCTGAAGGAAGAATACCTTAAACCTGGGTAGTTGAAACCCGTGGAATGGGTACCATGCAATATGACTTCAAAGGGTCTTCATTTGCTCACCGAACCTCTCCAATCCTATCACTGCTGCGTTTATGCCCCTGTACACATGCTTGATTCTCTTTCGGAGACATAGCAATCCATAGGTTTTAAGATACTTACTAGTCAGGTACATTCTTAGGCATTTAATATGCGGTGTTGAGTCCATTTCGTTGAGCAAGGAGTAGCTCTTGTCTATTCCATATTTGGCTTAAGGAACTTTATCTGTGCTCATTTCAATCTCTGGTTTTATGCAGCACCCCAACTCACCTTTACCCTTAAGCAAGCATAAGTTGGTTTTCTAAATTTGAGACCCTGTTCTGTTCTGTAATTCAGTTCCTGTGTAGCCAAGTTTACATTCCGTGTATTACTGATATCTTATGATGTTTCTTTTTCTGTGTGACTTATTTCAGTTAGAATCATCATACCTGAATCCACTCATTGTGCTGCTAAGGGCCTGATGACATAGATTTCATTGCTGAGTGATATTGCTTTGTAAGTAAATACCACAACTTCTTTATCCATTTTTCACTTTCTGCGATGTTGAACTTGTACTGTAAACGAGGTTCTTGTAAACAGAGGCGTCCCAAACTTTGGGGTGGCTGTGTCTTTTTGATTTTAATTTCCCTAAGCTATAGGACCATAAGTGGAAGGGCCCTAGGCTCTGTTGCTTTGTTTTTTAGATGTTTCAGGAAACACCATACACTTCTCCCGAGTGTCTGTTGGCAATTTACATCCCGCCCATCAGCATAACAAGGCTCCCAGTTCTCCATGGCCTGTCCTGCCTTTCTGGATTTTACACTTTTTTCAGATGGCCCTTTTGACCGGGGGGAAGTGAGACTTCATTGTAGTGCAGATTTCCTTTGCAAGCTTGCTTGGTTGGCCAAAAAGGGCGTATGCGTTTTTTCCTGAATATATTCAGGAAAAAACGCATACGCCCTTTTTGGCCAAGTGCATCATTGTGGACGTTCTGCCTCCTTTCCTATGATTTCAATGCAATTCCAGTCTACCTCCTGAAATTGGTTTCCTGCAATTCTGCCCCGCTTTCAAGTCCTCTTGGCAGCCTTACTTCAGTATATTTTTGGACGATAGCTGTCATTTATAACTCTGCAGGTTTGTGAATTACAGTGCCCCTGAGCTCCTTTCTTCAACTCGCTTTCTTTTGAGCTGGCCGCAACACCGCAGGATGGCTTCAGGCCCTAATCTGGTTCCGGCACGGCACGCTGAGCCTTTGGTTAATTCCTCTTCCTGGTGGGAAATGAGAGTTAAATTTGCCCGTCCAGACACCTCCAGCTAGTCTCTCATTGGTTCTCGCTATTCCTGTTCATCTTCCGCAGAAATTGCAAACTGGGCCAAACAGGAGGTTAAAGGGACTGACTCTCCAAGTCGGGAGGGTGTTAGTAAAGCGTCTGGAATGTTGCACCCGAGTACCAGGGTACGAAAACTGAGACATATTTGAACACGTCTCCCGATCACATGGTTGATCATACTCTAGGTTCCACATGCATGTTTTAGCTGAAGGAAGAATCCCTGAAACCTGGAGAGTTGAGACCCGTGGAATGGGTACCATGCAATATGACTTCAAAGGGTCTTTGTTTGCTCACCGAACCTCTCCAATCCTATCACTGCTGCGTTTATGCCCCTGGACACACGCTTGATTCTCTTTTGGAGATATAGCAATCCATAGGTTTTAAGATACTTACTAGTGAGGTACATTATTAGGCGCTTAATATGGGGTGTTGAGTCCATTTCATTGAGCAAGGAGTAGCTCTTGTCTATTCCATATTTGGCTTAAGGAACTTTATCTGTGCTCATTTCAATCTCTGGTTTTATGCAGCACCCCAACTCACCTTTACCCTTAAGCAAGCATAAGTTGGTTTTCTACATTTGAGACCCTGTTCTGTTCTGTAATTCAGTTCCTGTGTAGCCAAGTTTACATTCCATGTATTACTGATATCTTATGATGTTTCTTTTTCTGTGTGACTTATTTCAGTTAGAATCATCATACCTGAATCCACTCATTGTGCTGCTAAGGGCCTGATGACATAGATTTCATTGCTGAGTGATATTGCTTTGTAAGTAAATACCACAACTTCTTTATCCATTTTTCACTTTCTGTGATGTTGAACTTGTACTGTAAACGAGGTTCTTGTAAACAGAGGCGTCCCAAACTTTGGGGTGGCTGTGTCTTTTTGATTTTAATTTCCCTAAGCTATAGGACCATAAGTGGAAGTGCCCTAGGCTCTGTTGCTTTGTTTTTTAGATGTTTCAGGAAACACCATACACTTCTCCCGAGTGTCTGTTGGCAATTTACATCCCGCCCATCAGCATAACAAGGCTCCCAGTTCTCCATGGCCTGTCCTGCCTTTCTGGATTTTACACTTTTTTCAGATGGCCCTTTTGACCGGGGGGAAGTGAGACTTCATTGTAGTGCAGATTTCCTTTGCAAGCTTGCTTGGTTGGCCAAAAAGGGCGTATGCGTTTTTTCCTGAATATATTCAGGAAAAAACGCATACGCCCTTTTTGGCCAAGTGCATCATTGTGGACGTTCTGCCTCTTTTCCTATGCTTTCAATGCAATTCCAGTCTACCTCCTGAAATCGGTTTCCTGCAATTCTGCCCCGCTTTCAAGTCCTCTTGGCAGCCTTACTTCAGTATATTTTTGGACGATAGCTGTCATTTATAACTCTGCAGGTTTGTGAATTACAGTGCCCCTGAGCTCCTTTCTTCAACTCGCTTTCTTTTGAGCTGGCCGCAACACCGCAGGATGGCTTCAGGCCCTAATCTGGTTCCGGCACGGCACGCTGAGCCTTTGGTTAATTCCTCTTCCTGGTGGGAAATGAGAGTTAAATTTGCCCGTCCAGACACCTCCAGCTAGTCTCTCATTGGTTCTCGCTATTCCTGTTCATCTTCCGCAGAAATTGCAAACTGGGCCAAACAGGAGGTTAAAGGGACTGACTCTCCAAGTCGGGAGGGTGTTAGTAAAGCATCTCGAATGTTGCACCCGAGTACCAGGGTACGAAAACTGAGACATATTTGAACACGTCTCCCGATCACATGGTTGATCATACTCTAGGTTCCACATGCATGTTTTAGCTGAAGGAAGAATACCTTAAACCTGGGTAGTTGAAACCCGTGGAATGGGTACCATGCAATATGACTTCAAAGGGTCTTCATTTGCTCACCGAACCTCTCCAATCCTATCACTGCTGCGTTTATGCCCCTGTACACATGCTTGATTCTCTTTCGGAGACATAGCAATCCATAGGTTTTAAGATACTGACTAGTCAGGTTCATTCTTAGGCATTTAATATGCGGTGTTGAGTACATTTCGTTGAGCAAGGAGTAGCTCTTGTCTATTCCATATTTGGCTTAAGGAACTTTATCTGTGCTCATTTCAATCTCTGGTTTTATGCAGCACCCCAACTCACCTTTCCCCTTAAGCAAGCATAAGTTGGTTTTCTAAATGTGAGACCCTGTTCTGTTCTGTAATTCAGTTCCTGTGTAGCCAAGTTTACATTCCGTGTATTACTGATATCTTATGATGTTTCTTTTTCTGTGTGACTTATTTCAGTTAGAATCATCATACCTGAATCCACTCATTGTGCTGCTAAGGGCCTGATGACATAGATTTCATTGCTGAGTGATATTGCTTTGTAAGTAAATACCACAACTTCTTTATCCATTTTTCACTTTCTGCGATGTTGAACTTGTACTGTAAACGAGGTTCTTGTAAACAGAGGCGTCCCAATGTTTGGGGTGGCTGTGTCTTTTTGATTTTAATTTCCCTAAGCTATAGGACCATAAGTGGAAGTGCCCTAGGCTCTGTTGCTTTGTTTTTTAGATGTTTCAGGAAACACCATACACTTCTCCCGAGTGTCTGTTGGCAATTTACATCCCGCCCATCAGCATAACAAGGCTCCCAGTTCTCCATGGCCTGTCCTGCCTTTCTGGATTTTACACTTTTTTCAAATGGCCCTTTTGACCGGGGGGAAGTGAGACTTCATTGTAGTGCAGATTTCCTTTGCAAGCTTGCTTGGTTGGCCAAAAAGGGCGTATGCGTTTTTTCCTGAATATATTCAGGAAAAAACGCATATGCCCTTTTTGGCCAAGTGCATCATTGTGGACGTTCTGCCTCTTTTCCTATGCTTTCAATGCAATTCCAGTCTACCTCCTGAAATCGGTTTCCTGCAATTCTGCCCCGCTTTCAAGTCCTCTTGGCAGCCTTACTTCAGTATATTTTTGGACGATAGCTGTCATTTATAACTCTGCAGGTTTGTGAATTACAGTGCCCCTGAGCTCCTTTCTTCAACTCGCTTTCTTTTGAGCTGGCCGCAACACCGCAGGATGGCTTCAGGCCCTAATCTGGTTCCGGCACGGCACGCTGAGCCTTTGGTTAATTCCTCTTCCTGGTGGGAAATGAGAGTTAAATTTGCCCGTCCAGACACCTCCAGCTAGTCTCTCATTGGTTCTCGCTATTCCTGTTCATCTTCCGCAGAAATTGCAAACTGGGCCAAACAGGAGGTTAAAGGGACTGACTCTCCAAGTCAGGAGGGTGTTAGTAAAGCGTCTGGAATGTTGCACCCGAGTACCAGGGTACGAAAACTGAGACATATTTGAACACGTCTCCCGATCACATGGTTGATCATACTCTAGGTTCCACATGCATGTTTTAGCTGAAGGAAGAATACCTTAAACCTGGGTAGTTGAAACCCGTGGAATGGGTACCATGCAATATGACTTCAAAGGGTCTTCATTTGCTCACCGAACCTCTCCAATCCTATCACTGCTACGTTTATGCCCCTGTACACATGCTTGATTCTCTTTCGGAGACATAGCAATCCATAGGTTTTAAGATACTTACTAGTCAGGTACATTCTTAGGCATTTAATATGCGGTGTTGAGTCCATTTCGTTGAGCAAGGAGTAGCTCTTGTCTATTCCATATTTGGCTTAAGGAACTTTATCTGTGCTCATTTCAATCTCTGGTTTTATGCAGCACCCCAACTCACCTTTCCCCTTAAGCAAGCATAAGTTGGTTTTCTAAATTTGAGACCCTGTTCTGTTCTGTAATTCAGTTCCTGTGTAGCCAAGTTTACATTCCGTGTATTACTGATATCTTATGATGTTTCTTTTTCTGTGTGACTTATTTCAGTTAGAATCATCATACCTGAATCCACTCATTGTGCTGCTAAGGGCCTGATGACATAGATTTCATTGCTGAGTGATATTGCTTTGTAAGTAAATACCACAACTTCTTTATCCATTTTTCACTTTCTGCGATGTTGAACTTGTACTGTAAACGAGGTTCTTGTAAACAGAGGCGTCCCAAACTTTGGGGTGGCTGTGTCTTTTTGATTTTAATTTCCCTAAGCTATAGGACCATAAGTGGAAGGGCCCTAGGCTCTGTTGCTTTGTTTTTTAGATGTTTCAGGAAACACCATACACTTCTCCCGAGTGTCTGTTGGCAATTTACATCCCGCCCATCAGCATAACAAGGCTCCCAGTTCTCCATGGCCTGTCCTGCCTTTCTGGATTTTACACTTTTTTCAGATGGCCCTTTTGACCGGGGGGAAGTGAGACTTCATTGTAGTGCAGATTTCCTTTGCAAGCTTGCTTGGTTGGCCAAAAAGGGCGTATGCGTTTTTTCCTGAATATATTCAGGAAAAAACGCATACGCCCTTTTTGGCCAAGTGCATCATTGTGGACGTTCTGCCTCCTTTCCTATGATTTCAATGCAATTCCAGTCTACCTCCTGAAATTGGTTTCCTGCAATTCTGCCCCGCTTTCAAGTCCTCTTGGCAGCCTTACTTCAGTATATTTTTGGACGATAGCTGTCATTTATAACTCTGCAGGTTTGTGAATTACAGTGCCCCTGAGCTCCTTTCTTCAACTCGCTTTCTTTTGAGCTGGCCGCAACACCGCAGGATGGCTTCAGGCCCTAATCTGGTTCCGGCACGGCACGCTGAGCCTTTGGTTAATTCCTCTTCCTGGTGGGAAATGAGAGTTAAATTTGCCCGTCCAGACACCTCCAGCTAGTCTCTCATTGGTTCTCGCTATTCCTGTTCATCTTCCGCAGAAATTGCAAACTGGGCCAAACAGGAGGTTAAAGGGACTGACTCTCCAAGTCGGGAGGGTGTTAGTAAAGCGTCTGGAATGTTGCACCCGAGTACCAGGGTACGAAAACTGAGACATATTTGAACACGTCTCCCGATCACATGGTTGATCATACTCTAGGTTCCACATGCATGTTTTAGCTGAAGGAAGAATCCCTGAAACCTGGAGAGTTGAGACCCGTGGAATGGGTACCATGCAATATGACTTCAAAGGGTCTTTGTTTGCTCACCGAACCTCTCCAATCCTATCACTGCTGCGTTTATGCCCCTGGACACACGCTTGATTCTCTTTTGGAGATATAGCAATCCATAGGTTTTAAGATACTTACTAGTGAGGTACATTATTAGGCGCTTAATATGGGGTGTTGAGTCCATTTCATTGAGCAAGGAGTAGCTCTTGTCTATTCCATATTTGGCTTAAGGAACTTTATCTGTGCTCATTTCAATCTCTGGTTTTATGCAGCACCCCAACTCACCTTTACCCTTAAGCAAGCATAAGTTGGTTTTCTACATTTGAGACCCTGTTCTGTTCTGTAATTCAGTTCCTGTGTAGCCAAGTTTACATTCCATGTATTACTGATATCTTATGATGTTTCTTTTTCTGTGTGACTTATTTCAGTTAGAATCATCATACCTGAATCCACTCATTGTGCTGCTAAGGGCCTGATGACATAGATTTCATTGCTGAGTGATATTGCTTTGTAAGTAAATACCACAACTTCTTTATCCATTTTTCACTTTCTGTGATGTTGAACTTGTACTGTAAACGAGGTTCTTGTAAACAGAGGCGTCCCAAACTTTGGGGTGGCTGTGTCTTTTTGATTTTAATTTCCCTAAGCTATAGGACCATAAGTGGAAGTGCCCTAGGCTCTGTTGCTTTGTTTTTTAGATGTTTCAGGAAACACCATACACTTCTCCCGAGTGTCTGTTGGCAATTTACATCCCGCCCATCAGCATAACAAGGCTCCCAGTTCTCCATGGCCTGTCCTGCCTTTCTGGATTTTACACTTTTTTCAGATGGCCCTTTTGACCGGGGGGAAGTGAGACTTCATTGTAGTGCAGATTTCCTTTGCAAGCTTGCTTGGTTGGCCAAAAAGGGCGTATGCGTTTTTTCCTGAATATATTCAGGAAAAAACGCATACGCCCTTTTTGGCCAAGTGCATCATTGTGGACGTTCTGCCTCTTTTCCTATGCTTTCAATGCAATTCCAGTCTACCTCCTGAAATCGGTTTCCTGCAATTCTGCCCCGCTTTCAAGTCCTCTTGGCAGCCTTACTTCAGTATATTTTTGGACGATAGCTGTCATTTATAACTCTGCAGGTTTGTGAATTACAGTGCCCCTGAGCTCCTTTCTTCAACTCGCTTTCTTTTGAGCTGGCCGCAACACCGCAGGATGGCTTCAGGCCCTAATCTGGTTCCGGCACGGCACGCTGAGCCTTTGGTTAATTCCTCTTCCTGGTGGGAAATGAGAGTTAAATTTGCCCGTCCAGACACCTCCAGCTAGTCTCTCATTGGTTCTCGCTATTCCTGTTCATCTTCCGCAGAAATTGCAAACTGGGCCAAACAGGAGGTTAAAGGGACTGACTCTCCAAGTCGGGAGGGTGTTAGTAAAGCATCTCGAATGTTGCACCCGAGTACCAGGGTACGAAAACTGAGACATATTTGAACACGTCTCCCGATCACATGGTTGATCATACTCTAGGTTCCACATGCATGTTTTAGCTGAAGGAAGAATACCTTAAACCTGGGTAGTTGAAACCCGTGGAATGGGTACCATGCAATATGACTTCAAAGGGTCTTCATTTGCTCACCGAACCTCTCCAATCCTATCACTGCTGCGTTTATGCCCCTGTACACATGCTTGATTCTCTTTCGGAGACATAGCAATCCATAGGTTTTAAGATACTGACTAGTCAGGTTCATTCTTAGGCATTTAATATGCGGTGTTGAGTACATTTCGTTGAGCAAGGAGTAGCTCTTGTCTATTCCATATTTGGCTTAAGGAACTTTATCTGTGCTCATTTCAATCTCTGGTTTTATGCAGCACCCCAACTCACCTTTCCCCTTAAGCAAGCATAAGTTGGTTTTCTAAATGTGAGACCCTGTTCTGTTCTGTAATTCAGTTCCTGTGTAGCCAAGTTTACATTCCGTGTATTACTGATATCTTATGATGTTTCTTTTTCTGTGTGACTTATTTCAGTTAGAATCATCATACCTGAATCCACTCATTGTGCTGCTAAGGGCCTGATGACATAGATTTCATTGCTGAGTGATATTGCTTTGTAAGTAAATACCACAACTTCTTTATCCATTTTTCACTTTCTGCGATGTTGAACTTGTACTGTAAACGAGGTTCTTGTAAACAGAGGCGTCCCAATGTTTGGGGTGGCTGTGTCTTTTTGATTTTAATTTCCCTAAGCTATAGGACCATAAGTGGAAGTGCCCTAGGCTCTGTTGCTTTGTTTTTTAGATGTTTCAGGAAACACCATACACTTCTCCCGAGTGTCTGTTGGCAATTTACATCCCGCCCATCAGCATAACAAGGCTCCCAGTTCTCCATGGCCTGTCCTGCCTTTCTGGATTTTACACTTTTTTCAAATGGCCCTTTTGACCGGGGGGAAGTGAGACTTCATTGTAGTGCAGATTTCCTTTGCAAGCTTGCTTGGTTGGCCAAAAAGTGCGTATGCGTTTTTTCCTGAATATATTCAGGAAAAAACGCATACGCCCTTTTTGGCCAAGTGCATCATTGTGGACGTTCTGCCTCTTTTCCTATGCTTTCAATGCAATTCCAGTCTACCTCCTGAAATCGGTTTCCTGCAATTCTGCCCCGCTTTCAAGTCCTCTTGGCAGCCTTACTTCAGTATATTTTTGGACGATAGCTGTCATTTATAAGTCTGCAGGTTTGTGAATTACAGTGCCCCTGAGCTCCTTTCTTCAACTCGCTTTCTTTTGAGCTGGCCGCAACACCGCAGGATGGCTTCAGGCCCTAATCTGGTTCCGGCACGGCACGCTGAGCCTTTGGTTAATTCCTCTTCCTGGTGGGAAATGAGAGTTAAATTTGCCCGTCCAGACACCTCCAGCTAGTCTCTCATTGGTTCTCGCTATTCCTGTTCATCTTCCGCAGAAATTGCAAACTGGGCCAAACAGGAGGTTAAAGGGACTGACTCTCCAAGTCAGGAGGGTGTTAGTAAAGCGTCTGGAATGTTGCACCCGAGTACCAGGGTACGAAAACTGAGACATATTTGAACACGTCTCCCGATCACATGGTTGATCATACTCTAGGTTCCACATGCATGTTTTAGCTGAAGGAAGAATACCTTAAACCTGGGTAGTTGAAACCCGTGGAATGGGTACCATGCAATATGACTTCAAAGGGTCTTCATTTGCTCACCGAACCTCTCCAATCCTATCACTGCTACGTTTATGCCCCTGTACACATGCTTGATTCTCTTTCGGAGACATAGCAATCCATAGGTTTTAAGATACTTACTAGTCAGGTACATTCTTAGGCATTTAATATGCGGTGTTGAGTCCATTTCGTTGAGCAAGGAGTAGCTCTTGTCTATTCCATATTTGGCTTAAGGAACTTTATCTGTGCTCATTTCAATCTCTGGTTTTATGCAGCACCCCAACTCACCTTTCCCCTTAAGCAAGCATAAGTTGGTTTTCTAAATTTGAGACCCTGTTCTGTTCTGTAATTCAGTTCCTGTGTAGCCAAGTTTACATTCCGTGTATTACTGATAACTTATGATGTTTCTTTTTCTGTGTGACTTATTTCAGTTAGAATCATCATACCTGAATCCACTCATTGTGCTGCTAAGGGCCTGATGACATAGATTTCATTGCTGAGTGATATTGCTTTGTAAGTAAATACCACAACTTCTTTATCCATTTTTCACTTTCTGCGATGTTGAACTTGTACTGTAAACGAGGTTCTTGTAAACAGAGGCGTCCCAAACTTTGGGGTGGCTGTGTCTTTTTGATTTTAATTTCCCTAAGCTATAGGACCATAAGTGGAAGGGCCCTAGGCTCTGTTGCTTTGTTTTTTAGATGTTTCAGGAAACACCATACACTTCTCCCGAGTGTCTGTTGGCAATTTACATCCCGCCCATCAGCATAACAAGGCTCCCAGTTCTCCATGGCCTGTCCTGCCTTTCTGGATTTTACACTTTTTTCAGATGGCCCTTTTGACCGGGGGGAAGTGAGACTTCATTGTAGTGCAGATTTCCTTTGCAAGCTTGCTTGGTTGGCCAAAAAGGGCGTATGCGTTTTTTCCTGAATATATTCAGGAAAAAACGCATACGCCCTTTTTGGCCAAGTGCATCATTGTGGACGTTCTGCCTCCTTTCCTATGATTTCAATGCAATTCCAGTCTACCTCCTGAAATTGGTTTCCTGCAATTCTGCCCCGCTTTCAAGTCCTCTTGGCAGCCTTACTTCAGTATATTTTTGGACGATAGCTGTCATTTATAACTCTGCAGGTTTGTGAATTACAGTGCCCCTGAGCTCCTTTCTTCAACTCGCTTTCTTTTGAGCTGGCCGCAACACCGCAGGATGGCTTCAGGCCCTAATCTGGTTCCGGCACGGCACGCTGAGCCTTTGGTTAATTCCTCTTCCTGGTGGGAAATGAGAGTTAAATTTGCCCGTCCAGACACCTCCAGCTAGTCTCTCATTGGTTCTCGCTATTCCTGTTCATCTTCCGCAGAAATTGCAAACTGGGCCAAACAGGAGGTTAAAGGGACTGACTCTCCAAGTCGGGAGGGTGTTAGTAAAGCGTCTGGAATGTTGCACCCGAGTACCAGGGTACGAAAACTGAGACATATTTGAACACGTCTCCCGATCACATGGTTGATCATACTCTAGGTTCCACATGCATGTTTTAGCTGAAGGAAGAATCCCTGAAACCTGGAGAGTTGAGACCCGTGGAATGGGTACCATGCAATATGACTTCAAAGGGTCTTTGTTTGCTCACCGAACCTCTCCAATCCTATCACTGCTGCGTTTATGCCCCTGGACACACGCTTGATTCTCTTTTGGAGATATAGCAATCCATAGGTTTTAAGATACTTACTAGTGAGGTACATTATTAGGCGCTTAATATGGGGTGTTGAGTCCATTTCATTGAGCAAGGAGTAGCTCTTGTCTATTCCATATTTGGCTTAAGGAACTTTATCTGTGCTCATTTCAATCTCTGGTTTTATGCAGCACCCCAACTCACCTTTACCCTTAAGCAAGCATAAGTTGGTTTTCTACATTTGAGACCCTGTTCTGTTCTGTAATTCAGTTCCTGTGTAGCCAAGTTTACATTCCATGTATTACTGATATCTTATGATGTTTCTTTTTCTGTGTGACTTATTTCAGTTAGAATCATCATACCTGAATCCACTCATTGTGCTGCTAAGGGCCTGATGACATAGATTTCATTGCTGAGTGATATTGCTTTGTAAGTAAATACCACAACTTCTTTATCCATTTTTCACTTTCTGTGATGTTGAACTTGTACTGTAAACGAGGTTCTTGTAAACAGAGGCGTCCCAAACTTTGGGGTGGCTGTGTCTTTTTGATTTTAATTTCCCTAAGCTATAGGACCATAAGTGGAAGTGCCCTAGGCTCTGTTGCTTTGTTTTTTAGATGTTTCAGGAAACACCATACACTTCTCCCGAGTGTCTGTTGGCAATTTACATCCCGCCCATCAGCATAACAAGGCTCCCAGTTCTCCATGGCCTGTCCTGCCTTTCTGGATTTTACACTTTTTTCAGATGGCCCTTTTGACCGGGGGGAAGTGAGACTTCATTGTAGTGCAGATTTCCTTTGCAAGCTTGCTTGGTTGGCCAAAAAGGGCGTATGCGTTTTTTCCTGAATATATTCAGGAAAAAACGCATACGCCCTTTTTGGCCAAGTGCATCATTGTGGACGTTCTGCCTCTTTTCCTATGCTTTCAATGCAATTCCAGTCTACCTCCTGAAATCGGTTTCCTGCAATTCTGCCCCGCTTTCAAGTCCTCTTGGCAGCCTTACTTCAGTATATTTTTGGACGATAGCTGTCATTTATAACTCTGCAGGTTTGTGAATTACAGTGCCCCTGAGCTCCTTTCTTCAACTCGCTTTCTTTTGAGCTGGCCGCAACACCGCAGGATGGCTTCAGGCCCTAATCTGGTTCCGGCACGGCACGCTGAGCCTTTGGTTAATTCCTCTTCCTGGTGGGAAATGAGAGTTAAATTTGCCCGTCCAGACACCTCCAGCTAGTCTCTCATTGGTTCTCGCTATTCCTGTTCATCTTCCGCAGAAATTGCAAACTGGGCCAAACAGGAGGTTAAAGGGACTGACTCTCCAAGTCGGGAGGGTGTTAGTAAAGCATCTCGAATGTTGCACCCGAGTACCAGGGTACGAAAACTGAGACATATTTGAACACGTCTCCCGATCACATGGTTGATCATACTCTAGGTTCCACATGCATGTTTTAGCTGAAGGAAGAATACCTTAAACCTGGGTAGTTGAAACCCGTGGAATGGGTACCATGCAATATGACTTCAAAGGGTCTTCATTTGCTCACCGAACCTCTCCAATCCTATCACTGCTGCGTTTATGCCCCTGTACACATGCTTGATTCTCTTTCGGAGACATAGCAATCCATAGGTTTTAAGATACTGACTAGTCAGGTTCATTCTTAGGCATTTAATATGCGGTGTTGAGTACATTTCGTTGAGCAAGGAGTAGCTCTTGTCTATTCCATATTTGGCTTAAGGAACTTTATCTGTGCTCATTTCAATCTCTGGTTTTATGCAGCACCCCAACTCACCTTTCCCCTTAAGCAAGCATAAGTTGGTTTTCTAAATGTGAGACCCTGTTCTGTTCTGTAATTCAGTTCCTGTGTAGCCAAGTTTACATTCCGTGTATTACTGATATCTTATGATGTTTCTTTTTCTGTGTGACTTATTTCAGTTAGAATCATCATACCTGAATCCACTCATTGTGCTGCTAAGGGCCTGATGACATAGATTTCATTGCTGAGTGATATTGCTTTGTAAGTAAATACCACAACTTCTTTATCCATTTTTCACTTTCTGCGATGTTGAACTTGTACTGTAAACGAGGTTCTTGTAAACAGAGGCGTCCCAATGTTTGGGGTGGCTGTGTCTTTTTGATTTTAATTTCCCTAAGCTATAGGACCATAAGTGGAAGTGCCCTAGGCTCTGTTGCTTTGTTTTTTAGATGTTTCAGGAAACACCATACACTTCTCCCGAGTGTCTGTTGGCAATTTACATCCCGCCCATCAGCATAACAAGGCTCCCAGTTCTCCATGGCCTGTCCTGCCTTTCTGGATTTTACACTTTTTTCAGATGGCCCTTTTGACCGGGGGGAAGTGAGACTTCATTGTAGTGCAGATTTCCTTTGCAAGCTTGCTTGGTTGGCCAAAAAGGGCGTATGCGTTTTTTCCTGAATATATTCAGGAAAAAACGCATACGCCCTTTTTGGCCAAGTGCATCATTGTGGACGTTCTGCCTCTTTTCCTATGCTTTCAATGCAATTCCAGTCTACCTCCTGAAATCGGTTTCCTGCAATTCTGCCCCGCTTTCAAGTCCTCTTGGCAGCCTTACTTCAGTATATTTTTGGACGATAGCTGTCATTTATAACTCTGCAGGTTTGTGAATTACAGTGCCCCTGAGCTCCTTTCTTCAACTCGCTTTCTTTTGAGCTGGCCGCAACACCGCAGGATGGCTTCAGGCCCTAATCTGGTTCCGGCACGGCACGCTGAGCCTTTGGTTAATTCCTCTTCCTGGTGGGAAATGAGAGTTAAATTTGCCCGTCCAGACACCTCCAGCTAGTCTCTCATTGGTTCTCGCTATTCCTGTTCATCTTCCGCAGAAATTGCAAACTGGGCCAAACAGGAGGTTAAAGGGACTGACTCTCCAAGTCGGGAGGGTGTTAGTAAAGCATCTCGAATGTTGCACCCGAGTACCAGGGTACGAAAACTGAGACATATTTGAACACGTCTCCCGATCACATGGTTGATCATACTCTAGGTTCCACATGCATGTTTTAGCTGAAGGAAGAATACCTTAAACCTGGGTAGTTGAAACCCGTGGAATGGGTACCATGCAATATGACTTCAAAGGGTCTTCATTTGCTCACCGAACCTCTCCAATCCTATCACTGCTGCGTTTATGCCCCTGTACACATGCTTGATTCTCTTTCGGAGACATAGCAATCCATAGGTTTTAAGATACTGACTAGTCAGGTTCATTCTTAGGCATTTAATATGCGGTGTTGAGTACATTTCGTTGAGCAAGGAGTAGCTCTTGTCTATTCCATATTTGGCTTAAGGAACTTTATCTGTGCTCATTTCAATCTCTGGTTTTATGCAGCACCCCAACTCACCTTTCCCCTTAAGCAAGCATAAGTTGGTTTTCTAAATGTGAGACCCTGTTCTGTTCTGTAATTCAGTTCCTGTGTAGCCAAGTTTACATTCCGTGTATTACTGATATCTTATGATGTTTCTTTTTCTGTGTGACTTATTTCAGTTAGAATCATCATACCTGAATCCACTCATTGTGCTGCTAAGGGCCTGATGACATAGATTTCATTGCTGAGTGATATTGCTTTGTAAGTAAATACCACAACTTCTTTATCCATTTTTCACTTTCTGCGATGTTGAACTTGTACTGTAAACGAGGTTCTTGTAAACAGAGGCGTCCCAATGTTTGGGGTGGCTGTGTCTTTTTGATTTTAATTTCCCTAAGCTATAGGACCATAAGTGGAAGTGCCCTAGGCTCTGTTGCTTTGTTTTTTAGATGTTTCAGGAAACACCATACACTTCTCCCGAGTGTCTGTTGGCAATTTACATCCCGCCCATCAGCATAACAAGGCTCCCAGTTCTCCATGGCCTGTCCTGCCTTTCTGGATTTTACACTTTTTTCAAATGGCCCTTTTGACCGGGGGGAAGTGAGACTTCATTGTAGTGCAGATTTCCTTTGCAAGCTTGCTTGGTTGGCCAAAAAGTGCGTATGCGTTTTTTCCTGAATATATTCAGGAAAAAACGCATACGCCCTTTTTGGCCAAGTGCATCATTGTGGATGTTCTGCCTCTTTTCCTATGCTTTCAATGCAATTCCAGTCTACCTCCTGAAATCGGTTTCCTGCAATTCTGCCCCGCTTTCAAGTCCTCTTGGCAGCCTTACTTCAGTATATTTTTGGACGATAGCTGTCATTTATAAGTCTGCAGGTTTGTGAATTACAGTGCCCCTGAGCTCCTTTCTTCAACTCGCTTTCTTTTGAGCTGGCCGCAACACCGCAGGATGGCTTCAGGCCCTAATCTGGTTCCGGCACGGCACGCTGAGCCTTTGGTTAATTCCTCTTCCTGGTGGGAAATGAGAGTTAAATTTGCCCGTCCAGACACCTCCAGCTAGTCTCTCATTGGTTCTCGCTATTCCTGTTCATCTTCCGCAGAAATTGCAAACTGGGCCAAACAGGAGGTTAAAGGGACTGACTCTCCAAGTCAGGAGGGTGTTAGTAAAGCGTCTGGAATGTTGCACCCGAGTACCAGGGTACGAAAACTGAGACATATTTGAACACGTCTCCCGATCACATGGTTGATCATACTCTAGGTTCCACATGCATGTTTTAGCTGAAGGAAGAATACCTTAAACCTGGGTAGTTGAAACCCGTGGAATGGGTACCATGCAATATGACTTCAAAGGGTCTTCATTTGCTCACCGAACCTCTCCAATCCTATCACTGCTACGTTTATGCCCCTGTACACATAGTTGATTCTCTTTCGGAGACATAGCAATCCATAGGTTTTAAGATACTTACTAGTCAGGTACATTCTTAGGCATTTAATATGCGGTGTTGAGTCCATTTCGTTGAGCAAGGAGTAGCTCTTGTCTATTCCATATTTGGCTTAAGGAACTTTATCTGTGCTCATTTCAATCTCTGGTTTTATGCAGCACCCCAACTCACCTTTACCCTTAAGCAAGCATAAGTTGGTTTTCTAAATTTGAGACCCTGTTCTGTTCTGTAATTCAGTTCCTGTGTAGCCAAGTTTACATTCCGTGTATTACTGATATCTTATGATGTTTCTTTTTCTGTGTGACTTATTTCAGTTAGAATCATCATACCTGAATCCACTCATTGTGCTGCTAAGGGCCTGATGACATAGATTTCATTGCTGAGTGATATTGCTTTGTAAGTAAATACCACAACTTCTTTATCCATTTTTCACTTTCTGTGATGTTGAACTTGTACTGTAAACGAGGTTCTTGTAAATAGAGGCGTCCCAAACTTTGGGGTGGCTGTGTCTTTTTGATTTTAATTTCCCTAAGCTATAGGACCATAAGTGGAAGGGCCCTAGGCTCTGTTGCTTTGTTTTTTAGATGTTTCAGGAAACACCATACACTTCTCCCGAGTGTCTGTTGGCAATTTACATCCCGCCCATCAGCATAACAAGGCTCCCAGTTCTCCATGGCCTGTCCTGCCTTTCTGGATTTTACACTTTTTTCAGATGGCCCTTTTGACCGGGGGGAAGTGAGACTTCATTGTAGTGCAGATTTCCTTTGCAAGCTTGCTTGGTTGGCCAAAAAGGGCGTATGCGTTTTTTCCTGAATATATTCAGGAAAAAACGCATACGCCCTTTTTGGCCAAGTGCATCATTGTGGACGTTCTGCCTCCTTTCCTATGATTTCAATGCAATTCCAGTCTACCTCCTGAAATTGGTTTCCTGCAATTCTGCCCCGCTTTCAAGTCCTCTTGGCAGCCTTACTTCAGTATATTTTTGGACGATAGCTGTCATTTATAACTCTGCAGGTTTGTGAATTACAGTGCCCCTGAGCTCCTTTCTTCAACTCGCTTTCTTTTGAGCTGGCCGCAACACCGCAGGATGGCTTCAGGCCCTAATCTGGTTCCGGCACGGCACGCTGAGCCTTTGGTTAATTCCTCTTCCTGGTGGGAAATGAGAGTTAAATTTGCCCGTCCAGACACCTCCAGCTAGTCTCTCATTGGTTCTCGCTATTCCTGTTCATCTTCCGCAGAAATTGCAAACTGGGCCAAACAGGAGGTTAAAGGGACTGACTCTCCAAGTCGGGAGGGTGTTAGTAAAGCGTCTGGAATGTTGCACCCGAGTACCAGGGTACGAAAACTGAGACATATTTGAACACGTCTCCCGATCACATGGTTGATCATACTCTAGGTTCCACATGCATGTTTTAGCTGAAGGAAGAATCCCTGAAACCTGGAGAGTTGAGACCCGTGGAATGGGTACCATGCAATATGACTTCAAAGGGTCTTTGTTTGCTCACCGAACCTCTCCAATCCTATCACTGCTGCGTTTATGCCCCTGGACACACGCTTGATTCTCTTTTGGAGATATAGCAATCCATAGGTTTTAAGATACTTACTAGTGAGGTACATTATTAGGCGCTTAATATGGGGTGTTGAGTCCATTTCATTGAGCAAGGAGTAGCTCTTGTCTATTCCATATTTGGCTTAAGGAACTTTATCTGTGCTCATTTCAATCTCTGGTTTTATGCAGCACCCCAACTCACCTTTACCCTTAAGCAAGCATAAGTTGGTTTTCTACATTTGAGACCCTGTTCTGTTCTGTAATTCAGTTCCTGTGTAGCCAAGTTTACATTCCATGTATTACTGATATCTTATGATGTTTCTTTTTCTGTGTGACTTATTTCAGTTAGAATCATCATACCTGAATCCACTCATTGTGCTGCTAAGGGCCTGATGACATAGATTTCATTGCTGAGTGATATTGCTTTGTAAGTAAATACCACAACTTCTTTATCCATTTTTCACTTTCTGTGATGTTGAACTTGTACTGTAAACGAGGTTCTTGTAAACAGAGGCGTCCCAAACTTTGGGGTGGCTGTGTCTTTTTGATTTTAATTTCCCTAAGCTATAGGACCATAAGTGGAAGTGCCCTAGGCTCTGTTGCTTTGTTTTTTAGATGTTTCAGGAAACACCATACACTTCTCCCGAGTGTCTGTTGGCAATTTACATCCCGCCCATCAGCATAACAAGGCTCCCAGTTCTCCATGGCCTGTCCTGCCTTTCTGGATTTTACACTTTTTTCAGATGGCCCTTTTGACCGGGGGGAAGTGAGACTTCATTGTAGTGCAGATTTCCTTTGCAAGCTTGCTTGGTTGGCCAAAAAGGGCGTATGCGTTTTTTCCTGAATATATTCAGGAAAAAACGCATACGCCCTTTTTGGCCAAGTGCATCATTGTGGACGTTCTGCCTCTTTTCCTATGCTTTCAATGCAATTCCAGTCTACCTCCTGAAATCGGTTTCCTGCAATTCTGCCCCGCTTTCAAGTCCTCTTGGCAGCCTTACTTCAGTATATTTTTGGACGATAGCTGTCATTTATAACTCTGCAGGTTTGTGAATTACAGTGCCCCTGAGCTCCTTTCTTCAACTCGCTTTCTTTTGAGCTGGCCGCAACACCGCAGGATGGCTTCAGGCCCTAATCTGGTTCCGGCACGGCACGCTGAGCCTTTGGTTAATTCCTCTTCCTGGTGGGAAATGAGAGTTAAATTTGCCCGTCCAGACACCTCCAGCTAGTCTCTCATTGGTTCTCGCTATTCCTGTTCATCTTCCGCAGAAATTGCAAACTGGGCCAAACAGGAGGTTAAAGGGACTGACTCTCCAAGTCGGGAGGGTGTTAGTAAAGCATCTCGAATGTTGCACCCGAGTACCAGGGTACGAAAACTGAGACATATTTGAACACGTCTCCCGATCACATGGTTGATCATACTCTAGGTTCCACATGCATGTTTTAGCTGAAGGAAGAATACCTTAAACCTGGGTAGTTGAAACCCGTGGAATGGGTACCATGCAATATGACTTCAAAGGGTCTTCATTTGCTCACCGAACCTCTCCAATCCTATCACTGCTGCGTTTATGCCCCTGTACACATGCTTGATTCTCTTTCGGAGACATAGCAATCCATAGGTTTTAAGATACTGACTAGTCAGGTTCATTCTTAGGCATTTAATATGTGGTGTTGAGTACATTTCGTTGAGCAAGGAGTAGCTCTTGTCTATTCCATATTTGGCTTAAGGAACTTTATCTGTGCTCATTTCAATCTCTGGTTTTATGCAGCACCCCAACTCACCTTTCCCCTTAAGCAAGCATAAGTTGGTTTTCTAAATGTGAGACCCTGTTCTGTTCTGTAATTCAGTTCCTGTGTAGCCAAGTTTACATTCCGTGTATTACTGATATCTTATGATGTTTCTTTTTCTGTGTGACTTATTTCAGTTAGAATCATCATACCTGAATCCACTCATTGTGCTGCTAAGGGCCTGATGACATAGATTTCATTGCTGAGTGATATTGCTTTGTAAGTAAATACCACAACTTCTTTATCCATTTTTCACTTTCTGTGATGTTGAACTTGTACTGTAAACGAGGTTCTTGTAAACAGCGGCGTCCCAAACTTTGGGGTGGCTGTGTCTTTTTGATTTTAATTTCCCTAAGCTATAGGACCATAAGTGGAAGTGCCCTAGGCTCTGTTGCTTTGTTTTTTAGATGTTTCAGGAAACACCATACACTTCTCCCGAGTGTCTGTTGGCAATTTACATCCCGCCCATCAGCATAACAAGGCTCCCAGTTCTCCATGGCCTGTCCTGCCTTTCTGGATTTTACACTTTTTTCAGATGGCCCTTTTGACCGGGGGGAAGTGAGACTTCATTGTAGTGCAGATTTCCTTTGCAAGCTTGCTTGGTTGGCCAAAAAGGGCGTATGCGTTTTTTCCTGAATATATTCAGGAAAAAACGCATACGCCCTTTTTGGCCAAGTGCATCATTGTGGACGTTCTGCCTCTTTTCCTATGCTTTCAATGCAATTCCAGTCTACCTCCTGAAATTGGTTTCCTGCAATTCTGCCCCGCTTTCAAGTCCTCTTGGCAGCCTTACTTCAGTATATTTTTGGACGATAGCTGTCATTTATAACTCTGCAGGTTTGTGAATTACAGTGCCCCTGAGCTCCTTTCTTCAACTCGCTTTCTTTTGAGCTGGCCGCAACACCGCAGGATGGCTTCAGGCCCTAATCTGGTTCCGGCACGGCACGCTGAGCCTTTGGTTAATTCCTCTTCCTGGTGGGAAATGAGAGTTAAATTTGCCCGTCCAGACACCTCCAGCTAGTCTCTCATTGGTTCTCGCTATTCCTGTTCATCTTCCGCAGAAATTGCAAACTGGGCCAAACAGGAGGTTAAAGGGACTGACTCTCCAAGTCGGGAGGGTGTTAGTAAAGCATCTCGAATGTTGCACCCGAGTACCAGGGTACGAAAACTGAGACATATTTGAACACGTCTCCCGATCACATGGTTGATCATACTCTAGGTTCCACATGCATGTTTTAGCTGAAGGAAGAATACCTTAAACCTGGGTAGTTGAAACCCGTGGAATGGGTACCATGCAATATGACTTCAAAGGGTCTTCATTTGCTCACCGAACCTCTCCAATCCTATCACTGCTGCATTTATGCCCCTGTACACATGCTTGATTCTCTTTCGGAGACATAGCAATCCATAGGTTTTAAGATACTGACTAGTCAGGTTCATTCTTAGGCATTTAATATGCGGTGTTGAGTACATTTCGTTGAGCAAGGAGTAGCTCTTGTCTATTCCATATTTGGCTTAAGGAACTTTATCTGTGCTCATTTCAATCTCTGGTTTTATGCAGCACCCCAACTCACCTTTCCCCTTAAGCAAGCATAAGTTGGTTTTCTAAATGTGAGACCCTGTTCTGTTCTGTAATTCAGTTCCTGTGTAGCCAAGTTTACATTCCGTGTATTACTGATATCTTATGATGTTTCTTTTTCTGTGTGACTTATTTCAGTTAGAATCATCATACCTGAATCCACTCATTGTGCTGCTAAGGGCCTGATGACATACATTTCATTGCTGAGTGATATTGCTTTGTAAGTAAATACCACAACTTCTTTATCCATTTTTCACTTTCTGCGATGTTGAACTTGTACTGTAAACGAGGTTCTTGTAAACAGAGGCGTCCCAATGTTTGGGGTGGCTGTGTCTTTTTGATTTTAATTTCCCTAAGCTATAGGACCATAAGTGGAAGTGCCCTAGGCTCTGTTGCTTTGTTTTTTAGATGTTTCAGGAAACACCATACACTTCTCCCGAGTGTCTGTTGGCAATTTACATCCCGCCCATCAGCATAACAAGGCTCCCAGTTCTCCATGGCCTGTCCTGCCTTTCTGGATTTTACACTTTTTTCAAATGGCCCTTTTGACCGGGGGGAAGTGAGACTTCATTGTAGTGCAGATTTCCTTTGCAAGCTTGCTTGGTTGGCCAAAAAGTGCGTATGCGTTTTTTCCTGAATATATTCAGGAAAAAACGCATACGCCCTTTTTGGCCAAGTGCATCATTGTGGATGTTCTGCCTCTTTTCCTATGCTTTCAATGCAATTCCAGTCTACCTCCTGAAATCGGTTTCCTGCAATTCTGCCCCGCTTTCAAGTCCTCTTGGCAGCCTTACTTCAGTATATTTTTGGACGATAGCTGTCATTTATAAGTCTGCAGGTTTGTGAATTACAGTGCCCCTGAGCTCCTTTCTTCAACTCGCTTTCTTTTGAGCTGGCCGCAACACCGCAGGATGGCTTCAGGCCCTAATCTGGTTCCGGCACGGCACGCTGAGCCTTTGGTTAATTCCTCTTCCTGGTGGGAAATGAGAGTTAAATTTGCCCGTCCAGACACCTCCAGCTAGTCTCTCATTGGTTCTCGCTATTCCTGTTCATCTTCCGCAGAAATTGCAAACTGGGCCAAACAGGAGGTTAAAGGGACTGACTCTCCAAGTCAGGAGGGTGTTAGTAAAGCGTCTGGAATGTTGCACCCGAGTACCAGGGTACGAAAACTGAGACATATTTGAACACGTCTCCCGATCACATGGTTGATCATACTCTAGGTTCCACATGCATGTTTTAGCTGAAGGAAGAATACCTTAAACCTGGGTAGTTGAAACCCGTGGAATGGGTACCATGCAATATGACTTCAAAGGGTCTTCATTTGCTCACCGAACCTCTCCAATCCTATCACTGCTACGTTTATGCCCCTGTACACATAGTTGATTCTCTTTCGGAGACATAGCAATCCATAGGTTTTAAGATACTTACTAGTCAGGTACATTCTTAGGCATTTAATATGCGGTGTTGAGTCCATTTCGTTGAGCAAGGAGTAGCTCTTGTCTATTCCATATTTGGCTTAAGGAACTTTATCTGTGCTCATTTCAATCTCTGGTTTTATGCAGCACCCCAACTCACCTTTACCCTTAAGCAAGCATAAGTTGGTTTTCTAAATTTGAGACCCTGTTCTGTTCTGTAATTCAGTTCCTGTGTAGCCAAGTTTACATTCCGTGTATTACTGATATCTTATGATGTTTCTTTTTCTGTGTGACTTATTTCAGTTAGAATCATCATACCTGAATCCACTCATTGTGCTGCTAAGGGCCTGATGACATAGATTTCATTGCTGAGTGATATTGCTTTGTAAGTAAATACCACAACTTCTTTATCCATTTTTCACTTTCTGTGATGTTGAACTTGTACTGTAAACGAGGTTCTTGTAAATAGAGGCGTCCCAAACTTTGGGGTGGCTGTGTCTTTTTGATTTTAATTTCCCTAAGCTATAGGACCATAAGTGGAAGGGCCCTAGGCTCTGTTGCTTTGTTTTTTAGATGTTTCAGGAAACACCATACACTTCTCCCGAGTGTCTGTTGGCAATTTACATCCCGCCCATCAGCATAACAAGGCTCCCAGTTCTCCATGGCCTGTCCTGCCTTTCTGGATTTTACACTTTTTTCAGATGGCCCTTTTGACCGGGGGGAAGTGAGACTTCATTGTAGTGCAGATTTCCTTTGCAAGCTTGCTTGGTTGGCCAAAAAGGGCGTATGCGTTTTTTCCTGAATATATTCAGGAAAAAACGCATACGCCCTTTTTGGCCAAGTGCATCATTGTGGACGTTCTGCCTCCTTTCCTATGATTTCAATGCAATTCCAGTCTACCTCCTGAAATTGGTTTCCTGCAATTCTGCCCCGCTTTCAAGTCCTCTTGGCAGCCTTACTTCAGTATATTTTTGGACGATAGCTGTCATTTATAACTCTGCAGGTTTGTGAATTACAGTGCCCCTGAGCTCCTTTCTTCAACTCGCTTTCTTTTGAGCTGGCCGCAACACCGCAGGATGGCTTCAGGCCCTAATCTGGTTCCGGCACGGCACGCTGAGCCTTTGGTTAATTCCTCTTCCTGGTGGGAAATGAGAGTTAAATTTGCCCGTCCAGACACCTCCAGCTAGTCTCTCATTGGTTCTCGCTATTCCTGTTCATCTTCCGCAGAAATTGCAAACTGGGCCAAACAGGAGGTTAAAGGGACTGACTCTCCAAGTCGGGAGGGTGTTAGTAAAGCGTCTGGAATGTTGCACCCGAGTACCAGGGTACGAAAACTGAGACATATTTGAACACGTCTCCCGATCACATGGTTGATCATACTCTAGGTTCCACATGCATGTTTTAGCTGAAGGAAGAATCCCTGAAACCTGGAGAGTTGAGACCCGTGGAATGGGTACCATGCAATATGACTTCAAAGGGTCTTTGTTTGCTCACCGAACCTCTCCAATCCTATCACTGCTGCGTTTATGCCCCTGGACACACGCTTGATTCTCTTTTGGAGATATAGCAATCCATAGGTTTTAAGATACTTACTAGTGAGGTACATTATTAGGCGCTTAATATGGGGTGTTGAGTCCATTTCATTGAGCAAGGAGTAGCTCTTGTCTATTCCATATTTGGCTTAAGGAACTTTATCTGTGCTCATTTCAATCTCTGGTTTTATGCAGCACCCCAACTCACCTTTACCCTTAAGCAAGCATAAGTTGGTTTTCTACATTTGAGACCCTGTTCTGTTCTGTAATTCAGTTCCTGTGTAGCCAAGTTTACATTCCATGTATTACTGATATCTTATGATGTTTCTTTTTCTGTGTGACTTATTTCAGTTAGAATCATCATACCTGAATCCACTCATTGTGCTGCTAAGGGCCTGATGACATAGATTTCATTGCTGAGTGATATTGCTTTGTAAGTAAATACCACAACTTCTTTATCCATTTTTCACTTTCTGTGATGTTGAACTTGTACTGTAAACGAGGTTCTTGTAAACAGAGGCGTCCCAAACTTTGGGGTGGCTGTGTCTTTTTGATTTTAATTTCCCTAAGCTATAGGACCATAAGTGGAAGTGCCCTAGGCTCTGTTGCTTTGTTTTTTAGATGTTTCAGGAAACACCATACACTTCTCCCGAGTGTCTGTTGGCAATTTACATCCCGCCCATCAGCATAACAAGGCTCCCAGTTCTCCATGGCCTGTCCTGCCTTTCTGGATTTTACACTTTTTTCAGATGGCCCTTTTGACCGGGGGGAAGTGAGACTTCATTGTAGTGCAGATTTCCTTTGCAAGCTTGCTTGGTTGGCCAAAAAGGGCGTATGCGTTTTTTCCTGAATATATTCAGGAAAAAACGCATACGCCCTTTTTGGCCAAGTGCATCATTGTGGACGTTCTGCCTCTTTTCCTATGCTTTCAATGCAATTCCAGTCTACCTCCTGAAATCGGTTTCCTGCAATTCTGCCCCGCTTTCAAGTCCTCTTGGCAGCCTTACTTCAGTATATTTTTGGACGATAGCTGTCATTTATAACTCTGCAGGTTTGTGAATTACAGTGCCCCTGAGCTCCTTTCTTCAACTCGCTTTCTTTTGAGCTGGCCGCAACACCGCAGGATGGCTTCAGGCCCTAATCTGGTTCCGGCACGGCACGCTGAGCCTTTGGTTAATTCCTCTTCCTGGTGGGAAATGAGAGTTAAATTTGCCCGTCCAGACACCTCCAGCTAGTCTCTCATTGGTTCTCGCTATTCCTGTTCATCTTCCGCAGAAATTGCAAACTGGGCCAAACAGGAGGTTAAAGGGACTGACTCTCCAAGTCGGGAGGGTGTTAGTAAAGCATCTCGAATGTTGCACCCGAGTACCAGGGTACGAAAACTGAGACATATTTGAACACGTCTCCCGATCACATGGTTGATCATACTCTAGGTTCCACATGCATGTTTTAGCTGAAGGAAGAATACCTTAAACCTGGGTAGTTGAAACCCGTGGAATGGGTACCATGCAATATGACTTCAAAGGGTCTTCATTTGCTCACCGAACCTCTCCAATCCTATCACTGCTGCGTTTATGCCCCTGTACACATGCTTGATTCTCTTTCGGAGACATAGCAATCCATAGGTTTTAAGATACTGACTAGTCAGGTTCATTCTTAGGCATTTAATATGTGGTGTTGAGTACATTTCGTTGAGCAAGGAGTAGCTCTTGTCTATTCCATATTTGGCTTAAGGAACTTTATCTGTGCTCATTTCAATCTCTGGTTTTATGCAGCACCCCAACTCACCTTTCCCCTTAAGCAAGCATAAGTTGGTTTTCTAAATGTGAGACCCTGTTCTGTTCTGTAATTCAGTTCCTGTGTAGCCAAGTTTACATTCCGTGTATTACTGATATCTTATGATGTTTCTTTTTCTGTGTGACTTATTTCAGTTAGAATCATCATACCTGAATCCACTCATTGTGCTGCTAAGGGCCTGATGACATAGATTTCATTGCTGAGTGATATTGCTTTGTAAGTAAATACCACAACTTCTTTATCCATTTTTCACTTTCTGTGATGTTGAACTTGTACTGTAAACGAGGTTCTTGTAAACAGCGGCGTCCCAAACTTTGGGGTGGCTGTGTCTTTTTGATTTTAATTTCCCTAAGCTATAGGACCATAAGTGGAAGTGCCCTAGGCTCTGTTGCTTTGTTTTTTAGATGTTTCAGGAAACACCATACACTTCTCCCGAGTGTCTGTTGGCAATTTACATCCCGCCCATCAGCATAACAAGGCTCCCAGTTCTCCATGGCCTGTCCTGCCTTTCTGGATTTTACACTTTTTTCAGATGGCCCTTTTGACCGGGGGGAAGTGAGACTTCATTGTAGTGCAGATTTCCTTTGCAAGCTTGCTTGGTTGGCCAAAAAGGGCGTATGCGTTTTTTCCTGAATATATTCAGGAAAAAACGCATACGCCCTTTTTGGCCAAGTGCATCATTGTGGACGTTCTGCCTCTTTTCCTATGCTTTCAATGCAATTCCAGTCTACCTCCTGAAATTGGTTTCCTGCAATTCTGCCCCGCTTTCAAGTCCTCTTGGCAGCCTTACTTCAGTATATTTTTGGACGATAGCTGTCATTTATAACTCTGCAGGTTTGTGAATTACAGTGCCCCTGAGCTCCTTTCTTCAACTCGCTTTCTTTTGAGCTGGCCGCAACACCGCAGGATGGCTTCAGGCCCTAATCTGGTTCCGGCACGGCACGCTGAGCCTTTGGTTAATTCCTCTTCCTGGTGGGAAATGAGAGTTAAATTTGCCCGTCCAGACACCTCCAGCTAGTCTCTCATTGGTTCTCGCTATTCCTGTTCATCTTCCGCAGAAATTGCAAACTGGGCCAAACAGGAGGTTAAAGGGACTGACTCTCCAAGTCGGGAGGGTGTTAGTAAAGCATCTCGAATGTTGCACCCGAGTACCAGGGTACGAAAACTGAGACATATTTGAACACGTCTCCCGATCACATGGTTGATCATACTCTAGGTTCCACATGCATGTTTTAGCTGAAGGAAGAATACCTTAAACCTGGGTAGTTGAAACCCGTGGAATGGGTACCATGCAATATGACTTCAAAGGGTCTTCATTTGCTCACCGAACCTCTCCAATCCTATCACTGCTGCATTTATGCCCCTGTACACATGCTTGATTCTCTTTCGGAGACATAGCAATCCATAGGTTTTAAGATACTGACTAGTCAGGTTCATTCTTAGGCATTTAATATGCGGTGTTGAGTACATTTCGTTGAGCAAGGAGTAGCTCTTGTCTATTCCATATTTGGCTTAAGGAACTTTATCTGTGCTCATTTCAATCTCTGGTTTTATGCAGCACCCCAACTCACCTTTCCCCTTAAGCAAGCATAAGTTGGTTTTCTAAATGTGAGACCCTGTTCTGTTCTGTAATTCAGTTCCTGTGTAGCCAAGTTTACATTCCGTGTATTACTGATATCTTATGATGTTTCTTTTTCTGTGTGACTTATTTCAGTTAGAATCATCATACCTGAATCCACTCATTGTGCTGCTAAGGGCCTGATGACATACATTTCATTGCTGAGTGATATTGCTTTGTAAGTAAATACCACAACTTCTTTATCCATTTTTCACTTTCTGCGATGTTGAACTTGTACTGTAAACGAGGTTCTTGTAAACAGAGGCGTCCCAATGTTTGGGGTGGCTGTGTCTTTTTGATTTTAATTTCCCTAAGCTATAGGACCATAAGTGGAAGTGCCCTAGGCTCTGTTGCTTTGTTTTTTAGATGTTTCAGGAAACACCATACACTTCTCCCGAGTGTCTGTTGGCAATTTACATCCCGCCCATCAGCATAACAAGGCTCCCAGTTCTCCATGGCCTGTCCTGCCTTTCTGGATTTTACACTTTTTTCAAATGGCCCTTTTGACCGGGGGGAAGTGAGACTTCATTGTAGTGCAGATTTCCTTTGCAAGCTTGCTTGGTTGGCCAAAAAGGGCGTATGCGTTTTTTCCTGAATATATTCAGGAAAAAACGCATACGCCCTTTTTGGCCAAGTGCATCATTGTGGACGTTCTGCCTCTTTTCCTATGCTTTCAATGCAATTCCAGTCTACCTCCTGAAATCGGTTTCCTGCAATTCTGCCCCGCTTTCAAGTCCTCTTGGCAGCCTTACTTCAGTATATTTTTGGACGATAGCTGTCATTTATAACTCTGCAGGTTTGTGAATTACAGTGCCCCTGAGCTCCTTTCTTCAACTTGCTTTCCTTTGAGCTGGCCGCAACACCGCAGGATGGCTTCAGGCCCTAATCTGGTTCCGGCACGGCACGCTGAGCCTTTGGTTAATTCCTCTTCCTGGTGGGAAATGAGAGTTAAATTTGCCCGTCCAGACACCTCCAGCTAGTCTCTCATTGGTTCTCGCTATTCCTGTTCATCTTCCACAGAAATTGCAAACTGGGCCAAACAGGAGGTTAAAGGGACTGACTCTCCAAGTCGGGAGGGTGTTAGTAAAGCGTCTGGAATGTTGCACCCGAGTACCAGGGTACGAAAACTGAGACATATTTGAACACGTCTCCCGATCACATGGTTGATCATACTCTAGGTTCCACATGCATGTTTTACCTGAAGGAAGAATACCTTAAACCTGGGTAGTTGAAACCCGTGGAATGGGTACCATGCAATATGACTTCAAAGGGTCTTCATTTGCTCACCGAACCTCTCCAATCCTATCACTGCTGCGTTTATGCCCCTGTACACATGCTTGATTCTCTTTCGGAGACATAGCAATCCATAGGTTTTAAGATACTTACTAGTCAGGTACATTCTTAGGCGTTTAATATGGGGTGTTGAGTCCATTTCGTTGAGCAAGGAGTAGCTCTTGTCTATTCCATATTTGGCTTAAGGAACTTTATCTGTGCTCATTTCAATCTCTGGTTTTATGCAGCACCCCAACTCACCTTTCCCCTTAAGCAAGCATAAGTTGGTTTTCTAAATTTGAGACCCTGTTCTGTTCTGTAATTCAGTTCCTGTGTAGCCAAGTTTACATTCCGTGTATTACTGATATCTTATGATGTTTCTTTTTCTGTGTGACTTATTTCAGTTAGAATCATCATACCTGAATCCACTCATTGTGCTGCTAAGGGCCTGATGACATAGATTTCATTGCTGAGTGATATTGCTTTGTAAGTAAATACCACAACTTCTTTATCCATTTTTCACTTTCTGCGATGTTGAACTTGTACTGTAAACGAGGTTCTTGTAAACAGAGGCGTCCCAATGTTTGGGGTGGCTGTGTCTTTTTGATTTTAATTTCCCTAAGCTATAGGACCATAAGTGGAAGTGCCCTAGGCTCTGTTGCTTTGTTTTTTAGATGTTTCAGGAAACACCATACACTTCTCCCCAGTGGCTGTTGGCAATTTACATCCCGCCCATCAGCATAACAAGGCTCCCAGTTCTCCATGGCCTGTCCTGCCTTTCTGGATTTTACACTTTTTTCAGATGGCCCTTTTGACCGGGGGGAAGTGAGACTTCATTGTAGTGCAGATTTCCTTTGCAAGCTTGCTTGGTTGCCCAAAAAGGGCGTATGCGTTTTTTCCTGAATATATTCAGGAAAAAACGCATACGCCCTTTTTGGCCAAGTGCATCATTGTGGACGTTCTGCCTCTTTTCCTATGCTTTCAATGTAATTCCAGTCTACCTCCTGAAATCGGTTTCCTGCAATTCTGCCCCGCTTTCAAGTCCTCTTGGCAGCCTTACTTCAGTATATTTTTGGACGATAGCTGTCATTTATAACTCTGCAGGTTTGTGAATTACAGTGCCCCTGAGCTCCTTTCTTCAACTCGCTTTCTTTTGAGCTGGCCGCAACACCGCAGGATGGCTTCAGGCCCTAATCTGGTTCCGGCACGGCACGCTGAGCCTTTGGTTAATTCCTCTTCCTGGTGGGAAATGAGAGTTAAATTTGCCCGTCCAGACACCTCCAGCTAGTCTCTCATTGGTTCTCGCTATTCCTGTTCATCTTCCACAGAAATTGCAAACTGGGCCAAACAGGAGGTTAAAGGGACTGACTCTCCAAGTCGGGAGGGTGTTAGTAAAGCGTCTGGAATGTTGCACCCGAGTACCAGGGTACGAAAACTGAGACATATTTGAACACGTCTCCCGATCACATGGTTGATCATACTCTAGGTTCCACATGCATGTTTTAGCTGAAGGAAGAATACCTTAAACCTGGGTAGTTGAAACCCGTGGAATGGGTACCATGCAATATGACTTCAAAGGGTCTTCATTTGCTCACCGAACCTCTCCAATCCTATCACTGCTGCGTTTATGCCCCTGTACACATGCTTGATTCTCTTTTGGAGATATAGCAATCCATAGGTTTTAAGATACTTACTAGTCAGGTACATTCTTATGCGTTTAATATGGGGTGTTGAGTCCATTTCGTTGAGCAAGGAGTAGCTCTTGTCTATTCCATATTTGGCTTAAGGAACTTTATCTGTGCTCATTTCAATCTCTGGTTTTATGCAGCACCCCAACTCACCTTTACCCTTAAGCAAGCATAAGTTGGTTTTCTAAATTTGAGACCCTGTTCTGTTCTGTAATACAGTTCCTGTGTAGCCAAGTTTACATTCCATGTATTACTGATATCTTATGATGTTTCTTTTTCTGTGTGATTTATTTCAGTTAGAATCATCATACCTGAATCCACTCATTGTGCTGCTAAGGGCCTGATGACATAGATTTCATTGCTGAGTGATATTGCTTTGTAAGTAAATACCACAACTTCTTTATCCATTTTTCACTTTCTGCAATGTTGAACTTGTACTGTAAACGAGGTTCTTGTAAACATAGGGGTCCCAATGTTTGGGGTGGCTGTGTCTTTTTGATTTTAATTTCCCTAAGCTATAGGACCATAAGTGGAAGTGCCCTAGGCTCTGTTGCTTTGTTTTTTAGATGTTTCAGGAAACACCATACACTTCTCCCGAGTGTCTGTTGGCAATTTGCATCCCGCCCATCAGCATAACAAGGCTCCCAGTTCTCCATGGCCTGTCCTGTCTTTCTGGATTTTACACTTTTTTCAGATGGCCCTTTTGACCGGGGGGAAGTGAGACTTCATTGTAGTGCAGATTTCCTTTGCAAGCTTGCTTGGTTGGCCAAAAAGGGCGTATGCGTTTCTTCCTGAATATATTCAGGAAAAAACGCATACGCCCTTTTTGGCCAAGTGCATCATTGTGGACGTTCTGCCTCTTTTCCTATACTTTCAATGCAATTCCAGTCTACCTCCTGAAATTGGTTTCCTGCAATTCTGCCCCGCTTTCAAGTCCTCTTGGCAGCCTTACTTCAGTATATTTTTGGACGATAGCTGTCATTTATAACTCTGCAGGTTTGTGAATTACAGTGCCCCTGAGCTCCTTTCTTCAACTCGCTTTCTTTTGAGCTGGCCGCAACACCGCAGGATGGCTTCAGGCCCTAATCTTGTTCCGGCATGGCACGCTGAGCCTTTGGTTAATTCCTCTTCCTGGTGGGAAATGAGAGTTAAATTTGCCCGTCCAGACACCTCCAGCTAGTCTCTCATTGGTTCTCGCTATTCCTGTTCATCTTCCGCAGAAATTGCAAACTGGGCCAAACAGGAGGTTAAAGGGACTGACTCTCCAAGTCGGGAGGGTGTTAGTAAAGCGTCTGGAATGTTGCACCCGAGTACCAGGGTACGAAAACTGAGACATATTTGAACACGTCTCCCGATCACATGGTTGATCATACTCTAGGTTCCACATGCATGTTTTACCTGAAGGAAGAATACCTTAAACCTGGGTAGTTGAAACCCGTGGAATGGGTACCATGCAATATGACTTCAAAGGGTCTTCATTTGCTCACCGAACCTCTCCAATCCTATCACTGCTGCGTTTATGCCCCTGTACACATGCTTGATTCTCTTTCGGAGACATAGCAATCCATAGGTTTTAAGATACTTACTAGTCAGGTACATTCTTAGGCGTTTAATATGGGGTGTTGAGTCCATTTCGTTGAGCAAGGAGTAGCTCTTGTCTATTCCATATTTGGCTTAAGGAACTTTATCTGTGCTCATTTCAATCTCTGGTTTTATGCAGCACCCCAACTCACCTTTCCCCTTAAGCAAGCATAAGTTGGTTTTCTAAATTTGAGACCCTGTTCTGTTCTGTAATACAGTTCCTGTGTAGCCAAGTTTACATTCCGTGTATTACTGATATCTTATGATGTTTCTTTTTCTGTGTGACTTATTTCAGTTAGAATCATCATACCTGAATCCACTCATTGTGCTGCTAAGGGCCTGATGACATAGATTTCATTGCTGAGTGATATTGCTTTGTAAGTAAATACCACAACTTCTTTATCCATTTTTCACTTTCTGTGATGTTGAACTTGTACTGTAAACGAGGTTCTTGTAAACAGAGGCGTCCCAATGTTTGGGGTGGCTGTGTCTTTTTGATTTTAATTTCCCTAAGCTATAGGACCATAAGTGGAAGTGCCCTAGGCTCTGTTGCTTTGTTTTTTAGATGTTTCAGGAAACACCATACACTTCTCACCAGTGGCTGTTGGCAATTTACATCCCGCCCATCAGCATAACAAGGCTCCCAGTTCTCCATGGCCTGTCCTGCCTTTCTGGATTTTACACTTTTTTCAGATGGCCCTTTTGACCGGGGGGAAGTGAGACTTCATTGTAGTGCAGATTTCCTTTGCAAGCTTGCTTGGTTGGCCAAAAAGGGCGTATGCGTTTTTTCCTGAATATATTCAGGAAAAAACGCATACGCCCTTTTTGGCCAAGTGCATCATTGTGGACTTTCTGCCTCTTTTCCTATGCTTTCAATGCAATTCCAGTCTACCTCCTGAAATCGGTTTCCTGCAATTCTGCCCCGCTTTCAAGTCCTCTTGGCAGCCTTACTTCAGTATATTTTTGGACGATAGCTGTCATTTATAAGTCTGCAGGTTTGTGAATTACAGTGCCCCTGAGCTCCTTTCTTCAACTCGCTTTCTTTTGAGCTGGCCGCAACACCGCAGGATGGCTTCAGGCCCTAATCTGGTTCCGGCACGGCACGCTGAGCCTTTGGTTAATTCCTCTTCCTGGTGGGAAATGAGAGTTAAATTTGCCCGTCCAGACACCTCCAGCTAGTCTCTCATTGGTTCTCGCTATTCCTGTTCATCTTCCGCAGAAATTGCAAACTGGGCCAAACATTAGGTTAAAGGGACTGACTCTCCAAGTCGGGAGGGTGTTAGTAAAGCGTCTGGAATGTTGCACCCGAGTACCAGTGTACGAAAACTGAGACATATTTGAACACGTCTCCCGATCACATGGTTGATCATACTCTAGGTTCCACATGCATGTTTTAGCTGAAGGAAGAATACCTTAAACCTGGGTAGTTGAAACCCGTGGAATGGGTACCATGCAATATGACTTCAAAGGGTCTTCATTTGCTCACCGAACCTCTCCAATCCTATCACTGCTGCGTTTATGCCCCTGTACACATGCTTGATTCTCTTTCGGAGACATAGCAATCCATAGGTTTTAAGATACTTACTAGTCAGGTACATTCTTAGGCATTTAATATGGGGTGTTGAGTCCATTTCGTTGAGCAAGGAGTAGCTCTTGTCTATTCCATATTTGGCTTAAGGAACTTTATCTGTGCTCATTTCAATCTCTGGTTTTATGCAGCACCCCAACTCACCTTTCCCCTTAAGCAAGCATAAGTTGGTTTTCTAAATTTGAGACCCTGTTCTGTTCTGTAATTCAGTTCCTGTGTAGCCAAGTTTACATTCCGTGTATTACTGATATCTTATGATGTTTCTTTTTCTGTGTGACTTATTTCAGTTAGAATCATCATACCTGAATCCACTCATTGTGCTGCTAAGGGCCTGATGACATAGATTTCATTGCTGAGTGATATTGCTTTGTAAGTAAATACCACAACTTCTTTATCCATTTTTCAATTTCTGCGATGTTGAACTTGTACTGTAAACGAGGTTCTTGTAAACAGAGGCGTCCCAAACTTTGGGGTGGCTGTGTCTTTTTGATTTTAATTTCCCTAAGCTATAGGACCATAAGTGGAAGTGCCCTAGGCTCTGTTGCTTTGTTTTTTAGATGTTTCAGGAAACACCATACACTTCTCACCAGTGGCTGTTGGCAATTTACATCCCGCCCATCAGCATAACAAGGCTCCCAGTTCTCCATGGCCTGTCCTGCCTTTCTGGATTTTACACTTTTTTCAGATGGCCCTTTTGACCGGGGGGAAGTGAGACTTCATTGTAGTGCAGATTTCCTTTGCAAGCTTGCTTGGTTGGCCAAAAAGGGCGTATGCGTTTTTTCCTGAATATATTCAGGAAAAAACGCATACGCCCTTTTTGGCCAAGTGCATCATTGTGGACGTTCTGCCTCTTTTCCTATGCTTTCAATGCAATTCCAGTCTACCTCCTGAAATTGGTTTCCTGCAATTCTGCCCCGCTTTCAAGTCCTCTTGGCAGCCTTACTTCAGTATATTTTTGGACGATAGCTGTCATTTATAACTCTGCAGGTTTGTGAATTACAGTGCTCCTGAGCTCCTTTCTTCAACTCGCTTTCTTTTGAGCTGGCCGCAACACCGCAGGATGGCTTCAGGCACTAATCTGGTTCCGGCACGGCACGCTGAGCCTTTGGTTAATTCCTCTTCCTGGTGGGAAATGAGAGTTAAATTTGCCCGTCCAGACACCTCCAGCTAGTCTCTCATTGGTTCTCGCTATTCCTGTTCATCTTCCGCAGAAATTGCAAACTGGGCCAAACAGGAGGTTAAAGGGACTGACTCTCCAAGTCGGGAGGGTGTTAGTAAAGCGTCTGGAATGTTGCACCCGAGTACCAGGGTACGAAAACTGAGACATATTTGAACACGTCTCCCGATCACATGGTTGATCATACTCTAGGTTCCACATGCATGTTTTAGCTGAAGGAAGAATACCTTAAACCTGGGTAGTTGAAACCCGTGGAATGGGTACCATGCAATATGACTTCAAAGGGTCTTCATTTGCTCACCGAACCTCTCCAATCCTATCACTGCTGCGTTTATGCCCCTGTACACATGCTTGATTCTCTTTCGGAGACATAGCAATCCATAGGTTTTAAGATACTTGCTAGTCAGGTACATTCTTAGGCATTTAATATGCGGTGTTGAGTCCATTTCGTTGAGCAAGGAGTAGCTCTTGTCTATTCCATATTTGGCTTAAGGAACTTTATCTGTGTTCATTTCAATCTCTGGTTTTATGCAGCACCCCAACTCACCTTTACCCTTAAGCAAGCATAAGTTGGTTTTCTAAATTTGAGACCCTGTTCTGTTCTGTAATTCAGTTCCTGTGTAGCCAAGTTTACATTCCGTGTATTACTGATATCTTATGATGTTTCTTTTTCTGTGTGACTTATTTCAGTTAGAATCATCATACCTGAATCCACTCATTGTGCTGCTAAGGGCCTGATGAAATAGATTTCATTGCTGAGTGATACTTCATTGTACGTAAGTACCACAAGTTCTTTATCCATTTTTCACTTTCTGCGATGTTGAACTTGTACTGTAAACGAGGTTCTTGTAAACAGAGGCGTCCCAAACTTTGGGGTGGCTGTGTCTTTTTGATTTTAATTTCCCTAAGCTATAGGACCATAAGTGGAAGTGCCCTAGGCTCTGTTGCTTTGTTTTTTAGATGTTTCAGGAAACACCATACACTTCTCCCGAGTGTCTGTTGGCAATTTACATCCCGCCCATCAGCATAACAAGGCTCCCAGTTCTCCATGGCCTGTCCTGCCTTTCTGGATTTTACACTTTTTTCAGATGGCCCTTTTGACCGGGGGGAAGTGAGACTTCATTGTAGTGCTGATTTCCTTTGCAAGCTTGCTTGGTTGGCCAAAAAGGGCGTATGCGTTTCTTCCTGAATATATTCAGGAAAAAACGCATACGCCCTTTTTGGCCAAGTGCATCATTGTGGACGTTCTGCCTCTTTTCCTATGCTTTCAATGCAATTCCAGTCTACCTCCTGAAATCGGTTTCCTGCAATTCTGCCCCGCTTTCAAGTCCTCTTGGCAGCCTTACTTCAGTATATTTTTGGACGATAGCTGTCATTTATAACTCTGCAGTTTTGTGAATTACAGTGCCCCTGAGCTCCTTTCTTCAACTCGCTTTCCTTTGAGCTGGCCGCAACACCGCAGGATGGCTTCAGGCCCTAATCTGGTTCCGGCACGGCAAGCTGAGCCTTTGGTTAATTCCTCTTCCTGGTGGGAAATGAGAGTTAAATTTGCCCGTCCAGACACCTCCAGCTAGTCTCTCATTGGTTCTCGCTATTCCTGTTCATCTTCCACAGAAATTGCAAACTGGGCCAAACAGGAGGTTAAAGGGACTGACTCTCCAAGTCGGGAGGGTGTTAGTAAAGCGTCTGGAATGTTGCACCCGAGTACCAGGGTACGAAAACTGAGACATATTTGAACACGTTTCCCGATCACATGGTTGATCATACTCTAGTTTCCACATGCATGTTTTAGCTGAAGGTAGAATACCTTAAACCTGGGTAGTTGAAACCCGTGGAATGGGTACCATGCAATATGACTTCAAAGGGTCTTCATTTGCTCACCGAACCTCTCCAATCCTATCACTGCTGCGTTTATGCCCCTGTACACATGCTTGATTCTCTTTCGGAGACATAGCAATCCATAGGTTTTAAGATACTTACTAGTCAGGTACATTCTTAGGCATTTAATATGCGGTGTTGAGTCCATTTCGTTGAGCAAGGAGTAGCTCTTGTCTATTCCATATTTGGCTTAAGGAACTTTATCTGTGCTCATTTCAATCTCTGGTTTTATGCAGCACCCCAACTCACCTTTACCCTTAAGCAAGCATAAGTTGGTTTTCTAAATTTGAGACCCTGTTCTGTTCTGTAATTCAGTTCCTGTGGAGCCAAGTTTACATTCCGTGTATTACTGATATCTTATGATGTTTCTTTTTCTGTGTGACTTATATCAGTTAGAATCATCATACCTGAATCCACTCATTGTGCTGCTAAGGGCCTGATGACATAGGTTTCATTGCTGAGTGATATTGCTTTGTAAGTAAATACCACAACTTCTTTATCCATTTTTCACTTTCTGCGATGTTGAACTTGTACTGTAAACGAGGTTCTTGTAAACAGAGGCGTCCCAAACTTTGGGGTGGCTGTGTCTTTTTGATTTTAATTTCCCTAAGCTATAGGACCATAAGTGGAAGTGCCCTAGGCTCTGTTGCTTTGTTTTTTAGATGTTTCAGGAAACACCATACACTTCTCCCGAGTGTCTGTTTGCAATTTACATCCCGCCCATCAGCATAACAAGGCTCCCAGTTCTCCATGGCCTGTCCTGCCTTTCTGGATTTTACACTTTTTTCAGATGGCCCTTTTGACCGGGGGGAAGTGAGACTTCATTGTAGTGCAGATTTCCTTTGCAAGCTTGCTTGGTTGGCCAAAAAGGGCGTATGCGTTTCTTCCTGAATATATTCAGGAAAAAACGCATACGCACTTTTTGGCCAAGTGCATCATTGTGGACGTTCTGCCTCTTTTCCTATGCTTTCAATGCAATTCCAGTCTACCTCCTGAAATCGGTTTCCTGCAATTCTGCCCCGCTTTCAAGTCCTCTTGGCAGCCTTACTTCAGTATATTTTTGGACGATAGCTGTCATTTATAACTCTGCAGGTTTGTGAATTACAGTGCCCCTGAGCTCCTTTCTTCAACTCGCTTTCCTTTGAGCTGGCCGCAACACCGCAGGATGGCTTCAGGCCCTAATCTGGTTCCGGCACGGCAAGCTGAGCCTTTGGTTAATTCCTCTTCCTGGTGGGAAATGAGAGTTAAATTTGCCCGTCCAGACACCTCCAGCTAGTCTCTCATTGGTTCTCGCTATTCCTGTTCATCTTCCACAGAAATTGCAAACTGGGCCAAACAGGAGGTTAAAGGGACTGACTCTCCAAGTCGGGAGGGTGTTAGTAAAGCGTCTGGAATGTTGCACCCGAGTACCAGGGTACGAAAACTGAGACATATTTGAACACGTTTCCCGATCACATGGTTGATCATACTCTAGTTTCCACATGCATGTTTTAGCTGAAGGTAGAATACCTTAAACCTGGGTAGTTGAAACCCGTGGAATGGGTACCATGCAATATGACTTCAAAGGGTCTTCATTTGCTCACCGAACCTCTCCAATCCTATCACTGCTGCGTTTATGCCCCTGTACACATGCTTGATTCTCTTTCGGAGACATAGCAATCCATAGGTTTTAAGATACTTACTAGTCAGGTACATTCTTAGGCGCTTAATATGGGGTGTTGAGTCCATTTCGTTGAGCAAGGAGTAGCTCTTGTCTATTCCATATTTGGCTTAAGGAACTTTATCTGTGCTCATTTCAATCTCTGGTTTTATGCAGCACCCCAACTCACCTTTCCCCTTAAGCAAGCATAAGTTGGTTTTCTAAATTTGAGACCCTGTTCTGTTCTGTAATTCAGTTCCTGTGTAGCCAAGTTTACATTCCGTGTATTACTGATATCTTATGATGTTTCTTTTTCTGTGTGACTTATTTCAGTTAGAATCATCATACCTGAATCCACTCATTGTGCTGCTAAGGGCCTGATGACATAGATTTCATTGCTGAGTGATATTGCTTTGTAAGTAAATACCACAACTTCTTTATCCATTTTTCACTTTCTGCGATGTTGAACTTGTACGGTAAACGAGGTTCTTGTAAACAGAGGCGTCCCAAACTTTGAGGTGGCTGTGTCTTTTTGATTTTAATTTCCCTAAGCTATAGGACCATAAGTGGAAGTGCCCTAGGCTCTGTTGCTTTGTTTTTTAGATGTTTCAGGAAACACCATACACTTCTCCCGAGTGTCTGTTGGCAATTTACATCCCGCCCATCACCATAACAAGGCTCCCAGTTCTCCATGGCCTGTCCTGCCTTTCTGGATTTTACACTTTTTTCAGATGGCCCTTTTGACCGGGGGGAAGTGAGACTTCATTGTAGTGCAGATTTCCTTTGCAAGCTTGCTTGGTTGGCCAAAAAGGGCGTATGCGTTTTTTCCTGAATATATTCAGGAAAAAACGCATATGCCCTTTTTGGCCAAGTGCATCATTGTGGACGTTCTGCCTCTTTTCCTATGCTTTCAATGCAATTCCAGTCTACCTCCTGAAATCGGTTTCCTGCAATTCTGCCCCGCTTTCAAGTCCTCTTGGCAGCCTTACTTCAGTATATTTTTGGACGATAGCTGTCATTTATAACTCTGCAGGTTTGTGAATTACAGTGCCCCTGAGCTCCTTTCTTCAACTCGCTTTCTTGTGACCTGGCCGCAACACCGCATGATGGCTTCAGGCCCTAATCTTGTTCCGGCACGGCACGCTGAGCCTTTGGTTAATTCCTCTTCCTGGTGGGAAATGAGAGTTAAATTTGCCCGTCCAAACACCTCCAGCTAGTCTCTCATTGGTTCTCGCTATTCCTGTTCATCTTCCACAGAAATTGCAAACTGGGCCAAACAGGAGGTTAAAGGGATTGACTCTCCAAGTCGGGAGGGTGTTAGTAAAGCGTCTGGAATGTTGCACCCGAGTACCAGGGTATGAAAACTGAGACATATTTGAACACGTTTCCCGATCACATGGTTGATCATACTTTAGTTTCCACATGCATGTTTTAGCTGAAGTTAGAATACCTTAAACCTTGGTAGTTGAAACCCGTGGAATGGGTACCATGCAATATGACTTCAAAGGGTCTTCATTTGCTCACCGAACCTCTCCAATCCTATCACTGCTGCGTTTATGCCCCTGTACACATGCTTGATTCTCTTTCGGAGACATAGCAATCCATAGGTTTTAAGATACTTACTAGTCAGGTACATTCTTAGGCGTTTAATATGCGGTGTTGAGTCCATTTCGTTGAGCAAGGAGTAGCTCTTGTCTATTCCATATTTGGCTTAAGGAACTTTATCTGTGCTCATTTCAATCTCTGGTTTTATGCAGCACCCCAACTCACCTTTACCCTTAAGCAAGCATAAGTTGGTTTTCTAAATTTGAGACCCTGTTCTGTTCTGTAATTCAGTTCCTGTGGAGCCAAGTTTACATTCCGTGTATTACTGATATCTTATGATGTTTCTTTTTCTGTGTGACTTATATCAGTTAGAATCATCATACCTGAATCCACTCATTGTGCTGCTAAGGGCCTGATGACATAGATTTCATTGCTGAGTGATATTGCTTTGTAAGTAAATACCACAACTTCTTTATCCATTTTTCACTTTCTGCGATGTTGAACTTGTACTGTAAACGAGGTTCTTGTAAACAGAGGCGTCCCAAACTTTGGGGTGGCTGTGTCTTTTTGATTTTAATTTCCCTAAGCTATAGGACCATAAGTGGAAGTGCCCTAGGCTCTGTTGCTTTGTTTTTTAGATGTTTCAGGAAACACCATACACTTCTCCCGAGTGTCTGTTGGCAATTTACATCCCGCCCATCAGCATAACAAGGCTCCCAGTTCTCCATGGCCTGTCCTGCCTTTCTGGATTTTACACTTTTTTCAGATGGCCCTTTTGACCGGGGGGAAGTGAGACTTCATTGTAGTGCAGATTTCCTTTGCAAGCTTGCTTGGTTGGCCAAAAAGGGCGTATGCGTTTCTTCCTGAATATATTCAGGAAAAAACGCATATGCCCTTTTTGGCCAAGTGCATCATTGTGGACGTTCTGCCTCTTTTCCTATGCTTTCAATGCAATTCCAGTCTACCTCCTGAAATCGGTTTCCTGCAATTCTGCCCCGCTTTCAAGTCCTCTTGGCAGCCTTACTTCAGTATATTTTTGGACGATAGCTGTCATTTATAACTCTGCAGTTTTGTGAATTACAGTGACCCTGAGCTCCTTTCTTCAACTCGCTTTCCTTTGAGCTGGCCGCAACACCGCAGGATGGCTTCAGGCCCTAATCTGGTTCCGGCAGGGCACGCTGAGCCTTTGGTTAATTCCTCTTCCTGGTGGGAAATGAGAGTTAAATTTGCCCGTCCAGACACCTCCAGCTAGTCTCTCATTGGTTCTCGCTATTCCTGTTCATCTTCCACAGAAATTGCAAACTGGGCCAAACAGGAGGTTAAAGGGACTGACTCTCCAAGTCGGGAGGGTGTTAGTAAAGCATCTGGAATGTTGCACCCGAGTACCAGGGTACGAAAACTGAGACATATTTGAACACGTTTCCCGATCACATGGTTGATCATACTCTAGTTTCCACATGCATGTTTTAGCTGAAGGTAGAATACCTTAAACCTGGGTAGTTGAAACCCGTGGAATGGGTACCATGCAATATGACTTCAAAGGGTCTTCATTTGCTCCCCGAACCTCTCCAATCCTATCACTGCTGCGTTTATGCCCCTGTACACATGCTTGATTCTCTTTCGGAGACATAGCAATCCATAGGTTTTAAGATACTTACTAGTCAGGTACATTCTTAGGCGTTTAATATGCAGTGTTGAGTCCATTTCGTTGAGCAAGGAGTAGCTCTTGTCTATTCCATATTTGGCTTAAGGAACTTTATCTGTGCTCATTTCAATCTCTGGTTTTATGCAGCACCCCAACTCACCTTTACCCTTAAGCAACCATAAGTTGGTTTTCTAAATTTGAGACCCTGTTCTGTTCTGTAATTCAGTTCCTGTGTAGCCAAGTTTACATTCCGTGTATTACGGATATCTTATGATGTTTCTTTTTCTGTGTGACTTATATCAGTTAGAATCATCATACCTGAATCCACTCATTGTGCTGCTAAGGGCCTGATGACATAGATTTCATTGCTGAGTGATATTGCTTTGTAAGTAAATACCACAACTTCTTTATCCATTTTTCACTTTCTGCGATGTTGAACTTGTACGGTAAACGAGGTTCTTGTAAACAGAGGCGTCCCAAACTTTGGGGTGGCTGTGTCTTTTTGATTTTAATTTCCCTAAGCTATAGGACCATAAGTGGAAGTGCCCTAGGCTCTGTTGCTTTGTTTTTTAGATGTTTCAGGAAACACCATACACTTCTCCCGAGTGTCTGTTGGCAATTTACATCCCGCCCATCAGCATAACAAGGCTCCCAGTTCTCCATGGCCTGTCCTGCCTTTCTGGATTTTACACTTTTTTCAGATGGCCCTTTTGACCGGGGGGAAGTGAGACTTCATTGTAGTGCAGATTTCCTTTGCAAGCTTGCTTGGTTGGCCAAAAAGGGCGTATGCGTTTCTTCCTGAATATATTCAGGAAAAAATGCATACGCCCTTTTTGGCCAAGTGCATCATTGTGGACGTTCTGCCTCTTTTCCTATGCTTTCAATGCAATTCCAGTCTACCTCCTGAAATCGGTTTCCTGCAATTCTGCCCCGCTTTCAAGTCCTCTTGGCAGCCTTACTTCAGTATATTTTTGGACGATAGCTGTCATTTATAACTCTGCAGGTTTGTGAATTACAGTGCCCCTGAGCTCCTTTCTTCAACTCGTTTCTTGTGACCTGGCCTCAACACCGCAGGATGGCTTCAGACCCTAATATGGTTCCGGCACGGCACGCTGAGCCTTTGGTTAATTCCTCTTCCTGGTGGGAAATGAGAGTTAAATTTGCCCGTCCAGACACCTCCAGCTAGTCTCTCATTGGTTCTCGCTATTCCTGTTCATCTTCCGCAGAAATTGCAAACTGGGCCAAACAGGAGGTTAAAGGGACTGACTCTCCAAGTCGGGAGGGTGTTAGTAAAGTGTCTGGAATGTTGCACCCGAGTACCAGGGTACGAAAACTGAGACATATTTGAACACGTCTCCCGATCACATGGTTGATCTTACTGTAGGTTCCACATGCATGTTTTAGCTGAAGGAAGAATACCTTAAACCTGGGTAGTTGAAACCCGTGGAATGGGTACCATGCAATATGACTTCAGAGGGTCTTCATTTGCTCACCGAACCTCTCCAATCCTATCACTGCTGCGTTTATGCCCCTGTACACATGCTTGATTCTCTTTCGGAGACATAGTAATCCATAGGTTTTAAGATATACTAGTCAGGTACATTCTTAGGCGTTTAATATGCGGTGTTGAGTCCATTTCGTTGAGCAAGGAGTAGCTCTTGTCTATTCCATATTTGGCTTAAGGAACTTTATCTGTGCTCATTTCAATCTCTGGTTTTATGCAGCACCCCAACTCACCTTTCCCCTTAAGCAAGCATAAGTTGGTTTTCTAAATTTGAGACCCTGTTCTGTTCTGTAATACAGTTCCTGTGTAGCCAAGTTTACATTCCGTGTATTACTGATATGTTATGATGTTTCTTTTTCTGTGTGACTTATTTCAGTTAGAATCATCATACCTGAATCCACTCATTGTGCTGCTAAGGGCCTGATGACATAGATTTCATTGCTGAGTGATATTGCTTTGTAAGTAAATACCACAACTTCTTTATCCATTTTTCACTTTCTGCGATGTTGAACTTGTACTGTAAACGAGGTTCTTGTAAACAGAGGCATCCCAATGTTTGGGGTGGCTGTGTCTTTTTGATTTTAATTTCCCTAAGCTATAGGACCATAAGTGGAAGTGCCCTAGGCTCTGTTGCTTTGTTTTTTAGATGTTTCAGGAAACACCATACACTTTTCCCGAATGTCTGCTGGCAATTTTCATCCCGTCCATCAGCATAACAAGGCTCCCAGTTCTCCATGGCCTGTCCTGCCTTTCTGGATTTTACACTTTTTTCAGATGGCCCTTTTGACCAGGGGGAAGTGAGACTTCATTGTAGTGCAGATTTCCTTTGCAAGCTTGCTTGGTTGGCCAAAAAGTGCGTATGCGTTTTTTCCTGAATATATTCAGGAAAAAACGCATACGCCCTTTTTGGCCAAGTGCATCATTGTGGACGTTCTGCCTCTTTTCCTATGCTTTCAATGCAATTCCAGTCTACCTCCTGAAATCGGTTTCCTGCAATTCTGCCCCGCTTTCAAGTCCTCTTGGCAGCCTTACTTCAGTATATTTTTGGACGATAGCTGTCCTTTATAACTCTGCAGGTTTGTGAATTACAGTGCCCCTGAGCTCCTTTCTTCAACTCGCTTTCTTTTGAGCTGGCCGCAACACCGCAGGATGGCTTCAGGCCCTAATCTGGTTCCGGCACGGCACGCTGAGCCTTTGGTTAATTCCTCTTCCTGGTGGGAAATGAGAGTTAAATTTGCCCGTCCAGACACCTCCAGCTAGTCTCTCATTGGTTCTCACTATTCCTGTTCATCTTCCGCAGAAATTGCAAACTGGGCCAAACAGGAGGTTAAAGGGACTGACTCTCCAAGTCGGAAGGGTGTTAGTAAAGCGTCTGGAATGTTGCACCCGAGTACCAGGGTACGAGAACTGAGACATATTTGAACACGTTTCCCGATCACATGGTTGATCATACTCTAGGTTCCACATGCATGTTTTAGCTGAAGGAAGAATCCCTGAAACCTGGAGAGTTGAGACCCGTGGAATGGGTACCATGCAATATGACTTCAAAGGGTCTTTGTTTGCTCACCGAACCTCTCCAATCCTATCACTGCTGCATTTATGCCCCTGGAAACACGCTTGATTCTCTTTTGGAGATATAGCAATCCATAGGTTTTAAGATACTTACTAGTCAGGTACATTCTTAGGCGCTTAATATGGGGTGTTGAGTCCATTTCGTTGAGCAAGGAGTAGCTCTTGTCTATTCCATATTTGGCTTAAGGAACTTTATCTGTGCTCATTTCAATCTCTGGTTTTATGCAGCACCCCAACTCACCTTTACCCTTAAGCAAGCATAAGTTGGTTTTCTAAATTTGAGACCCTGTTCTGTTCTGTAATTCAGTTCCTGTGTAGCCAAGTTTACATTCCGTGTATTACTGATATCTTATGATGGTTCTTTTTCTGTGTGACTTATTTCAGTTAGAATCATCATACCTGAATCCACTCATTGTGCTGCTAAGGGCCTGATGACATAGATTTCATTGCTGAGTGATATTGCTTTGTAAGTAAATACCACAACTTCTTTATCCATTTTTCACTTTCTGTGATGTTGAACTTGTACTGTAAACGAGGTTCTTGTAAACAGAGGCGTCCCAAACTTTGGGGTGGCTGTGTCTTTTTGATTTTAATTTCCCTAAGCTATAGGACCATAAGTGGAAGTGCCCTAGGCTCTGTTGCTTTGTTTTTTAGATGTTTCAGGAAACACCGTACACTTCTCCCGAGTGTCTGTTGGCAATTTACATCCCGCCCATCAGCATAACAAGGCTCCCAGTTCTCCATGGCCTGTCCTGCCTTTCTGGATTTTACACTTTTTTCAGATGGCCCTTTTGACCGGGGGGAAGTGAGACTTCATTGTAGTGCAGATTTCCTTTGCAAGCTTGCTTGGTTGGCCAAAAAGGGCGTATGCGTTTTTTCCTGAATATATTCAGGAAAAAACGCATATGCCCTTTTTGGCCAAGTGCATCATTGTGGACGTTCTGCCTCTTTTCCTATGCTTTCAATGCAATTCCAGTCTACCTCCTGAAATCGGTTTCCTGCAATTCTGCCCCGCTTTCAAGTCCTCTTGGCAGCCTTACTTCAGTATATTTTTGGACGATAGCTGTCATTTATAACTCTGCAGGTTTGTGAATTACAGTGCCCCTGAGCTCCTTTCTTCAACTCGCTTTCTTTTGAGCTGGCCGCAACACCGCAGGATGGCTTCAGGCCCTAATCTTGTTACGGAACGGCACACTGAGCCTTTGGTTAATTCCTCTTCCTGGTGGGAAATGAGAGTTAAATTTGCCCGTCCAGACACCTCCAGCTAGTCTCTCATTGGTTCTCGCTATTCCTGTTCATCTTCCGCAGAAATTGCAAACTGGGCCAAACAGGAGGTTAAAGGGACTGACTCTCCAAGTCGGGAGAGTGTTAGTAAAGCATCTGGAATGTTGCACCCGAGTACCAGGGTACGAAAACTGAGACATATTTGAACACGTCTCCCGATCACATGGTTGATCATACTCTAGGTTCCACATGCATGTTTTAGCTGAAGGAAGAATACCTTAAACCTGGGTAGTTGAAACCCGTGGAATGGGTACCATGCAATATGACTTCAAAGGGTCTTCATTTGCTCACCGAACCTCTCCAATCCTATCACTGCTGCGTTTATGCCCCTGTACACATGCTTGATTCTCTTTCGGAGACATAGCAATCCATAGGTTTTAAGATACTTACTAGTCAGGTACATTCTTAGGCTTTTAATATGCGGTGTTGAGTCCATTTCGTTGAGCAAGGAGTAGCTCTTGTCTATTCCATATTTGGCTTAAGGAACTTTATCTGTGCTCATTTCAATCTATGGTTTTATGCAGCACCCCAACTCACCTTTCCCCTTAAGCAAGCATAAGTTGGTTTTCTAAATTTGAGACCCTGTTCTGTTCTGTAATTCAGTTCCTGTGTAGCCAAGTTTACATTCCGTGTATTACTGATATCTTATGATGTTTCTTTTTCTGTGTGACTTATTTCAGTTAGAATCATCATACCTGAATCCACTCATTGTGCTGCTAAGGGCCTGATGACATCGATTTCATTGCTGAGTGTTATTGCTTTGTAAGTAAATACCACAACTTCTTTATCCATTTTTCACTTTCTGTGATATTGAACTTGTACGGTAAACGAGGTTCTTGTAAACAGAGGCGTCCCAAACTTTGGGGTGGCTGTGTCTTTTTGATTTTAATTTCCCTAAGCTATAGGACCATAAGTGGAAGTGCCCTAGGCTCTGTTGCTTTGTTTTTTAGATGTTTCAGGAAACACCATACACTTCTCCCGAGTGTCTGTTGGCAATTTACATCCCGCCCATCAGCATAACAAGGCTCCCAGTTCTCCATGGCCTGTCCTGCCTTTCTGGATTTTACACTTTTTTCAGATGGCCCTTTTGACCGGGGGGAAGTGAGACTTCATTGTAGTGCAGATTTCCTTTGCAAGCTTGCTTGGTTGGCCAAAAAGGGCGTATGCGTTTTTTCCTGAATATATTCAGGAAAAAACGCATACGCCCTTTTTGGCCAAGTGCATCATTGTGGACGTTCTGCCTCTTTTCCTATGCTTTCAGTGCAATTCCAGTCTACCTCCTGAAATCGGTTTCCTGCAATTCTGCCCCGCTTTCAAGTCCTCTTGGCAGCCTTACTTCAGTATATTTTTGGACGATAGCTGTCATTTATAACTCTGCAGGTTTGTGAATTACAGTGCCCCTGAGCTCCTTTCTTCAACTCGCTTTCTTTTGAGCTGGCCACAACACCGCAGGATGGCTTCAGGCCCTAATCTTGTTACGGAACGGCACGCTGAGCCTTTGGTTAATTCCTCTTCCTGGTGGGAAATGAGAGTTAAATTTGCCCGTCCAGACACCTCCAGCTAGTGTCTCATTGGTTCTCGCTATTCCTGTTCATCTTCCGCAGAAATTGCAAACTGGGCCAAACAGGAGGTTAAAGGGACTGACTCTCCAAGTCGGGAGAGTGTTAGTAAAGCGTCTGGAATGTTGCACCCGAGTACCAGGGTACGAAAACTGAGACATATTTGAACAGGTCACCCGATCACATGGTTGATCATACTCTAGGTTCCACATGCATGTTTTAGCTGAAGGAAGAATACCTTAAACCTGGGTAGTTGAAACCCGTGGAATGGGTACCATGCAATATGACTTCAAAGGGTCTTCATTTGCTCACCGAACCTCTCCAATCCTATCACTGCTGCGTTTATGCCCCTGTACACATGCTTGATTCTCTTTCGGAGACATAGCAATCCATAGGTTTTAAGATACTTACTAGTCAGGTACATTCTTAGGCGTTTAATATGCGGTGTTGAGTCCATTTCGTTGAGCAAGGAGTAGCTCTTGTCTATTCCATATTTGGCTTAAGGAACTTTATCTGTGCTCATTTCAATCTATGGTTTTATGCAGCACCCCAACTCACCTTTCCCCTTAAGCAAGCATAAGTTGGTTTTCTAAATTTGAGACCCTGTTCTGTTCTGTAATTCAGTCCCTGTGTAGCCAAGTTTACATTCCGTGTATTACTGATATCTTATGATGTTTCTTTTTCTGTGTGACTTATTTCAGTTAGAATCATCATACCTGAATCCACTCATTGTGCTGCTAAGGGCCTGATGACATAGATTTCATTGCTGAGTGTTATTGCTTTGTAAGTAAATACCACAACTTCTTTATCCATTTTTCACTTTCTGTGATATTGAACTTGTACGGTAAACGAGGTTCTTGTAAACAGAGGCGTCCCAAACTTTGGGGTGGCTGTGTCTTTTTGATTTTAATTTCCCTAAGCTATAGGACCATAAGTGGAAGTGCCCTAGGCTCTGTTGCTTTGTTTTTTAGATGTTTCAGGAAACACCATACACTTCTCCCGAGTGTCTGTTGGCAATTTACATCCCGCCCATCAGCATAACAAGGCTCCCAGTTCTCCATGGCCTGTCCTGCCTTTCTGGATTTTACACTTTTTTCAGATGGCCCTTTTGACCGGGGGGAAGTGAGACTTCATTGTAGTGCAGATTTCCTTTGCAAGTTTGCTTGGTTGGCCAAAAACGGCGTATGCGTTTTTTCCTGAATATATTCAGGAAAAAACGCATACGCCCTTTTTGGCCAAGTGCATCATTGTGGACGTTCTGCCTCTTTTCCTATGCTTTCAGTGCAATTCCAGTCTACCTCCTGAAATCGGTTTCCTGCAATTCTGCCCCGCTTTCAAGTCCTCTTGGCAGCCTTACTTCAGTATATTTTTGGACGATAGCTGTCATTTATAACTCTGCAGGTTTGTGAATTACAGTGCCCCTGAGCTCCTTTCTTCAACTCGCTTTCTTGTGACCTGGCCGCAACACCGCAGGATGGCTTCAGGCCCTAATCTGGTTCCGGCACGGCATGCTGAGCCTTTGGTTAATTCCTCTTCCTGGTGGGAAATGAGAGTTAAATTTGCCCGTCCAGACACCTCCAGCTAGTCTCTCATTGGTTCTCACTATTCCTGTTCATCTTCCGCAGAAATTGCAAACTGGGCCAAACAGGAGGTTAAAGGGACTGACTCTCCAAGTCGGAAGGGTGTTAGTAAAGCGTCTGGAATGTTGCACCCGAGTACCAGGGTACGAAAACTGAGACATATTTGAACAGGTCTCCCGATCACATGGTTGATCATACTCTAGGTTCCACATGCATGTTTTAGCTGAAGGAAGAATCCCTGAAACCTGGAGAGTTGAGACCCATAGAATGGGTACCATGCAATATTACTTCAAAGGGTCTTTGTTTGCTCACCGAACCTCTCCAATCCTATCACTGCTGCATTTATGCCCCTGGACACACGCTTGATTCTCTTTTGGAGATATAGCAATCCATAGGTTTTAAGATACTTACTAGTCAGGTACATTCTTAGGCTCTTAAAATGGGGTGTTGAGTCCATTTCGTTGAGCAAGGAGTAGCTCTTGTCTATTCCATATTTGGCTTAAGGAACTTTATCTGTGCTCATTTCAATCTATGGTTTTATGCAGCACCCCAACTCACCTTTACCCTTAAGCAAGCATAAGTTTGTTTTCTAAATTTGAGACCCTGTTCTGTTCTGTAATTTAGTTCCTGTGTAGCCAAGTTTACATTCCGTGTATTACTGATATCTTATGATGTTTCTTTTTCTGTGTGACTTATTTCAGTTAGAATCATCATACCTGAATCCACTCATTGTGCTGCTAAGGGCCTGATGACATAGATTTCATTGCTGAGTCATATTGCTTTGTAAGTAAATACCACAACTTCTTTATCCATTTTTCACTTTCTGCGATGTTGAACTTGTACTGTAAACGAGGTTCTTGTAAACAGAGGCGTTCCAAACTTTGGGGTGGCTGTGTCTTTTTGATTTTAATTTCCCTAAGCTATAGGACCATAAGTGGAAGTGCCCTAGGCTCTGTTGCTTTGTTTTTTAGATGTTTCTGGAAACACCATACACTTCTCCCGAGTGTCTGTTGGCAATTTACATCCCGCCCATCAGCATAACAAGGCTCCCAGTTCTCCATGGCCTGTCCTGCCTTTCTGGATTTTACACTTTTTTCAGATGGCCCTTTTGACCGGGGGGAAGTGAGACTTCATTGTAGTGCAGATTTCCTTTGCAAGCTTGCTTGGTTGGCCAAAAAGGGCGTATGCGTTTTTTCCTGAATATATTCAGGAAAAAACGCATACGCCCTTTTTGGCCAAGTGCATCATTGTGGACGTTCTGCCTCTTTTCCTATGCTTTCAATGCAATTCCAGTCTACCTCCTGAAATCGGTTTCCTGCAATTCTGCCCCGCTTTCAAGTCCTCTTGGCAGCCTTACTTCAGTATATTTTTGGACGATAGCTGTCATTTATAACTCTGCAGGTTTGTGAATTACAGTGCCCCTGAGCTCCTTTCTTCAACTCGCTTTCTTTTGAGCTGGCCGCAACACCGCAGGATGGCTTCAGGCCCTAATCTGGTTCCGGCACGGCATGCTGAACCTTTGGTTATTTCCTCTTCCTGGTGGGAAATGAGAGTTAAATTTGCCCGTCCAGACACCTCCAGCTAGTCTCTCATTGGTTCTCCCTATTTCTGTTCATCTTCCGCAGAAATTGCAAACTGGGCCAAACAGGAGGTTAAAGGCGCTGACTCTCCAAGTGGGGAGAGTGTTAGTAAAGTGTCTGGAATGTTGCACCCGAGTACCAGGGGAGGAAAACTGAGACATATTTGAACATGTCTCCCGATCACATGGTGGATCATACTCTGGGTTCCACATGCATGTTTTAGCTGAAGGAAGAATACCTTAAACCTGGAGAGTTGAGACCCGTGGAATGGGTACCATGCAATATGACTTCAAAGGGTCTTCATTTGCTCACCGAACCTCTCCAATCCTATCACTGCTGCGTTTATGCCCCTGTACACATGCTTGATTCTCTTTCGGAGACATAGCAATCCATAGGTTTTAAGATACTTACTAGTCAGGTACATTCTTAGGCTTTTAATATGCGGTGTTGAGTCCATTTCGTTGAGCAAGGAGTAGCTCTTGTCTATTCCATATTTGGCTTAAGGAACTTTATCTGTGCTCATTTCAATGTATGGTTTTATGCAGCACCCCAACTCACCTTTCCCCTTAAGCAAGCATAAGTTGGTTTTCTAAATTTGAGACCCTGTTCTGTTCTGTAATTCAGTTCCTGTGTAGCCAAGTTTACATTCCGTGTATTACTGATATCTTATGATGTTTCTTTTTCTGTGTGACTTATTTCAGTTAGAATCATCATACCTGAATCCACTCATTGTGCTGCTAAGGGCCTGATGACATAGATTTCATTGCTGAGTGTTATTGCTTTGTAAGTAAATACCACAACTTCTTTATCCATTTTTCACTTTCTGTGATATTGAACTTGTACGGTAAATGAGGTTCTTGTAAACAGAGTCGTCCCAAACTTTGGGGTGGCTGTGTCTTTTTGATTTTAATTTCCCTAAGCTATAGGACCATAAGTGGAAGTGCCCTAGGCTCTGTTGCTTTGTTTTTTAGATGTTTCAGGAAACACCATACACTTCTCCCGAGTGTCTGTTGGCAATTTACATCCCGCCCATCAGCATAACAAGGCTCCCAGTTCTCCATGGCCTGTCCTGCCTTTCTGGATTTTACACTTTTTTCAGATGGCCCTTTTGACCGGGGGAAAGTGAGACTTCATTGTAGTGCAGATTTTCTTTGCAAGTTTGCTTGGTTGGCCAAAAAGGGCGTATGCGTTTTTTCCTGAATATATTCAGGAAAAAACGCATACGCCCTTTTTGGCCAAGTGCATCATTGTGGACGTTCTGCCTCTTTTCCTATGCTTTCAGTGCAATTCCAGTCTACCTCCTGAAATCGGTTTCCTGCAATTCTGCCCCGCTTTCAAGTCCTCTTGGCAGCCTTACTTCAGTATAATTTTGGACGATAGCTGTCATTTATAACTCTGCAGGTTTGTGAATTACAGTGCCCCTGAGCTCCTTTCTTCAACTCGCTTTCTTGAGACCTGGCCGCAACACCGCAGGATGGCTTCAGGCCCTAATCTGGTTCCGGCACGGCATGCTGAGCCTTTGGTTAATTCCTCTTCCTGGTGGGAAATGAGAGTTAAATTTGCCCGTCCAGACACCTCCAGCTAGTCTCTCATTGGTTCTCGCTATTCCTGTTCATCTTCCGCAGAAATTGCAAACTGGGCCAAACAGGAGGTTAAAGGGACTGACTCTCCAAGTCGGAAGGGTGTTAGTAAAGCGTCTGGAATGTTGCACCCGAGTACCAGGGTACGAAAACTGAGACATATTTGAACACGTTTCCCGATCACATGGTTGATCATACTCTAGGTTCCACATGCATGTTTTAGCTGAAGGAAGAATCCCTGAAACCTGGAGAGTTGAGACCCATAGAATGGGTACCATGCAATATTACTTCAAAGGGTCTTTGTTTGCTCACCGAACCTCTCCAATCCTATCACTGCTGCATTTATGCCCCTGGACACACGCTTGATTCTCTTTTGGAGATATAGCAATCCATAGGTTTTAAGATACTTACTAGTCAGGTACATTCTTAGGCTCTTAAAATGGGGTGTTGAGTCCATTTCGTTGAGCAAGAAGTAGCTCTTCTCTATTCCATATTTGGCTTAAGGAACTTTATCTGTGCTCATTTCAATCTCTGGTTTTATGCAGCACCCCAACTCACCTTTCCCCTTAAGCAAGCATAAGTTGGTTTTCTAAATTTGAGACCCTGTTCTGTTCTGTAATTCAGTTCCTGTGTAGCCAAGTTTACATTCCGTGTATTACTGATATCTTATGATGTTTCTTTTTCTGTGTGACTTATTTCAGTTAGAATCATCATACCTGAATCCACTCATTGTGCTGCTAAGGGCCTGATGACATAGATTTCATTGCTGAGTCATATTGCTTTGTAAGTAAATACCACAACTTCTTTATCCATTTTTCACTTTCTGCGATGTTGAACTTGTACTGTAAACGAGGTTCTTGTAAACAGAGGCGTTCCAAACTTTGGGGTGGCTGTGTCTTTTTGATTTTAATTTCCCTAAGCTATAGGACCATAAGTGGAAGTGCCCTAGGCTCTGTTGCTTTGTTTTTTAGATGTTTCTGGAAACACCATACACTTCTCCCGAGTGTCTGTTGGCAATTTACATCCCGCCCATCAGCATAACAAGGCTCCCAGTTCTCCATGGCCTGTCCTGCCTTTCTGGATTTTACACTTTTTTCAGATGGCCCTTTTGACCGGGGGGAAGTGAGACTTCATTGTAGTGCAGATTTCCTTTGCAAGCTTGCTTGGTTGGCCAAAAAGGGCGTATGCGTTTTTTCCTGAATATATTCAGGAAAAAACGCATACGCCCTTTTTGGCCAAGTGCATCATTGTGGACGTTCTGCCTCTTTTCCTATGCTTTCAATGCAATTCCAGTCTACCTCCTGAAATCGGTTTCCTGCAATTCTGCCCCGCTTTCAAGTCCTCTTGGCAGCCTTACTTCAGTATATTTTTGGACGATAGCTGTCATTTATAACTCTGCAGGTTTGTGAATTACAGTGCCCCTGAGCTCCTTTCTTCAACTCGCTTTCTTTTGAGCTGGCCGCAACACCGCAGGATGGCTTCAGGCCCTAATCTGGTTCCGGCACGGCATGCTGAACCTTTGGTTATTTCCTCTTCCTGGTGGGAAATGAGAGTTAAATTTGCCCGTCCAGACACCTCCAGCTAGTCTCTCATTGGTTCTCCCTATTTCTGTTCATCTTCCGCAGAAATTGCAAACTGGGCCAAACAGGAGGTTAAAGGCGCTGACTCTCCAAGTGGGGAGAGTGTTAGTAAAGTGTCTGGAATGTTGCACCCGAGTACCAGGGGAGGAAAACTGAGACATATTTGAACATGTCTCCCGATCACATGGTGGATCATACTCTGGGTTCCACATGCATGTTTTAGCTGAAGGAAGAATACCTTAAACCTGGAGAGTTGAGACCCGTGGAATGGGTACCATGCAATATGACTTCAAAGGGTCTTCATTTGCTCACCGAACCTCTCCAATCCTATCACTGCTGCGTTTATGCCCCTGTACACATGCTTGATTCTCTTTCGGAGACATAGCAATCCATAGGTTTTAAGATACTTACTAGTCAGGTACATTCTTAGGCTTTTAATATGCGGTGTTGAGTCCATTTCGTTGAGCAAGGAGTAGCTCTTGTCTATTCCATATTTGGCTTAAGGAACTTTATCTGTGCTCATTTCAATGTATGGTTTTATGCAGCACCCCAACTCACCTTTCCCCTTAAGCAAGCATAAGTTGGTTTTCTAAATTTGAGACCCTGTTCTGTTCTGTAATTCAGTTCCTGTGTAGCCAAGTTTACATTCCGTGTATTACTGATATCTTATGATGTTTCTTTTTCTGTGTGACTTATTTCAGTTAGAATCATCATACCTGAATCCACTCATTGTGCTGCTAAGGGCCTGATGACATAGATTTCATTGCTGAGTGTTATTGCTTTGTAAGTAAATACCACAACTTCTTTATCCATTTTTCACTTTCTGTGATATTGAACTTGTACGGTAAATGAGGTTCTTGTAAACAGAGTCGTCCCAAACTTTGGGGTGGCTGTGTCTTTTTGATTTTAATTTCCCTAAGCTATAGGACCATAAGTGGAAGTGCCCTAGGCTCTGTTGCTTTGTTTTTTAGATGTTTCAGGAAACACCATACACTTCTCCCGAGTGTCTGTTGGCAATTTACATCCCGCCCATCAGCATAACAAGGCTCCCAGTTCTCCATGGCCTGTCCTGCCTTTCTGGATTTTACACTTTTTTCAGATGGCCCTTTTGACCGGGGGAAAGTGAGACTTCATTGTAGTGCAGATTTTCTTTGCAAGTTTGCTTGGTTGGCCAAAAAGGGCGTATGCGTTTTTTCCTGAATATATTCAGGAAAAAACGCATACGCCCTTTTTGGCCAAGTGCATCATTGTGGACGTTCTGCCTCTTTTCCTATGCTTTCAATGCAATTCCAGTCTACCTCCTGAAATCGGTTTCCTGCAATTCTGCCCCGCTTTCAAGTCCTCTTGGCAGCCTTACTTCAGTATAATTTTGGACGATAGCTGTCATTTATAACTCTGCAGGTTTGTGAATTACAGTGCCCCTGAGCTCCTTTCTTCAACTCGCTTTCTTGAGACCTGGCCGCAACACCGCAGGATGGCTTCAGGCCCTAATCTGGTTCCGGCACGGCATGCTGAGCCTTTGGTTAATTCCTCTTCCTGGTGGGAAATGAGAGTTAAATTTGCCCGTCCAGACACCTCCAGCTAGTCTCTCATTGGTTCTCGCTATTCCTGTTCATCTTCCGCAGAAATTGCAAACTGGGCCAAACAGGAGGTTAAAGGGACTGACTCTCCAAGTCGGAAGGGTGTTAGTAAAGCGTCTGGAATGTTGCACCCGAGTACCAGGGTACGAAAACTGAGACATATTTGAACACGTTTCCCGATCACATGGTTGATCATACTCTAGGTTCCACATGCATGTTTTAGCTGAAGGAAGAATCCCTGAAACCTGGAGAGTTGAGACCCATAGAATGGGTACCATGCAATATTACTTCAAAGGGTCTTTGTTTGCTCACCGAACCTCTCCAATCCTATCACTGCTGCATTTATGCCCCTGGACACACGCTTGATTCTCTTTTGGAGATATAGCAATCCATAGGTTTTAAGATACTTACTAGTCAGGTACATTCTTAGGCTCTTAAAATGGGGTGTTGAGTCCATTTCGTTGAGCAAGAAGTAGCTCTTCTCTATTCCATATTTGGCTTAAGGAACTTTATCTGTGCTCATTTCAATCTCTGGTTTTATGCAGCACCCCAACTCACCTTTACCCTTAAGCAAGCATAAGTTGGTTTTCTAAATTTGAGACCCTGTTCTGTTCTGTAATTCAGTTCCTGTGTAGCCAAGTTTACATTCCGTGTATTACTGATATCTTATGATGTTTCTTTTTCTGTGTGACTTATTTCAGTTAGAATCATCATACCTGAATCCACTCATTGTGCTGCTAAGGGCCTGATGACATAGATTTCATTGCTGAGTCATATTGCTTTGTAAGTAAATACCACAACTTCTTTATCCATTTTTCACTTTCTGCGATGTTGAACTTGTACTGTAAACGAGGTTCTTGTAAACAGAGGCGTTCCAAACTTTGGGGTGGCTGTGTCTTTTTGATTTTAATTTCCCTAAGCTATAGGACCATAAGTGGAAGTGCCCTAGGCTCTGTTGCTTTGTTTTTTAGATGTTTCAGGAAACACCGTACACTTCTCCCGAGTGGCTGTTGGCAATTTACATCCCGCCCATCAGCATAACAAGGCTCCCAGTTCTCCATGGCCTGTCCTGCCTTTCTGGATTTTACACTTTTTTCAGATGGCCCTTTTGACCGGGGGGAAGTGAGACTTCATTGTAGTGCAGATTTCCTTTGCAAGCTTGCTTGGTTGGCCAAAAAGGGCGTATGCGTTTTTTCCTGAATATATTCAGGAAAAAACGCATACGCCCTTTTTGGCCAAGTGCATCATTGTGGACGTTCTGCCTCTTTTCCTATGCTTTCAATGCAATTCCAGTCTACCTCCTGAAATCGGTTTCCTGCAATTCTGCCCCGCTTTCAAGTCCTCTTGGCAGCCTTACTTCAGTATATTTTTGGACGATAGCTGTCATTTATAACTCTGCAGGTTTGTGAATTACAGTGCCCCTGAGCTCCTTTCTTCAACTCGCTTTCTTGAGACCTGGCCGCAACACCGCAGGATGGCTTCAGGCCCTAATCTTGTTCCGGCACGGCACGCTGAGCCTTTGGTTAATTCCTCTTCCTGGTGGGAAATGAGAGTTAAATTTGCCCGTCCAGACACCTCCAGCTAGTCTCTCATTGGTTCTCGCTATTCCTGTTCATCTTCCGCAGAAATTGCAAACTGGGCCAAACAGGAGGTTAAAGGGACTGACTCTCCAAGTCGGGAGAGTGTTAGTAAAGCGTCTGGAATGTTGCACCCGAGTAAAAGGGTACGAAAACTGAGACATATTTGAACAGGTCTCCCGATCACATGGTTGATCATACTCTAGGTTCCACATGCATGTTTTAGCTGAAGGAAGAATACCTTAAACCTGGGTAGTTGAAACCCGTGGAATGGGTACCATGCAATATGACTTCAAAGGGTCTTCATTTGCTCACCGAACCTCTCCAATCCTATCACTGCTGCGTTTATGCCCCTGTACACATGCTTGATTTTCTTTCGGAGACATAGCAATCCATAGGTTTTAAGATACTTACTAGTCAGGTACATTCTTAGGCTTTTAATATGCGGTGTTGAGTCCATTTCGTTGAGCAAGGAGTAGCTCTTGTCTATTCCATATTTAGCTTAAGGAACTTTATCTGTGCTCATTTCAATCTATGGTTTTATGCAGCACCCCAACTCACCTTTCCCCTTAAGCAAGCATAAGTTGGTTTTCTAAATTTGAGACCCTGTTCTGTTCTGTAATTCAGTTCCTGTGTAGCCAAGTTTACATTCCGTGTATTACTGATATCTTATGATGTTTCTTTTTCTGTGTGACTTATTTCAGTTAGAATCATCATACCTGAATCCACTCATTGTGCTGTTAAGGGCCTGATGACATAGATTTCATTGCTGAGTGTTATTGCTTTGTAAGTAAATACCACAACTTCTTTATCCATTTTTCACTTTCTGTGATATTGAACTTGTACGGTAAACGAGGTTCTTGTAAACAGAGGCGTCCCAAACTTTGGGGTGGCTGTGTCTTTTTGATTTTAAATTCCCTAAGCTATAGGACCATAAGTGGAAGTGCCCTAGGCTCTGTTGCTTTGTTTTTTAGATGTTTCAGGAAACACCATACACTTCTCCCGAGTGTCTGTTGGCAATTTACATCCCGCCCATCAGCATAACAAGGCTCCCAGTTCTCCATGGCCTGTCCTACCTTTCTGGATTTTACACTTTTTTCAGATTGCCCTTTTGACCGGGGGGAAGTGAGACTTCATTGTAGTGCAGATTTCCTTTGCAAGCTTGCTTGGTTGGCCAAAAAGGGCGTATGCGTTTTTTCCTGAATATATTCAGGAAAAAACGCATACGCCCTTTTTGGCCAAGTGCATCATTGTGGACGTTCTGCCTCTTTTCCTATGCTTTCAATGCAATTCCAGTCTACCTCCTGAAATCGGTTTCCTGCAATTCTGCCCCGCTTTCAAGTCCTCTTGGCAGCCTTACTTCAGTATATTTTTGGACGATAGCTGTCATTTATAACTCTGCAGGTTTGTGAATTACAGTGCCCCTGAGCTCCTTTCTTCAACTCGCTTTCTTTTGAGCTGGCCGCAACACCGCAGGATGGCTTCAGGCCCTAATCTGGTTCCGGCACGGCACGCTGAGCCTTTGGTTAATTCCTCTTCCTTGTGGGAAATGAGAGTTAAATTTGCCCATCCAGACACCTCCAGCTAGTCTCTCATTGGTTCTCGCTATTCCTGTTCATCTTCCGCAGAAATTGCAAACTGGGCCAAACAGGAGGTTAAAGGGACTGACTCTCCAAGTCGGGAGGGTGTTAGTAAAGCGTCTGGAATGTTGCACCCGAGTAAAAGGGTACGAAAACTGAGACATATTTGAACAGGTCTCCCGATCACATGGTTGATCATACTCTAGGTTCCACATGCATGTTTTAGCTGAAGGAAGAATACCTTAAACCTGGGTAGTTGAAACCCGTGGAATGGGTACCATGCAATATGACTTCAAAGGGTCTTCATTTGCTCACCGAACCTCTCCAATCCTATCACTGCTGCGTTTATGCCCCTGTACACATGCTTGATTCTCTTTCGGAGACATAGCAATCCATAGGTTTTAAGATACTTACTAGTCAGGTACATTCTTAGGCTTTTAATATGCGGTGTTGAGTCCATTTCGTTGAGCAAGGAGTAGCTCTTGTCTATTCCATATTTGGCTTAAGGAACTTTATCTGTGCTCATTTCAATCTATGGTTTTATGCAGCACCCCAACTCACCTTTCCCCTTAAGCAAGCATAAGTTGGTTTTCTAAATTTGAGACCCTGTTCTGTTCTGTAATTCAGTTCCTGTGTAGCCAAGTTTACATTCCGTGTATTACTGATATCTTATGATGTTTCTTTTTCTGTGTGACTTATTTCAGTTAGAATCATCATACCTGAATCCACTCATTGTGCTGTTAAGGGCCTGATGACATAGATTTCATTGCTGAGTGTTATTGCTTTGTAAGTAAATACCACAACTTCTTTATCCATTTTTCACTTTCTGTGATATTGAACTTGTACGGTAAACGAGGTTCTTGTAAACAGAGGCCTCCCAAACTTTGGGGTGGCTGTGTCTTTTTGATTTTAATTTCCCTAAGCTATAGGACCATAAGTGGAAGTGCCCTAGGCTGTGTTGCTTTGTTTTTTAGATGTTTCAGGAAACACCGTACACTTCTCCCGAGTGTCTGTTGGCAATTTACATCCCGCCCATCAGCATAACAAGGCTCCCAGTTCTCCATGGCCTGTCCTGCCTTTCTGGATTTTACACTTTTTTCAGATGGCCCTTTTGACCGGGGGGAAGTGAGACTTCATTGTAGTGCAGATTTCCTTTGCAAGCTTGCTTGGTTGGCCAAAAAGGGCGTATGCGTTTTTTCCTGAATATATTCAGGAAAAAACGCATACGCCCTTTTTGGCCAAGTGCATCATTGTGGACGTTCTGCCTCTTTTCCTATGCTTTCAATGCAATTCCAGTCTACCTCCTGAAATCGGTTTCCTGCAATTCTGCCCCGCTTTCAAGTCCTCTTGGCAGCCTTACTTCAGTATATTTTTGGACGATAGCTATCATTTATAACTCTGCAGGTTTGTGAATTACAGTGCCCCTGAGCTCCTTTCTTCAACTCGCTTTCTTGTGACCTGGCCGCAACACCGCAGGATGGCTTCAGGCCCTAATCTGGTTCCGGCACGGCACACTGAGCCTTTGGTTAATTCCTCTTCCTGGTGGGAAATGAGAGTTAAATTTGCCCGTGCAGACACCTCCAGCTAGTCTCTCATTGGTTCTCGCTATTCCTGTTCATCTTCCGCAGAAATTGCAAACTGGGCCAAACAGGAGGTTAAAGGGACTGACTCTCCAAGTCGGGAGGGTGTTAGTAAAGCGTCTGGAATGTTGCACCCGAGTACCAGGGTACGAAAACTGAGACATATTTGAACACGTTTCCCGATCACATGGTTGATCATACTCTAGGTTCCACATGCATGTTTTAGCTGAAGGAAGAATCCCTGAAACCTGGAGAGTTGAGACCCGTGGAATGGGTACCATGCAATATGACTTCAAAGGGTCTTTGTTTGCTCACCGAACCTCTCCAATCCTATCACTGCTGCATTTATGCCCCTGGATACACGCTTGATTCTCTTTTGGAGATATAGCAATCCATAGGTTTTAAGATACTTACTAGTCAGGTACATTCTTAGGCGCTTAATATGGGGTGTTGAGTCCATTTCGTTGAGCAAGGAGTAGCTCTTGTCTATTCCATATTTGGCTTAAGGAACTTTATCTGTGCTCATTTCAATCTCTGGTTTTATGCAGCACCCCAACTCACCTTTACCCTTAAGCAAGCATAAGTTTGTTTTCTAAATTTGAGACCCTGTTCTGTTCTGTAATTCAGTTCCTGTGTAGCCAAGTTTACATTCCGTGTATTACTGATATCTTATGATGTTTCTTTTTCTGTGTGACTTATTTCAGTTAGAATCGTCATACCTGAATCCACTCATTGTGCTGCTAAGGGCCTGATGACATAGATTTCATTGCTGAGTGATATTGCTTTGTAAGTAAATACCACAAATTCTTTATCCATTTTTCACTTTCTGCGATGTTGAACTTGTACTGTAAACGAGGTTCTTGTAAACAGAGGCGTCCCAAACTTTGGGGTGGCTGTGTCTTTTTGATTTTAATTTCCCTAAGCTATAGGACCATAAGTGGAAGTGCCCTAGGCTCTGTTGCTTTGTTTTTTAGATGTTTCAGGAAACACCATACACTTCTCCCGAGTGTCTGTTGGCAATTTACATCCCGCCCATCAGCATAACAAGGCTCCCAGTTCTCCATGGCCTGTCCTGCCTTTCTGGATTTTACACTTTTTACAGATGGCCCTTTTGACTGGGGGGAAGTGAGACTTCATTGTAGTGCAGATTTCCTTTGCAAGCTTGCTTGGTTGGCCAAAAAGGGCGTATGCGTTTTTTCCTGAATATATTCAGGAAAAAACGCATACGCCCTTTTTGGCCAAGTGCATCAGTGTGGACGTTCTGCCTCTTTTCCTATGCTTTCAATGCAATTCCAGTCTACCTCCTGAAATCGGTTTCCTGCAATTCTGCCCCGCTTTCAAGTCCTCTTGGCAGCCTTACTTCAGTATATTTTTGGACGATAGCTGTCATTTATAACTCTGCAGGTTTGTGAATTACAGTGACCCTGAGCTCCTTTCTTCAACTCGCTTTCTTTTGAGCTGGCCGCAACACCGCAGGATGGCTTCAGGCCCTAATCTGGTTCCGGCACGGCACGCTGAGCCTTTCGTTAATTCCTCTTCCTGGTGGGAAATGAGAGTTAAATTTGCCCATCCAGACACCTCCAGCTAGTCTCTCATTGGTTCTCGCTATTCCTGTTCATCTTCCGCAGAAATTGCAAACTGGGCCAAACAGGAGGTTAAAGGGACTGACTCTCCAAGTCGGGAGAGTGTTAGTAAAGCGTCTGGAATGTTGCACCCGAGTACCAGGGTACGAAAACTGAGACATATTTGAACAGGTATCCCGATCACATGGTTGATCATACTCTAGGTTCCACATGCATGTTTTAGCTTAAGGAAGAATACCTTAAACCTGGGTAGTTGAAACCCGTGGAATGGGTACCATGCAATATGACTTCAAAGGGTCTTCATTTGCTCACCGAACCTCTCCAATCCTATCACTGCTGCGTTTATGCCCCTGTACACATGCTTGATTCTCTTTCGGAGACATAGCAATCCATAGGTTTTAAGATACTTACTAGTCAGGTACATTCTTAGGCATTTAATATGCGGTGTTGAGTCCATTTCGTTGAGCAAGGAGTAGCTCTTGTCTATTCCATATTTGGCTTAAGGAACTTTATCTGTGCTCATTTCAATCTCTGGTTTTATGCAGCACCCCAACTCACCTTTCCCCTTAAGCAAGCATAAGTTGGTTTTCTAAATTTGAGACCCTGTTCTGTTCTGTAATTCAGTTCCTGTGTAGCCAAGTTTACATTCCGTGTATTACTGATATCTTATGATGTTTCTTTTTCTGTGTGACTTATTTCAGTTAGAATCATCATACCTGAATCCACTCATTGTGCTGCTAAGGGCCTGATGACATAGATTTCATTGCTGAGTGATATTGCTTTGTAAGTAAATACCACAACTTCTTTATCCATTTTTCACTTTCTGCGATGTTGAACTTGTACTGTAAACGAGGTTCTTGTAAACAGAGGCGTCCCAAACTTTGGGGTGGCTGTGTCTTTTTGATTTTAATTTCCCTAAGCTATAGGACCATAAGTGGAAGTGCCCTAGGCTCTGTTGCTTTGTTTTTTAGATGTTTCAGGAAACACCATACACTTCTCCCGAGTGTCTGTTGGCAATTTACATCCCGCCCATCAGCATAACAAGGCTCCCAGTTCTCCATGGCCTGTCCTGCCTTTCTGGATTTTACACTTTTTTCAGATGGCCCTTTTGACCGGGGGGAAGGGAGACTTCATTGTAGTGCAGATTTCCTTTGCAAGCTTGCTTGGTTGGCCAAAAAGGGCGTATGCGTTTTTTCCTGAATATATTCAGGAAAAAACGCATACGCCCTTTTTGGCCAAGTGCATCATTGTGGACGTTCTGCCTCTTTTCCTATGCTTTCAATGCAATTCCAGTCTACCTCCTGAAATCGGTTTCCTGCAATTCTGCCCCGCTTTCAAGTCCTCTTGGCAGCCTTACTTCAGTATATTTTTGGACGATAGCTGTCATTTATAACTCTGCAGGTTTGTGAATTACAGTGCCCCTGAGCTCCTTTCTTCAACTCGCTTTCTTTTGAGCTGGCCGCAACACCGCAGGATGGCTTCAGGCCCTAATCTGGTTCCGGCACGGCACGCTGAGCCTTTGGTTAATTCCTCTTCCTGGTGGGAAATGAGAGTTAAATTTGCCCGTCCAGACACCTCCAGCTAGTCTCTCATTGGTTCTCGCTATTCCTGTTCATCTTCCGCAGAATTTGCAAACTGGGCCAAACAGGAGGTTAAAGGGACTGACTCTCCAAGTCGGGAGGGTGTTAGTAAAGCGTCTGGAATGTTGCACCCGAGTACCAGGGTACGAAAACTGAGACATATTTGAACACGTCTCCCGATCACATGGTTGATCATACTCTAGGTTCCACATGCATGTTTTAGCTGAAGGAAGAATACCTTAAACCTGGGTAGTTGAAACCCGTGGAATGGGTACCATGCAATATGACTTCAAAGGGTCTTCATTTGCTCACCGAACCTCTCCAATCCTATCACTGCTGCGTTTATGCCCCTGTACACATGCTTGATTCTCTTTCGGAGACATAGCAATCCATAGGTTTTAAGATACTTACTAGTCAGGTACATTCTTAGGCGTTTAATATGCGGTGTTGAGTCCATTTCGTTGAGCAAGGAGTAGCTCTTGTCTATTCCATATTTGGCTTAAGGAACTTTATCTGTGCTCATTTCAATCTCTGGTTTTATGCAGCACCCCAACTCACCTTTCCCCTTAAGCAAGCATAAGTTGGTTTTCTAAATTTGAGACCCTGTTCTGTTCTGTAATTCAGTTCCTGTGTAGCCAAGTTTACATTCCGTGTATTACTGATATCTTATGATGTTTCTTTTTCTGTGTGACTTATTTCAGTTAGAATCATCATACCTGAATCCACTCATTGTGCTGCTAAGGGCCTGATGACATAGATTTCATTGCTGAGTGTTATTGCTTTGTAAGTAAATACCACAACTTCTTTATCCATTTTTCACTTTCTGTGATATTGAACTTGTACGGTAAACGAGGTTCTTGTAAACAGAGGCCTCCCAAACTTTGGGGTGGCTGTGTCTTTTTGATTTTAATTTCCCTAAGCTATAGGACCATAAGTGGAAGTGCCCTAGGCTCTGTTGCTTTGTTTTTTAGATGTTTCAGGAAACACCGTACACTTCTCCCGAGTGTCTGTTGGCAATTTACATCCCGCCCATCAGCATAACAAGGCTCCCAGTTCTCCATGGCCTGTCCTGCCTTTCTGGATTTTACACTTTTTTCAGATGGCCCTTTTGACCGGGGGGAAGTGAGACTTCATTGTAGTGCAGATTTCCTTTGCAAGCTTGCTTGGTTGGCCAAAAAGGGCGTATGCGTTTTTTCCTGAATATATTCAGGAAAAAACGCATACGCCCTTTTTGGCCAAGTGCATCATTGTGGACGTTCTGCCTCTTTTCCTATGCTTTCAATGCAATTCCAGTTTACCTCCTGAAATCGGTTTCCTGCAATTCTGCCCCGCTTTCAAGTCCTCTTGGCAGCCTTACTTCAGTATATTTTTGGACGATAGCTATCATTTATAACTCTGCAGGTTTGTGAATTACAGTGCCCCTGAGTTCCTTTCTTCAACTCGCTTTCTTTTGAGCTGGCCGCAACACCGCAGGATGGCTTCAGGCCCTAATCTGGTTCCGACACGGCACACTGAGCCTTTGGTTAATTCCTCTTCCTGGTGGGAAATGAGAGTTAAATTTGCCCGTGCAGACACCTCCAGCTAGTCTCTCATTGGTTCTCGCTATTCCTGTTCATCTTCCGCAGAAATTGCAAACTGGGCCAAACAGGAGGTTAAAGGGACTGACTCTCCAAGTCGGGAGGGTGTTAGTAAAGCGTCTGGAATGTTGCACCCGAGTACCAGGGTACGAAAACTGAGACATATTTGAACACGTTTCCCGATCACATGGTTGATCATACTCTAGGTTCCACATGCATGTTTTAGCTGAAGGAAGAATCCCTGAAACCTGGAGAGTTGAGACCCGTGGAATGGGTACCATGCAATATGACTTCAAAGGGTCTTTGTTTGCTCACCGAACCTCTCCAATCCTATCACTGCTGCATTTATGCCCCTGGATACACGCTTGATTCTCTTTTGGAGATATAGCAATCCATAGGTTTTAAGATACTTACTAGTCAGGTACATTCTTAGGCGCTTAATATGGGGTGTTGAGTCCATTTCGTTGAGCAAGGAGTAGCTCTTGTCTATTCCATATTTGGCTTAAGGAACTTTATCTGTGCTCATTTCAATCTCTGGTTTTATGCAGCACCCCAACTCACCTTTACCCTTAAGCAAGCATAAGTTGGTTTTCTAAATTTGAGACCCTGTTCTGTTCTGTAATTCAGTTCCTGTGTAGCCAAGTTTACATTCCGTGTATTACTGATATCTTATGATGTTTCTTTTTCTGTGTGACTTATTTCAGTTAGAATCGTCATACCTGAATCCACTCATTGTGCTGCTAAGGGCCTGATGACATAGATTTCATTGCTGAGTGATATTGCTTTGTAAGTAAATACCACAAATTCTTTATCCATTTTTCACTTTCTGCGATGTTGAACTTGTACTGTAAACGAGGTTCTTGTAAACAGAGGCGTCCCAAACTTTGGGGTGGCTGTGTCTTTTTGATTTTAATTTCCCTAAGCTATAGGACCATAAGTGGAAGTGCCCTAGGCTCTGTTGCTTTGTTTTTTAGATGTTTCAGGAAACACCATACACTTCTCCCGATTGTCTGTTGGCAATTTACATCCCGCCCATCAGCATAACAAGGCTCCCAGTTCTCCATGGCCTGTCCTGCCTTTCTGGATTTTACACTTTTTACAGATGGCCCTTTTGACTGGGGGGAAGTGAGACTTCATTGTAGTGCAGATTTCCTTTGCAAGCTTGCTTGGTTGGCCAAAAAGGGCGTATGCGTTTTTTCCTGAATATATTCAGGAAAAAACGCATACGCCCTTTTTGGCCAAGTGCATCAGTGTGGACGTTCTGCCTCTTTTCCTATGCTTTCAATGCAATTCCAGTCTACCTCCTGAAATCGGTTTCCTGCAATTCTGCCCCGCTTTCAAGTCCTCTTGGCAGCCTTACTTCAGTATATTTTTGGACGATAGCTGTCATTTATAACTCTGCAGGTTTGTGAATTACAGTGCCCCTGAGCTCCTTTCTTCAACTCGCTTTCTTTTGAGCTGGCCGCAACACCGCAGGATGGCTTCAGGCCCTAATCTGGTTCCGGCACGGCACGCTGAGCCTTTCGTTAATTCCTCTTCCTGGTGGGAAATGAGAGTTAAATTTGCCCATCCAGACACCTCCAGCTAGTCTCTCATTGGTTCTCGCTATTCCTGTTCATCTTCCGCAGAAATTGCAAACTGGGCCAAACAGGAGGTTAAAGGGACTGACTCTCCAAGTCGGGAGAGTGTTAGTAAAGCGTCTGGAATGTTGCACCCGAGTACCAGGGTACGAAAACTGAGACATATTTGAACAGGTATCCCGATCACATGGTTGATCATACTCTAGGTTCCACATGCATGTTTTAGCTTAAGGAAGAATACCTTAAACCTGGGTAGTTGAAACCCGTGGAATGGGTACCATGCAATATGACTTCAAAGGGTCTTCATTTGCTCACCGAACCTCTCCAATCCTATCACTGCTGCGTTTATGCCCCTGTACACATGCTTGATTCTCTTTCGGAGACATAGCAATCCATAGGTTTTAAGATACTTACTAGTCAGGTACATTCTTAGGCATTTAATATGCGGTGTTGAGTCCATTTCGTTGAGCAAGGAGTAGCTCTTGTCTATTCCATATTTGGCTTAAGGAACTTTATCTGTGCTCATTTCAATCTCTGGTTTTATGCAGCACCCCAACTCACCTTTACCCTTAAGCAAGCATAAGTTGGTTTTCTAAATTTGAGACCCTGTTCTGTTCTGTAATTCAGTTCCTGTGTAGCCAAGTTTACATTCCGTGTATTACTGATATCTTATGATGTTTCTTTTTCTGTGTGACTTATTTCAGTTAGAATCATCATACCTGAATCCACTCATTGTGCTGCTAAGGGCCTGATGACATAGATTTCATTGCTGAGTGATATTGCTTTGTAAGTAAATACCACAACTTCTTTATCCATTTTTCACTTTCTGCGATGTTGAACTTGTACTGTAAACGAGGTTCTTGTAAACAGAGGCGTCCCAAACTTTGGGGTGGCTGTGTCTTTTTGATTTTAATTTCCCTAAGCTATAGGACCATAAGTGGAAGTGCCCTAGGCTCTGTTGCTTTGTTTTTTAGATGTTTCAGGAAACACCATACACTTCTCCCGAGTGTCTGTTGGCAATTTACATCCCGCCCATCAGCATAACAAGGCTCCCAGTTCTCCATGGCCTGTCCTGCCTTTCTGGATTTTACACTTTTTTCAGATGGCCCTTTTGACCGGGGGGAAGTGAGACTTCATTGTAGTGCAGATTTCCTTTGCAAGCTTGCTTGGTTGGCCAAAAAGGGCGTATGCGTTTTTTCCTGAATATATTCAGGAAAAAACGCATACGCCCTTTTTGGCCAAGTGCATCATTGTGGACGTTCTGCCTCTTTTCCTATGCTTTCAATGCAATTCCAGTCTACCTCCTGAAATCGGTTTCCTGCAATTCTGCCCCGCTTTCAAGTCCTCTTGGCAGCCTTACTTCAGTATATTTTTGGACGATAGCTGTCATTTATAACTCTGCAGGTTTGTGAATTACAGTGCCCCTGAGCTCCTTTCTTCAACACGCTTTCTTTTGAGCTGGCCGCAACACCGCAGGATGGCTTCAGGCCCTAATCTGGTTCCGGCACGGCACGCTGAGCCTTTGGTTAATTCCTCTTCCTGGTGGGAAATGAGAGTTAAATTTGCCCGTCCAGACACCTCCAGCTAGTCTCTCATTGGTTCTCGCTATTCCTGTTCATCTTCCGCAGAATTTGCAAACTGGGCCAAACAGGAGGTTAAAGGGACTGACTCTCCAAGTCGGGAGGGTGTTAGTAAAGCGTCTGGAATGTTGCACCCGAGTACCAGGGTACGAAAACTGAGACATATTTGAACACGTCTCCCGATCACATGGTTGATCATACTCTAGGTTCCACATGCATGTTTTAGCTGAAGGAAGAATACCTTAAACCTGGGTAGTTGAAACCCGTGGAATGGGTACCATGCAATATGACTTCAAAGGGTCTTCATTTGCTCACCGAACCTCTCCAATCCTATCACTGCTGCGTTTATGCCCCTGTACACATGCTTGATTCTCTTTCGGAGACATAGCAATCCATAGGTTTTAAGATACTTACTAGTCAGGTACATTCTTAGGCGTTTAATATGCGGTGTTGAGTCCATTTCGTTGAGCAAGGAGTAGCTCTTGTCTATTCCATATTTGGCTTAAGGAACTTTATCTGTGCTCATTTCAATCTATGGTTTTATGCAGCACCCCAACTCACCTTTCCCCTTAAGCAAGCATAAGTTGGTTTTCTAAATTTGAGACCCTGTTCTGTTCTGTAATTCAGTTCCTGTGTAGCCAAGTTTACATTCCGTGTATTACTGATATCTTATGATGTTTCTTTTTCTGTGTGACTTGTTTCAGTTAGAATCATCATACCTGAATCCACTCATTGTGCTGCTAAGGGCCTGATGACATAGATTTCATTGCTGAGTGTTATTGCTTTGTAAGTAAATACCACAACTTCTTTATCCATTTTTCACTTTCTGTGATATTGAACTTGTACGGTAAATGAGGTTCTTGTAAACAGAGGCGTCCCAAACGTTGGGGTGGCTGTGTCTTTTTGATTTTAATTTCCCTAAGCTATAGGACCATAAGTGGAAGTGCCCTAGGCTCTGTTGCTTTGTTTTTTAGATGTTTCAGGAAACACCTTACACTTCTCCCGAGTGTCTGTTGGCAATTTACATCCCGCCCATCAGCATAACAAGGCTCCCAGTTCTCCATGGCCTGTCCTGCCTTTCTGGATTTTACACTTTTTACAGATGGCCCTTTTGACTGGGGGGAAGTGAGACTTCATTGTAGTGCAGATTTCCTTTGCAAGCTTGCTTGGTTGGCCAAAAAGGGCGTATGCGTTTTTTCCTGAATATATTCAGGAAAAAACGCATACGCCCTTTTTGGCCAAGTGCATCAGTGTGGACGTTCTGCCTCTTTTCCTATGCTTTCAATGCAATTCCAGTCTACCTCCTGAAATCGGTTTCCTGCAATTCTGCCCCGCTTTCAAGTCTTCTTGGCAGCCTTACTTCAGTATATTTTTGGACGATAGCTGTCATTTATAACTCTGCAGGTTTGTGAATTACAGTGCCCCTGAGCTCCTTTCTTCAACTCGCTTTCCTTTGAGCTGGCCGCAACACCGCATGATGGCTTCAGGCCCTAATCTGGTTCCGGCACGGCACGCTGAGCCTTTGGTTAATTCCTCTTCCTGGTGGGAAATGAGAGTTAAATTTGCCCATCCAGACACCTCCAGCTAGTCTCTCATTGGTTCTCGCTATTCCTGTTCATCTTCCGCAGAAATTGCAAACTGGGCCAAACAGGAGGTTAAAGGGACTGACTCTCCAAGTCGGGAGAGTGTTAGTAAAGCGTCTGGAATGTTGCACCCGAGTACCAGGGTACGAAAACTGAGACATATTTGAACAGGTATCCCGATCACATGGTTGATCATACTCTAGGTTCCACATGCATGTTTTAGCTGAAGGAAGAATACCTTAAACCTGGGTAGTTGAAACCCGTGGAATGGGTACCATGCAATATGACTTCAAAGGGTCTTCATTTGCTCACCGAACCTCTCCAATCCTATCACTGCTGCGTTTATGCCCCTGTACACATGCTTGATTCTCTTTCGGAGACATAGCAATCCATAGGTTTTAAGATACTTACTAGTCAGGTACATTCTTAGGCATTTAATATGCGGTGTTGAGTCCATTTCGTTGAGCAAGGAGTAGCTCTTGTCTATTCCATATTTGGCTTAAGGAACTTTATCTGTGCTCATTTCAATCTCTGGTTTTATGCAGCACCCCAACTCACCTTTACCCTTAAGCAAGCATAAGTTGGTTTTCTAAATTTGAGACCCTGTTCTGTTCTGTAATTCAGTTCCTGTGTAGCCAAGTTTACATTCCGTGTATTACTGATATCTTATGATGTTTCTTTTTCTGTGTGACTTATTTCAGTTAGAATCATCATACCTGAATCCACTCATTGTGCTGCTAAGGGCCTGATGACATAGATTTCATTGCTGAGTGATATTGCTTTGTAAGTAAATACCACAACTTCTTTATCCATTTTTCACTTTCTGCGATGTTGAACTTGTACTGTAAACGAGGTTCTTGTAAACAGAGGCGTCCCAAACTTTGGGGTGGCTGTGTCTTTTTGATTTTAATTTCCCTAAGCTATAGGACCATAAGTGGAAGTGCCCTAGGCTCTGTTGCTTTGTTTTTTAGATGTTTCAGGAAACACCATACACTTCTCCCGAGTGTCTGTTGGCAATTTACATCCCGCCCATCAGCATAACAAGGCTCCCAGTTCTCCATGGCCTGTCCTGCCTTTCTGGATTTTACACTTTTTTCAGATGGCCCTTTTGACCGGGGGGAAGTGAGACTTCATTGTAGTGCAGATTTCCTTTGCAAGCTTGCTTGGTTGGCCAAAAAGGGCGTATGCGTTTTTTCCTGAATATATTCAGGAAAAAACGCATACGCCCTTTTTGGCCAAGTGCATCATTGTGGACGTTCTGCCTCTTTTCCTATGCTTTCAATGCAATTCCAGTCTACCTCCTGAAATCGGTTTCCTGCAATTCTGCCCCGCTTTCAAGTCCTCTTGGCAGCCTTACTTCAGTATATTTTTGGACGATAGCTGTCATTTATAACTCTGCAGGTTTGTGAATTACAGTGCCCCTGAGCTCCTTTCTTCAACACGCTTTCTTTTGAGCTGGCCGCAACACCGCAGGATGGCTTCAGGCCCTAATCTGGTTCCGGCACGGCACGCTGAGCCTTTGGTTAATTCCTCTTCCTGGTGGGAAATGAGAGTTAAATTTGCCCGTCCAGACACCTCCAGCTAGTCTCTCATTGGTTCTCGCTATTCCTGTTCATCTTCCGCAGAATTTGCAAACTGGGCCAAACAGGAGGTTAAAGGGACTGACTCTCCAAGTCGGGAGGGTGTTAGTAAAGCGTCTGGAATGTTGCACCCGAGTACCAGGGTACGAAAACTGAGACATATTTGAACACGTCTCCCGATCACATGGTTGATCATACTCTAGGTTCCACATGCATGTTTTAGCTGAAGGAAGAATACCTTAAACCTGGGTAGTTGAAACCCGTGGAATGGGTACCATGCAATATGACTTCAAAGGGTCTTCATTTGCTCACCGAACCTCTCCAATCCTATCACTGCTGCGTTTATGCCCCTGTACACATGCTTGATTCTCTTTCGGAGACATAGCAATCCATAGGTTTTAAGATACTTACTAGTCAGGTACATTCTTAGGCGTTTAATATGCGGTGTTGAGTCCATTTCGTTGAGCAAGGAGTAGCTCTTGTCTATTCCATATTTGGCTTAAGGAACTTTATCTGTGCTCATTTCAATCTATGGTTTTATGCAGCACCCCAACTCACCTTTCCCCTTAAGCAAGCATAAGTTGGTTTTCTAAATTTGAGACCCTGTTCTGTTCTGTAATTCAGTTCCTGTGTAGCCAAGTTTACATTCCGTGTATTACTGATATCTTATGATGTTTCTTTTTCTGTGTGACTTGTTTCAGTTAGAATCATCATACCTGAATCCACTCATTGTGCTGCTAAGGGCCTGATGACATAGATTTCATTGCTGAGTGTTATTGCTTTGTAAGTAAATACCACAACTTCTTTATCCATTTTTCACTTTCTGTGATATTGAACTTGTACGGTAAATGAGGTTCTTGTAAACAGAGGCGTCCCAAACGTTGGGGTGGCTGTGTCTTTTTGATTTTAATTTCCCTAAGCTATAGGACCATAAGTGGAAGTGCCCTAGGCTCTGTTGCTTTGTTTTTTAGATGTTTCAGGAAACACCTTACACTTCTCCCGAGTGTCTGTTGGCAATTTACATCCCGCCCATCAGCATAACAAGGCTCCCAGTTCTCCATGGCCTGTCCTGCCTTTCTGGATTTTACACTTTTTACAGATGGCCCTTTTGACTGGGGGGAAGTGAGACTTCATTGTAGTGCAGATTTCCTTTGCAAGCTTGCTTGGTTGGCCAAAAAGGGCGTATGCGTTTTTTCCTGAATATATTCAGGAAAAAACGCATACGCCCTTTTTGGCCAAGTGCATCAGTGTGGACGTTCTGCCTCTTTTCCTATGCTTTCAATGCAATTCCAGTCTACCTCCTGAAATCGGTTTCCTGCAATTCTGCCCCGCTTTCAAGTCTTCTTGGCAGCCTTACTTCAGTATATTTTTGGACGATAGCTGTCATTTATAACTCTGCAGGTTTGTGAATTACAGTGCCCCTGAGCTCCTTTCTTCAACTCGCTTTCCTTTGAGCTGGCCGCAACACCGCATGATGGCTTCAGGCCCTAATCTGGTTCCGGCACGGCACGCTGAGCCTTTGGTTAATTCCTCTTCCTGGTGGGAAATGAGAGTTAAATTTGCCCATCCAGACACCTCCAGCTAGTCTCTCATTGGTTCTCGCTATTCCTGTTCATCTTCCGCAGAAATTGCAAACTGGGCCAAACAGGAGGTTAAAGGGACTGACTCTCCAAGTCGGGAGAGTGTTAGTAAAGCGTCTGGAATGTTGCACCCGAGTACCAGGGTACGAAAACTGAGACATATTTGAACAGGTATCCCGATCACATGGTTGATCATACTCTAGGTTCCACATGCATGTTTTAGCTGAAGGAAGAATACCTTAAACCTGGGTAGTTGAAACCCGTGGAATGGGTACCATGCAATATGACTTCAAAGGGTCTTCATTTGCTCACCGAACCTCTCCAATCCTATCACTGCTGCGTTTATGCCCCTGTACACATGCTTGATTCTCTTTCGGAGACATAGCAATCCATAGGTTTTAAGATACTTACTAGTCAGGTACATTCTTAGGCATTTAATATGCGGTGTTGAGTCCATTTCGTTGAGCAAGGAGTAGCTCTTGTCTATTCCATATTTGGCTTAAGGAACTTTATCTGTGCTCATTTCAATCTCTGGTTTTATGCAGCACCCCAACTCACCTTTACCCTTAAGCAAGCATAAGTTGGTTTTCTAAATTTGAGACCCTGTTCTGTTCTGTAATTCAGTTCCTGTGTAGCCAAGTTTACATTCCGTGTATTACTGATATCTTATGATGTTTCTTTTTCTGTGTGACTTATTTCAGTTAGAATCATCATACCTGAATCCACTCATTGTGCTGCTAAGGGCCTGATGACATAGATTTCATTGCTGAGTGATATTGCTTTGTAAGTAAATACCACAACTTCTTTATCCATTTTTCACTTTCTGCGATGTTGAACTTGTACTGTAAACGAGGTTCTTGTAAACAGAGGCGTCCCAAACTTTGGGGTGGCTGTGTCTTTTTGATTTTAATTTCCCTAAGCTATAGGACCATAAGTGGAAGTGCCCTAGGCTCTGTTGCTTTGTTTTTTAGATGTTTCAGGAAACACCATACACTTCTCCCGAGTGTCTGTTGGCAATTTACATCCCGCCCATCAGCATAACAAGGCTCCCAGTTCTCCATGGCCTGTCCTGCCTTTCTGGATTTTACACTTTTTTCAGATGGCCCTTTTGACCGGGGGGAAGTGAGACTTCATTGTAGTGCAGATTTCCTTTGCAAGCTTGCTTGGTTGGCCAAAAAGGGCGTATGCGTTTTTTCCTGAATATATTCAGGAAAAAACGCATACGCCCTTTTTGGCCAAGTGCATCATTGTGGACGTTCTGCCTCTTTTCCTATGCTTTCAATGCAATTCCAGTCTGCCTCCTGAAATCGGTTTCCTGCAATTCTGCCCCGCTTTCAAGTCCTCTTGGCAGCCTTACTTCAGTATATTTTTGGACGATAGCTGTCATTTATAACTCTGCAGGTTTGTGAATTACAGTGCCCCTGAGCTCCTTTCTTCAACTCGCTTTCTTTTGAGCTGGCCGCAACACCGCAGGATGGCTTCAGGCCCTAATCTGGTTCCGGCACGGCACGCTGAGCCTTTGGTTAATTCCTCTTCCTGGTGGGAAATGAGAGTTAAATTTGCCCGTCCAGACACCTCCAGCTAGTCTCTCATTGGTTCTCGCTATTCCTGTTCATCTTCCGCAGAAATTGCAAACTGGGCCAAACAGGAGGTTAAAGGGACTGACTCTCCAAGTCGGGAGGGTGTTAGTAAAGCGTCTGGAATGTTGCACCCGAGTACCAGGGTACGAAAACTGAGACATATTTGAACACGTCTCCCGATCACATGGTTGATCATACTCTAGGTTCCACATGCATGTTTTAGCTGAAGGAAGAATACCTTAAACCTGGGTAGTTGAAACCCGTGGAATGGGTACCATGCAATATGACTTCAAAGGGTCTTCATTTGCTCACCGAACCTCTCCAATCCTATCACTGCTGCGTTTATGCCCCTGTACACATGCTTGATTCTCTTTCGGAGACATAGCAATCCATAGGTTTTAAGATACTTACTAGTCAGGTACATTCTTAGGCATTTAATATGCGGTGTTGAGTCCATTTCGTTGAGCAAGAGGTAGCTCTTGTCTATTCCATATTTGGCTTAAGGAACTTTATCTGTGCTCATTTCAATCTCTGGTTTTATGCAGCACCCCAACTCACCTTTACCCTTAAGAAAGCATAAGTTGGTTTTCTAAATTTGAGACCCTGTTCTGTTCTGTAATTCAGTTCCTGTGTAGCCAAGTTTACATTCCGTGTATTACTGATATCTTATGATGTTTCTTTTTCTGTGTGACTTATTTCAGTTAGAATCATCATACCTGAATCCACTCATTGTGCTGCTAAGGGCCTGATGACATAGATTTCATTGCTGAGTGATATTGCTTTGTAAGTAAATACCACAACTTCTTTATCCATTTTTCACTTTCTGCGATGTTGAACTTGTACTGTAAACGAGGTTCTTGTAAACAGAGGCGTCCCAAACTTTGGGGTGGCTGTGTCTTTTTGATTTTAATTTCCCTGAGCTATAGGACCATAAGTGGAAGTGCCCTAGGCTCTGTTGCTTTGTTTTTTAGATGTTTCAGGAAACACCATACACTTCTCCCGAGTGTCTGTTGGCAATTTACATCCCGCCCATCAGCATAACAAGGCTCCCAGTTCTCCATGGCCTGTCCTGCCTTTCTGGATTTTACACTTTTTTCAGATGGCCCTTTTGACCGGGGGGAAGTGAGACTTCATTGTAGTGCAGATTTCCTTTGCAAGCTTGCTTGGTTGGCCAAAAAGGGCGTATGCGTTTTTTCCTGAATATATTCAGGAAAAAACGCATACGCCCTTTTTGGCCAAGTGCATCATTGTGGACGTTCTGCCTCTTTTCCTATGCTTTCAATGCAATTCCAGTCTGCCTCCTGAAATCGGTTTCCTGCAATTCTGCCCCGCTTTCAAGTCCTCTTGGCAGCCTTACTTCAGTATATTTTTGGACGATAGCTGTCATTTATAACTCTGCATGTTTGTGAATTACAGTGCCCCTGAGCTCCTTTCTTCAACTCGCTTTCTTTTGAGCTGGCCGCAACACCGCAGGATGGCTTCAGGCCCTAATCTGGTTCCGGCACGGCACGCTGAGCCTTTGGTTAATTCCTCTTCCTGGTGGGAAATGAGAGTTAAATTTGCCCGTCCAGACACCTCCAGCTAGTCTCTCATTGGTTCTCGCTATTCCTGTTCATCTTCCGCAGAAATTGCAAACTGGGCCAAACAGGAGGTTAAAGGGACTGACTCTCCATGTCAGGAGGGTGTTAGTAAAGTGTCTGGAATGTTGCACCCGAGTACCAGGGTACGAAAACTGAGACATATTTGAACACGTCTCCCGATCACATGGTTGATCATACTCTAGGTTCCACATGCATGTTTTACCGGAAGGAAGAATACCTTAAACCTGGGTAGTTGAAACCCGTGGAATGGGTACCATGCAATATGACTTCAAAGGGTCTTCATTTGCTCACCGAACCTCTCCAATCCTATCACTGCTGCGTTTATGCCCCTGTACACATGCTTGATTCTCTTTCGGAGACATAGCAATCCATAGGTTTTAAGATACTTACTAGTCAGGTACATTCTTAGGCATTTAATATGCGGTGTTGAGTCCATTTCGTTGAGCAAGGAGTAGCTCTTGTCTATTCCATATTTGGCTTAAGGAACTTTATCTGTGCTCATTTCAATCTCTGGTTTTATGCAGCACCCCAACTCACCTTTCCCCTTAAGCAAGCATAAGTTGGTTTTCTAAATTTGAGACCCTGTTCTGTTCTGTAATTCAGTTCCTGTGTAGCCAAGTTTACATTCCGTGTATTACTGATATCTTATGATGTTTCTTTTTCTGTGTGACTTATTTCAGTTAGAATCATCATACCTGAATCCACTCATTGTGCTGCTAAGGGCCTGATGACATAGATTTCATTGCTGAGTGATATTGCTTTGTAAGTAAATACCACAACTTCTTTATCCATTTTTCACTTTCTGCGATGTTGAACTTGTACTGTAAACGAGGTTCTTGTAAACAGAGGCGTCCCAAACTTTGGGGTGGCTGTGTCTTTTTGATTTTAATTTCCCTAAGCTATAGGACCATAAGTGGAAGTGCCCTAGGCTCTGTTGCTTTGTTTTTTAGATGTTTCAGGAAACACCATACACTTCTCCCGAGTGTCTGTTGGCAATTTACATCCCGCCCATCAGCATAACAAGGCTCCCAGTTCTCCATGGCCTGTCCTGCCTTTCTGGATTTTACACTTTTTTCAGATGGCCCTTTTGACCGGGGGGAAGTGAGACTTCATTGTAGTGCAGATTTCCTTTGCAAGCTTGCTTGGTTGGCCAAAAAGGGCGTATGCGTTTTTTCCTGAATATATTCAGGAAAAAACGCATACGCCCTTTTTGGCCAAGTGCATCATTGTGGACGTTCTGCCTCTTTTCCTATGCTTTCAATGCAATTCCAGTCTGCCTCCTGAAATCGGTTTCCTGCAATTCTGCCCCGCTTTCAAGTCCTCTTGGCAGCCTTACTTCAGTATATTTTTGGACGATAGCTGTCATTTATAACTCTGCAGGTTTGTGAATTACAGTGCCCCTGAGCTCCTTTCTTCAACTCGCTTTCTTTTGAGCTGGCCGCAACACCGCAGGATGGCTTCAGGCCCTAATCTGGTTCCGGCACGGCACGCTGAGCCTTTGGTTAATTCCTCTTCCTGGTGGGAAATGAGAGTTAAATTTGCCCGTCCAGAAACCTCCAGCTAGTCTCTCATTGGTTCTCGCTATTCCTGTTCATCTTCCGCAGAAATTGCAAACTGGGCCAAACAGGAGGTTAAAGGGACTGACTCTCCAAGTCGGGAGGGTGTTAGTAAAGCGTCTGGAATGTTGCACCCGAGTACCAGGGTACAAAAACTGAGACATATTTGAACACGTCTCCCGATCACATGGTTGATCATACTCTAGGTTCCACATGCATGTTTTAGCTGAAGGAAGAATACCTTAAACCTGGGTAGTTGAAACCCGTGGAATGGGTACCATGCAATATGACTTCAAAGGGTCTTCATTTGCTCACCGAACCTCTCCAATCCTATCACTGCTGCGTTTATGCCCCTGTACACATGCTTGATTCTCTTTCGGAGACATAGCAATCCATAGGTTTTAAGATACTTACTAGTCAGGTACATTCTTAGGCATTTAATATGCGGTGTTGAGTCCATTTCGTTGAGCAAGAGGTAGCTCTTGTCTATTTCATATTTGGCTTAAGGAACTTTATCTGTGCTCATTTCAATCTCTGGTTTTATGCAGCACCCCAACTCACCTTTACCCTTAAGAAAGCATAAGTTGGTTTTCTAAATTTGAGACCCTGTTCTGTTCTGTAATTCAGTTCCTGTGTAGCCAAGTTTACATTCCGTGTATTACTGATATCTTATGATGTTTCTTTTTCTGTGTGACTTATTTCAGTTAGAATCATCATACCTGAATCCACTCATTGTGCTGCTAAGGGCCTGATGACATAGATTTCATTGCTGAGTGATATTGCTTTGTAAGTAAATACCACAACTTCTTTATCCATTTTTCACTTTCTGCGATGTTGAACTTGTACTGTAAACGAGGTTCTTGTAAACAGAGGCGTCCCAAACTTTGGGGTGGCTGTGTCTTTTTGATTTTAATTTCCCTAAGCTATAGGACCATAAGTGGAAGTGCCCTAGGCTCTGTTGCTTTGTTTTTTAGATGTTTCAGGAAACACCATACACTTCTCCCGAGTGTCTGTTGGCAATTTACATCCCGCCCATCAGCATAACAAGGCTCCCAGTTCTCCATGGCCTGTCCTGCCTTTCTGGATTTTACACTTTTTTCAGATGGCCCTTTTGACCGGGGGGAAGTGAGACTTCATTGTAGTGCAGATTTCCTTTGCAAGCTTGCTTGGTTGGCCAAAAAGGGCGTATGCGTTTTTTCCTGAATATATTCAGGAAAAAACGCATACGCCCTTTTTGGCCAAGTGCATCATTGTGGACGTTCTGCCTCTTTTCCTATGCTTTCAATGCAATTCCAGTCTGCCTCCTGAAATCGGTTTCCTGCAATTCTGCCCCGCTTTCAAGTCCTCTTGGCAGCCTTACTTCAGTATATTTTTGGACGATAGCTGTCATTTATAACTCTGCAGGTTTGTGAATTACAGTGCCCCTGAGCTCCTTTCTTCAACTCGCTTTCTTTTGAGCTGGCCGCAACACCGCAGGATGGCTTCAGGCCCTAATCTGGTTCCGGCACGGCACGCTGAGCCTTTGGTTAATTCCTCTTCCTGGTGGGAAATGAGAGTTAAATTTGCCCGTCCAGACACCTCCAGCTAGTCTCTCATTGGTTCTCGCTATTCCTGTTCATCTTCCGCAGAAATTGCAAACTGGGCCAAACAGGAGGTTAAAGGGACTGACTCTCCAAGTCGGGAGGGTGTTAGTAAAGCGTCTGGAATGTTGCACCCGAGTACCAGGGTACGAAAACTGAGACATATTTGAACACGTCTCCCGATCACATGGTTGATCATACTCTAGGTTCCACATGCATGTTTTAGCTGAAGGAAGAATACCTTAAACCTGGGTAGTTGAAACCCGTGGAATGGGTACCATGCAATATGACTTCAAAGGGTCTTCATTTGCTCACCGAACCTCTCCAATCCTATCACTGCTGCGTTTATGCCCCTGTACACATGCTTGATTCTCTTTCGGAGACATAGCAATCCATAGGTTTTAAGATACTTACTAGTCAGGTACATTCTTAGGCATTTAATATGCGGTGTTGAGTCCATTTCGTTGAGCAAGAGGTAGCTCTTGTCTATTCCATATTTGGCTTAAGGAACTTTATCTGTGCTCATTTCAATCTCTGGTTTTATGCAGCACCCCAACTCACCTTTACCCTTAAGAAAGCATAAGTTGGTTTTCTAAATTTGAGACCCTGTTCTGTTCTGTAATTCAGTTCCTGTGTAGCCAAGTTTACATTCCGTGTATTACTGATATCTTATGATGTTTCTTTTTCTGTGTGACTTATTTCAGTTAGAATCATCATACCTGAATCCACTCATTGTGCTGCTAAGGGCCTGATGACATAGATTTCATTGCTGAGTGATATTGCTTTGTAAGTAAATACCACAACTTCTTTATCCATTTTTCACTTTCTGCGATGTTGAACTTGTACTGTAAACGAGGTTCTTGTAAACAGAGGCGTCCCAAACTTTGGGGTGGCTGTGTCTTTTTGATTTTAATTTCCCTGAGCTATAGGACCATAAGTGGAAGTGCCCTAGGCTCTGTTGCTTTGTTTTTTAGATGTTTCAGGAAACACCATACACTTCTCCCGAGTGTCTGTTGGCAATTTACATCCCGCCCATCAGCATAACAAGGCTCCCAGTTCTCCATGGCCTGTCCTGCCTTTCTGGATTTTACACTTTTTTCAGATGGCCCTTTTGACCGGGGGGAAGTGAGACTTCATTGTAGTGCAGATTTCCTTTGCAAGCTTGCTTGGTTGGCCAAAAAGGGCGTATGCGTTTTTTCCTGAATATATTCAGGAAAAAACGCATACGCCCTTTTTGGCCAAGTGCATCATTGTGGACGTTCTGCCTCTTTTCCTATGCTTTCAATGCAATTCCAGTCTGCCTCCTGAAATCGGTTTCCTGCAATTCTGCCCCGCTTTCAAGTCCTCTTGGCAGCCTTACTTCAGTATATTTTTGGACAATAGCTGTCATTTATAACTCTGCATGTTTGTGAATTACAGTGCCCCTGAGCTCCTTTCTTCAACTCGCTTTCTTTTGAGCTGGCCGCAACACCGCAGGATGGCTTCAGGCCCTAATCTGGTTCCGGCACGGCACGCTGAGCCTTTGGTTAATTCCTCTTCCTGGTGGGAAATGAGAGTTAAATTTGCCCGTCCAGACACCTCCAGCTAGTCTCTCATTGGTTCTCGCTATTCCTGTTCATCTTCCGCAGAAATTGCAAACTGGGCCAAACAGGAGGTTAAAGGGACTGACTCTCCATGTCAGGAGGGTGTTAGTAAAGTGTCTGGAATGTTGCACCCGAGTACCAGGGTACGAAAACTGAGACATATTTGAACACGTCTCCCGATCACATGGTTGATCATACTCTAGGTTCCACATGCATGTTTTACCGGAAGGAAGAATACCTTAAACCTGGGTAGTTGAAACCCGTGGAATGGGTACCATGAAATATGACTTCAAAGGGTCTTCATTTGTTCACCGAACCTCTCCAATCCTATCACTGCTGCGTTTATGCCCCTGTACACATGCTTGATTCTCTTTCGGAGACATAGCAATCCATAGGTTTTAAGATACTTACTAGTCAGGTACATTCTTAGGCATTTAATATGCGGTGTTGAGTCCATTTCGTTGAGCAAGGAGTAGCTCTTGTCTATTCCATATTTGGCTTAAGGAACTTTATCTGTGCTCATTTCAATCTCTGGTTTTATGCAGCACCCCAACTCACCTTTACCCTTAAGCAAGCATAAGTTGGTTTTCTAAATTTGAGACCCTGTTCTGTTCTGTAATTCAGTTCCTGTGTAGCCAAGTTTACATTCCGTGTATTACTGATATCTTATGATGTTTCTTTTTCTGTGTGACTTATTTCAGTTAGAATCATCATACCTGAATCCACTCATTGTGCTGCTAAGGGCCTGATGACATAGATTTCATTGCTGAGTGATATTGCTTTGTAAGTAAATACCACAACTTCTTTATCCATTTTTCACTTTCTGCGATGTTGAACTTGTACTGTAAACGAGGTTCTTGTAAACAGAGGCGTCCCAAACTTTGGGGTGGCTGTGTCTTTTTGATTTTAATTTCCCTAAGCTATAGGACCATAAGTGGAAGTGCCCTAGGCTCTGTTGCTTTGTTTTTTAGATGTTTCAGGAAACACCATACACTTCTCCCGAGTGTCTGTTGGCAATTTACATCCCGCCCATCAGCATAACAAGGCTCCCAGTTCTCCATGGCCTGTCCTGCCTTTCTGGATTTTACACTTTTTTCAGATGGCCCTTTTGACCGGGGGGAAGTGAGACTTCATTGTAGTGCAGATTTCCTTTGCAAGCTTGCTTGGTTGGCCAAAAAGGGCGTATGCGTTTTTTCCTGAATATATTCAGGAAAAAACGCATACGCCCTTTTTGGCCAAGTGCATCATTGTGGACGTTCTGCCTCTTTTCCTATGCTTTCAATGCAATTCCAGTCTGCCTCCTGAAATCGGTTTCCTGCAATTCTGCCCCGCTTTCAAGTCCTCTTGGCAGCCTTACTTCAGTATATTTTTGGACGATAGCTGTCATTTATAACTCTGCAGGTTTGTGAATTACAGTGCCCCTGAGCTCCTTTCTTCAACTCGCTTTCTTTTGAGCTGGCCGCAACACCGCAGGATGGCTTCAGGCCCTAATCTGGTTCCGGCACGGCACGCTGAGCCTTTGGTTAATTCCTCTTCCTGGTGGGAAATGAGAGTTAAATTTGCCCGTCCAGACACCTCCAGCTAGTCTCTCATTGGTTCTCGCTATTCCTGTTCATCTTCCGCAGAAATTGCAAACTGGGCCAAACAGGAGGTTAAAGGGACTGACTCTCCATGTCAGGAGGGTGTTAGTAAAGTGTCTGGAATGTTGCACCCGAGTACCAGGTACGAAAACTGAGACATATTTGAACACGTCTCCCGATCACATGGTTGATCATACTCTAGGTTCCACATGCATGTTTTACCGGAAGGAAGAATACCTTAAACCTGGGTAGTTGAAACCCGTGGAATGGGTACCATGCAATATGACTTCAAAGGGTCTTCATTTGCTCACCGAACCTCTCCAATCCTATCACTGCTGCGTTTATGCCCCTGTACACATGCTTGATTCTCTTTCGGAGACATAGCAATCCATAGGTTTTAAGATACTTACTAGTCAGGTACATTCTTAGGCATTTAATATGCGGTGTTGAGTCCATTTCGTTGAGCAAGGAGTAGCTCTTGTCTATTCCATATTTGGCTTAAGGAACTTTATCTGTGCTCATTTCAATCTCTGGTTTTATGCAGCACCCCAACTCACCTTTCCCCTTAAGCAAGCATAAGTTGGTTTTCTAAATTTGAGACCCTGTTCTGTTCTGTAATTCAGTTCCTGTGTAGCCAAGTTTACATTCCGTGTATTACTGATATCTTATGATGTTTCTTTTTCTGTGTGACTTATTTCAGTTAGAATCATCATACCTGAATCCACTCATTGTGCTGCTAAGGGCCTGATGACATAGATTTCATTGCTGAGTGATATTGCTTTGTAAGTAAATACCACAACTTCTTTATCCATTTTTCACTTTCTGCGATGTTGAACTTGTACTGTAAACGAGGTTCTTGTAAACAGAGGCGTCCCAAACTTTGGGGTGGCTGTGTCTTTTTGATTTTAATTTCCCTAAGCTATAGGACCATAAGTGGAAGTGCCCTAGGCTCTGTTGCTTTGTTTTTTAGATGTTTCAGGAAACACCATACACTTCTCCCGAGTGTCTGTTGGCAATTTACATCCCGCCCATCAGCATAACAAGGCTCCCAGTTCTCCATGGCCTGTCCTGCCTTTCTGGATTTTACACTTTTTTCAGATGGCCCTTTTGACCGGGGGGAAGTGAGACTTCATTGTAGTGCAGATTTCCTTTGCAAGCTTGCTTGGTTGGCCAAAAAGGGCGTATGCGTTTTTTCCTGAATATATTCAGGAAAAAACGCATACACCCTTTTTGGCCAAGTGCATCATTGTGGACGTTCTGCCTCTTTTCCTATGCTTTCAATGCAATTCCAGTCTGCCTCCTGAAATCGGTTTCCTGCAATTCTGCCCCGCTTTCAAGTCCTCTTGGCAGCCTTACTTCAGTATATTTTTGGACGATAGCTGTCATTTATAACTCTGCAGGTTTGTGAATTACAGTGCCCCTGAGCTCCTTTCTTCAACTCGCTTTCTTTTGAGCTGGCCGCAACACCGCAGGATGGCTTCAGGCCCTAATCTGGTTCCGGCACGGCACGCTGAGCCTTTGGTTAATTCCTCTTCCTGGTGGGAAATGAGAGTTAAATTTGCCCGTCCAGACACCTCCAGCTAGTCTCTCATTGGTTCTCGCTATTCCTGTTCATCTTCCGCAGAAATTGCAAACTGGGCCAAACAGGAGGTTAAAGGGACTGACTCTCCAAGTCGGGAGGGTGTTAGTAAAGCGTCTGGAATGTTGCACCCGAGTACCAGGGTACGAAAACTGAGACATATTTGAACACGTCTCCCGATCACATGGTTGATCATACTCTAGGTTCCACATGCATGTTTTAGCTGAAGGAAGAATACCTTAAACCTGGGTAGTTGAAACCCGTGGAATGGGTACCATGCAATATGACTTCAAAGGGTCTTCATTTGCTCACCGAACCTCTCCAATCCTATCACTGCTGCGTTTATGCCCCTGTACACATGCTTGATTCTCTTTCGGAGACATAGCAATCCATAGGTTTTAAGATACTTACTAGTCAGGTACATTCTTAGGCATTTAATATGCGGTGTTGAGTCCATTTCGTTGAGCAAGAGGTAGCTCTTGTCTATTCCATATTTGGCTTAAGGAACTTTATCTGTGCTCATTTCAATCTCTGGTTTTATGCAGCACCCCAACTCACCTTTACCCTTAAGAAAGCATAAGTTGGTTTTCTAAATTTGAGACCCTGTTCTGTTCTGTAATTCAGTTCCTGTGTAGCCAAGTTTACATTCCGTGTATTACTGATATCTTATGATGTTTCTTTTTCTGTGTGACTTATTTCAGTTAGAATCATCATACCTGAATCCACTCATTGTGCTGCTAAGGGCCTGATGACATAGATTTCATTGCTGAGTGATATTGCTTTGTAAGTAAATACCACAACTTCTTTATCCATTTTTCACTTTCTGCGATGTTGAACTTGTACTGTAAACGAGGTTCTTGTAAACAGAGGCGTCCCAAACTTTGGGGTGGCTGTGTCTTTTTGATTTTAATTTCCCTAAGCTATAGGACCATAAGTGGAAGTGCCCTAGGCTCTGTTGCTTTGTTTTTTAGGTGTTTCAGGAAACACCATACACTTCTCCCGAGTGTCTGTTGGCAATTTACATCCCGCCCATCAGCATAACAAGGCTCCCAGTTCTCCATGGCCTGTCCTGCCTTTCTGGATTTTACACTTTTTTCAGATGGCCCTTTTGACCGGGGGGAAGTGAGACTTCATTGTAGTGCAGATTTCCTTTGCAAGCTTGCTTGGTTGGCCAAAAAGGGCGTATGCGTTTTTTCCTGAATATATTCAGGAAAAAACGCATACGCCCTTTTTGGCCAAGTGCATCATTGTGGACGTTCTGCCTCTTTTCCTATGCTTTCAATGCAATTCCAGTCTACCTCCTGAAATCGGTTTCCTGCAATTCTGCCCCGCTTTCAAGTCCTCTTGGCAGCCTTACTTCAGTATATTTTTGGACGATAGCTGTCATTTATAACTCTGCAGGTTTGTGAATTACAGTGCCCCTGAGCTCCTTTCTTCAACTCGCTTTCTTTTGAGCTGGCCGCAACACCGCAGGATGGCTTCAGGCCCTAATCTGGTTCCGGCACGGCATGCTGAGCCTTTGGTTATTTCCTCTTCCTGGTGGGAAATGAGAGTTAAATTTGCCCGTCCAGACACCTCCAGCTAGTCTCTCATTGGTTCTCCCTATTTCTGTTCATCTTCCGCAGAAATTGCAAACTGGGCCAAACAGGAGCTTAAAGGTGCTGACTCTCCAAGTGCGGAGAGTGTTAGTAAAGCATCTGGAATGTTGCACCCGAGTACCAGGGTACGAAAACTGAGACATATTTGAACACGTCTCCCGATCACATGGTTGATCATACTCTAGGTTCCACATGCATGTTTTACCGGAAGGAAGAATACCTTAAACCTGGGTAGTTGAAACCCGTGGAATGGGTACCATGCAATATGACTTCAAAGGGTCTTCATTTGCTCACCGAACCTCTCCAATCCTATCACTGCTCCGTTTATGCCCCTGTACACATGCTTGATTCTCTTTCGGAGACATAGCAATCCATAGGTTTTAAGATACTTACTAGTCAGGTACATTCTTAGGCGTTTAATATGCGGTGTTGAGTCCATTTCGTTGAGCAAGGAGTAGCTCTTGTCTATTCCATATTTGGCTTAAGGAACTTTATCTGTGCTCATTTCAATCTCTGGTTTTATGCAGCACCCCAACTCACCTTTCCCCTTAAGCAAGCATAAGTTGGTTTTCTAAATTTGAGACCCTGTTCTGTTCTGTAATTCAGTTCCTGTGTAGCCAAGTTTACATTCTGTGTATTACTGATATCTTATGATGTTTCTTTTTCTGTGTGACTTATTTCAGTTAGAATCATCATACCTGAATCCACTCATTGTGCTGCTAAGGGCCTGATGACATAGATTTCATTGCTGAGTGATATTGCTTTGTAAGTAAATACCACAACTTCTTTATCCATTTTTCACTTTCTGCGATGTTGAACTTGTACTGTAAACGAGGTTCTTGTAAACAGAGGCGTCCCAAACTTTGGGGTGGCTGTGTCTTTTTGATTTTAATTTCCCTAAGCTATAGGACCATAAGTGGAAGTGCCCTAGGCTCTGTTGCTTTGTTTTTTAGATGTTTCAGGAAACACCATACACTTCTCCCGAGTGTCTGTTGGCAATTTACATCCCGCCCATCAGCATAACAAGGCTCCCAGTTCTCCATGGCCTGTCCTGCCTTTCTGGATTTTACACTTTTTTCAGATGGCCCTTTTGACCGGGGGGAAGTGAGACTTCATTGTAGTGCAGATTTCCTTTGCAAGCTTGCTTGGTTGGCCAAAAAGGGCGTATGCGTTTTTTCCTGAATATATTCAGGAAAAAACGCATACGCCCTTTTTGGCCAAGTGCATCATTGTGGACGTTCTGCCTCTTTTCCTATGCTTTCAATGCAATTCCAGTCTACCTCCTGAAATCGGTTTCCTGCAATTCTGCCCCGCTTTCAAGTCCTCTTGGCAGCCTTACTTCAGTATATTTTTGGACGATAGCTGTCATTTATAACTCTGCAGGTTTGTGAATTACAGTGCCCCTGAGCTCCTTTCTTCAACTCGCTTTCTTTTGAGCTGGCCGCAACACCGCAGGATGGCTTCAGGCCCTAATCTGGTTCCGGCACGGCACGCTGAGCCTTTGGTTAATTCCTCTTCCTGGTGGGAAATGAGAGTTAAATTTGCCCGTCCAGACACCTCCAGCTAGTCTCTCATTGGTTCTCGCTATTCCTGTTCATCTTCCGCAGAAATTGCAAACTGGGCCAAACAGGAGGTTAAAGGGACTGACTCTCCAAGTCGGGAGGGTGTTAGTAAAGCGTCTGGAATGTTGCACCCGAGTACCAGGGTACGAAAACTGAGACATATTTGAACACGTCTCCCGATCACATGGTTGATCATACTCTAGGTTCCACATGCATGTTTTAGCTGAAGGAAGAATACCTTAAACCTGGGTAGTTGAAACCCGTGGAATGGGTACCATGCAATATGACTTCAAAGGGTCTTCATTTGCTCACCGAACCTCTCCAATCCTATCACTGCTGCGTTTATGCCCCTGTACACATGCTTGATTCTCTTTCGGAGACATAGCAATCCATAGGTTTTAAGATACTTACTAGTCAGGTACATTCTTAGGCGTTTAATATGCGGTGTTGAGTCCATTTCGTTGAGCAAGGAGTAGCTCTTGTCTATTCCATATTTGGCTTAAGGAACTTTATCTGTGCTCATTTCAATCTCTGGTTTTATGCAGCACCCCAACTCACCTTTCCCCTTAAGCAAGCATAAGTTGGTTTTCTAAATTTGAGACCCTGTTCTGTTCTGTAATTCAGTTCCTGTGTAGCCAAGTTTACATTCCGTGTATTACTGATATCTTATGATGTTTCTTTTTCTGTGTGACTTATTTCAGTTAGAATCATCATACCTGAATCCACTCATTGTGCTGCTAAGGGCCTGATGACATAGATTTCATTGCTGAGTGATATTGCTTTGTAAGTAAATACCACAACTTCTTTATCCATTTTTCACTTTCTGCGATGTTGAACTTGTACTGTAAACGAGGTTCTTGTAAACAGAGGCGTCCCAAACTTTGAGGTGGCTGTGTCTTTTTGATTTTAATTTCCCTAAGCTATAGGACCATAAGTGGAAGTGCCCTAGGCTCTGTTGCTTTGTTTTTTAGATGTTTCAGGAAACACCATACACTTCTCCCGAGTGTCTGTTGGCAATTTACATCCCGCCCATCAGCATAACAAGGCTCCCAGTTCTCCATGGCCTGTCCTGCCTTTCTGGATTTTACACTTTTTTCAGATGGCCCTTTTGACCGGGGGGAAGTGAGACTTCATTGTAGTGCAGATTTCCTTTGCAAGCTTGCTTGGTTGGCCAAAAAGGGCGTATGCGTTTTTTCCTGAATATATTCAGGAAAAAACGCATACGCCCTTTTTGGCCAAGTGCATCATTGTGGACGTTCTGCCTCTTTTCCTATGCTTTCAATGCAATTCCAGTCTGCCTCCTGAAATCGGTTTCCTGCAATTCTGCCCCGCTTTCAAGTCCTCTTGGCAGCCTTACTTCAGTATATTTTTGGACGATAGCTGTCATTTATAACTCTGCAGGTTTGTGAATTACAGTGCCCCTGAGCTCCTTTCTTCAACTCGCTTTCTTTTGAGCTGGCCGCAACACCGCAGGATGGCTTCAGGCCCTAATCTGGTTCCGGCACGGCACGCTGAGCCTTTGGTTAATTCCTCTTCCTGGTGGGAAATGAGAGTTAAATTTGCCCGTCCAGACACCTCCAGCTAGTCTCTCATTGGTTCTCGCTATTCCTGTTCATCTTCCGCAGAAATTGCAAACTGGGCCAAACAGGAGGTTAAAGGGACTGACTCTCCAAGTCGGGAGGGTGTTAGTAAAGCGTCTGGAATGTTGCACCCGAGTACCAGGGTACGAAAACTGAGACATATTTGAACACGTCTCCCGATCACATGGTTGATCATACTCTAGGTTCCACATGCATGTTTTAGCTGAAGGAAGAATACCTTAAACCTGGGTAGTTGAAACCCGTGGAATGGGTACCATGCAATATGACTTCAAAGGGTCTTCATTTGCTCACCGAACCTCTCCAATCCTATCACTGCTGCGTTTATGCCCCTGTACACATGCTTGATTCTCTTTCGGAGACATAGCAATCCATAGGTTTTAAGATACTTACTAGTCAGGTACATTCTTAGGCATTTAATATGCGGTGTTGAGTCCATTTCGTTGAGCAAGGAGTAGCTCTTGTCTATTCCATATTTGGCTTAAGGAACTTTATCTGTGCTCATTTCAATCTCTGGTTTTATGCAGTACCCCAACTCACCTTTACCCTTAAGCAAGCATAAGTTGGTTTTCTAAATTTGAGACCCTGTTCTGTTCTGTAATTCAGTTCCTGTGTAGCCAAGTTTACATTCCGTGTATTACTGATATCTTATGATGTTTCTTTTTCTGTGTGACTTATTTCAGTTAGAATCATCATACCTGAATCCACTCATTGTGCTGCTAAGGGCCTGATGACATAGATTTCATTGCTGAGTGATATTGCTTTGTAAGTAAATACCACAACTTCTTTATCCATTTTTCACTTTCTGCGATGTTGAACTTGTACGGTAAACGAGGTTCTTGTAAACAGAGGCGTCCCAAACTTTGGGGTGGCTGTGTCTTTTTGATTTTAATTTCCCTAAGCTATAGGACCATAAGTGGAAGTGCCCTAGGCTCTGTTGCTTTGTTTTTTAGATGTTTCAGGAAACACCATACACTTCTCCCGAGTGTCTGCTGGCAATTTTCATCCCGCCCATCAGCATAACAAGGCTCCCAGTTCTCCATGGCCTGTCCTGTCTTTCTGGATTTTACACTTTTTTCAGATGGCCCTTTTGACCGGGGGGAAGTGAGACTTCATTGTAGTGCAGATTTCCTTTGCAAGCTTGCTTGGTTGGCCAAAAAGGGCGTATGCGTTTTTTCCTGAATATATTCAGGAAAAAACGCATACGCCCTTTTTGGCCAAGTGCATCATTGTGGACGTTCTGCCTCTTTTCCTATGCTTTCAATGCAATTCCAGTCTACCTCCTGAAATCGGTTTCCTGCAATTCTGCCCCGCTTTCAAGTCCTCTTGGCAGCCTTACTTCAGTATATTTTTGGACGATAGCTGTCATTTATAACTCTGCAGGTTTGTGAATTACAGTGCCCCTGAGCTCCTTTCTTCAACTCGCTTTCTTTTGAGCTGGCCGCAACACCGCAGGATGGCTTCAGGCCCTAATCTGGTTCCGGCACGGCACGCTGAGCCTTTGGTTAATTCCTCTTCCTGGTGGGAAATGAGAGTTAAATTTGCCCGTCCAGACACCTCCAGCTAGTCTCTCATTGGTTCTCGCTATTCCTGTTCATCTTCCGCAGAAATTGCAAACTGGGCCAAACAGGAGGTTAAAGGGACTGACTCTCCAAGTCGGGAGGGTGTTAGTAAAGCGTCTGGAATGTTGCACCCGAGTACCAGGGTACGAAAACTGAGACATATTTGAACACATCTCCCGATCACATGGTTGATCATACTCTAGGTTCCACATGCATGTTTTAGCTGAAGGAAGAATACCTTAAACCTGGGTAGTTGAAACCCGTGGAATGGGTACCATGCAATATGACTTCAAAGGGTCTTCGTTTGCTCACCGAACCTCTCCAATCCTATCACTGCTGCGTTTATGCCCCTGTACACATGCTTGATTCTCTTTTGGAGACATAGCAATCCATAGGTTTTAAGATACTTACTAGTCAGGTACATTCTTAGGCGTTTAATATGCGGTGTTGAGTCCATTTCGTTGAGCAAGGAGTAGCTCTTGTCTATTCCATATTTGGCTTAAGGAACTTTATCTGTGCTCATTTCAATCTCTGGTTTTATTCAGCACCCCAACTCAACTTTACCCTTAAGCAAGCATAAGTTGGTTTTCTAAATTTGAGACCCTGTTCTGTTCTGTAATTCAGTTCCTGTGTAGCCAAGTTTACATTCCGTGTATTACTGATATCTTATGATGTTTCTTTTTCTGTGTGACTTATTTCAGTTAGAATCATCATACCTGAATCCACTCATTGTGCTGCTAAGGGCCTGATGACATAGATTTCATTGCTGAGTGATATTGCTTTGTAAGTAAATACCACAACTTCTTTATCCATTTTTCACTTTCTGCGATGTTGAACTTGTACTGTAAACGAGGTTCTTGTAAACAGAGGCGTCCCAAACTTTGGGGTGGCTGTGTCTTTTTGATTTTAATTTCCCTAAGCTATAGGACCATAAGTGGAAGTGCCCTAGGCTCTGTTGCTTTGTTTTTTAGATGTTTCAGGAAACACCATACACTTCTCCCGAGTGTCTGTTGGCAATTTACATCCCGCCCATCAGCATAACAAGGCTCCCAGTTCTCCATGGCCTGTCCTGCCTTTCTGGATTTTACACTTTTTTCAGATGGCCCTTTTGACCGGGGGGAAGTGAGACTTCATTGTAGTGCAGATTTCCTTTGCAAGCTTGCTTGGTTGGCCAAAAAGGGCGTATGCGTTTTTTCCTGAATATATTCAGGAAAAAACGCATACGCCCTTTTTGGCCAAGTGCATCATTGTGGACGTTCTGCCTCTTTTCCTATGCTTTCAATGCAATTCCAGTCTACCTCCTGAAATCGGTTTCCTGCAATTCTGCCCCGCTTTCAAGTCCTCTTGGCAGCCTTACTTCAGTATATTTTTGGACGATAGCTGTCATTTATAACTCTGCAGGTTTGTGAATTACAGTGCCCCTGAGCTCCTTTCTTCAACTCGCTTTCTTTTGAGCTGGCCGCAACACCGCAGGATGGCTTCAGGCCCTAATCTGGTTCCGGCACGGCACGCTGAGCCTTTGGTTAATTCCTCTTCCTGGTGGGAAATGAGAGTTAAATTTGCCCGTCCAGACACCTCCAGCTAGTCTCTCATTGGTTCTCGCTATTCCTGTTCATCTTCCGCAGAAATTGCAAACTGGGCCAAACAGGAGGTTAAAGGGACTGACTCTCCAAGTCAGGAGGGTGTTAGTAAAGCGTCTGGAATGTTGCACCCGAGTACCAGGGTACGAAAACTGAGACATATTTGAACACGTCTCCCGATCACATGGTTGATCATACTCTAGGTTCCACATGCATGTTTTAGCTGAAGGAAGAATACCTTAAACCTGGGTAGTTGAAACCCGTGGAATGGGTACCATGCGATATGACTTCAAAGGGTCTTCATTTGCTCACCGAACCTCTCCAATCCTATCACTGCTGCGTTTATGCCCCTGTACACATGCTTGATTCTCTTTCGGAGACATAGCAATCCATAGGTTTTAAGATACTTACTAGTCAGGTACATTCTTAGGCGTTTAATATGGGGTGTTGAGTCCATTTCGTTGAGCAAGGAGTAGCTCTTGTCTATTCCATATTTGGCTTAAGGAACTTTATCTGTGCTCATTTGAATCTCTGGTTTTATGCAGCACCCCAACTCACCTTTACCCTTAAGCAAGCATAAGTTGGTTTTCTAAATTTGAGACCCTGTTCTGTTCTGTAATTCAGTTCCTGTGTAGCCAAGTTTACATTCCGTGTATTACTGATATCTTATGATGTTTCTTTTTCTGTGTGACTTATTTCAGTTAGAATCATCATACCTGAATCCACTCATTGTGCTGCTAAGGGCCTGATGACATAGATTTCATTGCTGAGTGATATTGCTTTGTATGTAAATACCACAACTTCTTTATCCATTTTTCACTTTCTGCGATGTTGAACTTGTACTGTAAACGAGGTTCTTGTAAACAGAGGCGTCCCAAACTTTGGGGTGGCTGTGTCTTTTTGATTTTAATTTCCCTAAGCTATAGGACCATAAGTGGAAGTGCCCTAGGCTCTGTTGCTTTGTTTTTTAGATGTTTCAGGAAACACCATACACTTCTCCCGAGTGTCTGTTGGCAATTTACATCCCGCCCATCAGCATAACAAGGCTCCCAGTTCTCCATGGCCTGTCCTGCCTTTCTGGATTTTACACTTTTTTCAGATGGCCCTTTTGACCGGGGGGAAGTGAGACTTCATTGTAGTGCAGATTTCCTTTGCAAGCTTGCTTGGTTGGCCAAAAAGGGCGTATGCGTTTTTTCCTGAATATATTCAGGAAAAAACGCATACGCCCTTTTTGGCCAAGTGCATCATTGTGGACGTTCTGCCTCTTTTCCTATGCTTTCAATGCAATTCCAGTCTACCTCCTGAAATCGGTTTCCTGCAATTCTGCCCCGCTTTCAAGTCCTCTTGGCAGCCTTACTTCAGTATATTTTTGGACGATAGCTGTCATTTATAACTCTGCAGGTTTGTGAATTACAGTGCCCCTGAGCTCCTTTCTTCAACTCGCTTTCTTTTGAGCTGGCCGCAACACCGCAGGATGGCTTCAGGCCCTAATCTGGTTCCGGCACGGCACGCTGAGCCTTTGGTTAATTCCTCTTCCTGGTGGGAAATGAGAGTTAAATTTGCCCGTCCAGACACCTTCCAGCTAGTCTCTCATTGGTTCTCGCTATTCCTGTTCATCTTCCGCAGAAATTGCAAACTGGGCCAAACAGGAGGTTAAAGGGACTGACTCTCCAAGTCGGGAGGGTGTTAGTAAAGCGTCTGGAATGTTGCACCCGAGTACCAGGGTACGAAAACTGAGACATATTTGAACACGTCTCCCGATCACATGGTTGATCATACTCTAGGTTCCACATGCATGTTTTAGCTGAAGGAAGAATACCTTAAACCTGGGTAGTTGAAACCCGTGGAATGGGTACCATGCAATATGACTTCAAAGGGTCTTCATTTGCTCACCGAACCTCTCCAATCCTATCACTGCTGCGTTTATGCCCCTGTACACATGCTTGATTCTCTTTCGGAGACATAGCAATCCATAGGTTTTAAGATACTTACTAGTCAGGTACATTCTTAGGCGTTTAATATGCGGTGTTGAGTCCATTTCGTTGAGCAAGGAGTAGCTCTTGTCTATTCCATATTTGGCTTAAGGAACTTTATCTGTGCTCATTTCAATCTCTGGTTTTATGCAGCACCCCAACTCACCTTTCCCCTTAAGCAAGCATAAGTTGGTTTTCTAAATTTGAGACCCTGTTCTGTTCTGTAATTCAGTTCCTGTGTAGCCAAGTTTACATTCCGTGTATTACTGATATCTTATGATGTTTCTTTTTCTGTGTGACTTATTTCAGTTAGAATCATCATACCTGAATCCACTCATTGTGCTGCTAAGGGCCTGATGACATAGATTTCATTGCTGAGTGATATTGCTTTGTAAGTAAATACCACAACTTCTTTATCCATTTTTCACTTTCTGCGATGTTGAACTTGTACGGTAAACGAGGTTCCTGTAAACAGAGGCGTCCCAAACTTTGAGGTGGCTGTGTCTTTTTGATTTTAATTTCCCTAAGCTATAGGACCATAAGTGGAAGTGCCCTAGGCTCTGTTGCTTTGTTTTTTAGATGTTTCAGGAAACACCATACACTTCTCCCGAGTGTCTGTTGGCAATTTACATCCCGCCCATCAGCATAACAAGGCTCCCAGTTCTCCATGGCCTGTCCTGCCTTTCTGGATTTTACACTTTTTTCAGATGGCCCTTTTGACCGGGGGGAAGTGAGACTTCATTGTAGTGCAGATTTCCTTTGCAAGCTTGCTTGGTTGGCCGAAAAGGGCGTATGCGTTTTTTCCTGAATATATTCAGGAAAAAACGCATACGCCCTTTTTGGCCAAGTGCATCATTGTGGACGTTCTGCCTCTTTTCCTATGCTTTCAATGCAATTCCAGTCTACCTCCTGAAATCGGTTTCCTGCAATTCTGCCCCGCTTTCAAGTCCTCTTGGCAGCCTTACTTCAGTATATTTTTGGACGATAGCTGTCATTTATAACTCTGCAGGTTTGTGAATTACAGTGCCCCTGAGCTCCTTTCTTCAACTCGCTTTCTTTTGAGCTGGCCGCAACACCGCAGGATGGCTTCAGGCCCTAATCTGGTTCCGGCACGGCACGCTGAGCCTTTGGTTAATTCCTCTTCCTGGTGGGAAATGAGAGTTAAATTTGCCCGTCCAGACACCTCCAGCTAGTCTCTCATTGGTTCTCGCTATTCCTGTTCATCTTCCGCAGAAATTGCAAACTGGGCCAAACAGGAGGTTAAAGGGACTGACTCTCCAAGTCGGGAGGGTGTTAGTAAAGCATCTGGAATGTTGCACCCGAGTACCAGGGTACGAAAACTGAGACATATTTGAACACGTCTCCCGATCACATGGTTGATCATACTCTAGGTTCCACATGCATGTTTTAGCTGAAGGAAGAATACCTTAAACCTGGGTAGTTGAAACCCGTGGAATGGGTACCATGCAATATGACTTCAAAGGGTCTTCATTTGCTCACCGAACCTCTCCAATCCTATCACTGCTGCGTTTATGCCCCTGTACACATGCTTGATTCTCTTTCGGAGACATAGCAATCCATAGGTTTTAAGATACTTACTAGTCAGGTACATTCTTAGGCATTTAATATGCGGTGTTGAGACCATTTCGTTGAGCAAGAGGTAGATCTTGTCTATTCCATATTTGGCTTAAGGAACTTTATCTGTGCTCATTTCAATCTCTGGTTTTATGCAGCACCCCAACTCACCTTTCCCCTTAAGCAAGCATAAGTTGGTTTTCTAAATTTGAGACCCTGTTCTGTTCTGTAATTCAGTTCCTGTGTAGCCAAGTTTACATTCCGTGTATTACTGATATCTTATGATGTTTCTTTTTCTGTGTGACTTATTTCAGTTAGAATCATCATACCTGAATCCACTCATTGTGCTGCTAAGGGCCTGATGACATAGATTTCATTGCTGAGTGATATTGCTTTGTAAGTAAATACCACAACTTCTTTATCCATTTTTCACTTTCTGCGATGTTGAACTTGTACTGTAAACGAGGTTCTTGTAAACAGAGGCGTCCCAAACTTTGGGGTGGCTGTGTCTTTTTGATTTTAATTTCCCTAAGCTATAGGACCATAAGTGGAAGTGCCCTAGGCTCTGTTGCTTTGTTTTTTAGATGTTTCAGGAAACACCATACACTTCTCCCGAGTGTCTGCTGGCAATTTTCATCCCGCCCATCAGCATAACAAGGCTCCCAGTTCTCCATGGCCTGTCCTGTCTTTCTGGATTTTACACTTTTTTCAGATGGCCCTTTTGACCGGGGGGAAGTGAGACTTCATTGTAGTGCAGATTTCCTTTGCAAGCTTGCTTGGTTGGCCAAAAAGGGCGTATGCGTTTTTTCCTGAATATATTCAGGAAAAAACGCATACGCCCTTTTTGGCCAAGTGCATCATTGTGGACGTTCTGCCTCTTTTCCTATGCTTTCAATGCAATTCCAGTCTACCTCCTGAAATTGGTTTCCTGCAATTCTGCCCCGCTTTCAAGTCCTCTTGGCAGCCTTACTTCAGTATATTTTTGGACGATAGCTGTCATTTATAACTCTGCAGGTTTGTGAATTACAGTGCCCCTGAGCTCCTTTCTTCAACTCGCTTTCTTTTGAGCTGGCCGCAACACCGCAGGATGGCTTCAGGCCCTAATCTGGTTCCGGCACGGCACGCTGAGCCTTTGGTTAATTCCTCTTCCTGGTGGGAAATGAGAGTTAAATTTGCCCGTCCAGACACCTCCAGCTAGTCTCTCATTGGTTCTCGCTATTCCTGTTCATCTTCCGCAGAAATTGCAAACTGGGCCAAACAGGAGGTTAAAGGGACTGACTCTCCAAGTCGGGAGGGTGTTAGTAAAGCGTCTGGAATGTTGCACCCGAGTACCAGGGTACGAAAACTGAGACATATTTGAACACGTCTCCCGATCACATGGTTGATCATACTCTAGGTTCCACATGCATGTTTTAGCTGAAGGAAGAATACCTTAAACCTGGGTAGTTGAAACCCGTGGAATGGGTACCATGCAATATGACTTCAAAGGGTCTTCATTTGCTCACCGAACCTCTCCAATCCTATCACTGCTGCGTTTATGCCCCTGTACACATGCTTGATTCTCTTTCGGAGACATAGCAATCCATAGGTTTTAAGATACTTACTAGTCAGGTACATTCTTAGGCATTTAATATGGGGTGTTGAGTCCATTTCGTTGAGCAAGGAGTAGCTCTTGTCTATTCCATATTTGGCTTAAGGAACTTTATCTGTGCTCATTTCAATCTCTGGTTTTATGCAGCACCCCAACTCACCTTTCCCCTTAAGCAAGCATAAGTTGGTTTTCTAAATTTGAGACCCTGTTCTGTTCTGTAATTCAGTTCCTGTGTAGCCAAGTTTACATTCCATGTATTACTGATATCTTATGATGTTTCTTTTTCTGTGTGACTTATTTCAGTTAGAATCATCATACCTGAATCCACTCATTGTGCTGCTAAGGGCCTGATGACATAGATTTCATTGCTGAGTGATATTGTTTTGTAAGTAAATACCACAACTTCTTTATCCATTTTTCACTTTCTGCGATGTTGAACTTGTACTGTAAACGAGGTTCTTGTAAACAGAGGCGTCCCAAACTTTGGGGTGGCTGTGTCTTTTTGATTTTAATTTCCCTAAGCTATAGGACCATAAGTGGAAGTGCCCTAGGCTCTGTTGCTTTGTTTTTTAGATGTTTCAGGAAACACCATACACTTCTCCCGAGTGTCTGTTGGCAATTTACATCCCGCCCATCAGCATAACAAGGCTCCCAGTTCTCCATGGCCTGTCCTGCCTTTCTGGATTTTACACTTTTTTCAGATGGCCCTTTTGACCGGGGGGAAGTGAGACTTCATTGTAGTGCAGATTTCCTTTGCAAGCTTGCTTGGTTGGCCAAAAAGGGCGTATGCGTTTTTTCCTGAATATATTCAGGAAAAAACGCATACGCCCTTTTTGGCCAAGTGCATCATTGTGGACGTTCTGCCTCTTTTCCTATGCTTTCAATGCAATTCCAGTCTACCTCCTGAAATCGGTTTCCTGCAATTCTGCCCCGCTTTCAAGTCCTCTTGGCAGCCTTACTTCAGTATATTTTTGGACGATAGCTGTCATTTATAACTCTGCAGGTTTGTGAATTACAGTGCCCCTGAGCTCCTTTCTTCAACTCGCTTTCTTGTGACCTGGCCGCAACACCGCAGGATGGCTTCAGGCCCTAATCTGGTTCCGGCAGGGCACGCTGAGCCTTTGGTTAATTCCTCTTCCTGGTGGGAAATGAGAGTTAAATTTGCCCGTCCAGACACCTCCAGCTAGTCTCTCATTGGTTCTCGCTATTCCTGTTCATCTTCCGCAGAAATTGCAAACTGGGCCAAACAGGAGGTTAAAGGGACTGACTCTCCAAGTCGGGAGGGTGTTAGTAAAGCGTCTGGAATGTTGCACCCGAGTACCAGGGTACGAAAACTGAGACATATTTGAACACGTCTCCCGATCACATGGTTGATCATACTCTAGGTTCCACATGCATGTTTTAGCTGAAGGAAGAATACCTTAAACCTGGGTAGTTGAAACCCGTGGAATGGGTACCATGCAATATGACTTCAAAGGGTCTTCATTTGCTCACCGAACCTCTCCAATCCTATCACTGCTGCGTTTATGCCCCTGTACACATGCTTGATTCTCTTTCGGAGACATAGCAATCCATAGGTTTTAAGATACTTACTAGTCAGGTACATTCTTAGGCATTTAATATGCGGTGTTGAGTCCATTTCGTTGAGCAAGGAGTAGCTCTTGTCTATTCCATATTTGGCTTAAGGAACTTTATCTGTGCTCATTTCAATCTCTGGTTTTATGCAGCACCCCAACTCACCTTTCCCCTTAAGCAAGCATAAGTTGGTTTTCTAAATTTGAGACCCTGTTCTGTTCTGTAATTCAGTTCCTGTGTAGCCAAGTTTACATTCCGTGTATTACTGATATCTTATGATGTTTCTTTTTCTGTGTGACTTATTTCAGTTAGAATCATCATACCTGAATCCACTCATTGTGCTGCTAAGGGCCTGATGACATAGATTTCATTGCTGAGTGATATTGCTTTGTAAGTAAATACCACAACTTCTTTATCCATTTTTCACTTTCTGCAATGTTGAACTTGTACTGTAAACGAGGTTCTTGTAAACAGAGGCGTCCCAAACTTTGGGGTGGCTGTGTCTTTTTGATTTTAATTTCCCTAAGCTATAGGACCATAAGTGGAAGTGCCCTAGGCTCTGTTGCTTTGTTTTTTAGATGTTTCAGGAAACACCATACACTTCTCCCGAGTGTCTGTTGGCAATTTACATCCCGCCCATCAGCATAACAAGGCTCCCAGTTCTCCATGGCCTGTCCTGCCTTTCTGGATTTTACACTTTTTTCAGATGGCCCTTTTGACCGGGGGGAAGTGAGACTTCATTGTAGTGTAGATTTCCTTTGCAAGCTTGCTTGGTTGGCCAAAAAGGGCGTATGCGTCTTTTCCTGAATATATTCAGGAAAAAACGCATACGCCCTTTTTGGCCAAGTGCATCATTGTGGACGTTCTGCCTCTTTTCCTATGCTTTCAATGCAATTCCAGTCTACCTCCTGAAATCGGTTTCCTGCAATTCTGCCCCGCTTTCAAGTCCTCTTGGCAGCCTTACTTCAGTATATTTTTGGACGATAGCTGTCATTTATAACTCTGCAGGTTTGTGAATTACAGTGCCCCTGAGCTCCTTTCTTCAACTCGCTTTCTTTTGAGCTGGCCGCAACACCGCAGGATGGCTTCAGGCCCTAATCTGGTTCCGGCACGGCACGCTGAGCCTTTGGTTAATTCCTCTTCCTGGTGGGAAATGAGAGTTAAATTTGCCCGTCCAGACACCTCCAGCTAGTCTCTCATTGGTTCTCGCTATTCCTGTTCATCTTCCGCAGAAATTGCAAACTGGGCCAAACAGGAGGTTAAAGGGACTGACTCTCCAAGTCGGGAGGGTGTTAGTAAAGCGTCTGGAATGTTGCACCCGAGTACCAGGGTACGAAAACTGAGACATATTTGAACACGTCTCCCGATCACATGGTTGATCATACTCTAGGTTCCACATGCATGTTTTAGCTGAAGGAAGAATACCTTAAACCTGGGTAGTTGAAACCCGTGGAATGGGTACCATGCAATATGACTTCAAAGGGTCTTCATTTGCTCACCGAACCTCTCCAATCCTATCACTGCTGCGTTTATGCCCCTGTACACATGCTTGATTCTCTTTCGCAGACATAGCAATCCATAGGTTTTAAGATACTTACTAGTCAGGTACATTCTTAGGCATTTAATATGCGGTGTTGAGTCCATTTCGTTGAGCAAGGAGTAGCTCTTGTCTATTCCATATTTGGCTTAAGGAACTTTATCTGTGCTCATTTCAATCTCTGGTTTTATGCAGCACCCCAACTCACCTTTCCCCTTAAGCAAGCATAAGTTGGTTTTCTAAATTTGAGACCCTGTTCTGTTCTGTAATTCAGTTCCTGTGTAGCCAAGTTTACATTCCGTGTATTACTGATATCTTATGATGTTTCTTTTTCTGTGTGACTTATTTCAGTTAGAATCATCATACCTGAATCCACTCATTGTGCTGCTAAGGGCCTGATGACATAGATTTCATTGCTGAGTGATATTGCTTTGTAAGTAAATACCACAACTTCTTTATCCATTTTTCACTTTCTGCGATGTTGAACTTGTACTGTAAACGAGGTTCTTGTAAACAGAGGCGTCCCAAACTTTGGGGTGGCTGTGTCTTTTTGATTTTAATTTCCCTAAGCTATAGGACCATAAGTGGAAGTGCCCTAGGCTCTGTTGCTTTGTTTTTTAGATGTTTCAGGAAACACCATACACTTCTCCCGAGTGTCTGTTGGCAATTTACATCCCGCCCATCAGCATAACAAGGCTCCCAGTTCTCCATGGCCTGTCCTGCCTTTCTGGATTTTACACTTTTTTCAGATGGCCCTTTTGACCGGGGGGAAGTGAGACTTCATTGTAGTGCAGATTTCCTTTGCAAGCTTGCTTGGTTGGCCAAAAAGGGCGTATGCGTTTTTTCCTGAATATATTCAGGAAAAAACGCATACGCCCTTTTTGGCCAAGTGCATCATTGTGGACGTTCTGCCTCTTTTCCTATGCTTTCAATGCAATTCCAGTCTACCTCCTGAAATCGGTTTCCTGCAATTCTGCCCCGCTTTCAAGTCCTCTTGGCAGCCTTACTTCAGTAAATTTTTGGACGATAGCTGTCATTTATAAGTCTGCAGGTTTGTGAATTACAGTGCCCCTGAGCTCCTTTCTTCAACTCGCTTTCTTTTGAGCTGGCCGCAACACCGCAGGATGGCTTCAGGCCCTAATCTGGTTCCGGCACGGCACGCTGAGCCTTTGGTTAATTCCTCTTCCTGGTGGGAAATGAGAGTTAAATTTGCCCGTCCAGACACCTCCAGCTAGTCTCTCATTGGTTCTCGCTATTCCTGTTCATCTTCCGCAGAAATTGCAAACTGGGCCAAACAGGAGGTTAAAGGGACTGACTCTCCAAGTTGGGAGGGTGTTAGTAAAGCATCTGGAATGTTGCACCCGAGTACCAGGGTACGAAAACTGAGACATATTTGAACACGTCTCCCGATCACATGGTTGATCATACTCTAGGTTCCACATGCATGTTTTAGCTGAAGGAAGAATACCTTAAACCTGGGTAGTTGAAACCCGTGGAATGGGTACCATGCAATATGACTTCAAAGGGTCTTCATTTGCTCACCGAACCTCTCCAATCCTATCACTGCTGCGTTTATGCCCCTGTACACATGCTTGATTCTCTTTCGGAGACATAGCAATCCATAGGTTTTAAGATACTTACTAGTCAGGTACATTCTTAGGCATTTAATATGCGGTGTTGAGTCCATTTCGTTGAGCAAGGAGTAGCTCTTGTCTATTCCATATTTGGCTTAAGGAACTTTATCTGTGCTCATTTCAATCTCTGGTTTTATGCAGCACCCCAACTCACCTTTCCCCTTAAGCAAGCATAAGTTGGTTTTCTAAATTTGAGACCCTGTTCTGTTCTGTAATTCAGTTCCTGTGTAGCCAAGTTTACATTCCGTGTATTACTGATATCTTATGATGTTTCTTTTTCTGTGTGACTTATTTCAGTTAGAATCATCATACCTGAATCCACTCATTGTGCTGCTAAGGGCCTGATGACATAGATTTCATTGCTGAGTGATATTGCTTTGTAAGTAAATACCACAACTTCTTTATCCATTTTTCACTTTCTGCGATGTTGAACTTGTACTGTAAACGAGGTTCTTGTAAACAGAGGCGTCCCAAACTTTGGGGTGGCTGTGTCTTTTTGATTTTAATTTCCCTAAGCTATAGGACCATAAGTGGAAGTGCCCTAGGCTCTGTTGCTTTGTTTTTTAGATGTTTCAGGAAACACCATACACTTCTCCCGAGTGTCTGTTGGCAATTTACATCCCGCCCATCAGCATAACAAGGCTCCCAGTTCTCCATGGCCTGTCCTGCCTTTCTGGATTTTACACTTTTTTCAGATGGCCCTTTTGACCGGGGGGAAGTGAGACTTCATTATAGTGCAGATTTCCTTTGCAAGCTTGCTTGGTTGGCCAAAAAGGGCGTATGCGTTTTTTCCTGAATATATTCAGGAAAAAACGCATACGCCCTTTTTGGCCAAGTGCATCATTGTGGACGTTCTGCCTCTTTTCCTATGCTTTCAATGCAATTCCAGTCTGCCTCCTGAAATCGGTTTCCTGCAATTCTGCCCCGCTTTCAAGTCCTCTTGGCAGCCTTACTTCAGTATATTTTTGGACGATAGCTGTCATTTATAACTCTGCAGGTTTGTGAATTACAGTGCCCCTGAGCTCCTTTCTTCAACTCGCTTTCTTTTGAGCTGGCCGCAACACCGCAGGATGGCTTCAGGCCCTAATCTGGTTCCGGCACGGCACGCTGAGCCTTTGGTTAATTCCTCTTCCTGGTGGGAAATGAGAGTTAAATTTGCCCGTCCAGACACCTTCCAGCTAGTCTCTCATTGGTTCTCGCTATTCCTGTTCATCTTCCGCAGAAATTGCAAACTGGGCCAAACAGGAGGTTAAAGGGACTGACTCTCCAAGTCGGGAGGGTGTTAGTAAAGCGTCTGGAATGTTGCACCCGAGTACCAGGGTACGAAAACTGAGACATATTTGAACACGTCTCCCGATCACATGGTTGATCATACTCTAGGTTCCACATGCATGTTTTAGCTGAAGGAAGAATACCTTAAACCTGGGTAGTTGAAACCCGTGGAATGGGTACCATGAAATATGACTTCAAAGCGTCTTCATTTGCTCACCGAACCTCTCCAATCCTATCACTGCTGCGTTTATGCCCCTGTACACATGCTTGATTCTCTTTCGGAGACATAGCAATCCATAGGTTTTAAGATACTTACTAGTCAGGTACATTCTTAGGCATTTAATATGCGGTGTTGAGTCCATTTCGTTGAGCAAGGAGTAGCTCTTGTCTATTCCATATTTGGCTTAAGGAACTTTATCTGTGCTCATTTCAATCTCTGGTTTTATGCAGCACCCCAACTCACCTTTCCCCTTAAGCAAGCATAAGTTGGTTTTCTAAATTTGAGACCCTGTTCTGTTCTGTAATTCAGTTCCTGTGTAGCCAAGTTTACATTCCGTGTATTACTGATATCTTATGATGTTTCTTTTTCTGTGTGACTTATTTCAGTTAGAATCATCATACCTGAATCCACTCATTGTGCTGCTAAGGGCCTGATGACATAGATTTCATTGCTGAGTGATATTGCTTTGTAAGTAAATACCACAACTTCTTTATCCATTTTTCACTTTCTGCGATGTTGAACTTGTACGGTAAACGAGGTTCTTGTAAACAGAGGCGTCCCAAACTTTGGGGTGGCTGTGTCTTTTTGATTTTAATTTCCCTAAGCTATAGGACCATAAGTGGAAGTGCCCTAGGCTCTGTTGCTTTGTTTTTTAGATGTTTCAGGAAACACCATACACTTCTCCCGAGTGTCTGTTGGCAATTTACATCCCGCCCATCAGCATAACAAGGCTCCCAGTTCTCCATGGCCTGTCCTGCCTTTCTGGATTTTACACTTTTTTCAGATGGCCCTTTTGACCGGGGGGAAGTGAGACTTCATTGTAGTGTAGATTTCCTTTGCAAGCTTGCTTGGTTGGCCAAAAAGGGCGTATGCGTTTTTTCCTGAATATATTCAGGAAAAAACGCATACGCCCTTTTTGGCCAAGTGCATCATTGTGGACGTTCTGCCTCTTTTCCTATGCTTTCAATGCAATTCCAGTCTGCCTCCTGAAATCGGTTTCCTGCAATTCTGCCCCGCTTTCAAGTCCTCTTGGCAGCCTTACTTCAGTATATTTTTGGACGATAGCTGTCATTTATAACTCTGCAGGTTTGTGAATTACAGTGCCCCTGAGCTCCTTTCTTCAACTCGCTTTCTTTTGAGCTGGCCGCAACACCGCAGGATGGCTTCAGGCCCTAATCTGGTTCCGGCACGGCACGCTGAGCCTTTGGTTAATTCCTCTTCCTGGTGGGAAATGAGAGTTAAATTTGCCCGTCCAGACACCTCCAGCTAGTCTCTCATTGGTTCTCGCTATTCCTGTTCATCTTCCGCAGAAATTGCAAACTGGGCCAAACAGGAGGTTAAAGGGACTGACTCTCCAAGTCGGGAGGGTGTTAGTAAAGCGTCTGGAATGTTGCACCCGAGTACCAGGGTACGAAAACTGAGACATATTTGAACACGTCTCCCGATCACATGGTTGATCATACTCTAGGTTCCACATGCATGTTTTAGCTGAAGGAAGAATACCTTAAACCTGGGTAGTTGAAACCCGTGGAATGGGTACCATGCAATATGACTTCAAAGGGTCTTCATTTGCTCACTGAACCTCTCCAATCCTATCACTGCTGCGTTTATGCCCCTGTACACATGCTTGATTCTCTTTCGGAGACATAGCAATCCATAGGTTTTAAGATACTTACTAGTCAGGTACATTCTTAGGCATTTAATATGCGGTGTTGAGTCCATTTCGTTGAGCAAGGAGTAGCTCTTGTCTATTCCATATTTGGCTTAAGGAACTTTATCTGTGCTCATTTCAATCTCTGGTTTTATGCAGCACCCCAACTCACCTTTCCCCTTAAGCAAGCATAAGTTGGTTTTCTAAATTTGAGACCCTGTTCTGTTCTGTAATTCAGTTCCTGTGTAGCCAAGTTTACATTCCGTGTATTACTGATATCTTATGATGGTTCTTTTTCTGTGTGACTTATTTCAGTTAGAATCATCATACCTGAATCCACTCATTGTGCTGCTAAGGGCCTGATGACATAGATTTCATTGCTGAGTGATATTGCTTTGTAAGTAAATACCACAACTTCTTTATCCATTTTTCACTTTCTGCGATGTTGAACTTGTACTGTAAACGAGGTTCTTGTAAACAGAGGCGTCCCAAACTTTGGGGTGGCTGTGTCTTTTTGATTTTAATTTCCCTAAGCTATAGGACCATAAGTGGAAGTGCCCTAGGCTCTGTTGCTTTGTTTTTTAGATGTTTCAGGAAACACCATACACTTCTCCCGAGTGTCTGTTGGCAATTTACATCCCGCCCATCAGCATAACAAGGCTCCCAGTTCTCCATGGCCTGTCCTGCCTTTCTGGATTTTACACTTTTTTCAGATGGCCCTTTTGACCGGGGGGAAGTGAGACTTCATTGTAGTGCAGATTTCCTTTGCAAGCTTGCTTGGTTGGCCAAAAAGGGCGTATGCGTTTTTTCCTGAATATATTCAGGAAAAAACGCATACGCCCTTTTTGGCCAAGTGCATCATTGTGGACGTTCTGCCTCTTTTCCTATGCTTTCAATGCAATTCCAGTCTACCTCCTGAAATCGGTTTCCTGCAATTCTGCCCCGCTTTCAAGTCCTCTTGGCAGCCTTACTTCAGTATATTTTTGGACGATAGCTGTCATTTATAACTCTGCAGGTTTGTGAATTACAGTGCCCCTGAGCTCCTTTCTTCAACTCGCTTTCTTGTGACCTGGCCGCAACACCGCAGGATGGCTTCAGGCCCTAATCTGGTTCCGGCACGGCACGCTGAGCCTTTGGTTAATTCCTCTTCCTGGTGGGAAATGAGAGTTAAATTTGCCCGTCCAGACACCTCCAGCTAGTCTCTCATTGGTTCTCGCTATTCCTGTTCATCTTCCGCAGAAATTGCAAACTGGGCCAAACAGGAGGTTAAAGGGACTGACTCTCCAAGTCGGGAGGGTGTTAGTAAAGCGTCTGGAATGTTGCACCCGAGTACCAGGGTACGAAAACTGAGACATATTTGAACACGTCTCCCGATCACATGGTTGATCATACTCTAGGTTCCACATGCATGTTTTAGCTGAAGGAAGAATACCTTAAACCTGGGTAGTTGAAACCCGTGGAATGGGTACCATGCAATATGACTTCAAAGGGTCTTCATTTGCTCACCGAACCTCTCCAATCCTATCACTGCTGCGTTTATGCCCCTGTACACATGCTTGATTCTCTTTCGGAGACATAGCAATCCATAGGTTTTAAGATACTTACTAGTCAGGTACATTCTTAGGCATTTAATATGCGGTGTTGAGTCCATTTCGTTGAGCAAGGAGTAGCTCTTGTCTATTCCATATTTGGCTTAAGGAACTTTATCTGTGCTCATTTCAATCTCTGGTTTTATGCAGCACCCCAACTCACCTTTACCCTTAAGCAAGCATAAGTTGGTTTTCTAAATTTGAGACCCTGTTCTGTTCTGTAATTCAGTTCCTGTGTAGCCAAGTTTACATTCCGTGTATTACTGATATCTTATGATGGTTCTTTTTCTGTGTGACTTATTTCAGTTAGAATCATCATACCTGAATCCACTCATTGTGCTGCTAAGGGCCTGATGACATAGATTTCATTGCTGAGTGATATTGCTTTGTAAGTAAATACCACAACTTCTTTATCCATTTTTCACTTTCTGCGATGTTGAACTTGTACTGTAAACGAGGTTCTTGTAAACAGAGGCGTCCCAAACTTTGGGGTGGCTGTGTCTTTTTGATTTTAATTTCCCTAAGCTATAGGACCATAAGTGGAAGTGCCCTAGGCTCTGTTGCTTTGTTTTTTAGATGTTTCAGGAAACACCATACACTTCTCCCGAGTGTCTGTTGGCAATTTACATCCCACCCATCAGCATAACAAGGCTCCCAGTTCTCCATGGCCTGTCCTGCCTTTCTGGATTTTACACTTTTTTCAGATGGCCCTTTTGACCGGGGGGAAGTGAGACTTCATTGTAGTGCAGATTTCCTTTGCAAGCTTGCTTGGTTGGCCAAAAAGGGCGTATGCGTTTTTTCCTGAATATATTCAGGAAAAAACGCATACGCCCTTTTTGGCCAAGTGCATCATTGTGGACGTTCTGCCTCTTTTCCTATGCTTTCAATGCAATTCCAGTCTACCTCCTGAAATCGGTTTCCTGCAATTCTGCCCCGCTTTCAAGTCCTCTTGGCAGCCTTACTTCAGTATATTTTTGGACGATAGCTGTCATTTATAACTCTGCAGGTTTGTGAATTACAGTGCCCCTGAGCTCCTTTCTTCAACTCGCTTTCTTTTGAGCTGGCCGCAACACCGCAGGATGGCTTCAGGCCCTAATCTGGTTCCGGCACGGCACGCTGAGCCTTTGGTTAATTCCTCTTCCTGGTGGGAAATGAGAGTTAAATTTGCCCGTCCAGACACCTCCAGCTAGTCTCTCATTGGTTCTCGCTATTCCTGTTCATCTTCCGCAGAAATTGCAAACTGGGCCAAACAGGAGGTTAAAGGGACTGACTCTCCAAGTCGGGAGGGTGTTAGTAAAGCGTCTGGAATGTTGCACCCGAGTACCAGGGTACGAAAACTGAGACATATTTGAACACGTCTCCCGATCACATGGTTGATCATACTCTAGGTTCCACATGCATGTTTTAGCTGAAGGAAGAATACCTTAAACCTGGGTAGTTGAAACCCGTGGAATGGGTACCATGCAATATGACTTCAAAGGGTCTTCATTTGCTCACCGAACCTCTCCAATCCTATCACTGCTGCGTTTATGCCCCTGTACACATGCTTGATTCTCTTTCAGAGACATAGCAATCCATAGGTTTTAAGATACTTACTAGTCAGGTACATTCTTAGGCATTTAATATGCGGTGTTGAGTCCATTTCGTTGAGCAAGGAGTAGCTCTTGTCTATTCCATATTTGGCTTAAGGAACTTTATCTGTGCTCATTTCAATCTCTGGTTTTATGCAGCACCCCAACTCACCTTTCCCCTTAAGCAAGCATAAGTTGGTTTTCTAAATTTGAGACCCTGTTCTGTTCTGTAATTCAGTTCCTGTGTAGCCAAGTTTACATTCCGTGTATTACTGATATCTTATGATGTTTCTTTTTCTGTGTGACTTATTTCAGTTAGAATCATCATACCTGAATCCACTCATTGTGCTGCTAAGGGCCTGATGACATAGATTTCATTGCTGAGTGATATTGCTTTGTAAGTAAATACCACAACTTCTTTATCCATTTTTCACTTTCTGCGATGTTGAACTTGTACGGTAAACGAGGTTCTTGTAAACAGAGGCGTCCCAAACTTTGGGGTGGCTGTGTCTTTTTGATTTTAATTTCCCTAAGCTATAGGACCATAAGTGGAAGTGCCCTAGGCTCTGTTGCTTTGTTTTTTAGATGTTTCAGGAAACACCATACACTTCTCCCGAGTGTCTGTTGGCAATTTACATCCCGCCCATCAGCATAACAAGGCTCCCAGTTCTCCATGGCCTGTCCTGTCTTTCTGGATTTTACACTTTTTTCAGATGGCCCTTTTGACCGGGAGGAAGTGAGACTTCATTGTAGTGCAGATTTCCTTTGCAAGCTTGCTTGGTTGGCCAAAAAGGGCGTATGCGTTTTTTCCTGAATATATTCAGGAAAAAACGCATACGCCCTTTTTGGCCAAGTGCATCATTGTGGACGTTCTGCCTCTTTTCCTATGCTTTCAATGCAATTCCAGTCTGCCTCCTGAAATCGGTTTCCTGCAATTCTGCCCCGCTTTCAAGTCCTCTTGGCAGCCTTACTTCAGTATATTTTTGGACGATAGCTGTCATTTATAACTCTGCAGGTTTGTGAATTACAGTGCCCCTGAGCTCCTTTCTTCAACTCGCTTTCTTTTGAGCTGGCCGCAACACCGCAGGATGGCTTCAGGCCCTAATCTGGTTCCGGCACGGCACGCTGAGCCTTTGGTTAATTCCTCTTCCTGGTGGGAAATGAGAGTTAAATTTGCCCGTCCAGACACCTTCCAGCTAGTCTCTCATTGGTTCTCGCTATTCCTGTTCATCTTCCGCAGAAATTGCAAACTGGGCCAAACAGGAGGTTAAAGGGACTGACTCTCCAAGTCGGGAGGGTGTTAGTAAAGCGTCTGGAATGTTGCACCCGAGTACCAGGGTACGAAAACTGAGACATATTTGAACACGTCTCCCGATCACATGGTTGATCATACTCTAGGTTCCACATGCATGTTTTAGCTGAAGGAAGAATACCTTAAACCTGGGTAGTTGAAACCCGTGGAATGGGTACCATGAAATATGACTTCAAAGCGTCTTCATTTGCTCACCGAACCTCTCCAATCCTATCACTGCTGCGTTTATGCCCCTGTACACATGCTTGATTCTCTTTCGGAGACATAGCAATCCATAGGTTTTAAGATACTTACTAGTCAGGTACATTCTTAGGCATTTAATATGCGGTGTTGAGTCCATTTCGTTGAGCAAGGAGTAGCTCTTGTCTATTCCATATTTGGCTTAAGGAACTTTATCTGTGCTCATTTCAATCTCTGGTTTTATGCAGCACCCCAACTCACCTTTCCCCTTAAGCAAGCATAAGTTGGTTTTCTAAATTTGAGACCCTGTTCTGTTCTGTAATTCAGTTCCTGTGTAGCCAAGTTTACATTCCGTGTATTACTGATATCTTATGATGTTTCTTTTTCTGTGTGACTTATTTCAGTTAGAATCATCATACCTGAATCCACTCATTGTGCTGCTAAGGGCCTGATGACATAGATTTCATTGCTGAGTGATATTGCTTTGTAAGTAAATACCACAACTTCTTTATCCATTTTTCACTTTCTGCGATGTTGAACTTGTACGGTAAACGAGGTTCTTGTAAACAGAGGCGTCCCAAACTTTGGGGTGGCTGTGTCTTTTTGATTTTAATTTCCCTAAGCTATAGGACCATAAGTGGAAGTGCCCTAGGCTCTGTTGCTTTGTTTTTTAGATGTTTCAGGAAACACCATACACTTCTCCCGAGTGTCTGTTGGCAATTTACATCCCGCCCATCAGCATAACAAGGCTCCCAGTTCTCCATGGCCTGTCCTGCCTTTCTGGATTTTACACTTTTTTCAGATGGCCCTTTTGACCGGGGGGAAGTGAGACTTCATTGTAGTGTAGATTTCCTTTGCAAGCTTGCTTGGTTGGCCAAAAAGGGCGTATGCGTTTTTTCCTGAATATATTCAGGAAAAAACGCATACGCCCTTTTTGGCCAAGTGCATCATTGTGGACGTTCTGCCTCTTTTCCTATGCTTTCAATGCAATTCCAGTCTGCCTCCTGAAATCGGTTTCCTGCAATTCTGCCCCGCTTTCAAGTCCTCTTGGCAGCCTTACTTCAGTATATTTTTGGACGATAGCTGTCATTTATAACTCTGCAGGTTTGTGAATTACAGTGCCCCTGAGCTCCTTTCTTCAACTCGCTTTCTTTTGAGCTGGCCGCAACACCGCAGGATGGCTTCAGGCCCTAATCTGGTTCCGGCACGGCACGCTGAGCCTTTGGTTAATTCCTCTTCCTGGTGGGAAATGAGAGTTAAATTTGCCCGTCCAGACACCTCCAGCTAGTCTCTCATTGGTTCTCGCTATTCCTGTTCATCTTCCGCAGAAATTGCAAACTGGGCCAAACAGGAGGTTAAAGGGACTGACTCTCCAAGTCGGGAGGGTGTTAGTAAAGCGTCTGGAATGTTGCACCCGAGTACCAGGGTACGAAAACTGAGACATATTTGAACACGTCTCCCGATCACATGGTTGATCATACTCTAGGTTCCACATGCATGTTTTAGCTGAAGGAAGAATACCTTAAACCTGGGTAGTTGAAACCCGTGGAATGGGTACCATGCAATATGACTTCAAAGGGTCTTCATTTGCTCACTGAACCTCTCCAATCCTATCACTGCTGCGTTTATGCCCCTGTACACATGCTTGATTCTCTTTCGGAGACATAGCAATCCATAGGTTTTAAGATACTTACTAGTCAGGTACATTCTTAGGCATTTAATATGCGGTGTTGAGTCCATTTCGTTGAGCAAGGAGTAGCTCTTGTCTATTCCATATTTGGCTTAAGGAACTTTATCTGTGCTCATTTCAATCTCTGGTTTTATGCAGCACCCCAACTCACCTTTCCCCTTAAGCAAGCATAAGTTGGTTTTCTAAATTTGAGACCCTGTTCTGTTCTGTAATTCAGTTCCTGTGTAGCCAAGTTTACATTCCGTGTATTACTGATATCTTATGATGGTTCTTTTTCTGTGTGACTTATTTCAGTTAGAATCATCATACCTGAATCCACTCATTGTGCTGCTAAGGGCCTGATGACATAGATTTCATTGCTGAGTGATATTGCTTTGTAAGTAAATACCACAACTTCTTTATCCATTTTTCACTTTCTGCGATGTTGAACTTGTACTGTAAACGAGGTTCTTGTAAACAGAGGCGTCCCAAACTTTGGGGTGGCTGTGTCTTTTTGATTTTAATTTCCCTAAGCTATAGGACCATAAGTGGAAGTGCCCTAGGCTCTGTTGCTTTGTTTTTTAGATGTTTCAGGAAACACCATACACTTCTCCCGAGTGTCTGTTGGCAATTTACATCCCGCCCATCAGCATAACAAGGCTCCCAGTTCTCCATGGCCTGTCCTGCCTTTCTGGATTTTACACTTTTTTCAGATGGCCCTTTTGACCGGGGGGAAGTGAGACTTCATTGTAGTGCAGATTTCCTTTGCAAGCTTGCTTGGTTGGCCAAAAAGGGCGTATGCGTTTTTTCCTGAATATATTCAGGAAAAAACGCATACGCCCTTTTTGGCCAAGTGCATCATTGTGGACGTTCTGCCTCTTTTCCTATGCTTTCAATGCAATTCCAGTCTACCTCCTGAAATCGGTTTCCTGCAATTCTGCCCCGCTTTCAAGTCCTCTTGGCAGCCTTACTTCAGTATATTTTTGGACGATAGCTGTCATTTATAACTCTGCAGGTTTGTGAATTACAGTGCCCCTGAGCTCCTTTCTTCAACTCGCTTTCTTGTGACCTGGCCGCAACACCGCAGGATGGCTTCAGGCCCTAATCTGGTTCCGGCACGGCACGCTGAGCCTTTGGTTAATTCCTCTTCCTGGTGGGAAATGAGAGTTAAATTTGCCCGTCCAGACACCTCCAGCTAGTCTCTCATTGGTTCTCGCTATTCCTGTTCATCTTCCGCAGAAATTGCAAACTGGGCCAAACAGGAGGTTAAAGGGACTGACTCTCCAAGTCGGGAGGGTGTTAGTAAAGCGTCTGGAATGTTGCACCCGAGTACCAGGGTACGAAAACTGAGACATATTTGAACACGTCTCCCGATCACATGGTTGATCATACTCTAGGTTCCACATGCATGTTTTAGCTGAAGGAAGAATACCTTAAACCTGGGTAGTTGAAACCCGTGGAATGGGTACCATGCAATATGACTTCAAAGGGTCTTCATTTGCTCACCGAACCTCTCCAATCCTATCACTGCTGCGTTTATGCCCCTGTACACATGCTTGATTCTCTTTCGGAGACATAGCAATCCATAGGTTTTAAGATACTTACTAGTCAGGTACATTCTTAGGCATTTAATATGCGGTGTTGAGTCCATTTCGTTGAGCAAGGAGTAGCTCTTGTCTATTCCATATTTGGCTTAAGGAACTTTATCTGTGCTCATTTCAATCTCTGGTTTTATGCAGCACCCCAACTCACCTTTACCCTTAAGCAAGCATAAGTTGGTTTTCTAAATTTGAGACCCTGTTCTGTTCTGTAATTCAGTTCCTGTGTAGCCAAGTTTACATTCCGTGTATTACTGATATCTTATGATGGTTCTTTTTCTGTGTGACTTATTTCAGTTAGAATCATCATACCTGAATCCACTCATTGTGCTGCTAAGGGCCTGATGACATAGATTTCATTGCTGAGTGATATTGCTTTGTAAGTAAATACCACAACTTCTTTATCCATTTTTCACTTTCTGCGATGTTGAACTTGTACTGTAAACGAGGTTCTTGTAAACAGAGGCGTCCCAAACTTTGGGGTGGCTGTGTCTTTTTGATTTTAATTTCCCTAAGCTATAGGACCATAAGTGGAAGTGCCCTAGGCTCTGTTGCTTTGTTTTTTAGATGTTTCAGGAAACACCATACACTTCTCCCGAGTGTCTGTTGGCAATTTACATCCCGCCCATCAGCATAACAAGGCTCCCAGTTCTCCATGGCCTGTCCTGCCTTTCTGGATTTTACACTTTTTTCAGATGGCCCTTTTGACCGGGGGGAAGTGAGACTTCATTGTAGTGCAGATTTCCTTTGCAAGCTTGCTTGGTTGGCCAAAAAGGGCGTATGCGTTTTTTCCTGAATATATTCAGGAAAAAAACGCATACGCCCTTTTTGGCCAAGTGCATCATTGTGGACGTTCTGCCTCTTTTCCTATGCTTTCAATGCAATTCCAGTCTACCTCCTGAAATCGGTTTCCTGCAATTCTGCCCCGCTTTCAAGTCCTCTTGGCAGCCTTACTTCAGTATATTTTTGGACGATAGCTGTCATTTATAACTCTGCAGGTTTGTGAATTACAGTGCCCCTGAGCTCCTTTCTTCAACTCGCTTTCTTGTGACCTGGCCGCAACACCGCAGGATGGCTTCAGGCCCTAATCTGGTTCCGGCACGGCACGCTGAGCCTTTGGTTAATTCCTCTTCCTGGTGGGAAATGAGAGTTAAATTTGCCCGTCCAGACACCTCCAGCTAGTCTCTCATTGGTTCTCGCTATTCCTGTTCATCTTCCGCAGAAATTGCAAACTGGGCCAAACAGGAGGTTAAAGGGACTGACTCTCCAAGTCGGGAGGGTGTTAGTAAAGCGTCTGGAATGTTGCACCCGAGTACCAGGGTACGAAAACTGAGACATATTTGAACACGTCTCCCGATCACATGGTTGATCATACTCTAGGTTCCACATGCATGTTTTAGCTGAAGGAAGAATACCTTAAACCTGGGTAGTTGAAACCCGTGGAATGGGTACCATGCAATATGACTTCAAAGGGTCTTCATTTGCTCACCGAACCTCTCCAATCCTATCACTGCTGCGTTTATGCCCCTGTACACATGCTTGATTCTCTTTCGGAGACATAGCAATCCATAGGTTTTAAGATACTTACTAGTCAGGTACATTCTTAGGCATTTAATATGCGGTGTTGAGTCCATTTCGTTGAGCAAGGAGTAGCTCTTGTCTATTCCATATTTGGCTTAAGGAACTTTATCTGTGCTCATTTCAATCTCTGGTTTTATGCAGCACCCCAACTCACCTTTACCCTTAAGCAAGCATAAGTTGGTTTTCTAAATTTGAGACCCTGTTCTGTTCTGTAATTCAGTTCCTGTGTAGCCAAGTTTACATTCCGTGTATTGCTGATATCTTATGATGGTTCTTTTTCTGTGTGACTTATTTCAGTTAGAATCATCATACCTGAATCCACTCATTGTGCTGCTAAGGGCCTGATGACATAGATTTCATTGCTGAGTGATATTGCTTTGTAAGTAAATACCACAACTTCTTTATCCATTTTTCACTTTCTGCGATGTTGAACTTGTACTGTAAACGAGGTTCTTGTAAACAGAGGCGTCCCAAACTTTGGGGTGGCTGTGTCTTTTTGATTTTAATTTCCCTAAGCTATAGGACCATAAGTGGAAGTGCCCTAGGCTCTGTTGCTTTGTTTTTTAGATGTTTCAGGAAACACCATACACTTCTCCCGAGTGTCTGTTGGCAATTTACATCCCGCCCATCAGCATAACAAGGCTCCCAGTTCTCCATGGCCTGTCCTGCCTTTCTGGATTTTACACTTTTTTCAGATGGCCCTTTTGACCGGGGGGAAGTGAGACTTCATTGTAGTGCAGATTTCCTTTGCAAGCTTGCTTGGTTGGCCAAAAAGGGCGTATGCGTTTTTTCCTGAATATATTCAGGAAAAAAACGCATACGCCCTTTTTGGCCAAGTGCATCATTGTGGACGTTCTGCCTCTTTTCCTATGCTTTCAATGCAATTCCAGTCTACCTCCTGAAATCGGTTTCCTGCAATTCTGCCCCGCTTTCAAGTCCTCTTGGCAGCCTTACTTCAGTATATTTTTGGACGATAGCTGTCATTTATAACTCTGCAGGTTTGTGAATTACAGTGCCCCTGAGCTCCTTTCTTCAACTCGCTTTCTTGTGACCTGGCCGCAACACCGCAGGATGGCTTCAGGCCCTAATCTGGTTCCGGCACGGCACGCTGAGCCTTTGGTTAATTCCTCTTCCTGGTGGGAAATGAGAGTTAAATTTGCCCGTCCAGACACCTCCAGCTAGTCTCTCATTGGTTCTCGCTATTCCTGTTCATCTTCCGCAGAAATTGCAAACTGGGCCAAACAGGAGGTTAAAGGGACTGACTCTCCAAGTCGGGAGGGTGTTAGTAAAGCGTCTGGAATGTTGCACCCGAGTACCAGGGTACGAAAACTGAGACATATTTGAACACGTCTCCCGATCACATGGTTGATCATACTCTAGGTTCCACATGCATGTTTTAGCTGAAGGAAGAATACCTTAAACCTGGGTAGTTGAAACCCGTGGAATGGGTACCATGCAATATGACTTCAAAGGGTCTTCATTTGCTCACCGAACCTCTCCAATCCTATCACTGCTGCGTTTATGCCCCTGTACACATGCTTGATTCTCTTTCGGAGACATAGCAATCCATAGGTTTTAAGATACTTACTAGTCAGGTACATTCTTAGGCATTTAATATGCGGTGTTGAGTCCATTTCGTTGAGCAAGGAGTAGCTCTTGTCTATTCCATATTTGGCTTAAGGAACTTTATCTGTGCTCATTTCAATCTCTGGTTTTATGCAGCACCCCACCTCACCTTTCCCCTTAAGCAAGCATAAGTTGGTTTTCTAAATTTGAGACCCTGTTCTGTTCTGTAATTCAGTTCCTGTGTAGCCAAGTTTACATTCCGTGTATTACTGATATCTTATGATGTTTCTTTTTCTGTGTGACTTATTTCAGTTAGAATCATCATACCTGAATCCACTCATTGTGCTGCTAAGGGCCTGATGACATAGATTTCATTGCTGAGTGATATTGCTTTGTAAGTAAATACCACAACTTCTTTATCCATTTTTCACTTTCTGCGATGTTGAACTTGTACTGTAAACGAGGTTCTTGTAAACAGAGGCGTCCCAAACTTTGGGGTGGCTGTGTCTTTTTGATTTTAATTTCCCTAAGCTATAGGACCATAAGTGGAAGTGCCCTAGGCTCTGTTGCTTTGTTTTTTAGATGTTTCAGGAAACACCATACACTTCTCCCGAGTGTCTGTTGGCAATTTACATCCCGCCCATCAGCATAACAAGGCTCCCAGTTCTCCATGGCCTGTCCTGCCTTTCTGGATTTTACACTTTTTTCAGATGGCCCTTTTGACCGGGGGGAAGTGAGACTTCATTGTAGTGTAGATTTCCTTTGCAAGCTTGCTTGGTTGGCCAAAAAGGGCGTATGCGTTTTTTCCTGAATATATTCAGGAAAAAACTCATACGCCCTTTTTGGCCAAGTGCATCATTGTGGACGTTCTGCCTCTTTTCCTATGCTTTCAATGCAATTCCAGTCTACCTCCTGAAATCGGTTTCCTGCAATTCTGCCCCGCTTTCAAGTCCTCTTGGCAGCCTTACTTCAGTATATTTTTGGACGATAGCTGTCATTTATAACTCTGCAGGTTTGTGAATTACAGTGCCCCTGAGCTCCTTTCTTCAACTCGCTTTCTTTTGAGCTGGCCGCAACACCGCAGGATGGCTTCAGGCCCTAATCTGGTTCCGGCACGGCACGCTGAGCCTTTGGTTAATTCCTCTTCCTGGTGGGAAATGAGAGTTAAATTTGCCCGTCCAGACACCTCCAGCTAGTCTCTCATTGGTTCTCGCTATTCCTGTTCATCTTCCGCAGAAATTGCAAACTGGGCCAAACAGGAGGTTAAAGGGACTGACTCTCCAAGTCGGGAGGGTGTTAGTAAAGCGTCTGGAATGTTGCACCCGAGTACCAGGGTACGAAAACTGAGACATATTTGAACACGTCTCCCGATCACATGGTTGATCATACTCTAGGTTCCACATGCATGTTTTAGCTGAAGGAAGAATACCTTAAACCTGGGTAGTTGAAACCCGTGGAATGGGTACCATGCAATATGACTTCAAAGGGTCTTCATTTGCTCACCGAACCTCTCCAATCCTATCACTGCTGCGTTTATGCCCCTGTACACATGCTTGATTCTCTTTCGGAGACATAGCAATCCATAGGTTTTAAGATACTTACTAGTCAGGTACATTCTTAGGCATTTAATATGCGGTGTTGAGTCCATTTCGTTGAGCAAGGAGTAGCTCTTGTCTATTCCATATTTGGCTTAAGGAACTTTATCTGTGCTCATTTCAATCTCTGGTTTTATGCAGCACCCCAACTCACCTTTACCCTTAAGCAAGCATAAGTTGGTTTTCTAAATTTGAGACCCTGTTCTGTTCTGTAATTCAGTTCCTGTGTAGCCAAGTTTACATTCCGTGTATTACTGATATCTTATGATGGTTCTTTTTCTGTGTGACTTATTTCAGTTAGAATCATCATACCTGAATCCACTCATTGTGCTGCTAAGGGCCTGATGACATAGATTTCATTGCTGAGTGATATTGCTTTGTAAGTAAATACCACAACTTCTTTATCCATTTTTCACTTTCTGCGATGTTGAACTTGTACTGTAAACGAGGTTCTTGTAAACAGAGGCGTCCCAAACTTTGGGGTGGCTGTGTCTTTTTGATTTTAATTTCCCTAAGCTATAGGACCATAAGTGGAAGTGCCCTAGGCTCTGTTGCTTTGTTTTTTAGATGTTTCAGGAAACACCATACACTTCTCCCGAGTGTCTGTTGGCAATTTACATCCCGCCCATCAGCATAACAAGGCTCCCAGTTCTCCATGGCCTGTCCTGCCTTTCTGGATTTTACACTTTTTTCAGATGGCCCTTTTGACCGGGGGGAAGTGAGACTTCATTGTAGTGCAGATTTCCTTTGCAAGCTTGCTTGGTTGGCCAAAAAGGGCGTATGCGTTTTTTCCTGAATATATTCAGGAAAAAAACGCATACGCCCTTTTTGGCCAAGTGCATCATTGTGGACGTTCTGCCTCTTTTCCTATGCTTTCAATGCAATTCCAGTCTACCTCCTGAAATCGGTTTCCTGCAATTCTGCCCCGCTTTCAAGTCCTCTTGGCAGCCTTACTTCAGTATATTTTTGGACGATAGCTGTCATTTATAACTCTGCAGGTTTGTGAATTACAGTGCCCCTGAGCTCCTTTCTTCAACTCGCTTTCTTGTGACCTGGCCGCAACACCGCAGGATGGCTTCAGGCCCTAATCTGGTTCCGGCACGGCACGCTGAGCCTTTGGTTAATTCCTCTTCCTGGTGGGAAATGAGAGTTAAATTTGCCCGTCCAGACACCTCCAGCTAGTCTCTCATTGGTTCTCGCTATTCCTGTTCATCTTCCGCAGAAATTGCAAACTGGGCCAAACAGGAGGTTAAAGGGACTGACTCTCCAAGTCGGGAGGGTGTTAGTAAAGCGTCTGGAATGTTGCACCCGAGTACCAGGGTACGAAAACTGAGACATATTTGAACACGTCTCCCGATCACATGGTTGATCATACTCTAGGTTCCACATGCATGTTTTAGCTGAAGGAAGAATACCTTAAACCTGGGTAGTTGAAACCCGTGGAATGGGTACCATGCAATATGACTTCAAAGGGTCTTCATTTGCTCACCGAACCTCTCCAATCCTATCACTGCTGCGTTTATGCCCCTGTACACATGCTTGATTCTCTTTCGGAGACATAGCAATCCATAGGTTTTAAGATACTTACTAGTCAGGTACATTCTTAGGCATTTAATATGCGGTGTTGAGTCCATTTCGTTGAGCAAGGAGTAGCTCTTGTCTATTCCATATTTGGCTTAAGGAACTTTATCTGTGCTCATTTCAATCTCTGGTTTTATGCAGCACCCCAACTCACCTTTACCCTTAAGCAAGCATAAGTTGGTTTTCTAAATTTGAGACCCTGTTCTGTTCTGTAATTCAGTTCCTGTGTAGCCAAGTTTACATTCCGTGTATTGCTGATATCTTATGATGGTTCTTTTTCTGTGTGACTTATTTCAGTTAGAATCATCATACCTGAATCCACTCATTGTGCTGCTAAGGGCCTGATGACATAGATTTCATTGCTGAGTGATATTGCTTTGTAAGTAAATACCACAACTTCTTTATCCATTTTTCACTTTCTGCGATGTTGAACTTGTACTGTAAACGAGGTTCTTGTAAACAGAGGCGTCCCAAACTTTGGGGTGGCTGTGTCTTTTTGATTTTAATTTCCCTAAGCTATAGGACCATAAGTGGAAGTGCCCTAGGCTCTGTTGCTTTGTTTTTTAGATGTTTCAGGAAACACCATACACTTCTCCCGAGTGTCTGTTGGCAATTTACATCCCGCCCATCAGCATAACAAGGCTCCCAGTTCTCCATGGCCTGTCCTGCCTTTCTGGATTTTACACTTTTTTCAGATGGCCCTTTTGACCGGGGGGAAGTGAGACTTCATTGTAGTGCAGATTTCCTTTGCAAGCTTGCTTGGTTGGCCAAAAAGGGCGTATGCGTTTTTTCCTGAATATATTCAGGAAAAAAACGCATACGCCCTTTTTGGCCAAGTGCATCATTGTGGACGTTCTGCCTCTTTTCCTATGCTTTCAATGCAATTCCAGTCTACCTCCTGAAATCGGTTTCCTGCAATTCTGCCCCGCTTTCAAGTCCTCTTGGCAGCCTTACTTCAGTATATTTTTGGACGATAGCTGTCATTTATAACTCTGCAGGTTTGTGAATTACAGTGCCCCTGAGCTCCTTTCTTCAACTCGCTTTCTTGTGACCTGGCCGCAACACCGCAGGATGGCTTCAGGCCCTAATCTGGTTCCGGCACGGCACGCTGAGCCTTTGGTTAATTCCTCTTCCTGGTGGGAAATGAGAGTTAAATTTGCCCGTCCAGACACCTCCAGCTAGTCTCTCATTGGTTCTCGCTATTCCTGTTCATCTTCCGCAGAAATTGCAAACTGGGCCAAACAGGAGGTTAAAGGGACTGACTCTCCAAGTCGGGAGGGTGTTAGTAAAGCGTCTGGAATGTTGCACCCGAGTACCAGGGTACGAAAACTGAGACATATTTGAACACGTCTCCCGATCACATGGTTGATCATACTCTAGGTTCCACATGCATGTTTTAGCTGAAGGAAGAATACCTTAAACCTGGGTAGTTGAAACCCGTGGAATGGGTACCATGCAATATGACTTCAAAGGGTCTTCATTTGCTCACCGAACCTCTCCAATCCTATCACTGCTGCGTTTATGCCCCTGTACACATGCTTGATTCTCTTTCGGAGACATAGCAATCCATAGGTTTTAAGATACTTACTAGTCAGGTACATTCTTAGGCATTTAATATGCGGTGTTGAGTCCATTTCGTTGAGCAAGGAGTAGCTCTTGTCTATTCCATATTTGGCTTAAGGAACTTTATCTGTGCTCATTTCAATCTCTGGTTTTATGCAGCACCCCACCTCACCTTTCCCCTTAAGCAAGCATAAGTTGGTTTTCTAAATTTGAGACCCTGTTCTGTTCTGTAATTCAGTTCCTGTGTAGCCAAGTTTACATTCCGTGTATTACTGATATCTTATGATGTTTCTTTTTCTGTGTGACTTATTTCAGTTAGAATCATCATACCTGAATCCACTCATTGTGCTGCTAAGGGCCTGATGACATAGATTTCATTGCTGAGTGATATTGCTTTGTAAGTAAATACCACAACTTCTTTATCCATTTTTCACTTTCTGCGATGTTGAACTTGTACTGTAAACGAGGTTCTTGTAAACAGAGGCGTCCCAAACTTTGGGGTGGCTGTGTCTTTTTGATTTTAATTTCCCTAAGCTATAGGACCATAAGTGGAAGTGCCCTAGGCTCTGTTGCTTTGTTTTTTAGATGTTTCAGGAAACACCATACACTTCTCCCGAGTGTCTGTTGGCAATTTACATCCCGCCCATCAGCATAACAAGGCTCCCAGTTCTCCATGGCCTGTCCTGCCTTTCTGGATTTTACACTTTTTTCAGATGGCCCTTTTGACCGGGGGGAAGTGAGACTTCATTGTAGTGTAGATTTCCTTTGCAAGCTTGCTTGGTTGGCCAAAAAGGGCGTATGCGTTTTTTCCTGAATATATTCAGGAAAAAACTCATACGCCCTTTTTGGCCAAGTGCATCATTGTGGACGTTCTGCCTCTTTTCCTATGCTTTCAATGCAATTCCAGTCTACCTCCTGAAATCGGTTTCCTGCAATTCTGCCCCGCTTTCAAGTCCTCTTGGCAGCCTTACTTCAGTATATTTTTGGACGATAGCTGTCATTTATAACTCTGCAGGTTTGTGAATTACAGTGCCCCTGAGCTCCTTTCTTCAACTCGCTTTCTTTTGAGCTGGCCGCAACACCGCAGGATGGCTTCAGGCCCTAATCTGGTTCCGGCACGGCACGCTGAGCCTTTGGTTAATTCCTCTTCCTGGTGGGAAATGAGAGTTAAATTTGCCCGTCCAGACACCTCCAGCTAGTCTCTCATTGGTTCTCGCTATTCCTGTTCATCTTCCGCAGAAATTGCAAACTGGGCCAAACAGGAGGTTAAAGGGACTGACTCTCCAAGTCGGGAGGGTGTTAGTAAAGCGTCTGGAATGTTGCACCCGAGTACCAGGGTACGAAAACTGAGACATATTTGAACACGTCTCCCGATCACATGGTTGATCATACTCTAGGTTCCACATGCATGTTTTAGCTGAAGGAAGAATACCTTAAACCTGGGTAGTTGAAACCCGTGGAATGGGTACCATGCAATATGACTTCAAAGGGTCTTCATTTGCTCACCGAACCTCTCCAATCCTATCACTGCTGCGTTTATGCCCCTGTACACATGCTTGATTCTCTTTCGGAGACATAGCAATCCATAGGTTTTAAGATACTTACTAGTCAGGTACATTCTTAGGCATTTAATATGCGGTGTTGAGTCCATTTCGTTGAGCAAGGAGTAGCTCTTGTCTATTCCATATTTGGCTTAAGGAACTTTATCTGTGCTCATTTCAATCTCTGGTTTTATGCAGCACCCCAACTCACCTTTACCCTTAAGCAAGCATAAGTTGGTTTTCTAAATTTGAGACCCTGTTCTGTTCTGTAATTCAGTTCCTGTGTAGCCAAGTTTACATTCCGTGTATTACTGATATCTTATGATGTTTCTTTTTCTGTGTGACTTATTTCAGTTAGAATCATCATACCTGAATCCACTCATTGTGCTGCTAAGGGCCTGATGACATAGATTTCATTGCTGAGTGATATTGCTTTGTAAGTAAATACCACAACTTCTTTATCCATTTTTCACTTTCTGCGATGTTGAACTTGTACTGTAAACGAGGTTCTTGTAAACAGAGGCGTCCCAAACTTTGGGGTGGCTGTGTCTTTTTGATTTTAATTTCCCTAAGCTATAGGACCATAAGTGGAAGTGCCCTAGGCTCTGTTGCTTTGTTTTTTAGATGTTTCAGGAAACACCATACACTTCTCCCGAGTGTCTGTTGGCAATTTACATCCCGCCCATCAGCATAACAAGGCTCCCAGTTCTCCATGGCCTGTCCTGCCTTTCTGGATTTTACACTTTTTTCAGATGGCCCTTTTGACCGGGGGGAAGTGAGACTTCATTGTAGTGCAGATTTCCTTTGCAAGCTTGCTTGGTTGGCCAAAAAGGGCGTATGCGTTTTTTCCTGAATATATTCAGGAAAAAACGCATACGCCCTTTTTGGCCAAGTGCATCATTGTGGACGTTCTGCCTCTTTTCCTATGCTTTCAATGCAATTCCAGTCTACCTCCTGAAATCGGTTTCCTGCAATTCTGCCCCGCTTTCAAGTCCTCTTGGCAGCCTTACTTCAGTAAATTTTTGGACGATAGCTGTCATTTATAAGTCTGCAGGTTTGTGAATTACAGTGCCCCTGAGCTCCTTTCTTCAACTCGCTTTCTTTTGAGCTGGCCGCAACACCGCAGGATGGCTTCAGGCCCTAATCTGGTTCCGGCACGGCACGCTGAGCCTTTGGTTAATTCCTCTTCCTGGTGGGAAATGAGAGTTAAATTTGCCCGTCCAGACACCTCCAGCTAGTCTCTCATTGGTTCTCGCTATTCCTGTTCATCTTCCGCAGAAATTGCAAACTGGGCCAAACAGGAGGTTAAAGGGACTGACTCTCCAAGTTGGGAGGGTGTTAGTAAAGCATCTGGAATGTTGCACCCGAGTACCAGGGTACGAAAACTGAGACATATTTGAACACGTCTCCCGATCACATGGTTGATCATACTCTAGGTTCCACATGCATGTTTTAGCTGAAGGAAGAATACCTTAAACCTGGGTAGTTGAAACCCGTGGAATGGGTACCATGCAATATGACTTCAAAGGGTCTTCATTTGCTCACCGAACCTCTCCAATCCTATCACTGCTGCGTTTATGCCCCTGTACACATGCTTGATTCTCTTTCGGAGACATAGCAATCCATAGGTTTTAAGATACTTACTAGTCAGGTACATTCTTAGGCATTTAATATGCGGTGTTGAGTCCATTTCGTTGAGCAAGGAGTAGCTCTTGTCTATTCCATATTTGGCTTAAGGAACTTTATCTGTGCTCATTTCAATCTCTGGTTTTATGCAGCACCCCAACTCACCTTTCCCCTTAAGCAAGCATAAGTTGGTTTTCTAAATTTGAGACCCTGTTCTGTTCTGTAATTCAGTTCCTGTGTAGCCAAGTTTACATTCCGTGTATTACTGATATCTTATGATGGTTCTTTTTCTGTGTGACTTATTTCAGTTAGAATCATCATACCTGAATCCACTCATTGTGCTGCTAAGGGCCTGATGACATAGATTTCATTGCTGAGTGATATTGCTTTGTAAGTAAATACCACAACTTCTTTATCCATTTTTCACTTTCTGCGATGTTGAACTTGTACTGTAAACGAGGTTCTTGTAAACAGAGGCGTCCCAAACTTTGGGGTGGCTGTGTCTTTTTGATTTTAATTTCCCTAAGCTATAGGACCATAAGTGGAAGTGCCCTAGGCTCTGTTGCTTTGTTTTTTAGATGTTTCAGGAAACACCATACACTTCTCCCGAGTGTCTGTTGGCAATTTACATCCCGCCCATCAGCATAACAAGGCTCCCAGTTCTCCATGGCCTGTCCTGCCTTTCTGGATTTTACACTTTTTTCAGATGGCCCTTTTGACCGGGTGGAAGTGAGACTTCATTATAGTGCAGATTTCCTTTGCAAGCTTGCTTGGTTGGCCAAAAAGGGCGTATGCGTTTTTTCCTGAATATATTCAGGAAAAAACGCATACGCCCTTTTTGGCCAAGTGCATCATTGTGGACGTTCTGCCTCTTTTCCTATGCTTTCAATGCAATTCCAGTCTACCTCCTGAAATCGGTTTCCTGCAATTCTGCCCCGCTTTCAAGTCCTCTTGGCAGCCTTACTTCAGTATATTTTTGGACGATAGCTGTCATTTATAAGTCTGCAGGTTTGTGAATTACAGTGCCCCTGAGCTCCTTTCTTCAACTCGCTTTCTTTTGAGCTGGCCGCAACACCGCAGGATGGCTTCAGGCCCTAATCTGGTTCCGGCACGGCACGCTGAGCCTTTGGTTAATTCCTCTTCCTGGTGGGAAATGAGAGTTAAATTTGCCCGTCCAGACACCTCCAGCTAGTCTCTCATTGGTTCTCGCTATTCCTGTTCATCTTCCGCAGAAATTGCAAACTGGGCCAAACAGGAGGTTAAAGGGACTGACTCTCCAAGTTGGGAGGGTGTTAGTAAAGCGTCTGGAATGTTGCACCCGAGTACCAGGGTACGAAAACTGAGACATATTTGAACACGTCTCCCGATCACATGGTTGATCATACTCTAGGTTCCACATGCATGTTTTAGCTGAAGGAAGAATACCTTAAACCTGGGTAGTTGAAACCCGTGGAATGGGTACCATGCAATATGACTTCAAAGGGTCTTCATTTGCTCACCGAACCTCTCCAATCCTATCACTGCTGCGTTTATGCCCCTGTACACATGCTTGATTCTCTTTCGGAGACATAGCAATCCATAGGTTTTAAGATACTTACTAGTCAGGTACATTCTTAGGCATTTAATATGCGGTGTTGAGTCCATTTCGTTGAGCAAGGAGTAGCTCTTGTCTATTCCATATTTGGCTTAAGGAACTTTATCTGTGTTCATTTCAATCTCTGGTTTTATGCAGCACCCCAACTCACCTTTACCCTTAAGCAAGCATAAGTTGGTTTTCTAAATTTGAGACCCTGTTCTGTTTTGGAATTCAGTTCCTGTGTAGCCAAGTTTACATTCCGTGTATTACTGATATCTTATGATGGTTCTTTTTCTGTGTGACTTATTTCAGTTAGAATCATCATACCTGAATCCACTCATTGTGCTGCTAAGGGCCTGATGACATAGATTTCATTGCTGAGTGATATTGCTTTGTAAGTAAATACCACAACTTCTTTATCCATTTTTCACTTTCTGCGATGTTGAACTTGTACTGTAAACGAGGTTCTTGTAAACAGAGGCGTCCCAAACTTTGGGGTGGCTGTGTCTTTTTGATTTTAATTTCCCTAAGCTATAGGACCATAAGTGGAAGTGCCCTAGGCTCTGTTGCTTTGTTTTTTAGATGTTTCAGGAAACACCATACACTTCTCCCGAGTGTCTGTTGGCAATTTACATCCCGCCCATCAGCATAACAAGGCTCCCAGTTCTCCATGGCCTGTCCTGTCTTTCTGGATTTTACACTTTTTTCAGATGGCCCTTTTGACCGGGGGGAAGTGAGACTTCATTGTAGTGCAGATTTCCTTTGCAAGCTTGCTTGGTTGGCCAAAAAGGGCGTATGCGTTTTTTCCTGAATATATTCAGGAAAAAACGCATACGCCCTTTTTGGCCAAGTGCATCATTGTGGACGTTCTGCCTCTTTTCCTATGCTTTCAATGCAATTCCAGTCTACCTCCTGAAATCGGTTTCCTGCAATTCTGCCCCGCTTTCAAGTCCTCTTGGCAGCCTTACTTCAGTATATTTTTGGACGATAGCTGTCATTTATAACTCTGCAGGTTTGTGAATTACAGTGTCCCTGAGCTCCTTTCTTCAACTCGCTTTCTTTTGAGCTGGCCGCAACACCGCAGGATGGCTTCAGGCCCTAATCTGGTTCCGGCACGGCACGCTGAGCCTTTGGTTAATTCCTCTTCCTGGTGGGAAATGAGAGTTAAATTTGCCCGTCCAGACACCATCCAGCTAGTCTCTCATTGGTTCTCGCTATTCCTGTTCATCTTCCGCAGAAATTGCAAACTGGGCCAAACAGGAGGTTAAAGGGACTGACTCTCCAAGTCGGGAGGGTGTTAGTAAAGCGTCTGGAATGTTGCACCCGAGTACCAGGGTACGAAAACTGAGACATATTTGAACACGTTTCCCGATCACATGGTTGATCATACTCTAGGTTCCACATGCATGTTTTAGCTGAAGGAAGAATACCTTAAACCTGGGTAGTTGAAACCCGTGGAATGGGTACCATGCAATATGACTTCAAAGGGTCTTCATTTGCTCACCGAACCTCTCCAATCCTATCACTGCTGCGTTTATGCCCCTGTACACATGCTTGATTCTCTTTCGGAGACATAGCAATCCATAGGTTTTAAGATACTTACTAGTCAGGTACATTCTTAGGCATTTAATATGCGGTGTTGAGTCCATTTCGTTGAGCAAGGAGTAGCTCTTGTCTATTCCATATTTGGCTTAAGGAACTTTATCTGTGCTCATTTCAATCTCTGGTTTTATGCAGCACCCCAACTCACCTTTCCCCTTAAGCAAGCATAAGTTGGTTTTCTAAATTTGAGACCCTGTTCTGTTCTGTAATTCAGTTCCTGTGTAGCCAAGTTTACATTCCGTGTATTACTGATATCTTATGATGTTTCTTTTTCTGTGTGACTTATTTCAGTTAGAATCATCATACCTGAATCCACTCATTGTGCTGCTAAGGGCCTGATGACATAGATTTCATTGCTGAGTGATATTGCTTTGTAAGTAAATACCACAACTTCTTTATCCATTTTTCACTTTCTGCGATGTTGAACTTGTACGGTAAACGAGGTTCTTGTAAACAGAGGCGTCCCAAACTTTGGGGTGGCTGTGTCTTTTTGATTTTAATTTCCCTAAGCTATAGGACCATAAGTGGAAGTGCCCTAGGCTCTGTTGCTTTGTTTTTTAGATGTTTCAGGAAACACCATACACTTCTCCCGAGTGTCTGTTGGCAATTTACATCCCGCCCATCAGCATAACAAGGCTCCCAGTTCTCCATGGCCCGTCCTGCCTTTCTGGATTTTACACTTTTTTCAGATGGCCCTTTTGACCGGGGGGAAGTGAGACTTCATTGTAGTGCAGATTTCCTTTGCAAGCTTGCTTGGTTGGCCAAAAAGGGCGTATGCGTTTTTTCCTGAATATATTCAGGAAAAAACGCATACGCCCTTTTTGGCCAAGTGCATCATTGTGGACGTTCTGCCTCTTTTCCTATGCTTTCAATGCAATTCCAGTCTACCTCCTGAAATCGGTTTCCTGCAATTCTGCCCCGCTTTCAAGTCCTCTTGGCAGCCTTACTTCAGTATATTTTTGGACGATAGCTGTCATTTATAACTCTGCAGGTTTGTGAATTACAGTGCCCCTGAGCTCCTTTCTTCAACTCGCTTTCTTTTGAGCTGGCCGCAACACCGCAGGATGGCTTCAGGCCCTAATCTGGTTCCGGCACGGCACGCTGAGCCTTTGGTTAATTCCTCTTCCTGGTGGGAAATGAGAGTTAAATTTGCCCGTCCAGACACCTCCAGCTAGTCTCTCATTGGTTCTCGCTATTCCTGTTCATCTTCCGCAGAAATTGCAAACTGGGCCAAACAGGAGGTTAAAGGGACTGACTCTCCAAGTCGGGAGGGTGTTAGTAAAGCGTCTGGAATGTTGCACCCGAGTACCAGGGTACGAAAACTGAGACATATTTGAACACGTCTCCCGATCACATGGTTGATCATACTCTAGGTTCCACATGCATGTTTTAGCTGAAGGAAGAATACCTTAAACCTGGGTAGTTGAAACCCGTGGAATGGGTACCATGCAATATGACTTCAAAGGGTCTTCATTTGCTCACCGAACCTCTCCAATCCTATCACTGCTGCGTTTATGCCCCTGTACACATGCTTGATTCTCTTTCGGAGACATAGCAATCCATAGGTTTTAAGATACTTACTAGTCAGGTACATTCTTAGGCATTTAATATGCGGTGTTGAGTCCATTTCGTTGAGCAAGGAGTAGCTCTTGTCTATTCCATATTTGGCTTAAGGAACTTTATCTGTGCTCATTTCAATCTCTGGTTTTATGCAGCACCCCAACTCACCTTTACCCTTAAGCAAGCATAAGTTGGTTTTCTAAATTTGAGACCCTGTTCTGTTCTGTAATTCAGTTCCTGTGTAGCCAAGTTTACATTCCGTGTATTACTGATATCTTATGATGTTTCTTTTTCTGTGTGACTTATTTCAGTTAGAATCATCATACCTGAATCCACTCATTGTGCTGCTAAGGGCCTGATGACATAGATTTCATTGCTGAGTGATATTGCTTTGTAAGTAAATACCACAACTTCTTTATCCATTTTTCACTTTCTGCGATGTTGAACTTGTACTGTAAACGAGGTTCTTGTAAACAGAGGCGTCCCAAACTTTGGGGTGGCTGTGTCTTTTTGATTTTAATTTCCCTAAGCTATAGGACCATAAGTGGAAGTGCCCTAGGCTCTGTTGCTTTGTTTTTTAGATGTTTCAGGAAACACCATACACTTCTCCCGAGTGTCTGTTGGCAATTTACATCCCGCCCATCAGCATAACAAGGCTCCCAGTTCTCCATGGCCTGTCCTGCCTTTCTGGATTTTACACTTTTTTCAGATGGCCCTTTTGACCGGGGGGAAGTGAGACTTCATTGTAGTGCAGATTTCCTTTGCAAGCTTGCTTGGTTGGCCAAAAAGGGCGTATGCGTTTTTTCCTGAATATATTCAGGAAAAAACGCATACGCCCTTTTTGGCCAAGTGCATCATTGTGGACGTTCTGCCTCTTTTCCTATGCTTTCAATGCAATTCCAGTCTACCTCCTGAAATCGGTTTCCTGCAATTCTGCCCCGCTTTCAAGTCCTCTTGGCAGCCTTACTTCAGTATATTTTTGGACGATAGCTGTCATTTATAAGTCTGCAGGTTTGTGAATTACAGTGCCCCTGAGCTCCTTTCTTCAACTCGCTTTCTTTTGAGCTGGCCGCAACACCGCAGGATGGCTTCAGGCCCTAATCTGGTTCCGGCAGGGCACGCTGAGCCTTTGGTTAATTCCTCTTCCTGGTGGGAAATGAGAGTTAAATTTGCCCGTCCAGACACCTCCAGATAGTCTCTCATTGGTTCTCGCTATTCCTGTTCATCTTCCGCAGAAATTGCAAACTGGGCCAAACAGGAGGTTAAAGGGACTGACTCTCCAAGTCGGGAGGGTGTTAGTAAAGCGTCTGGAATGTTGCACCCGAGTAACAGGGTACGAAAACTGAGACATATTTGAACACGTCTCCCGATCACATGGTTGATCATACTCTAGGTTCCACATGCATGTTTTAGCTGAAGGAAGAATACCTTAAACCTGGGTAGTTGAAACCCGTGGAATGGGTACCATGCAATATGACTTCAAAGGGTCTTCATTTGCTCACCGAACCTCTCCAATCCTATCACTGCTGCGTTTATGCCCCTGTACACATGCTTGATTCTCTTTCGGAGACATAGCAATCCATAGGTTTTAAGATACTTACTAGTCAGGTACATTCTTAGGCATTTAATATGCGGTGTTGAGTCCATTTCGTTGAGCAAGGAGTAGCTCTTGTCTATTCCATATTTGGCTTAAGGAACTTTATCTGTGCTCATTTCAATCTCTGGTTTTATGCAGCACCCCAACTCACCTTTACCCTTAAGCAAGCATAAGTTGGTTTTCTAAATTTGAGACCCTGTTCTGTTCTGTAATTCAGTTCCTGTGTAGCCAAGTTTACATTCCGTGTATTACTGATATCTTATGATGTTTCTTTTTCTGTGTGACTTATTTCAGTTAGAATCATCATACCTGAATCCACTCATTGTGCTGCTAAGGGCCTGATGACATAGATTTCATTGCTGAGTGATATTGCTTTGTAAGTAAATACCACAACTTCTTTATCCATTTTTCACTTTCTGCGATGTTGAACTTGTACTGTAAACGAGGTTCTTGTAAACAGAGGCGTCCCAAACTTTGGGGTGGCTGTGTCTTTTTGATTTTAATTTCCCTAAGCTATAGGACCATAAGTGGAAGTGCCCTAGGCTCTGTTGCTTTGTTTTTTAGATGTTTCAGGAAACACCATACACTTCTCCCGAGTGTCTGTTGGCAATTTACATCCCACCCATCAGCATAACAAGGCTCCCAGTTCTCCATGGCCTGTCCTGCCTTTCTGGATTTTACACTTTTTTCAGATGGCCCTTTTGACCGGGGGGAAGTGAGACTTCATTGTAGTGCAGATTTCCTTTGCAAGCTTGCTTGGTTGGCCAAAAAGGGCGTATGCGTTTTTTCCTGAATATATTCAGGAAAAAACGCATACGCCCTTTTTGGCCAAGTGCATCATTGTGGACGTTCTGCCTCTTTTCCTATGCTTTCAATGCAATTCCAGTCTACCTCCTGAAATCGGTTTCCTGCAATTCTGCCCCGCTTTCAAGTCCTCTTGGCAGCCTTACTTCAGTATATTTTTGGACGATAGCTGTCATTTATAACTCTGCAGGTTTGTGAATTACAGTGCCCCTGAGCTCCTTTCTTCAACTCGCTTTCTTTTGAGCTGGCCGCAACACCGCAGGATGGCTTCAGGCCCTAATCTGGTTCCGGCACGGCACGCTGAGCCTTTGGTTAATTCCTCTTCCTGGTGGGAAATGAGAGTTAAATTTGCCCGTCCAGACACCTCCAGCTAGTCTCTCATTGGTTCTCGCTATTCCTGTTCATCTTCCGCAGAAATTGCAAACTGGGCCAAACAGGAGGTTAAAGGGACTGACTCTCCAAGTCGGGAGGGTGTTAGTAAAGCGTCTGGAATGTTGCACCCGAGTACCAGGGTACGAAAACTGAGACATATTTGAACACGTCTCCCGATCACATGGTTGATCATACTCTAGGTTCCACATGCATGTTTTAGCTGAAGGAAGAATACCTTAAACCTGGGTAGTTGAAACCCGTGGAATGGGTACCATGCAATATGACTTCAAAGGGTCTTCATTTGCTCACCGAACCTCTCCAATCCTATCACTGCTGCGTTTATGCCCCTGTACACATGCTTGATTCTCTTTCAGAGACATAGCAATCCATAGGTTTTAAGATACTTACTAGTCAGGTACATTCTTAGGCATTTAATATGCGGTGTTGAGTCCATTTCGTTGAGCAAGGAGTAGCTCTTGTCTATTCCATATTTGGCTTAAGGAACTTTATCTGTGCTCATTTCAATCTCTGGTTTTATGCAGCACCCCAACTCACCTTTCCCCTTAAGCAAGCATAAGTTGGTTTTCTAAATTTGAGACCCTGTTCTGTTCTGTAATTCAGTTCCTGTGTAGCCAAGTTTACATTCCGTGTATTACTGATATCTTATGATGTTTCTTTTTCTGTGTGACTTATTTCAGTTAGAATCATCATACCTGAATCCACTCATTGTGCTGCTAAGGGCCTGATGACATAGATTTCATTGCTGAGTGATATTGCTTTGTAAGTAAATACCACAACTTCTTTATCCATTTTTCACTTTCTGCGATGTTGAACTTGTACGGTAAACGAGGTTCTTGTAAACAGAGGCGTCCCAAACTTTGGGGTGGCTGTGTCTTTTTGATTTTAATTTCCCTAAGCTATAGGACCATAAGTGGAAGTGCCCTAGGCTCTGTTGCTTTGTTTTTTAGATGTTTCAGGAAACACCATACACTTCTCCCGAGTGTCTGTTGGCAATTTACATCCCGCCCATCAGCATAACAAGGCTCCCAGTTCTCCATGGCCTGTCCTGTCTTTCTGGATTTTACACTTTTTTCAGATGGCCCTTTTGACCGGGAGGAAGTGAGACTTCATTGTAGTGCAGATTTCCTTTGCAAGCTTGCTTGGTTGGCCAAAAAGGGCGTATGCGTTTTTTCCTGAATATATTCAGGAAAAAACGCATACGCCCTTTTTGGCCAAGTGCATCATTGTGGACGTTCTGCCTCTTTTCCTATGCTTTCAATGCAATTCCAGTCTGCCTCCTGAAATCGGTTTCCTGCAATTCTGCCCCGCTTTCAAGTCCTCTTGGCAGCCTTACTTCAGTATATTTTTGGACGATAGCTGTCATTTATAACTCTGCAGGTTTGTGAATTACAGTGCCCCTGAGCTCCTTTCTTCAACTCGCTTTCTTTTGAGCTGGCCGCAACACCGCAGGATGGCTTCAGGCCCTAATCTGGTTCCGGCAGGGCACGCTGAGCCTTTGGTTAATTCCTCTTCCTGGTGGGAAATGAGAGTTAAATTTGCCCGTCCAGACACCTCCAGATAGTCTCTCATTGGTTCTCGCTATTCCTGTTCATCTTCCGCAGAAATTGCAAACTGGGCCAAACAGGAGGTTAAAGGGACTGACTCTCCAAGTCGGGAGGGTGTTAGTAAAGCGTCTGGAATGTTGCACCCGAGTAACAGGGTACGAAAACTGAGACATATTTGAACACGTCTCCCGATCACATGGTTGATCATACTCTAGGTTCCACATGCATGTTTTAGCTGAAGGAAGAATACCTTAAACCTGGGTAGTTGAAACCCGTGGAATGGGTACCATGCAATATGACTTCAAAGGGTCTTCATTTGCTCACCGAACCTCTCCAATCCTATCACTGCTGCGTTTATGCCCCTGTACACATGCTTGATTCTCTTTCGGAGACATAGCAATCCATAGGTTTTAAGATACTTACTAGTCAGGTACATTCTTAGGCATTTAATATGCGGTGTTGAGTCCATTTCGTTGAGCAAGGAGTAGCTCTTGTCTATTCCATATTTGGCTTAAGGAACTTTATCTGTGCTCATTTCAATCTCTGGTTTTATGCAGCACCCCAACTCACCTTTACCCTTAAGCAAGCATAAGTTGGTTTTCTAAATTTGAGACCCTGTTCTGTTCTGTAATTCAGTTCCTGTGTAGCCAAGTTTACATTCCGTGTATTACTGATATCTTATGATGTTTCTTTTTCTGTGTGACTTATTTCAGTTAGAATCATCATACCTGAATCCACTCATTGTGCTGCTAAGGGCCTGATGACATAGATTTCATTGCTGAGTGATATTGCTTTGTAAGTAAATACCACAACTTCTTTATCCATTTTTCACTTTCTGCGATGTTGAACTTGTACTGTAAACGAGGTTCTTGTAAACAGAGGCGTCCCAAACTTTGGGGTGGCTGTGTCTTTTTGATTTTAATTTCCCTAAGCTATAGGACCATAAGTGGAAGTGCCCTAGGCTCTGTTGCTTTGTTTTTTAGATGTTTCAGGAAACACCATACACTTCTCCCGAGTGTCTGTTGGCAATTTACATCCCACCCATCAGCATAACAAGGCTCCCAGTTCTCCATGGCCTGTCCTGCCTTTCTGGATTTTACACTTTTTTCAGATGGCCCTTTTGACCGGGGGGAAGTGAGACTTCATTGTAGTGCAGATTTCCTTTGCAAGCTTGCTTGGTTGGCCAAAAAGGGCGTATGCGTTTTTTCCTGAATATATTCAGGAAAAAACGCATACGCCCTTTTTGGCCAAGTGCATCATTGTGGACGTTCTGCCTCTTTTCCTATGCTTTCAATGCAATTCCAGTCTACCTCCTGAAATCGGTTTCCTGCAATTCTGCCCCGCTTTCAAGTCCTCTTGGCAGCCTTACTTCAGTATATTTTTGGACGATAGCTGTCATTTATAACTCTGCAGGTTTGTGAATTACAGTGCCCCTGAGCTCCTTTCTTCAACTCGCTTTCTTTTGAGCTGGCCGCAACACCGCAGGATGGCTTCAGGCCCTAATCTGGTTCCGGCACGGCACGCTGAGCCTTTGGTTAATTCCTCTTCCTGGTGGGAAATGAGAGTTAAATTTGCCCGTCCAGACACCTCCAGCTAGTCTCTCATTGGTTCTCGCTATTCCTGTTCATCTTCCGCAGAAATTGCAAACTGGGCCAAACAGGAGGTTAAAGGGACTGACTCTCCAAGTCGGGAGGGTGTTAGTAAAGCGTCTGGAATGTTGCACCCGAGTACCAGGGTACGAAAACTGAGACATATTTGAACACGTCTCCCGATCACATGGTTGATCATACTCTAGGTTCCACATGCATGTTTTAGCTGAAGGAAGAATACCTTAAACCTGGGTAGTTGAAACCCGTGGAATGGGTACCATGCAATATGACTTCAAAGGGTCTTCATTTGCTCACCGAACCTCTCCAATCCTATCACTGCTGCGTTTATGCCCCTGTACACATGCTTGATTCTCTTTCAGAGACATAGCAATCCATAGGTTTTAAGATACTTACTAGTCAGGTACATTCTTAGGCATTTAATATGCGGTGTTGAGTCCATTTCGTTGAGCAAGGAGTAGCTCTTGTCTATTCCATATTTGGCTTAAGGAACTTTATCTGTGCTCATTTCAATCTCTGGTTTTATGCAGCACCCCAACTCACCTTTCCCCTTAAGCAAGCATAAGTTGGTTTTCTAAATTTGAGACCCTGTTCTGTTCTGTAATTCAGTTCCTGTGTAGCCAAGTTTACATTCCGTGTATTACTGATATCTTATGATGTTTCTTTTTCTGTGTGACTTATTTCAGTTAGAATCATCATACCTGAATCCACTCATTGTGCTGCTAAGGGCCTGATGACATAGATTTCATTGCTGAGTGATATTGCTTTGTAAGTAAATACCACAACTTCTTTATCCATTTTTCACTTTCTGCGATGTTGAACTTGTACGGTAAACGAGGTTCTTGTAAACAGAGGCGTCCCAAACTTTGGGGTGGCTGTGTCTTTTTGATTTTAATTTCCCTAAGCTATAGGACCATAAGTGGAAGTGCCCTAGGCTCTGTTGCTTTGTTTTTTAGATGTTTCAGGAAACACCATACACTTCTCCCGAGTGTCTGTTGGCAATTTACATCCCGCCCATCAGCATAACAAGGCTCCCAGTTCTCCATGGCCTGTCCTGTCTTTCTGGATTTTACACTTTTTTCAGATGGCCCTTTTGACCGGGAGGAAGTGAGACTTCATTGTAGTGCAGATTTCCTTTGCAAGCTTGCTTGGTTGGCCAAAAAGGGCGTATGCGTTTTTTCCTGAATATATTCAGGAAAAAACGCATACGCCCTTTTTGGCCAAGTGCATCATTGTGGACGTTCTGCCTCTTTTCCTATGCTTTCAATGCAATTCCAGTCTGCCTCCTGAAATCGGTTTCCTGCAATTCTGCCCCGCTTTCAAGTCCTCTTGGCAGCCTTACTTCAGTATATTTTTGGACGATAGCTGTCATTTATAACTCTGCAGGTTTGTGAATTACAGTGCCCCTGAGCTCCTTTCTTCAACTCGCTTTCTTTTGAGCTGGCCGCAACACCGCAGGATGGCTTCAGGCCCTAATCTGGTTCCGGCACGGCACGCTGAGCCTTTGGTTAATTCCTCTTCCTGGTGGGAAATGAGAGTTAAATTTGCCCGTCCAGACACCTTCCAGCTAGTCTCTCATTGGTTCTCGCTATTCCTGTTCATCTTCCGCAGAAATTGCAAACTGGGCCAAACAGGAGGTTAAAGGGACTGACTCTCCAAGTCGGGAGGGTGTTAGTAAAGCGTCTGGAATGTTGCACCCGAGTACCAGGGTACGAAAACTGAGACATATTTGAACACGTCTCCCGATCACATGGTTGATCATACTCTAGGTTCCACATGCATGTTTTAGCTGAAGGAAGAATACCTTAAACCTGGGTAGTTGAAACCCGTGGAATGGGTACCATGCAATATGACTTCAAAGCGTCTTCATTTGCTCACCGAACCTCTCCAATCCTATCACTGCTGCATTTATGCCCCTGTACACATGCTTGATTCTCTTTCGGAGACATAGCAATCCATAGGTTTTAAGATACTTACTAGTCAGGTACATTCTTAGGCATTTAATATGCGGTGTTGAGTCCATTTCGTTGAGCAAGGAGTAGCTCTTGTCTATTCCATATTTGGCTTAAGGAACTTTATCTGTGCTCATTTCAATCTCTGGTTTTATGCAGCACCCCAACTCACCTTTCCCCTTAAGCAAGCATAAGTTGGTTTTCTAAATTTGAGACCCTGTTCTGTTCTGTAATTCAGTTCCTGTGTAGCCAAGTTTACATTCCGTGTATTACTGATATCTTATGATGTTTCTTTTTCTGTGTGACTTATTTCAGTTAGAATCATCATACCTGAATCCACTCATTGTGCTGCTAAGGGCCTGATGACATAGATTTCATTGCTGAGTGATATTGCTTTGTAAGTAAATACCACAACTTCTTTATCCATTTTTCACTTTCTGCGATGTTGAACTTGTACGGTAAACGAGGTTCTTGTAAACAGAGGCGTCCCAAACTTTGGGGTGGCTGTGTCTTTTTGATTTTAATTTCCCTAAGCTATAGGACCATAAGTGGAAGTGCCCTAGGCTCTGTTGCTTTGTTTTTTAGATGTTTCAGGAAACACCATACACTTCTCCCGAGTGTCTGTTGGCAATTTACACCCCGCCCATCAGCATAACAAGGCTCCCAGTTCTCCATGGCCTGTCCTGCCTTTCTGGATTTTACACTTTTTTCAGATGGCCCTTTTGACCGGGGGGAAGTGAGACTTCATTGTAGTGCAGATTTCCTTTGCAAGCTTGCTTGGTTGGCCAAAAAGGGCGTATGCGTTTTTTCCTGAATATATTCAGGAAAAAACGCATACGCCCTTTTTGGCCAAGTGCATCATTGTGGACGTTCTGCCTCTTTTCCTATGCTTTCAATGCAATTCCAGTCTACCTCCTGAAATCGGTTTCCTGCAATTCTGCCCCGCTTTCAAGTCCTCTTGGCAGCCTTACTTCAGTATATTTTTGGACGATAGCTGTCATTTATAACTCTGCAGGTTTGTGAATTACAGTGCCCCTGAGCTCCTTTCTTCAACTCGCTTTCTTGTGACCTGGCCGCAACACCGCAGGATGGCTTCAGGCCCTAATCTGGTTCCAGCACGGCACGCTGAGCCTTTGGTTAATTCCTCTTCCTGGTGGGAAATGAGAGTTAAATTTGCCCGTCCAGACACCTCCAGCTAGTCTCTCATTGGTTCTCACTATTCCTGTTCATCTTCCGCAGAAATTGCAAACTGGGCCAAACAGGAGGTTAAAGGGACTGACTCTCCAAGTCGGGAGGGTGTTAGTAAAGCGTCTGGAATGTTGCACCCGAGTACCAGGGTACGAAAACTGAGACATATTTGAACACGTCTCCCGATCACATGGTTGATCATACTCTAGGTTCCACATGCATGTTTTAGCTGAAGGAAGAATACCTTAAACCTGGGTAGTTGAAACCCGTGGAATGGGTACCATGCAATATGACTTCAAAGGGTCTTCATTTGCTCACCGAACCTCTCCAATCCTATCACTGCTGCGTTTATGCCCCTGTACACATGCTTGATTCTCTTTCGGAGACATAGCAATCCATAGGTTTTAAGATACTTACTAGTCAGGTACATTCTTAGGCATTTAATATGCGGTGTTGAGTCCATTTCGTTGAGCAAGGAGTAGCTCTTGTCTATTCCATATTTGGCTTAAGGAACTTTATCTGTGTTCATTTCAATCTCTGGTTTTATGCAGCACCCCAACTCACCTTTCCCCTTAAGCAAGCATAAGTTGGTTTTCTAAATTTGAGACCCTGTTCTGTTCTGTAATTCAGTTCCTGTGTAGCCAAGTTTACATTCCGTGTATTACTGATATCTTATGATGGTTCTTTTTCTGTGTGACTTATTTCAGTTAGAATCATCATACCTGAATCCACTCATTGTGCTGCTAAGGGCCTGATGACATAGATTTCATTGCTGAGTGATATTGCTTTGTAAGTAAATACCACAACTTCTTTATCCATTTTTCACTTTCTGCGATGTTGAACTTGTACTGTAAACGAGGTTCTTGTAAACAGAGGCGTCCCAAACTTTGGGGTGGCTGTGTCTTTTTGATTTTAATTTCCCTAAGCTATAGGACCATAAGTGGAAGTGCCCTAGGCTCTGTTGCTTTGTTTTTTAGATGTTTCAGGAAACACCATACACTTCTCCCGAGTGTCTGTTGGCAATTTACATCCCGCCCATCAGCATAACAAGGCTCCCAGTTCTCCATGGCCTGTCCTGCCTTTCTGGATTTTACACTTTTTTCAGATGGCCCTTTTGACCGGGGGGAAGTGAGACTTCATTGTAGTGCAGATTTCCTTTGCAAGCTTGCTTGGTTGGCCAAAAAGGGCGTATGCGTTTTTTCCTGAATATATTCAGGAAAAAACGCATACGCCCTTTTTGGCCAAGTGCATCATTGTGGACGTTCTGCCTCTTTTCCTATGCTTTCAATGCAATTCCAGTCTACCTCCTGAAATCGGTTTCCTGCAATTCTGCCCCGCTTTCAAGTCCTCTTGGCAGCCTTACTTCAGTATATTTTTGGACGATAGCTGTCATTTATAAGTCTGCAGGTTTGTGAATTACAGTGCCCCTGAGCTCCTTTCTTCAACTCGCTTTCTTTTGAGCTGGCCGCAACACCGCAGGATGGCTTCAGGCCCTAATCTGGTTCCGGCAGGGCACGCTGAGCCTTTGGTTAATTCCTCTTCCTGGTGGGAAATGAGAGTTAAATTTGCCCGTCCAGACACCTCCAGCTAGTCTCTCATTGGTTCTCGCTATTCCTGTTCATCTTCCGCAGAAATTGCAAACTGGGCCAAACAGGAGGTTAAAGGGACTGACTCTCCAAGTCGGGAGGGTGTTAGTAAAGCGTCTGGAATGTTGCACCCGAGTACCAGGGTACGAAAACTGAGACATATTTGAACACGTCTCCCGATCACATGGTTGATCATACTCTAGGTTCCACATGCATGTTTTAGCTGAAGGAAGAATACCTTAAACCTGGGTAGTTGAAACCCGTGGAATGGGTACCATGCAATATGACTTCAAAGGGTCTTCATTTGCTCACCGAACCTCTCCAATCCTATCACTGCTGCGTTTATGCCCCTGTACACATGCTTGATTCTCTTTCGGAGACATAGCAATCCATAGGTTTTAAGATACTTACTAGTCAGGTACATTCTTAGGCATTTAATATGCGGTGTTGAGTCCATTTCGTTGAGCAAGGAGTAGCTCTTGTCTATTCCATATTTGGCTTAAGGAACTTTATCTGTGCTCATTTCAATCTCTGGTTTTATGCAGCACCCCAACTCACCTTTCCCCTTAAGCAAGCATAAGTTGGTTTTCTAAATTTGAGACCCTGTTCTGTTCTGTAATTCAGTTCCTGTGTAGCCAAGTTTACATTCCGTGTATTACTGATATCTTATGATGTTTCTTTTTCTGTGTGACTTATTTCAGTTAGAATCATCATACCTGAATCCACTCATTGTGCTGCTAAGGGCCTGATGACATAGATTTCATTGCTGAGTGATATTGCTTTGTAAGTAAATACCACAACTTCTTTATCCATTTTTCACTTTCTGCGATGTTGAACTTGTACTGTAAACGAGGTTCTTGTAAACAGAGGCGTCCCAAACTTTGGGGTGGCTGTGTCTTTTTGATTTTAATTTCCCTAAGCTATAGGACCATAAGTGGAAGTGCCCTAGGCTCTGTTGCTTTGTTTTTTAGATGTTTCAGGAAACACCATACACTTCTCCCGAGTGTCTGTTGGCAATTTACATCCCACCCATCAGCATAACAAGGCTCCCAGTTCTCCATGGCCTGTCCTGCCTTTCTGGATTTTACACTTTTTTCAGATGGCCCTTTTGACCGGGGGGAAGTGAGACTTCATTGTAGTGCAGATTTCCTTTGCAAGCTTGCTTGGTTGGCCAAAAAGGGCGTATGCGTTTTTTCCTGAATATATTCAGGAAAAAACGCATACGCCCTTTTTGGCCAAGTGCATCATTGTGGACGTTCTGCCTCTTTTCCTATGCTTTCAATGCAATTCCAGTCTACCTCCTGAAATCGGTTTCCTGCAATTCTGCCCCGCTTTCAAGTCCTCTTGGCAGCCTTACTTCAGTATATTTTTGGACGATAGCTGTCATTTATAACTCTGCAGGTTTGTGAATTACAGTGCCCCTGAGCTCCTTTCTTCAACTCGCTTTCTTTTGAGCTGGCCGCAACACCGCAGGATGGCTTCAGGCCCTAATCTGGTTCCGGCACGGCACGCTGAGCCTTTGGTTAATTCCTCTTCCTGGTGGGAAATGAGAGTTAAATTTGCCCGTCCAGACACCTCCAGCTAGTCTCTCATTGGTTCTCGCTATTCCTGTTCATCTTCCGCAGAAATTGCAAACTGGGCCAAACAGGAGGTTAAAGGGACTGACTCTCCAAGTCGGGAGGGTGTTAGTAAAGCGTCTGGAATGTTGCACCCGAGTACCAGGGTACGAAAACTGAGACATATTTGAACACGTCTCCCGATCACATGGTTGATCATACTCTAGGTTCCACATGCATGTTTTAGCTGAAGGAAGAATACCTTAAACCTGGGTAGTTGAAACCCGTGGAATGGGTACCATGCAATATGACTTCAAAGGGTCTTCATTTGCTCACCGAACCTCTCCAATCCTATCACTGCTGCGTTTATGCCCCTGTACACATGCTTGATTCTCTTTCGGAGACATAGCAATCCATAGGTTTTAAGATACTTACTAGTCAGGTACATTCTTAGGCATTTAATATGCGGTGTTGAGTCCATTTCGTTGAGCAAGGAGTAGCTCTTGTCTATTCCATATTTGGCTTAAGGAACTTTATCTGTGCTCATTTCAATCTCTGGTTTTATGCAGCACCCCAACTCACCTTTCCCCTTAAGCAAGCATAAGTTGGTTTTCTAAATTTGAGACCCTGTTCTGTTCTGTAATTCAGTTCCTGTGTAGCCAAGTTTACATTCCGTGTATTACTGATATCTTATGATGTTTCTTTTTCTGTGTGACTTATTTCAGTTAGAATCATCATACCTGAATCCACTCATTGTGCTGCTAAGGGCCTGATGACATAGATTTCATTGCTGAGTGATATTGCTTTGTAAGTAAATACCACAACTTCTTTATCCATTTTTCACTTTCTGCGATGTTGAACTTGTACGGTAAACGAGGTTCTTGTAAACAGAGGCGTCCCAAACTTTGGGGTGGCTGTGTCTTTTTGATTTTAATTTCCCTAAGCTATAGGACCATAAGTGGAAGTGCCCTAGGCTCTGTTGCTTTGTTTTTTAGATGTTTCAGGAAACACCATACACTTCTCCCGAGTGTCTGTTGGCAATTTACATCCCGCCCATCAGCATAACAAGGCTCCCAGTTCTCCATGGCCTGTCCTGCCTTTCTGGATTTTACACTTTTTTCAGATGGCCCTTTTGACCGGGGGGAAGTGAGACTTCATTGTAGTGTAGATTTCCTTTGCAAGCTTGCTTGGTTGGCCAAAAAGGGCGTATGCGTTTTTTCCTGAATATATTCAGGAAAAAACGCATACGCCCTTTTTGGCCAAGTGCATCATTGTGGACGTTCTGCCTCTTTTCCTATGCTTTCAATGCAATTCCAGTCTGCCTCCTGAAATCGGTTTCCTGCAATTCTGCCCCGTTTTCAAGTCCTCTTGGCAGCCTTACTTCAGTATATTTTTGGACGATAGCTGTCATTTATAACTCTGCAGGTTTGTGAATTACAGTGCCCCTGAGCTCCTTTCTTCAACTCGCTTTCTTTTGAGCTGGCCGCAACACCGCAGGATGGCTTCAGGCCCTAATCTGGTTCCGGCACGGCACGCTGAGCCTTTGGTTAATTCCTCTTCCTGGTGGGAAATGAGAGTTAAATTTGCCCGTCCAGACACCTCCAGCTAGTCTCTCATTGGTTCTCGCTATTCCTGTTCATCTTCCGCAGAAATTGCAAACTGGGCCAAACAGGAGGTTAAAGGGACTGACTCTCCAAGTCGGGAGGGTGTTAGTAAAGCGTCTGGAATGTTGCACCCGAGTACCAGGGTACGAAAACTGAGACATATTTGAACACGTCTCCCGATCACATGGTTGATCATACTCTAGGTTCCACATGCATGTTTTAGCTGAAGGAAGAATACCTTAAACCTGGGTAGTTGAAACCCGTGGAATGGGTACCATGCAATATGACTTCAAAGGGTCTTCATTTGCTCACCGAACCTCTCCAATCCTATCACTGCTGCGTTTATGCCCCTGTACACATGCTTGATTCTCTTTCGGAGACATAGCAATCCATAGGTTTTAAGATACTTACTAGTCAGGTACATTCTTAGGCATTTAATATGCGGTGTTGAGTCCATTTCGTTGAGCAAGGAGTAGCTCTTGTCTATTCCATATTTGGCTTAAGGAACTTTATCTGTGCTCATTTCAATCTCTGGTTTTATGCAGCACCCCAACTCACCTTTCCCCTTAAGCAAGCATAAGTTGGTTTTCTAAATTTGAGACCCTGTTCTGTTCTGTAATTCAGTTCCTGTGTAGCCAAGTTTACATTCCGTGTATTACTGATATCTTATGATGGTTCTTTTTCTGTGTGACTTATTTCAGTTAGAATCATCATACCTGAATCCACTCATTGTGCTGCTAAGGGCCTGATGACATAGATTTCATTGCTGAGTGATATTGCTTTGTAAGTAAATACCACAACTTCTTTATCCATTTTTCACTTTCTGCGATGTTGAACTTGTACTGTAAACGAGGTTCTTGTAAACAGAGGCGTCCCAAACTTTGGGGTGGCTGTGTCTTTTTGATTTTAATTTCCCTAAGCTATAGGACCATAAGTGGAAGTGCCCTAGGCTCTGTTGCTTTGTTTTTTAGATGTTTCAGGAAACACCATACACTTCTCCCGAGTGTCTGTTGGCAATTTACATCCCGCCCATCAGCATAACAAGGCTCCCAGTTCTCCATGGCCTGTCCTGCCTTTCTGGATTTTACACTTTTTTCAGATGGCCCTTTTGACCGGGGGGAAGTGAGACTTCATTGTAGTGCAGATTTCCTTTGCAAGCTTGCTTGGTTGGCCAAAAAGGGCGTATGCGTTTTTTCCTGAATATATTCAGGAAAAAACGCATACGCCCTTTTTGGCCAAGTGCATCATTGTGGACGTTCTGCCTCTTTTCCTATGCTTTCAATGCAATTCCAGTCTACCTCCTGAAATCGGTTTCCTGCAATTCTGCCCCGCTTTCAAGTCCTCTTGGCAGCCTTACTTCAGTATATTTTTGGACGATAGCTGTCATTTATAACTCTGCAGGTTTGTGAATTACAGTGCCCCTGAGCTCCTTTCTTCAACTCGCTTTCTTGTGACCTGGCCGCAACACCGCAGGATGGCTTCAGGCCCTAATCTGGTTCCGGCACGGCACGCTGAGCCTTTGGTTAATTCCTCTTCCTGGTGGGAAATGAGAGTTAAATTTGCCCGTCCAGACACCTCCAGCTAGTCTCTCATTGGTTCTCGCTATTCCTGTTCATCTTCCGCAGAAATTGCAAACTGGGCCAAACAGGAGGTTAAAGGGACTGACTCTCCAAGTCGGGAGGGTGTTAGTAAAGCGTCTGGAATGTTGCACCCGAGTACCAGGGTACGAAAACTGAGACATATTTGAACACGTCTCCCGATCACATGGTTGATCATACTCTAGGTTCCACATGCATGTTTTAGCTGAAGGAAGAATACCTTAAACCTGGGTAGTTGAAACCCGTGGAATGGGTACCATGCAATATGACTTCAAAGGGTCTTCATTTGCTCACCGAACCTCTCCAATCCTATCACTGCTGCGTTTATGCCCCTGTACACATGCTTGATTCTCTTTCGGAGACATAGCAATCCATAGGTTTTAAGATACTTACTAGTCAGGTACATTCTTAGGCATTTAATATGCGGTGTTGAGTCCATTTCGTTGAGCAAGGAGTAGCTCTTGTCTATTCCATATTTGGCTTAAGGAACTTTATCTGTGTTCATTTCAATCTCTGGTTTTATGCAGCACCCCAACTCACCTTTACCCTTAAGCAAGCATAAGTTGGTTTTCTAAATTTGAGACCCTGTTCTGTTCTGTAATTCAGTTCCTGTGTAGCCAAGTTTACATTCCGTGTATTACTGATATCTTATGATGGTTCTTTTTCTGTGTGACTTATTTCAGTTAGAATCATCATACCTGAATCCACTCATTGTGCTGCTAAGGGCCTGATGACATAGATTTCATTGCTGAGTGATATTGCTTTGTAAGTAAATACCACAACTTCTTTATCCATTTTTCACTTTCTGCGATGTTGAACTTGTACGGTAAACGAGGTTCTTGTAAACAGAGGCGTCCCAAACTTTGGGGTGGCTGTGTCTTTTTGATTTTAATTTCCCTAAGCTATAGGACCATAAGTGGAAGTGCCCTAGGCTCTGTTGCTTTGTTTTTTAGATGTTTCAGGAAACACCATACACTTCTCCCAAGTGTCTGTTGGCAATTTACATCCCGCCCATCAGCATAACAAGGCTCCCAGTTCTCCATGGCCTGTCCTGCCTTTCTGGATTTTACACTTTTTTCAGATGGCCCTTTTGACCGGGGGGAAGTGAGACTTCATTGTAGTGCAGATTTCCTTTGCAAGCTTGCTTGGTTGGCCAAAAAGGGCGTATGCGTTTTTTCCTGAATATATTCAGGAAAAAACGCATACGCCCTTTTTGGCCAAGTGCATCATTGTGGACGTTCTGCCTCTTTTCCTATGCTTTCAATGCAATTCCAGTCTGCCTCCTGAAATCGGTTTCCTGCAATTCTGCCCCGCTTTCAAGTCCTCTTGGCAGCCTTACTTCAGTATATTTTTGGACGATAGCTGTCATTTATAACTCTGCAGGTTTGTGAATTACAGTGCCCCTGAGCTCCTTTCTTCAACTCGCTTTCTTTTGAGCTGGCCGCAACACCGCAGGATGGCTTCAGGCCCTAATCTGGTTCCGGCACGGCACGCTGAGCCTTTGGTTAATTCCTCTTCCTGGTGGGAAATGAGAGTTTAATTTGCCCGTCCAGACACCTTCCAGCTAGTCTCTCATTGGTTCTCGCTATTCCTGTTCATCTTCCGCAGAAATTGCAAACTGGGCCAAACAGGAGGTTAAAGGGACTGACTCTCCAAGTCGGGAGGGTGTTAGTAAAGCGTCTGGAATGTTGCACCCGAGTACCAGGGTACGAAAACTGAGACATATTTGAACACGTCTCCCGATCACATGGTTGATCATACTCTAGGTTCCACATGCATGTTTTAGCTGAAGGAAGAATACCTTAAACCTGGGTAGTTGAAACCCGTGGAATGGGTACCATGCAATATGACTTCAAAGGGTCTTCATTTGCTCACCGAACCTCTCCAATCCTATCACTGCTGCGTTTATGCCCCTGTACACATGCTTGATTCTCTTTCGGAGACATAGCAATCCATAGGTTTTAAGATACTTACTAGTCAGGTACATTCTTAGGCATTTAATATGCGGTGTTGAGTCCATTTCGTTGAGCAAGGAGTAGCTCTTGTCTATTCCATATTTGGCTTAAGGAACTTTATCTGTGCTCATTTCAATCTCTGGTTTTATGCAGCACCCCAACTCACCTTTCCCCTTAAGCAAGCATAAGTTGGTTTTCTAAATTTGAGACCCTGTTCTGTTCTGTAATTCAGTTCCTGTGTAGCCAAGTTTACATTCCGTGTATTACTGATATCTTATGATGTTTCTTTTTCTGTGTGACTTATTTCAGTTAGAATCATCATACCTGAATCCACTCATTGTGCTGCTAAGGGCCTGATGACATAGATTTCATTGCTGAGTGATATTGCTTTGTAAGTAAATACCACAACTTCTTTATCCATTTTTCACTTTCTGCGATGTTGAACTTGTACTGTAAACGAGGTTCTTGTAAACAGAGGCGTCCCAAACTTTGGGGTGGCTGTGTCTTTTTGATTTTAATTTCCCTAAGCTATAGGACCATAAGTGGAAGTGCCCTAGGCTCTGTTGCTTTGTTTTTTAGATGTTTCAGGAAACACCATACACTTCTCCCGAGTGTCTGTTGGCAATTTACATCCCGCCCATCAGCATAACAAGGCTCCCAGTTCTCCATGGCCTGTCCTGCCTTTCTGGATTTTACACTTTTTTCAGATGGCCCTTTTGACCGGGGGGAAGTGAGACTTCATTGTAGTGCAGATTTCCTTTGCAAGCTTGCTTGGTTGGCCAAAAAGGGCGTATGCGTTTTTTCCTGAATATATTCAGGAAAAAACGCATACGCCCTTTTTGGCCAAGTGCATCATTGTGGACGTTCTGCCTCTTTTCCTATGCTTTCAATGCAATTCCAGTCTGCCTCCTGAAATCGGTTTCCTGCAATTCTGCCCCGCTTTCAAGTCCTCTTGGCAGCCTTACTTCAGTATATTTTTGGACGATAGCTGTCATTTATAACTCTGCAGGTTTGTGAATTACAGTGCCCCTGAGCTCCTTTCTTCAACTCGCTTTCTTTTGAGCTGGCCGCAACACCGCAGGATGGCTTCAGGCCCTAATCTGGTTCCGGCACGGCACGCTGAGCCTTTGGTTAATTCCTCTTCCTGGTGGGAAATGAGAGTTAAATTTGCCCGTCCAGACACCTCCAGCTAGTCTCTCATTGGTTCTCGCTATTCCTGTTCATCTTCCGCAGAAATTGCAAACTGGGCCAAACAGGAGGTTAAAGGGACTGACTCTCCAAGTCGGGAGGGTGTTAGTAAAGCGTCTGGAATGTTGCACCCGAGTACCAGGGTACGAAAACTGAGACATATTTGAACACGTCTCCCGATCACATGGTTGATCATACTCTAGGTTCCACATGCATGTTTTAGCTGAAGGAAGAATACCTTAAACCTGGGTAGTTGAAACCCGTGGAATGGGTACCATGCAATATGACTTCAAAGGGTCTTCATTTGCTCACCGAACCTCTCCAATCCTATCACTGCTGCGTTTATGCCCCTGTACACATGCTTGATTCTCTTTCGGAGACATAGCAATCCATAGGTTTTAAGATACTTACTAGTCAGGTACATTCTTAGGCATTTAATATGCGGTGTTGAGTCCATTTCGTTGAGCAAGGAGTAGCTCTTGTCTATTCCATATTTGGCTTAAGGAACTTTATCTGTGCTCATTTCAATCTCTGGTTTTATGCAGCACCCCAACTCACCTTTCCCCTTAAGCAAGCATAAGTTGGTTTTCTAAATTTGAGACCCTGTTCTGTTCTGTAATTCAGTTCCTGTGTAGCCAAGTTTACATTCCGTGTATTACTGATATCTTATGATGTTTCTTTTTCTGTGTGACTTATTTCAGTTAGAATCATCATACCTGAATCCACTCATTGTGCTGCTAAGGGCCTGATGACATAGATTTCATTGCTGAGTGATATTGCTTTGTAAGTAAATACCACAACTTCTTTATCCATTTTTCACTTTCTGCGATGTTGAACTTGTACTGTAAACGAGGTTCTTGTAAACAGAGGCGTCCCAAACTTTGGGGTGGCTGTGTCTTTTTGATTTTAATTTCCCTAAGCTATAGGACCATAAGTGGAAGTGCCCTAGGCTCTGTTGCTTTGTTTTTTAGATGTTTCAGGAAACACCATACACTTCTCCCGAGTGTCTGTTGGCAATTTACATCCCGCCCATCAGCATAACAAGGCTCCCAGTTCTCCATGGCCTGTCCTGCCTTTCTGGATTTTACACTTTTTTCAGATGGCCCTTTTGACCGGGGGGAAGTGAGACTTCATTGTAGTGCAGATTTCCTTTGCAAGCTTGCTTGGTTGGCCAAAAAGGGCGTATGCGTTTTTTCCTGAATATATTCAGGAAAAAACGCATACGCCCTTTTTGGCCAAGTGCATCATTGTGGACGTTCTGCCTCTTTTCCTATGCTTTCAATGCAATTCCAGTCTACCTCCTGAAATCGGTTTCCTGCAATTCTGCCCCGCTTTCAAGTCCTCTTGGCAGCCTTACTTCAGTATATTTTTGGACGATAGCTGTCATTTATAACTCTGCAGGTTTGTGAATTACAGTGCCCCTGAGCTCCTTTCTTCAACTCGCTTTCTTGTGACCTGGCCGCAACACCGCAGGATGGCTTCAGGCCCTAATCTGGTTCCGGCACGGCACGCTGAGCCTTTGGTTAATTCCTCTTCCTGGTGGGAAATGAGAGTTAAATTTGCCCGTCCAGACACCTCCAGCTAGTCTCTCATTGGTTCTCGCTATTCCTGTTCATCTTCCGCAGAAATTGCAAACTGGGCCAAACAGGAGGTTAAAGGGACTGACTCTCCAAGTCGGGAGGGTGTTAGTAAAGCGTCTGGAATGTTGCACCCGAGTACCAGGGTACGAAAACTGAGACATATTTGAACACGTCTCCCGATCACATGGTTGATCATACTCTAGGTTCCACATGCATGTTTTAGCTGAAGGAAGAATACCTTAAACCTGGGTAGTTGAAACCCGTGGAATGGGTACCATGCAATATGACTTCAAAGGGTCTTCATTTGCTCACCGAACCTCTCCAATCCTATCACTGCTGCGTTTATGCCCCTGTACACATGCTTGATTCTCTTTCGGAGACATAGCAATCCATAGGTTTTAAGATACTTACTAGTCAGGTACATTCTTAGGCATTTAATATGCGGTGTTGAGTCCATTTCGTTGAGCAAGGAGTAGCTCTTGTCTATTCCATATTTGGCTTAAGGAACTTTATCTGTGTTCATTTCAATCTCTGGTTTTATGCAGCACCCCAACTCACCTTTACCCTTAAGCAAGCATAAGTTGGTTTTCTAAATTTGAGACCCTGTTCTGTTCTGTAATTCAGTTCCTGTGTAGCCAAGTTTACATTCCGTGTATTACTGATATCTTATGATGGTTCTTTTTCTGTGTGACTTATTTCAGTTAGAATCATCATACCTGAATCCACTCATTGTGCTGCTAAGGGCCTGATGACATAGATTTCATTGCTGAGTGATATTGCTTTGTAAGTAAATACCACAACTTCTTTATCCATTTTTCACTTTCTGCGATGTTGAACTTGTACGGTAAACGAGGTTCTTGTAAACAGAGGCGTCCCAAACTTTGGGGTGGCTGTGTCTTTTTGATTTTAATTTCCCTAAGCTATAGGACCATAAGTGGAAGTGCCCTAGGCTCTGTTGCTTTGTTTTTTAGATGTTTCAGGAAACACCATACACTTCTCCCAAGTGTCTGTTGGCAATTTACATCCCGCCCATCAGCATAACAAGGCTCCCAGTTCTCCATGGCCTGTCCTGCCTTTCTGGATTTTACACTTTTTTCAGATGGCCCTTTTGACCGGGGGGAAGTGAGACTTCATTGTAGTGCAGATTTCCTTTGCAAGCTTGCTTGGTTGGCCAAAAAGGGCGTATGCGTTTTTTCCTGAATATATTCAGGAAAAAACGCATACGCCCTTTTTGGCCAAGTGCATCATTGTGGACGTTCTGCCTCTTTTCCTATGCTTTCAATGCAATTCCAGTCTGCCTCCTGAAATCGGTTTCCTGCAATTCTGCCCCGCTTTCAAGTCCTCTTGGCAGCCTTACTTCAGTATATTTTTGGACGATAGCTGTCATTTATAACTCTGCAGGTTTGTGAATTACAGTGCCCCTGAGCTCCTTTCTTCAACTCGCTTTCTTTTGAGCTGGCCGCAACACCGCAGGATGGCTTCAGGCCCTAATCTGGTTCCGGCACGGCACGCTGAGCCTTTGGTTAATTCCTCTTCCTGGTGGGAAATGAGAGTTTAATTTGCCCGTCCAGACACCTTCCAGCTAGTCTCTCATTGGTTCTCGCTATTCCTGTTCATCTTCCGCAGAAATTGCAAACTGGGCCAAACAGGAGGTTAAAGGGACTGACTCTCCAAGTCGGGAGGGTGTTAGTAAAGCGTCTGGAATGTTGCACCCGAGTACCAGGGTACGAAAACTGAGACATATTTGAACACGTCTCCCGATCACATGGTTGATCATACTCTAGGTTCCACATGCATGTTTTAGCTGAAGGAAGAATACCTTAAACCTGGGTAGTTGAAACCCGTGGAATGGGTACCATGCAATATGACTTCAAAGGGTCTTCATTTGCTCACCGAACCTCTCCAATCCTATCACTGCTGCGTTTATGCCCCTGTACACATGCTTGATTCTCTTTCGGAGACATAGCAATCCATAGGTTTTAAGATACTTACTAGTCAGGTACATTCTTAGGCATTTAATATGCGGTGTTGAGTCCATTTCGTTGAGCAAGGAGTAGCTCTTGTCTATTCCATATTTGGCTTAAGGAACTTTATCTGTGCTCATTTCAATCTCTGGTTTTATGCAGCACCCCAACTCACCTTTCCCCTTAAGCAAGCATAAGTTGGTTTTCTAAATTTGAGACCCTGTTCTGTTCTGTAATTCAGTTCCTGTGTAGCCAAGTTTACATTCCGTGTATTACTGATATCTTATGATGTTTCTTTTTCTGTGTGACTTATTTCAGTTAGAATCATCATACCTGAATCCACTCATTGTGCTGCTAAGGGCCTGATGACATAGATTTCATTGCTGAGTGATATTGCTTTGTAAGTAAATACCACAACTTCTTTATCCATTTTTCACTTTCTGCGATGTTGAACTTGTACTGTAAACGAGGTTCTTGTAAACAGAGGCGTCCCAAACTTTGGGGTGGCTGTGTCTTTTTGATTTTAATTTCCCTAAGCTATAGGACCATAAGTGGAAGTGCCCTAGGCTCTGTTGCTTTGTTTTTTAGATGTTTCAGGAAACACCATACACTTCTCCCGAGTGTCTGTTGGCAATTTACATCCCGCCCATCAGCATAACAAGGCTCCCAGTTCTCCATGGCCTGTCCTGCCTTTCTGGATTTTACACTTTTTTCAGATGGCCCTTTTGACCGGGGGGAAGTGAGACTTCATTGTAGTGCAGATTTCCTTTGCAAGCTTGCTTGGTTGGCCAAAAAGGGCGTATGCGTTTTTTCCTGAATATATTCAGGAAAAAACGCATACGCCCTTTTTGGCCAAGTGCATCATTGTGGACGTTCTGCCTCTTTTCCTATGCTTTCAATGCAATTCCAGTCTACCTCCTGAAATCGGTTTCCTGCAATTCTGCCCCGCTTTCAAGTCCTCTTGGCAGCCTTACTTCAGTATATTTTTGGACGATAGCTGTCATTTATAACTCTGCAGGTTTGTGAATTACAGTGCCCCTGAGCTCCTTTCTTCAACTCGCTTTCTTTTGAGCTGGCCGCAACACCGCAGGATGGCTTCAGGCCCTAATCTGGTTCCGGCACGGCACGCTGAGCCTTTGGTTAATTCCTCTTCCTGGTGGGAAATGAGAGTTAAATTTGCCCGTCCAGACACCTCCAGCTAGTCTCTCATTGGTTCTCGCTATTCCTGTTCATCTTCCGCAGAAATTGCAAACTGGGCCAAACAGGAGGTTAAAGGGACTGACTCTCCAAGTCGGGAGGGTGTTAGTAAAGCGTCTGGAATGTTGCACCCGAGTACCAGGGTACGAAAACTGAGACATATTTGAACACGTCTCCCGATCACATGGTTGATCATACTCTAGGTTCCACATGCATGTTTTAGCTGAAGGAAGAATACCTTAAACCTGGGTAGTTGAAACCCGTGGAATGGGTACCATGCAATATGACTTCAAAGGGTCTTCATTTGCTCACCGAACCTCTCCAATCCTATCACTGCTGCGTTTATGCCCCTGTACACATGCTTGATTCTCTTTCGGAGACATAGCAATCCATAGGTTTTAAGATACTTACTAGTCAGGTACATTCTTAGGCATTTAATATGCGGTGTTGAGTCCATTTCGTTGAGCAAGGAGTAGCTCTTGTCTATTCCATATTTGGCTTAAGGAACTTTATCTGTGCTCATTTCAATCTCTGGTTTTATGCAGCACCCCAACTCACCTTTCCCCTTAAGCAAGCATAAGTTGGTTTTCTAAATTTGAGACCCTGTTCTGTTCTGTAATTCAGTTCCTGTGTAGCCAAGTTTACATTCCGTGTATTACTGATATCTTATGATGTTTCTTTTTCTGTGTGACTTATTTCAGTTAGAATCATCATACCTGAATCCACTCATTGTGCTGCTAAGGGCCTGATGACATAGATTTCATTGCTGAGTGATATTGCTTTGTAAGTAAATACCACAACTTCTTTATCCATTTTTCACTTTCTGCGATGTTGAACTTGTACTGTAAACGAGGTTCTTGTAAACAGAGGCGTCCCAAACTTTGGGGTGGCTGTGTCTTTTTGATTTTAATTTCCCTAAGCTATAGGACCATAAGTGGAAGTGCCCTAGGCTCTGTTGCTTTGTTTTTTAGATGTTTCAGGAAACACCATACACTTCTCCCGAGTGTCTGTTGGCAATTTACATCCCGCCCATCAGCATAACAAGGCTCCCAGTTCTCCATGGCCTGTCCTGCCTTTCTGGATTTTACACTTTTTTCAGATGGCCCTTTTGACCGGGGGGAAGTGAGACTTCATTGTAGTGCAGATTTCCTTTGCAAGCTTGCTTGGTTGGCCAAAAAGGGCGTATGCGTTTTTTCCTGAATATATTCAGGAAAAAACGCATACGCCCTTTTTGGCCAAGTGCATCATTGTGGACGTTCTGCCTCTTTTCCTATGCTTTCAATGCAATTCCAGTCTACCTCCTGAAATCGGTTTCCTGCAATTCTGCCCCGCTTTCAAGTCCTCTTGGCAGCCTTACTTCAGTATATTTTTGGACGATAGCTGTCATTTATAACTCTGCAGGTTTGTGAATTACAGTGCCCCTGAGCTCCTTTCTTCAACTCGCTTTCTTGTGACCTGGCCGCAACACCGCAGGATGGCTTCAGGCCCTAATCTGGTTCCGGCACGGCACGCTGAGCCTTTGGTTAATTCCTCTTCCTGGTGGGAAATGAGAGTTAAATTTGCCCGTCCAGACACCTCCAGCTAGTCTCTCATTGGTTCTCGCTATTCCTGTTCATCTTCCGCAGAAATTGCAAACTGGGCCAAACAGGAGGTTAAAGGGACTGACTCTCCAAGTCGGGAGGGTGTTAGTAAAGCGTCTGGAATGTTGCACCCGAGTACCAGGGTACGAAAACTGAGACATATTTGAACACGTCTCCCGATCACATGGTTGATCATACTCTAGGTTCCACATGCATGTTTTAGCTGAAGGAAGAATACCTTAAACCTGGGTAGTTGAAACCCGTGGAATGGGTACCATGCAATATGACTTCAAAGGGTCTTCATTTGCTCACCGAACCTCTCCAATCCTATCACTGCTGCGTTTATGCCCCTGTACACATGCTTGATTCTCTTTCGGAGACATAGCAATCCATAGGTTTTAAGATACTTACTAGTCAGGTACATTCTTAGGCATTTAATATGCGGTGTTGAGTCCATTTCGTTGAGCAAGGAGTAGCTCTTGTCTATTCCATATTTGGCTTAAGGAACTTTATCTGTGTTCATTTCAATCTCTGGTTTTATGCAGCACCCCAACTCACCTTTACCCTTAAGCAAGCATAAGTTGGTTTTCTAAATTTGAGACCCTGTTCTGTTCTGTAATTCAGTTCCTGTGTAGCCAAGTTTACATTCCGTGTATTACTGATATCTTATGATGGTTCTTTTTCTGTGTGACTTATTTCAGTTAGAATCATCATACCTGAATCCACTCATTGTGCTGCTAAGGGCCTGATGACATAGATTTCATTGCTGAGTGATATTGCTTTGTAAGTAAATACCACAACTTCTTTATCCATTTTTCACTTTCTGCGATGTTGAACTTGTACGGTAAACGAGGTTCTTGTAAACAGAGGCGTCCCAAACTTTGGGGTGGCTGTGTCTTTTTGATTTTAATTTCCCTAAGCTATAGGACCATAAGTGGAAGTGCCCTAGGCTCTGTTGCTTTGTTTTTTAGATGTTTCAGGAAACACCATACACTTCTCCCAAGTGTCTGTTGGCAATTTACATCCCGCCCATCAGCATAACAAGGCTCCCAGTTCTCCATGGCCTGTCCTGCCTTTCTGGATTTTACACTTTTTTCAGATGGCCCTTTTGACCGGGGGGAAGTGAGACTTCATTGTAGTGCAGATTTCCTTTGCAAGCTTGCTTGGTTGGCCAAAAAGGGCGTATGCGTTTTTTCCTGAATATATTCAGGAAAAAACGCATACGCCCTTTTTGGCCAAGTGCATCATTGTGGACGTTCTGCCTCTTTTCCTATGCTTTCAATGCAATTCCAGTCTGCCTCCTGAAATCGGTTTCCTGCAATTCTGCCCCGCTTTCAAGTCCTCTTGGCAGCCTTACTTCAGTATATTTTTGGACGATAGCTGTCATTTATAACTCTGCAGGTTTGTGAATTACAGTGCCCCTGAGCTCCTTTCTTCAACTCGCTTTCTTTTGAGCTGGCCGCAACACCGCAGGATGGCTTCAGGCCCTAATCTGGTTCCGGCACGGCACGCTGAGCCTTTGGTTAATTCCTCTTCCTGGTGGGAAATGAGAGTTTAATTTGCCCGTCCAGACACCTTCCAGCTAGTCTCTCATTGGTTCTCGCTATTCCTGTTCATCTTCCGCAGAAATTGCAAACTGGGCCAAACAGGAGGTTAAAGGGACTGACTCTCCAAGTCGGGAGGGTGTTAGTAAAGCGTCTGGAATGTTGCACCCGAGTACCAGGGTACGAAAACTGAGACATATTTGAACACGTCTCCCGATCACATGGTTGATCATACTCTAGGTTCCACATGCATGTTTTAGCTGAAGGAAGAATACCTTAAACCTGGGTAGTTGAAACCCGTGGAATGGGTACCATGCAATATGACTTCAAAGGGTCTTCATTTGCTCACCGAACCTCTCCAATCCTATCACTGCTGCGTTTATGCCCCTGTACACATGCTTGATTCTCTTTCGGAGACATAGCAATCCATAGGTTTTAAGATACTTACTAGTCAGGTACATTCTTAGGCATTTAATATGCGGTGTTGAGTCCATTTCGTTGAGCAAGGAGTAGCTCTTGTCTATTCCATATTTGGCTTAAGGAACTTTATCTGTGCTCATTTCAATCTCTGGTTTTATGCAGCACCCCAACTCACCTTTCCCCTTAAGCAAGCATAAGTTGGTTTTCTAAATTTGAGACCCTGTTCTGTTCTGTAATTCAGTTCCTGTGTAGCCAAGTTTACATTCCGTGTATTACTGATATCTTATGATGTTTCTTTTTCTGTGTGACTTATTTCAGTTAGAATCATCATACCTGAATCCACTCATTGTGCTGCTAAGGGCCTGATGACATAGATTTCATTGCTGAGTGATATTGCTTTGTAAGTAAATACCACAACTTCTTTATCCATTTTTCACTTTCTGCGATGTTGAACTTGTACTGTAAACGAGGTTCTTGTAAACAGAGGCGTCCCAAACTTTGGGGTGGCTGTGTCTTTTTGATTTTAATTTCCCTAAGCTATAGGACCATAAGTGGAAGTGCCCTAGGCTCTGTTGCTTTGTTTTTTAGATGTTTCAGGAAACACCATACACTTCTCCCGAGTGTCTGTTGGCAATTTACATCCCGCCCATCAGCATAACAAGGCTCCCAGTTCTCCATGGCCTGTCCTGCCTTTCTGGATTTTACACTTTTTTCAGATGGCCCTTTTGACCGGGGGGAAGTGAGACTTCATTGTAGTGCAGATTTCCTTTGCAAGCTTGCTTGGTTGGCCAAAAAGGGCGTATGCGTTTTTTCCTGAATATATTCAGGAAAAAACGCATACGCCCTTTTTGGCCAAGTGCATCATTGTGGACGTTCTGCCTCTTTTCCTATGCTTTCAATGCAATTCCAGTCTACCTCCTGAAATCGGTTTCCTGCAATTCTGCCCCGCTTTCAAGTCCTCTTGGCAGCCTTACTTCAGTATATTTTTGGACGATAGCTGTCATTTATAACTCTGCAGGTTTGTGAATTACAGTGCCCCTGAGCTCCTTTCTTCAACTCGCTTTCTTTTGAGCTGGCCGCAACACCGCAGGATGGCTTCAGGCCCTAATCTGGTTCCGGCACGGCACGCTGAGCCTTTGGTTAATTCCTCTTCCTGGTGGGAAATGAGAGTTAAATTTGCCCGTCCAGACACCTCCAGCTAGTCTCTCATTGGTTCTCGCTATTCCTGTTCATCTTCCGCAGAAATTGCAAACTGGGCCAAACAGGAGGTTAAAGGGACTGACTCTCCAAGTCGGGAGGGTGTTAGTAAAGCGTCTGGAATGTTGCACCCGAGTACCAGGGTACGAAAACTGAGACATATTTGAACACGTCTCCCGATCACATGGTTGATCATACTCTAGGTTCCACATGCATGTTTTAGCTGAAGGAAGAATACCTTAAACCTGGGTAGTTGAAACCCGTGGAATGGGTACCATGCAATATGACTTCAAAGGGTCTTCATTTGCTCACCGAACCTCTCCAATCCTATCACTGCTGCGTTTATGCCCCTGTACACATGCTTGATTCTCTTTCAGAGACATAGCAATCCATAGGTTTTAAGATACTTACTAGTCAGGTACATTCTTAGGCATTTAATATGCGGTGTTGAGTCCATTTCGTTGAGCAAGGAGTAGCTCTTGTCTATTCCATATTTGGCTTAAGGAACTTTATCTGTGCTCATTTCAATCTCTGGTTTTATGCAGCACCCCAACTCACCTTTCCCCTTAAGCAAGCATAAGTTGGTTTTCTAAATTTGAGACCCTGTTCTGTTCTGTAATTCAGTTCCTGTGTAGCCAAGTTTACATTCCGTGTATTACTGATATCTTATGATGTTTCTTTTTCTGTGTGACTTATTTCAGTTAGAATCATCATACCTGAATCCACTCATTGTGCTGCTAAGGGCCTGATGACATAGATTTCATTGCTGAGTGATATTGCTTTGTAAGTAAATACCACAACTTCTTTATCCATTTTTCACTTTCTGCGATGTTGAACTTGTACGGTAAACGAGGTTCTTGTAAACAGAGGCGTCCCAAACTTTGGGGTGGCTGTGTCTTTTTGATTTTAATTTCCCTAAGCTATAGGACCATAAGTGGAAGTGCCCTAGGCTCTGTTGCTTTGTTTTTTAGATGTTTCAGGAAACACCATACACTTCTCCCGAGTGTCTGTTGGCAATTTACATCCCGCCCATCAGCATAACAAGGCTCCCAGTTCTCCATGGCCTGTCCTGTCTTTCTGGATTTTACACTTTTTTCAGATGGCCCTTTTGACCGGGAGGAAGTGAGACTTCATTGTAGTGCAGATTTCCTTTGCAAGCTTGCTTGGTTGGCCAAAAAGGGCGTATGCGTTTTTTCCTGAATATATTCAGGAAAAAACGCATACGCCCTTTTTGGCCAAGTGCATCATTGTGGACGTTCTGCCTCTTTTCCTATGCTTTCAATGCAATTCCAGTCTGCCTCCTGAAATCGGTTTCCTGCAATTCTGCCCCGCTTTCAAGTCCTCTTGGCAGCCTTACTTCAGTATATTTTTGGACGATAGCTGTCATTTATAACTCTGCAGGTTTGTGAATTACAGTGCCCCTGAGCTCCTTTCTTCAACTCGCTTTCTTTTGAGCTGGCCGCAACACCGCAGGATGGCTTCAGGCCCTAATCTGGTTCCGGCACGGCACGCTGAGCCTTTGGTTAATTCCTCTTCCTGGTGGGAAATGAGAGTTAAATTTGCCCGTCCAGACACCTTCCAGCTAGTCTCTCATTGGTTCTCGCTATTCCTGTTCATCTTCCGCAGAAATTGCAAACTGGGCCAAACAGGAGGTTAAAGGGACTGACTCTCCAAGTCGGGAGGGTGTTAGTAAAGCGTCTGGAATGTTGCACCCGAGTACCAGGGTACGAAAACTGAGACATATTTGAACACGTCTCCCGATCACATGGTTGATCATACTCTAGGTTCCACATGCATGTTTTAGCTGAAGGAAGAATACCTTAAACCTGGGTAGTTGAAACCCGTGGAATGGGTACCATGCAATATGACTTCAAAGCGTCTTCATTTGCTCACCGAACCTCTCCAATCCTATCACTGCTGCATTTATGCCCCTGTACACATGCTTGATTCTCTTTCGGAGACATAGCAATCCATAGGTTTTAAGATACTTACTAGTCAGGTACATTCTTAGGCATTTAATATGCGGTGTTGAGTCCATTTCGTTGAGCAAGGAGTAGCTCTTGTCTATTCCATATTTGGCTTAAGGAACTTTATCTGTGCTCATTTCAATCTCTGGTTTTATGCAGCACCCCAACTCACCTTTCCCCTTAAGCAAGCATAAGTTGGTTTTCTAAATTTGAGACCCTGTTCTGTTCTGTAATTCAGTTCCTGTGTAGCCAAGTTTACATTCCGTGTATTACTGATATCTTATGATGTTTCTTTTTCTGTGTGACTTATTTCAGTTAGAATCATCATACCTGAATCCACTCATTGTGCTGCTAAGGGCCTGATGACATAGATTTCATTGCTGAGTGATATTGCTTTGTAAGTAAATACCACAACTTCTTTATCCATTTTTCACTTTCTGCGATGTTGAACTTGTACGGTAAACGAGGTTCTTGTAAACAGAGGCGTCCCAAACTTTGGGGTGGCTGTGTCTTTTTGATTTTAATTTCCCTAAGCTATAGGACCATAAGTGGAAGTGCCCTAGGCTCTGTTGCTTTGTTTTTTAGATGTTTCAGGAAACACCATACACTTCTCCCGAGTGTCTGTTGGCAATTTACACCCCGCCCATCAGCATAACAAGGCTCCCAGTTCTCCATGGCCTGTCCTGCCTTTCTGGATTTTACACTTTTTTCAGATGGCCCTTTTGACCGGGGGGAAGTGAGACTTCATTGTAGTGCAGATTTCCTTTGCAAGCTTGCTTGGTTGGCCAAAAAGTGCGTATGCGTTTTTTCCTGAATATATTCAGGAAAAAACGCATACGCCCTTTTTGGCCAAGTGCATCATTGTGGACGTTCTGCCTCTTTTCCTATGCTTTCAATGCAATTCCAGTCTACCTCCTGAAATCGGTTTCCTGCAATTCTGCCCCGCTTTCAAGTCCTCTTGGCAGCCTTACTTCAGTATATTTTTGGACGATAGCTGTCATTTATAACTCTGCAGGTTTGTGAATTACAGTGCCCCTGAGCTCCTTTCTTCAACTCGCTTTCTTTTGAGCTGGCCGCAGCACCGCAGGATGGCTTCAGGCCCTAATCTGGTTCCGGCACGGCACGCTGAGCCTTTGGTTAATTCCTCTTCCTGGTGGGAAATGAGAGTTAAATTTGCCCGTCCAGACACCTCCAGCTAGTCTCTCATTGGTTCTCGCTATTCCTGTTCATCTTCCGCAGAAATTGCAAACTGGGCCAAACAGGAGGTTAAAGGGACTGACTCTCCAAGTCGGGAGGGTGTTAGTAAAGCGTCTGGAATGTTGCACCCGAGTACCAGGGTACGAAAACTGAGACATATTTGAACACGTCTCCCGATCACATGGTTGATCATACTCTAGGTTCCACATGCATGTTTTAGCTGAAGGAAGAATACCTTAAACCTGGGTAGTTGAAACCCGTGGAATGGGTACCATGCAATATGACTTCAAAGGGTCTTCATTTGCTCACCGAACCTCTCCAATCCTATCACTGCTGCGTTTATGCCCCTGTACACATGCTTGATTCTCTTTCGGAGACATAGCAATCCATAGGTTTTAAGATACTTACTAGTCAGGTACATTCTTAGGCATTTAATATGCGGTGTTGAGTCCATTTCGTTGAGCAAGGAGTAGCTCTTGTCTATTCCATATTTGGCTTAAGGAACTTTATCTGTGTTCATTTCAATCTCTGGTTTTATGCAGCACCCCAACTCACCTTTCCCCTTAAGCAAGCATAAGTTGGTTTTCTAAATTTGAGACCCTGTTCTGTTCTGTAATTCAGTTCCTGTGTAGCCAAGTTTACATTCCGTGTATTACTGATATCTTATGATGGTTCTTTTTCTGTGTGACTTATTTCAGTTAGAATCATCATACCTGAATCCACTCATTGTGCTGCTAAGGGCCTGATGACATAGATTTCATTGCTGAGTGATATTGCTTTGTAAGTAAATACCACAACTTCTTTATCCATTTTTCACTTTCTGCGATGTTGAACTTGTACGGTAAACGAGGTTCTTGTAAACAGAGGCGTCCCAAACTTTGGGGTGGCTGTGTCTTTTTGATTTTAATTTCCCTAAGCTATAGGACCATAAGTGGAAGTGCCCTAGGCTCTGTTGCTTTGTTTTTTAGATGTTTCAGGAAACACCATACACTTCTCCCGAGTGTCTGTTGGCAATTTACATCCCGCCCATCAGCATAACAAGGCTCCCAGTTCTCCATGGCCTGTCCTGCCTTTCTGGATTTTACACTTTTTTCAGATGGCCCTTTTGACCGGGGGGAAGTGAGACTTCATTGTAGTGCAGATTTCCTTTGCAAGCTTGCTTGGTTGGCCAAAAAGGGCGTATGCGTTTTTTCCTGAATATATTCAGGAAAAAACGCATACGCCCTTTTTGGCCAAGTGCATCATTGTGGACGTTCTGCCTCTTTTCCTATGCTTTCAATGCAATTCCAGTCTACCTCCTGAAATCGGTTTCCTGCAATTCTGCCCCGCTTTCAAGTCCTCTTGGCAGCCTTACTTCAGTATATTTTTGGACGATAGCTGTCATTTATAAGTCTGCAGGTTTGTGAATTACAGTGCCCCTGAGCTCCTTTCTTCAACTCGCTTTCTTTTGAGCTGGCCGCAACACCGCAGGATGGCTTCAGGCCCTAATCTGGTTCCGGCAGGGCACGCTGAGCCTTTGGTTAATTCCTCTTCCTGGTGGGAAATGAGAGTTAAATTTGCCCGTCCAGACACCTCCAGCTAGTCTCTCATTGGTTCTCGCTATTCCTGTTCATCTTCCGCAGAAATTGCAAACTGGGCCAAACAGGAGGTTAAAGGGACTGACTCTCCAAGTCGGGAGGGTGTTAGTAAAGCGTCTGGAATGTTGCACCCGAGTACCAGGGTACGAAAACTGAGACATATTTGAACACGTCTCCCGATCACATGGTTGATCATACTCTAGGTTCCACATGCATGTTTTAGCTGAAGGAAGAATACCTTAAACCTGGGTAGTTGAAACCCGTGGAATGGGTACCATGCAATATGACTTCAAAGGGTCTTCATTTGCTCACCGAACCTCTCCAATCCTATCACTGCTGCGTTTATGCCCCTGTACACATGCTTGATTCTCTTTCGGAGACATAGCAATCCATAGGTTTTAAGATACTTACTAGTCAGGTACATTCTTAGGCATTTAATATGCGGTGTTGAGTCCATTTCGTTGAGCAAGGAGTAGCTCTTGTCTATTCCATATTTGGCTTAAGGAACTTTATCTGTGCTCATTTCAATCTCTGGTTTTATGCAGCACCCCAACTCACCTTTCCCCTTAAGCAAGCATAAGTTGGTTTTCTAAATTTGAGACCCTGTTCTGTTCTGTAATTCAGTTCCTGTGTAGCCAAGTTTACATTCCGTGTATTACTGATATCTTATGATGTTTCTTTTTCTGTGTGACTTATTTCAGTTAGAATCATCATACCTGAATCCACTCATTGTGCTGCTAAGGGCCTGATGACATAGATTTCATTGCTGAGTGATATTGCTTTGTAAGTAAATACCACAACTTCTTTATCCATTTTTCACTTTCTGCGATGTTGAACTTGTACTGTAAACGAGGTTCTTGTAAACAGAGGCGTCCCAAACTTTGGGGTGGCTGTGTCTTTTTGATTTTAATTTCCCTAAGCTATAGGACCATAAGTGGAAGTGCCCTAGGCTCTGTTGCTTTGTTTTTTAGATGTTTCAGGAAACACCATACACTTCTCCCGAGTGTCTGTTGGCAATTTACATCCCGCCCATCAGCATAACAAGGCTCCCAGTTCTCCATGGCCTGTCCTGCCTTTCTGGATTTTACACTTTTTTCAGATGGCCCTTTTGACCGGGGGGAAGTGAGACTTCATTGTAGTGCAGATTTCCTTTGCAAGCTTGCTTGGTTGGCCAAAAAGGGCGTATGCGTTTTTTCCTGAATATATTCAGGAAAAAACGCATACGCCCTTTTTGGCCAAGTGCATCATTGTGGACGTTCTGCCTCTTTTCCTATGCTTTCAATGCAATTCCAGTCTACCTCCTGAAATCGGTTTCCTGCAATTCTGCCCCGCTTTCAAGTCCTCTTGGCAGCCTTACTTCAGTATATTTTTGGACGATAGCTGTCATTTATAACTCTGCAGGTTTGTGAATTACAGTGCCCCTGAGCTCCTTTCTTCAACTCGCTTTCTTGTTTCCTGGCCGCAACACCGCAGGATGGCTTCAGGCCCTAATCTGGTTCCGGCACGGCACGCTGAGCCTTTGGTTAATTCCTCTTCCTGGTGGGAAATGAGAGTTAAATTTGCCCGTCCAGACACCTCCAGCTAGTCTCTCATTGGTTCTCGCTATTCCTGTTCATCTTCCGCAGAAATTGCAAACTGGGCCAAACAGGAGGTTAAAGGGACTGACTCTCCAAGTCGGGAGGGTGTTAGTAAAGCGTCTGGAATGTTGCACCCGAGTACCAGGGTACGAAAACTGAGACATATTTGAACACGTCTCCCGATCACATGGTTGATCATACTCTAGGTTCCACATGCATGTTTTAGCTGAAGGAAGAATACCTTAAACCTGGGTAGTTGAAACCCGTGGAATGGGTACCATGCAATATGACTTCAAAGGGTCTTCATTTGCTCACCGAACCTCTCCAATCCTATCACTGCTGCGTTTATGCCCCTGTACACATGCTTGATTCTCTTTCGGAGACATAGCAATCCATAGGTTTTAAGATACTTACTAGTCAGGTACATTCTTAGGCATTTAATATGCGGTGTTGAGTCCATTTCGTTGAGCAAGGAGTAGCTCTTGTCTATTCCATATTTGGCTTAAGGAACTTTATCTGTGTTCATTTCAATCTCTGGTTTTATGCAGCACCCCAACTCACCTTTCCCCTTAAGCAAGCATAAGTTGGTTTTCTAAATTTGAGACCCTGTTCTGTTCTGTAATTCAGTTCCTGTGTAGCCAAGTTTACATTCCGTGTATTACTGATATCTTATGATGGTTCTTTTTCTGTGTGACTTATTTCAGTTAGAATCATCATACCTGAATCCACTCATTGTGCTGCTAAGGGCCTGATGACATAGATTTCATTGCTGAGTGATATTGCTTTGTAAGTAAATACCACAACTTCTTTATCCATTTTTCACTTTCTGCGATGTTGAACTTGTACGGTAAACGAGGTTCTTGTAAACAGAGGCGTCCCAAACTTTGGGGTGGCTGTGTCTTTTTGATTTTAATTTCCCTAAGCTATAGGACCATAAGTGGAAGTGCCCTAGGCTCTGTTGCTTTGTTTTTTAGATGTTTCAGGAAACACCATACACTTCTCCCGAGTGTCTGTTGGCAATTTACATCCCGCCCATCAGCATAACAAGGCTCCCAGTTCTCCATGGCCTGTCCTGCCTTTCTGGATTTTACACTTTTTTCAGATGGCCCTTTTGACCGGGGGGAAGTGAGACTTCATTGTAGTGCAGATTTCCTTTGCAAGCTTGCTTGGTTGGCCAAAAAGGGCGTATGCGTTTTTTCCTGAATATATTCAGGAAAAAACGCATACGCCCTTTTTGGCCAAGTGCATCATTGTGGACGTTCTGCCTCTTTTCCTATGCTTTCAATGCAATTCCAGTCTACCTCCTGAAATCGGTTTCCTGCAATTCTGCCCCGCTTTCAAGTCCTCTTGGCAGCCTTACTTCAGTATATTTTTGGACGATAGCTGTCATTTATAAGTCTGCAGGTTTGTGAATTACAGTGCCCCTGAGCTCCTTTCTTCAACTCGCTTTCTTTTGAGCTGGCCGCAACACCGCAGGATGGCTTCAGGCCCTAATCTGGTTCCGGCAGGGCACGCTGAGCCTTTGGTTAATTCCTCTTCCTGGTGGGAAATGAGAGTTAAATTTGCCCGTCCAGACACCTCCAGCTAGTCTCTCATTGGTTCTCGCTATTCCTGTTCATCTTCCGCAGAAATTGCAAACTGGGCCAAACAGGAGGTTAAAGGGACTGACTCTCCAAGTCGGGAGGGTGTTAGTAAAGCGTCTGGAATGTTGCACCCGAGTACCAGGGTACGAAAACTGAGACATATTTGAACACGTCTCCCGATCACATGGTTGATCATACTCTAGGTTCCACATGCATGTTTTAGCTGAAGGAAGAATACCTTAAACCTGGGTAGTTGAAACCCGTGGAATGGGTACCATGCAATATGACTTCAAAGGGTCTTCATTTGCTCACCGAACCTCTCCAATCCTATCACTGCTGCGTTTATGCCCCTGTACACATGCTTGATTCTCTTTCGGAGACATAGCAATCCATAGGTTTTAAGATACTTACTAGTCAGGTACATTCTTAGGCATTTAATATGCGGTGTTGAGTCCATTTCGTTGAGCAAGGAGTAGCTCTTGTCTATTCCATATTTGGCTTAAGGAACTTTATCTGTGCTCATTTCAATCTCTGGTTTTATGCAGCACCCCAACTCACCTTTCCCCTTAAGCAAGCATAAGTTGGTTTTCTAAATTTGAGACCCTGTTCTGTTCTGTAATTCAGTTCCTGTGTAGCCAAGTTTACATTCCGTGTATTACTGATATCTTATGATGTTTCTTTTTCTGTGTGACTTATTTCAGTTAGAATCATCATACCTGAATCCACTCATTGTGCTGCTAAGGGCCTGATGACATAGATTTCATTGCTGAGTGATATTGCTTTGTAAGTAAATACCACAACTTCTTTATCCATTTTTCACTTTCTGCGATGTTGAACTTGTACTGTAAACGAGGTTCTTGTAAACAGAGGCGTCCCAAACTTTGGGGTGGCTGTGTCTTTTTGATTTTAATTTCCCTAAGCTATAGGACCATAAGTGGAAGTGCCCTAGGCTCTGTTGCTTTGTTTTTTAGATGTTTCAGGAAACACCATACACTTCTCCCGAGTGTCTGTTGGCAATTTACATCCCACCCATCAGCATAACAAGGCTCCCAGTTCTCCATGGCCTGTCCTGCCTTTCTGGATTTTACACTTTTTTCAGATGGCCCTTTTGACCGGGGGGAAGTGAGACTTCATTGTAGTGCAGATTTCCTTTGCAAGCTTGCTTGGTTGGCCAAAAAGGGCGTATGCGTTTTTTCCTGAATATATTCAGGAAAAAACGCATACGCCCTTTTTGGCCAAGTGCATCATTGTGGACGTTCTGCCTCTTTTCCTATGCTTTCAATGCAATTCCAGTCTACCTCCTGAAATCGGTTTCCTGCAATTCTGCCCCGCTTTCAAGTCCTCTTGGCAGCCTTACTTCAGTATATTTTTGGACGATAGCTGTCATTTATAACTCTGCAGGTTTGTGAATTACAGTGCCCCTGAGCTCCTTTCTTCAACTCGCTTTCTTTTGAGCTGGCCGCAACACCGCAGGATGGCTTCAGGCCCTAATCTGGTTCCGGCACGGCACGCTGAGCCTTTGGTTAATTCCTCTTCCTGGTGGGAAATGAGAGTTAAATTTGCCCGTCCAGACACCTCCAGCTAGTCTCTCATTGGTTCTCGCTATTCCTGTTCATCTTCCGCAGAAATTGCAAACTGGGCCAAACAGGAGGTTAAAGGGACTGACTCTCCAAGTCGGGAGGGTGTTAGTAAAGCGTCTGGAATGTTGCACCCGAGTACCAGGGTACGAAAACTGAGACATATTTGAACACGTCTCCCGATCACATGGTTGATCATACTCTAGGTTCCACATGCATGTTTTAGCTGAAGGAAGAATACCTTAAACCTGGGTAGTTGAAACCCGTGGAATGGGTACCATGCAATATGACTTCAAAGGGTCTTCATTTGCTCACCGAACCTCTCCAATCCTATCACTGCTGCGTTTATGCCCCTGTACACATGCTTGATTCTCTTTCAGAGACATAGCAATCCATAGGTTTTAAGATACTTACTAGTCAGGTACATTCTTAGGCATTTAATATGCGGTGTTGAGTCCATTTCGTTGAGCAAGGAGTAGCTCTTGTCTATTCCATATTTGGCTTAAGGAACTTTATCTGTGCTCATTTCAATCTCTGGTTTTATGCAGCACCCCAACTCACCTTTCCCCTTAAGCAAGCATAAGTTGGTTTTCTAAATTTGAGACCCTGTTCTGTTCTGTAATTCAGTTCCTGTGTAGCCAAGTTTACATTCCGTGTATTACTGATATCTTATGATGTTTCTTTTTCTGTGTGACTTATTTCAGTTAGAATCATCATACCTGAATCCACTCATTGTGCTGCTAAGGGCCTGATGACATAGATTTCATTGCTGAGTGATATTGCTTTGTAAGTAAATACCACAACTTCTTTATCCATTTTTCACTTTCTGCGATGTTGAACTTGTACGGTAAACGAGGTTCTTGTAAACAGAGGCGTCCCAAACTTTGGGGTGGCTGTGTCTTTTTGATTTTAATTTCCCTAAGCTATAGGACCATAAGTGGAAGTGCCCTAGGCTCTGTTGCTTTGTTTTTTAGATGTTTCAGGAAACACCATACACTTCTCCCGAGTGTCTGTTGGCAATTTACATCCCGCCCATCAGCATAACAAGGCTCCCAGTTCTCCATGGCCTGTCCTGCCTTTCTGGATTTTACACTTTTTTCAGATGGCCCTTTTGACCGGGGGGAAGTGAGACTTCATTGTAGTGTAGATTTCCTTTGCAAGCTTGCTTGGTTGGCCAAAAAGGGCGTATGCGTTTTTTCCTGAATATATTCAGGAAAAAACGCATACGCCCTTTTTGGCCAAGTGCATCATTGTGGACGTTCTGCCTCTTTTCCTATGCTTTCAATGCAATTCCAGTCTGCCTCCTGAAATCGGTTTCCTGCAATTCTGCCCCGTTTTCAAGTCCTCTTGGCAGCCTTACTTCAGTATATTTTTGGACGATAGCTGTCATTTATAACTCTGCAGGTTTGTGAATTACAGTGCCCCTGAGCTCCTTTCTTCAACTCGCTTTCTTTTGAGCTGGCCGCAACACCGCAGGATGGCTTCAGGCCCTAATCTGGTTCCGGCACGGCACGCTGAGCCTTTGGTTAATTCCTCTTCCTGGTGGGAAATGAGAGTTAAATTTGCCCGTCCAGACACCTCCAGCTAGTCTCTCATTGGTTCTCGCTATTCCTGTTCATCTTCCGCAGAAATTGCAAACTGGGCCAAACAGGAGGTTAAAGGGACTGACTCTCCAAGTCGGGAGGGTGTTAGTAAAGCGTCTGGAATGTTGCACCCGAGTACCAGGGTACGAAAACTGAGACATATTTGAACACGTCTCCCGATCACATGGTTGATCATACTCTAGGTTCCACATGCATGTTTTAGCTGAAGGAAGAATACCTTAAACCTGGGTAGTTGAAACCCGTGGAATGGGTACCATGCAATATGACTTCAAAGGGTCTTCATTTGCTCACCGAACCTCTCCAATCCTATCACTGCTGCGTTTATGCCCCTGTACACATGCTTGATTCTCTTTCGGAGACATAGCAATCCATAGGTTTTAAGATACTTACTAGTCAGGTACATTCTTAGGCATTTAATATGCGGTGTTGAGTCCATTTCGTTGAGCAAGGAGTAGCTCTTGTCTATTCCATATTTGGCTTAAGGAACTTTATCTGTGCTCATTTCAATCTCTGGTTTTATGCAGCACCCCAACTCACCTTTCCCCTTAAGCAAGCATAAGTTGGTTTTCTAAATTTGAGACCCTGTTCTGTTCTGTAATTCAGTTCCTGTGTAGCCAAGTTTACATTCCGTGTATTACTGATATCTTATGATGGTTCTTTTTCTGTGTGACTTATTTCAGTTAGAATCATCATACCTGAATCCACTCATTGTGCTGCTAAGGGCCTGATGACATAGATTTCATTGCTGAGTGATATTGCTTTGTAAGTAAATACCACAACTTCTTTATCCATTTTTCACTTTCTGCGATGTTGAACTTGTACTGTAAACGAGGTTCTTGTAAACAGAGGCGTCCCAAACTTTGGGGTGGCTGTGTCTTTTTGATTTTAATTTCCCTAAGCTATAGGACCATAAGTGGAAGTGCCCTAGGCTCTGTTGCTTTGTTTTTTAGATGTTTCAGGAAACACCATACACTTCTCCCGAGTGTCTGTTGGCAATTTACACCCCGCCCATCAGCATAACAAGGCTCCCAGTTCTCCATGGCCTGTCCTGCCTTTCTGGATTTTACACTTTTTTCAGATGGCCCTTTTGACCGGGGGGAAGTGAGACTTCATTGTAGTGCAGATTTCCTTTGCAAGCTTGCTTGGTTGGCCAAAAAGGGCGTATGCGTTTTTTCCTGAATATATTCAGGAAAAAACGCATACGCCCTTTTTGGCCAAGTGCATCATTGTGGACGTTCTGCCTCTTTTCCTATGCTTTCAATGCAATTCCAGTCTACCTCCTGAAATCGGTTTCCTGCAATTCTGCCCCGCTTTCAAGTCCTCTTGGCAGCCTTACTTCAGTATATTTTTGGACGATAGCTGTCATTTATAACTCTGCAGGTTTGTGAATTACAGTGCCCCTGAGCTCCTTTCTTCAACTCGCTTTCTTGTGACCTGGCCGCAACACCGCAGGATGGCTTCAGGCCCTAATCTGGTTCCGGCACGGCACGCTGAGCCTTTGGTTAATTCCTCTTCCTGGTGGGAAATGAGAGTTAAATTTGCCCGTCCAGACACCTCCAGCTAGTCTCTCATTGGTTCTCGCTATTCCTGTTCATCTTCCGCAGAAATTGCAAACTGGGCCAAACAGGAGGTTAAAGGGACTGACTCTCCAAGTCGGGAGGGTGTTAGTAAAGCGTCTGGAATGTTGCACCCGAGTACCAGGGTACGAAAACTGAGACATATTTGAACACGTCTCCCGATCACATGGTTGATCATACTCTAGGTTCCACATGCATGTTTTAGCTGAAGGAAGAATACCTTAAACCTGGGTAGTTGAAACCCGTGGAATGGGTACCATGCAATATGACTTCAAAGGGTCTTCATTTGCTCACCGAACCTCTCCAATCCTATCACTGCTGCGTTTATGCCCCTGTACACATGCTTGATTCTCTTTCGGAGACATAGCAATCCATAGGTTTTAAGATACTTACTAGTCAGGTACATTCTTAGGCATTTAATATGCGGTGTTGAGTCCATTTCGTTGAGCAAGGAGTAGCTCTTGTCTATTCCATATTTGGCTTAAGGAACTTTATCTGTGTTCATTTCAATCTCTGGTTTTATGCAGCACCCCAACTCACCTTTACCCTTAAGCAAGCATAAGTTGGTTTTCTAAATTTGAGACCCTGTTCTGTTCTGTAATTCAGTTCCTGTGTAGCCAAGTTTACATTCCGTGTATTACTGATATCTTATGATGGTTCTTTTTCTGTGTGACTTATTTCAGTTAGAATCATCATACCTGAATCCACTCATTGTGCTGCTAAGGGCCTGATGACATAGATTTCATTGCTGAGTGATATTGCTTTGTAAGTAAATACCACAACTTCTTTATCCATTTTTCACTTTCTGCGATGTTGAACTTGTACGGTAAACGAGGTTCTTGTAAACAGAGGCGTCCCAAACTTTGGGGTGGCTGTGTCTTTTTGATTTTAATTTCCCTAAGCTATAGGACCATAAGTGGAAGTGCCCTAGGCTCTGTTGCTTTGTTTTTTAGATGTTTCAGGAAACACCATACACTTCTCCCAAGTGTCTGTTGGCAATTTACATCCCGCCCATCAGCATAACAAGGCTCCCAGTTCTCCATGGCCTGTCCTGCCTTTCTGGATTTTACACTTTTTTCAGATGGCCCTTTTGACCGGGGGGAAGTGAGACTTCATTGTAGTGCAGATTTCCTTTGCAAGCTTGCTTGGTTGGCCAAAAAGGGCGTATGCGTTTTTTCCTGAATATATTCAGGAAAAAACGCATACGCCCTTTTTGGCCAAGTGCATCATTGTGGACGTTCTGCCTCTTTTCCTATGCTTTCAATGCAATTCCAGTCTGCCTCCTGAAATCGGTTTCCTGCAATTCTGCCCCGCTTTCAAGTCCTCTTGGCAGCCTTACTTCAGTATATTTTTGGACGATAGCTGTCATTTATAACTCTGCAGGTTTGTGAATTACAGTGCCCCTGAGCTCCTTTCTTCAACTCGCTTTCTTTTGAGCTGGCCGCAACACCGCAGGATGGCTTCAGGCCCTAATCTGGTTCCGGCACGGCACGCTGAGCCTTTGGTTAATTCCTCTTCCTGGTGGGAAATGAGAGTTTAATTTGCCCGTCCAGACACCTTCCAGCTAGTCTCTCATTGGTTCTCGCTATTCCTGTTCATCTTCCGCAGAAATTGCAAACTGGGCCAAACAGGAGGTTAAAGGGACTGACTCTCCAAGTCGGGAGGGTGTTAGTAAAGCGTCTGGAATGTTGCACCCGAGTACCAGGGTACGAAAACTGAGACATATTTGAACACGTCTCCCGATCACATGGTTGATCATACTCTAGGTTCCACATGCATGTTTTAGCTGAAGGAAGAATACCTTAAACCTGGGTAGTTGAAACCCGTGGAATGGGTACCATGCAATATGACTTCAAAGGGTCTTCATTTGCTCACCGAACCTCTCCAATCCTATCACTGCTGCGTTTATGCCCCTGTACACATGCTTGATTCTCTTTCGGAGACATAGCAATCCATAGGTTTTAAGATACTTACTAGTCAGGTACATTCTTAGGCATTTAATATGCGGTGTTGAGTCCATTTCGTTGAGCAAGGAGTAGCTCTTGTCTATTCCATATTTGGCTTAAGGAACTTTATCTGTGCTCATTTCAATCTCTGGTTTTATGCAGCACCCCAACTCACCTTTCCCCTTAAGCAAGCATAAGTTGGTTTTCTAAATTTGAGACCCTGTTCTGTTCTGTAATTCAGTTCCTGTGTAGCCAAGTTTACATTCCGTGTATTACTGATATCTTATGATGTTTCTTTTTCTGTGTGACTTATTTCAGTTAGAATCATCATACCTGAATCCACTCATTGTGCTGCTAAGGGCCTGATGACATAGATTTCATTGCTGAGTGATATTGCTTTGTAAGTAAATACCACAACTTCTTTATCCATTTTTCACTTTCTGCGATGTTGAACTTGTACTGTAAACGAGGTTCTTGTAAACAGAGGCGTCCCAAACTTTGGGGTGGCTGTGTCTTTTTGATTTTAATTTCCCTAAGCTATAGGACCATAAGTGGAAGTGCCCTAGGCTCTGTTGCTTTGTTTTTTAGATGTTTCAGGAAACACCATACACTTCTCCCGAGTGTCTGTTGGCAATTTACATCCCGCCCATCAGCATAACAAGGCTCCCAGTTCTCCATGGCCTGTCCTGCCTTTCTGGATTTTACACTTTTTTCAGATGGCCCTTTTGACCGGGGGGAAGTGAGACTTCATTGTAGTGCAGATTTCCTTTGCAAGCTTGCTTGGTTGGCCAAAAAGGGCGTATGCGTTTTTTCCTGAATATATTCAGGAAAAAACGCATATGCCCTTTTTGGCCAAGTGCATCATTGTGGACGTTCTGCCTCTTTTCCTATGCTTTCAATGCAATTCCAGTCTGCCTCCTGAAATCGGTTTCCTGCAATTCTGCCCCGCTTTCAAGTCCTCTTGGCAGCCTTACTTCAGTATATTTTTGGACGATAGCTGTCATTTATAACTCTGCAGGTTTGTGAATTACAGTGCCCCTGAGCTCCTTTCTTCAACTCGCTTTCTTTTGAGCTGGCCGCAACACCGCAGGATGGCTTCAGGCCCTAATCTGGTTCCGGCACGGCACGCTGAGCCTTTGGTTAATTCCTCTTCCTGGTGGGAAATGAGAGTTAAATTTGCCCGTCCAGACACCTCCAGCTAGTCTCTCATTGGTTCTCGCTATTCCTGTTCATCTTCCGCAGAAATTGCAAACTGGGCCAAACAGGAGGTTAAAGGGACTGACTCTCCAAGTCGGGAGGGTGTTAGTAAAGCGTCTGGAATGTTGCACCCGAGTACCAGGGTACGAAAACTGAGACATATTTGAACACGTCTCCCGATCACATGGTTGATCATACTCTAGGTTCCACATGCATGTTTTAGCTGAAGGAAGAATACCTTAAACCTGGGTAGTTGAAACCCGTGGAATGGGTACCATGCAATATGACTTCAAAGGGTCTTCATTTGCTCACCGAACCTCTCCAATCCTATCACTGCTGCGTTTATGCCCCTGTACACATGCTTGATTCTCTTTCGGAGACATAGCAATCCATAGGTTTTAAGATACTTACTAGTCAGGTACATTCTTAGGCATTTAATATGCGGTGTTGAGTCCATTTCGTTGAGCAAGGAGTAGCTCTTGTCTATTCCATATTTGGCTTAAGGAACTTTATCTGTGCTCATTTCAATCTCTGGTTTTATGCAGCACCCCAACTCACCTTTCCCCTTAAGCAAGCATAAGTTGGTTTTCTAAATTTGAGACCCTGTTCTGTTCTGTAATTCAGTTCCTGTGTAGCCAAGTTTACATTCCGTGTATTACTGATATCTTATGATGTTTCTTTTTCTGTGTGACTTATTTCAGTTAGAATCATCATACCTGAATCCACTCATTGTGCTGCTAAGGGCCTGATGACATAGATTTCATTGCTGAGTGATATTGCTTTGTAAGTAAATACCACAACTTCTTTATCCATTTTTCACTTTCTGCGATGTTGAACTTGTACGGTAAACGAGGTTCTTGTAAACAGAGGCGTCCCAAACTTTGGGGTGGCTGTGTCTTTTTGATTTTAATTTCCCTAAGCTATAGGACCATAAGTGGAAGTGCCCTAGGCTCTGTTGCTTTGTTTTTTAGATGTTTCAGGAAACACCATACACTTCTCCCGAGTGTCTGTTGGCAATTTACATCCCGCCCATCAGCATAACAAGGCTCCCAGTTCTCCATGGCCTGTCCTGTCTTTCTGGATTTTACACTTTTTTCAGATGGCCCTTTTGACCGGGAGGAAGTGAGACTTCATTGTAGTGCAGATTTCCTTTGCAAGCTTGCTTGGTTGGCCAAAAAGGGCGTATGCGTTTTTTCCTGAATATATTCAGGAAAAAACGCATACGCCCTTTTTGGCCAAGTGCATCATTGTGGACGTTCTGCCTCTTTTCCTATGCTTTCAATGCAATTCCAGTCTGCCTCCTGAAATCGGTTTCCTGCAATTCTGCCCCGCTTTCAAGTCCTCTTGGCAGCCTTACTTCAGTATATTTTTGGACGATAGCTGTCATTTATAACTCTGCAGGTTTGTGAATTACAGTGCCCCTGAGCTCCTTTCTTCAACTCGCTTTCTTTTGAGCTGGCCGCAACACCGCAGGATGGCTTCAGGCCCTAATCTGGTTCCGGCACGGCACGCTGAGCCTTTGGTTAATTCCTCTTCCTGGTGGGAAATGAGAGTTAAATTTGCCCGTCCAGACACCTTCCAGCTAGTCTCTCATTGGTTCTCGCTATTCCTGTTCATCTTCCGCAGAAATTGCAAACTGGGCCAAACAGGAGGTTAAAGGGACTGACTCTCCAAGTCGGGAGGGTGTTAGTAAAGCGTCTGGAATGTTGCACCCGAGTACCAGGGTACGAAAACTGAGACATATTTGAACACGTCTCCCGATCACATGGTTGATCATACTCTAGGTTCCACATGCATGTTTTAGCTGAAGGAAGAATACCTTAAACCTGGGTAGTTGAAACCCGTGGAATGGGTACCATGCAATATGACTTCAAAGCGTCTTCATTTGCTCACCGAACCTCTCCAATCCTATCACTGCTGCATTTATGCCCCTGTACACATGCTTGATTCTCTTTCGGAGACATAGCAATCCATAGGTTTTAAGATACTTACTAGTCAGGTACATTCTTAGGCATTTAATATGCGGTGTTGAGTCCATTTCGTTGAGCAAGGAGTAGCTCTTGTCTATTCCATATTTGGCTTAAGGAACTTTATCTGTGCTCATTTCAATCTCTGGTTTTATGCAGCACCCCAACTCACCTTTCCCCTTAAGCAAGCATAAGTTGGTTTTCTAAATTTGAGACCCTGTTCTGTTCTGTAATTCAGTTCCTGTGTAGCCAAGTTTACATTCCGTGTATTACTGATATCTTATGATGTTTCTTTTTCTGTGTGACTTATTTCAGTTAGAATCATCATACCTGAATCCACTCATTGTGCTGCTAAGGGCCTGATGACATAGATTTCATTGCTGAGTGATATTGCTTTGTAAGTAAATACCACAACTTCTTTATCCATTTTTCACTTTCTGCGATGTTGAACTTGTACGGTAAACGAGGTTCTTGTAAACAGAGGCGTCCCAAACTTTGGGGTGGCTGTGTCTTTTTGATTTTAATTTCCCTAAGCTATAGGACCATAAGTGGAAGTGCCCTAGGCTCTGTTGCTTTGTTTTTTAGATGTTTCAGGAAACACCATACACTTCTCCCGAGTGTCTGTTGGCAATTTACACCCCGCCCATCAGCATAACAAGGCTCCCAGTTCTCCATGGCCTGTCCTGCCTTTCTGGATTTTACACTTTTTTCAGATGGCCCTTTTGACCGGGGGGAAGTGAGACTTCATTGTAGTGCAGATTTCCTTTGCAAGCTTGCTTGGTTGGCCAAAAAGGGCGTATGCGTTTTTTCCTGAATATATTCAGGAAAAAACGCATACGCCCTTTTTGGCCAAGTGCATCATTGTGGACGTTCTGCCTCTTTTCCTATGCTTTCAATGCAATTCCAGTCTACCTCCTGAAATCGGTTTCCTGCAATTCTGCCCCGCTTTCAAGTCCTCTTGGCAGCCTTACTTCAGTATATTTTTGGACGATAGCTGTCATTTATAACTCTGCAGGTTTGTGAATTACAGTGCCCCTGAGCTCCTTTCTTCAACTCGCTTTCTTGTGACCTGGCCGCAACACCGCAGGATGGCTTCAGGCCCTAATCTGGTTCCAGCACGGCACGCTGAGCCTTTGGTTAATTCCTCTTCCTGGTGGGAAATGAGAGTTAAATTTGCCCGTCCAGACACCTCCAGCTAGTCTCTCATTGGTTCTCACTATTCCTGTTCATCTTCCGCAGAAATTGCAAACTGGGCCAAACAGGAGGTTAAAGGGACTGACTCTCCAAGTCGGGAGGGTGTTAGTAAAGCGTCTGGAATGTTGCACCCGAGTACCAGGGTACGAAAACTGAGACATATTTGAACACGTCTCCCGATCACATGGTTGATCATACTCTAGGTTCCACATGCATGTTTTAGCTGAAGGAAGAATACCTTAAACCTGGGTAGTTGAAACCCGTGGAATGGGTACCATGCAATATGACTTCAAAGGGTCTTCATTTGCTCACCGAACCTCTCCAATCCTATCACTGCTGCGTTTATGCCCCTGTACACATGCTTGATTCTCTTTCGGAGACATAGCAATCCATAGGTTTTAAGATACTTACTAGTCAGGTACATTCTTAGGCATTTAATATGCGGTGTTGAGTCCATTTCGTTGAGCAAGGAGTAGCTCTTGTCTATTCCATATTTGGCTTAAGGAACTTTATCTGTGTTCATTTCAATCTCTGGTTTTATGCAGCACCCCAACTCACCTTTCCCCTTAAGCAAGCATAAGTTGGTTTTCTAAATTTGAGACCCTGTTCTGTTCTGTAATTCAGTTCCTGTGTAGCCAAGTTTACATTCCGTGTATTACTGATATCTTATGATGGTTCTTTTTCTGTGTGACTTATTTCAGTTAGAATCATCATACCTGAATCCACTCATTGTGCTGCTAAGGGCCTGATGACATAGATTTCATTGCTGAGTGATATTGCTTTGTAAGTAAATACCACAACTTCTTTATCCATTTTTCACTTTCTGCGATGTTGAACTTGTACGGTAAACGAGGTTCTTGTAAACAGAGGCGTCCCAAACTTTGGGGTGGCTGTGTCTTTTTGATTTTAATTTCCCTAAGCTATAGGACCATAAGTGGAAGTGCCCTAGGCTCTGTTGCTTTGTTTTTTAGATGTTTCAGGAAACACCATACACTTCTCCCGAGTGTCTGTTGGCAATTTACATCCCGCCCATCAGCATAACAAGGCTCCCAGTTCTCCATGGCCTGTCCTGCCTTTCTGGATTTTACACTTTTTTCAGATGGCCCTTTTGACCGGGGGGAAGTGAGACTTCATTGTAGTGCAGATTTCCTTTGCAAGCTTGCTTGGTTGGCCAAAAAGGGCGTATGCGTTTTTTCCTGAATATATTCAGGAAAAAACGCATACGCCCTTTTTGGCCAAGTGCATCATTGTGGACGTTCTGCCTCTTTTCCTATGCTTTCAATGCAATTCCAGTCTACCTCCTGAAATCGGTTTCCTGCAATTCTGCCCCGCTTTCAAGTCCTCTTGGCAGCCTTACTTCAGTATATTTTTGGACGATAGCTGTCATTTATAAGTCTGCAGGTTTGTGAATTACAGTGCCCCTGAGCTCCTTTCTTCAACTCGCTTTCTTTTGAGCTGGCCGCAACACCGCAGGATGGCTTCAGGCCCTAATCTGGTTCCGGCAGGGCACGCTGAGCCTTTGGTTAATTCCTCTTCCTGGTGGGAAATGAGAGTTAAATTTGCCCGTCCAGACACCTCCAGCTAGTCTCTCATTGGTTCTCGCTATTCCTGTTCATCTTCCGCAGAAATTGCAAACTGGGCCAAACAGGAGGTTAAAGGGACTGACTCTCCAAGTCGGGAGGGTGTTAGTAAAGCGTCTGGAATGTTGCACCCGAGTACCAGGGTACGAAAACTGAGACATATTTGAACACGTCTCCCGATCACATGGTTGATCATACTCTAGGTTCCACATGCATGTTTTAGCTGAAGGAAGAATACCTTAAACCTGGGTAGTTGAAACCCGTGGAATGGGTACCATGCAATATGACTTCAAAGGGTCTTCATTTGCTCACCGAACCTCTCCAATCCTATCACTGCTGCGTTTATGCCCCTGTACACATGCTTGATTCTCTTTCGGAGACATAGCAATCCATAGGTTTTAAGATACTTACTAGTCAGGTACATTCTTAGGCATTTAATATGCGGTGTTGAGTCCATTTCGTTGAGCAAGGAGTAGCTCTTGTCTATTCCATATTTGGCTTAAGGAACTTTATCTGTGCTCATTTCAATCTCTGGTTTTATGCAGCACCCCAACTCACCTTTCCCCTTAAGCAAGCATAAGTTGGTTTTCTAAATTTGAGACCCTGTTCTGTTCTGTAATTCAGTTCCTGTGTAGCCAAGTTTACATTCCGTGTATTACTGATATCTTATGATGTTTCTTTTTCTGTGTGACTTATTTCAGTTAGAATCATCATACCTGAATCCACTCATTGTGCTGCTAAGGGCCTGATGACATAGATTTCATTGCTGAGTGATATTGCTTTGTAAGTAAATACCACAACTTCTTTATCCATTTTTCACTTTCTGCGATGTTGAACTTGTACTGTAAACGAGGTTCTTGTAAACAGAGGCGTCCCAAACTTTGGGGTGGCTGTGTCTTTTTGATTTTAATTTCCCTAAGCTATAGGACCATAAGTGGAAGTGCCCTAGGCTCTGTTGCTTTGTTTTTTAGATGTTTCAGGAAACACCATACACTTCTCCCGAGTGTCTGTTGGCAATTTACATCCCGCCCATCAGCATAACAAGGCTCCCAGTTCTCCATGGCCTGTCCTGCCTTTCTGGATTTTACACTTTTTTCAGATGGCCCTTTTGACCGGGGGGAAGTGAGACTTCATTGTAGTGCAGATTTCCTTTGCAAGCTTGCTTGGTTGGCCAAAAAGGGCGTATGCGTTTTTTCCTGAATATATTCAGGAAAAAACGCATACGCCCTTTTTGGCCAAGTGCATCATTGTGGACGTTCTGCCTCTTTTCCTATGCTTTCAATGCAATTCCAGTCTACCTCCTGAAATCGGTTTCCTGCAATTCTGCCCCGCTTTCAAGTCCTCTTGGCAGCCTTACTTCAGTATATTTTTGGACGATAGCTGTCATTTATAACTCTGCAGGTTTGTGAATTACAGTGCCCCTGAGCTCCTTTCTTCAACTCGCTTTCTTGTGACCTGGCCGCAACACCGCAGGATGGCTTCAGGCCCTAATCTGGTTCCGGCACGGCACGCTGAGCCTTTGGTTAATTCCTCTTCCTGGTGGGAAATGAGAGTTAAATTTGCCCGTCCAGACACCTCCAGCTAGTCTCTCATTGGTTCTCGCTATTCCTGTTCATCTTCCGCAGAAATTGCAAACTGGGCCAAACAGGAGGTTAAAGGGACTGACTCTCCAAGTCGGGAGGGTGTTAGTAAAGCGTCTGGAATGTTGCACCCGAGTACCAGGGTACGAAAACTGAGACATATTTGAACACGTCTCCCGATCACATGGTTGATCATACTCTAGGTTCCACATGCATGTTTTAGCTGAAGGAAGAATACCTTAAACCTGGGTAGTTGAAACCCGTGGAATGGGTACCATGCAATATGACTTCAAAGGGTCTTCATTTGCTCACCGAACCTCTCCAATCCTATCACTGCTGCGTTTATGCCCCTGTACACATGCTTGATTCTCTTTCGGAGACATAGCAATCCATAGGTTTTAAGATACTTACTAGTCAGGTACATTCTTAGGCATTTAATATGCGGTGTTGAGTCCATTTCGTTGAGCAAGGAGTAGCTCTTGTCTATTCCATATTTGGCTTAAGGAACTTTATCTGTGTTCATTTCAATCTCTGGTTTTATGCAGCACCCCAACTCACCTTTCCCCTTAAGCAAGCATAAGTTGGTTTTCTAAATTTGAGACCCTGTTCTGTTCTGTAATTCAGTTCCTGTGTAGCCAAGTTTACATTCCGTGTATTACTGATATCTTATGATGGTTCTTTTTCTGTGTGACTTATTTCAGTTAGAATCATCATACCTGAATCCACTCATTGTGCTGCTAAGGGCCTGATGACATAGATTTCATTGCTGAGTGATATTGCTTTGTAAGTAAATACCACAACTTCTTTATCCATTTTTCACTTTCTGCGATGTTGAACTTGTACGGTAAACGAGGTTCTTGTAAACAGAGGCGTCCCAAACTTTGGGGTGGCTGTGTCTTTTTGATTTTAATTTCCCTAAGCTATAGGACCATAAGTGGAAGTGCCCTAGGCTCTGTTGCTTTGTTTTTTAGATGTTTCAGGAAACACCATACACTTCTCCCGAGTGTCTGTTGGCAATTTACATCCCGCCCATCAGCATAACAAGGCTCCCAGTTCTCCATGGCCTGTCCTGCCTTTCTGGATTTTACACTTTTTTCAGATGGCCCTTTTGACCGGGGGGAAGTGAGACTTCATTGTAGTGCAGATTTCCTTTGCAAGCTTGCTTGGTTGGCCAAAAAGGGCGTATGCGTTTTTTCCTGAATATATTCAGGAAAAAACGCATACGCCCTTTTTGGCCAAGTGCATCATTGTGGACGTTCTGCCTCTTTTCCTATGCTTTCAATGCAATTCCAGTCTACCTCCTGAAATCGGTTTCCTGCAATTCTGCCCCGCTTTCAAGTCCTCTTGGCAGCCTTACTTCAGTATATTTTTGGACGATAGCTGTCATTTATAAGTCTGCAGGTTTGTGAATTACAGTGCCCCTGAGCTCCTTTCTTCAACTCGCTTTCTTTTGAGCTGGCCGCAACACCGCAGGATGGCTTCAGGCCCTAATCTGGTTCCGGCAGGGCACGCTGAGCCTTTGGTTAATTCCTCTTCCTGGTGGGAAATGAGAGTTAAATTTGCCCGTCCAGACACCTCCAGCTAGTCTCTCATTGGTTCTCGCTATTCCTGTTCATCTTCCGCAGAAATTGCAAACTGGGCCAAACAGGAGGTTAAAGGGACTGACTCTCCAAGTCGGGAGGGTGTTAGTAAAGCGTCTGGAATGTTGCACCCGAGTACCAGGGTACGAAAACTGAGACATATTTGAACACGTCTCCCGATCACATGGTTGATCATACTCTAGGTTCCACATGCATGTTTTAGCTGAAGGAAGAATACCTTAAACCTGGGTAGTTGAAACCCGTGGAATGGGTACCATGCAATATGACTTCAAAGGGTCTTCATTTGCTCACCGAACCTCTCCAATCCTATCACTGCTGCGTTTATGCCCCTGTACACATGCTTGATTCTCTTTCGGAGACATAGCAATCCATAGGTTTTAAGATACTTACTAGTCAGGTACATTCTTAGGCATTTAATATGCGGTGTTGAGTCCATTTCGTTGAGCAAGGAGTAGCTCTTGTCTATTCCATATTTGGCTTAAGGAACTTTATCTGTGCTCATTTCAATCTCTGGTTTTATGCAGCACCCCAACTCACCTTTACCCTTAAGCAAGCATAAGTTGGTTTTCTAAATTTGAGACCCTGTTCTGTTCTGTAATTCAGTTCCTGTGTAGCCAAGTTTACATTCCGTGTATTACTGATATCTTATGATGTTTCTTTTTCTGTGTGACTTATTTCAGTTAGAATCATCATACCTGAATCCACTCATTGTGCTGCTAAGGGCCTGATGACATAGATTTCATTGCTGAGTGATATTGCTTTGTAAGTAAATACCACAACTTCTTTATCCATTTTTCACTTTCTGCGATGTTGAACTTGTACTGTAAACGAGGTTCTTGTAAACAGAGGCGTCCCAAACTTTGGGGTGGCTGTGTCTTTTTGATTTTAATTTCCCTAAGCTATAGGACCATAAGTGGAAGTGCCCTAGGCTCTGTTGCTTTGTTTTTTAGATGTTTCAGGAAACACCATACACTTCTCCCGAGTGTCTGCTGGCAATTTTCATCCCGCCCATCAGCATAACAAGGCTCCCAGTTCTCCATGGCCTGTCCTGTCTTTCTGGATTTTACACTTTTTTCAGATGGCCCTTTTGACCGGGGGGAAGTGAGACTTCATTGTAGTGCAGATTTCCTTTGCAAGCTTGCTTGGTTGGCCAAAAAGGGCGTATGCGTTTTTTCCTGAATATATTCAGGAAAAAACGCATACGCACTTTTTGGCCAAGTGCATCATTGTGGACGTTCTGCCTCTTTTCCTATGCTTTCAATGCAATTCCAGTCTACCTCCTGAAATCGGTTTCCTGCAATTCTGCCCCGCTTTCAAGTCCTCTTGGCAGCCTTACTTCAGTATATTTTTGGACGATAGCTGTCATTTATAACTCTGCAGGTTTGTGAATTACAGTGCCCCTGAGCTCCTTTCTTCAACTCGCTTTCTTTTGAGCTGGCCGCAACACCGCAGGATGGCTTCAGGCCCTAATCTGGTTCCGGCACGGCACGCTGAGCCTTTGGTTAATTCCTCTTCCTGGTGGGAAATGAGAGTTAAATTTGCCCGTCCAGACACCTCCAGCTAGTCTCTCATTGGTTCTCACTATTCCTGTTCATCTTCCGCAGAAATTGCAAACTGGGCCAAACAGGAGGTTAAAGGGACTGACTCTCCAAGTCGGGAGGGTGTTAGTAAAGCGTCTGGAATGTTGCACCCGAGTACCAGGGTACGAAAACTGAGACATATTTGAACACGTCTCCCGATCACATGGTTGATCATACTCTAGGTTCCACATGCATGTTTTAGCTGAAGGAAGAATACCTTAAACCTGGGTAGTTGAAACCCGTGGAATGGGTACCATGCAATATGACTTCAAAGGGTCTTCATTTGCTCACCGAACCTCTCCAATCCTATCACTGCTGCGTTTATGCCCCTGTACACATGCTTGATTCTCTTTCGGAGACATAGCAATCCATAGGTTTTAAGATACTTACTAGTCAGGTACATTCTTAGGCATTTAATATGCGGTGTTGAGTCCATTTCGTTGAGCAAGGAGTAGCTCTTGTCTATTCCATATTTGGCTTAAGGAACTTTATCTGTGCTCATTTCAATCTCTGGTTTTATGCAGCACCCCAACTCACCTTTACCCTTAAGCAAGCATAAGTTGGTTTTCTAAATTTGAGACCCTGTTCTGTTCTGTAATTCAGTTCCTGTGTAGCCAAGTTTACATTCCGTGTATTACTGATATCTTATGATGTTTCTTTTTCTGTGTGACTTATTTCAGTTAGAATCATCATACCTGAATCCACTCATTGTGCTGCTAAGGGCCTGATGACATAGATTTCATTGCTGAGTGATATTGCTTTGTAAGTAAATACCACAACTTCTTTATCCATTTTTCACTTTCTGCGATGTTGAACTTGTACTGTAAACGAGGTTCTTGTAAACAGAGGCGTCCCAAACTTTGGGGTGGCTGTGTCTTTTTGATTTTAATTTCCCTAAGCTATAGGACCATAAGTGGAAGTGCCCTAGGCTCTGTTGCTTTGTTTTTTAGATGTTTCAGGAAACACCATACACTTCTCCCGAGTGTCTGTTGGCAATTTACATCCCGCCCATCAGCATAACAAGGCTCCCAGTTCTCCATGGCCTGTCCTGCCTTTCTGGATTTTACACTTTTTTCAGATGGCCCTTTTGACCGGGGGGAAGTGAGACTTCATTGTAGTGCAGATTTCCTTTGCAAGCTTGCTTGGTTGGCCAAAAAGGGCGTATGCGTTTTTTCCTGAATATATTCAGGAAAAAACGCATACGCCCTTTTTGGCCAAGTGCATCATTGTGGACGTTCTGCCTCTTTTCCTATGCTTTCAATGCAATTCCAGTCTACCTCCTGAAATCGGTTTCCTGCAATTCTGCCCCGCTTTCAAGTCCTCTTGGCAGCCTTACTTCAGTATATTTTTGGACGATAGCTGTCATTTATAAGTCTGCAGGTTTGTGAATTACAGTGCCCCTGAGCTCCTTTCTTCAACTCGCTTTCTTTTGAGCTGGCCGCAACACCGCAGGATGGCTTCAGGCCCTAATCTGGTTCCGGCACGGCACGCTGAGCCTTTGGTTAATTCCTCTTCCTGGTGGGAAATGAGAGTTTAATTTGCCCGTCCAGACACCTCCAGCTAGTCTCTCATTGGTTCTCGCTATTCCTGTTCATCTTCCGCAGAAATTGCAAACTGGGCCAAACAGGAGGTTAAAGGGACTGACTCTCCAAGTCGGGAGGGTGTTAGTAAAGCGTCTGGAATGTTGCACCCGAGTACCAGGGTACGAAAACTGAGACATATTTGAACACGTCTCCCGATCACATGGTTGATCATACTCTAGGTTCCACATGCATGTTTTAGCTGAAGGAAGAATACCTTAAACCTGGGTAGTTGAAACCCGTGGAATGGGTACCATGCAATATGACTTCAAAGGGTCTTCATTTGCTCACCGAACCTCTCCAATCCTATCACTGCTGCGTTTATGCCCCTGTACACATGCTTGATTCTCTTTCGGAGACATAGCAATCCATAGGTTTTAAGATACTTACTAGTCAGGTACATTCTTAGGCATTTAATATGCGGTGTTGAGTCCATTTCGTTGAGCAAGGAGTAGCTCTTGTCTATTCCATATTTGGCTTAAGGAACTTTATCTGTGCTCATTTCAATCTCTGGTTTTATGCAGCACCCCAACTCACCTTTCCCCTTAAGCAAGCATAAGTTGGTTTTCTAAATTTGAGACCCTGTTCTGTTCTGTAATTCAGTTCCTGTGTAGCCAAGTTTACATTCCGTGTATTACTGATATCTTATGATGGTTCTTTTTCTGTGTGACTTATTTCAGTTAGAATCATCATACCTGAATCCACTCATTGTGCTGCTAAGGGCCTGATGACATAGATTTCATTGCTGAGTGATATTGCTTTGTAAGTAAATACCACAACTTCTTTATCCATTTTTCACTTTCTGCGATGTTGAACTTGTACGGTAAACGAGGTTCTTGTAAACAGAGGCGTCCCAAACTTTGGGGTGGCTGTGTCTTTTTGATTTTAATTTCCCTAAGCTATAGGACCATAAGTGGAAGTGCCCTAGGCTCTGTTGCTTTGTTTTTTAGATGTTTCAGGAAACACCATACACTTCTCCCGAGTGTCTGTTGGCAATTTACATCCCGCCCATCAGCATAACAAGGCTCCCAGTTCTCCATGGCCTGTCCTGCCTTTCTGGATTTTACACTTTTTTCAGATGGCCCTTTTGACCGGGGGGAAGTGAGACTTCATTGTAGTGCAGATTTCCTTTGCAAGCTTGCTTGGTTGGCCAAAAAGGGCGTATGCGTTTTTTCCTGAATATATTCAGGAAAAAACGCATACGCCCTTTTTGGCCAAGTGCATCATTGTGGACGTTCTGCCTCTTTTCCTATGCTTTCAATGCAATTCCAGTCTACCTCCTGAAATCGGTTTCCTGCAATTCTGCCCCGCTTTCAAGTCCTCTTGGCAGCCTTACTTCAGTATATTTTTGGATGATAGCTGTCATTTATAACTCTGCAGGTTTGTGAATTACAGTGCCCCTGAGCTCCTTTCTTCAACTCGCTTTCTTTTGAGCTGGCCGCAACACCGCAGGATGGCTTCAGGCCCTAATCTGGTTCCGGCACGGCACGCTGAGCCTTTGGTTAATTCCTCTTCCTGGTGGGAAATGAGAGTTAAATTTGCCCGTCCAGACACCTCCAGCTAGTCTCTCATTGGTTCTCGCTATTCCTGTTCATCTTCCGCAGAAATTGCAAACTGGGCCAAACAGGAGGTTAAAGGGACTGACTCTCCAAGTCGGGAGGGTGTTAGTAAAGCGTCTGGAATGTTGCACCCGAGTACCAGGGTACGAAAACTGAGACATATTTGAACACGTCTCCCGATCACATGGTTGATCATACTCTAGGTTCCACATGCATGTTTTAGCTGAAGGAAGAATACCTTAAACCTGGGTAGTTGAAACCCGTGGAATGGGTACCATGCAATATGACTTCAAAGGGTCTTCATTTGCTCACCAAACCTCTCCAATCCTATCACTGCTGCGTTTATGCCCCTGTACACATGCTTGATTCTCTTTCGGAGACATAGCAATCCATAGGTTTTAAGATACTTACTAGTCAGGTACATTCTTAGGCATTTAATATGCGGTGTTGAGTCCATTTCGTTGAGCAAGGAGTAGCTCTTGTCTATTCCATATTTGGCTTAAGGAACTTTATCTGTGCTCATTTCAATCTCTGGTTTTATGCAGCACCCCAACTCACCTTTCCCCTTAAGCAAGCATAAGTTGGTTTTCTAAATTTGAGACCCTGTTCTGTTCTGTAATTCAGTTCCTGTGTAGCCAAGTTTACATTCCGTGTATTACTGATATCTTATGATGTTTCTTTTTCTGTGTGACTTATTTCAGTTAGAATCATCATACCTGAATCCACTCATTGTGCTGCTAAGGGCCTGATGACATAGATTTCATTGCTGAGTGATATTGCTTTGTAAGTAAATACCACAACTTCTTTATCCATTTTTCACTTTCTGCGATGTTGAACTTGTACGGTAAACGAGGTTCTTGTAAACAGAGGCGTCCCAAACTTTGGGGTGGCTGTGTCTTTTTGATTTTAATTTCCCTAAGCTATAGGACCATAAGTGGAAGTGCCCTAGGCTCTGTTGCTTTGTTTTTTAGATGTTTCAGGAAACACCATACACTTCTCCCGAGTGTCTGTTGGCAATTTACATCCCGCCCATCAGCATAACAAGGCTCCCAGTTCTCCATGGCCTGTCCTGCCTTTCTGGATTTTACACTTTTTTCAGATGGCCCTTTTGACCGGGGGGAAGGGAGACTTCATTGTAGTGCAGATTTCCTTTGCAAGCTTGCTTGGTTGGCCAAAAAGGGCGTATGCGTTTTTTCCTGAATATATTCAGGAAAAAACGCATACGCCCTTTTTGGCCAAGTGCATCATTGTGGACGTTCTGCCTCTTTTCCTATGCTTTCAATGCAATTCCAGTCTGCCTCCTGAAATCGGTTTCCTGCAATTCTGCCCCGCTTTCAAGTCCTCTTGGCAGCCTTACTTCAGTATATTTTTGGACGATAGCTGTCATTTATAACTCTGCAGGTTTGTGAATTACAGTGCCCCTGAGCTCCTTTCTTCAACTCGCTTTCTTTTGAGCTGGCCGCAACACCGCAGGATGGCTTCAGGCCCTAATCTGGTTCCGGCACGGCACGCTGAGCCTTTGGTTAATTCCTCTTCCTGGTGGGAAATGAGAGTTAAATTTGCCCGTCCAGACACCTCCAGCTAGTCTCTCATTGGTTCTCGCTATTCCTGTTCATCTTCCGCAGAAATTGCAAACTGGGCCAAACAGGAGGTTAAAGGGACTGACTCTCCAAGTCGGGAGGGTGTTAGTAAAGCGTCTGGAATGTTGCACCCGAGTACCAGGGTACGAAAACTGAGACATATTTGAACACGTCTCCCGATCACATGGTTGATCATACTCTAGGTTCCACATGCATGTTTTAGCTGAAGGAAGAATACCTTAAACCTGGGTAGTTGAAACCCGTGGAATGGGTACCATGCAATATGACTTCAAAGGGTCTTCATTTGCTCACCGAACCTCTCCAATCCTATCACTGCTGCGTTTATGCCCCTGTACACATGCTTGATTCTCTTTCGGAGACATAGCAATCCATAGGTTTTAAGATACTTACTAGTCAGGTACATTCTTAGGCATTTAATATGCGGTGTTGAGTCCATTTCGTTGAGCAAGGAGTAGCTCTTGTCTATTCCATATTTGGCTTAAGGAACTTTATCTGTGCTCATTTCAATCTCTGGTTTTATGCAGCACCCCAACTCACCTTTCCCCTTAAGCAAGCATAAGTTGGTTTTCTAAATTTGAGACCCTGTTCTGTTCTGTAATTCAGTTCCTGTGTAGCCAAGTTTACATTCCGTGTATTACTGATATCTTATGATGTTTCTTTTTCTGTGTGACTTATTTCAGTTAGAATCATCATACCTGAATCCACTCATTGTGCTGCTAAGGGCCTGATGACATAGATTTCATTGCTGAGTGATATTGCTTTGTAAGTAAATACCACAACTTCTTTATCCATTTTTCACTTTCTGCGATGTTGAACTTGTACGGTAAACGAGGTTCTTGTAAACAGAGGCGTCCCAAACTTTGGGGTGGCTGTGTCTTTTTGATTTTAATTTCCCTAAGCTATAGGACCATAAGTGGAAGTGCCCTAGGCTCTGTTGCTTTGTTTTTTAGATGTTTCAGGAAACACCATACACTTCTCCCGAGTGTCTGTTGGCAATTTACATCCCGCCCATCAGCATAACAAGGCTCCCAGTTCTCCATGGCCTGTCCTGCCTTTCTGGATTTTACACTTTTTTCAGATGGCCCTTTTGACCGGGGGGAAGTGAGACTTCATTGTAGTGTAGATTTCCTTTGCAAGCTTGCTTGGTTGGCCAAAAAGGGCGTATGCGTTTTTTCCTGAATATATTCAGGAAAAAACGCATACGCCCTTTTTGGCCAAGTGCATCATTGTGGACGTTCTGCCTCTTTTCCTATGCTTTCAATGCAATTCCAGTCTGCCTCCTGAAATCGGTTTCCTGCAATTCTGCCCCGCTTTCAAGTCCTCTTGGCAGCCTTACTTCAGTATATTTTTGGACGATAGCTGTCATTTATAACTCTGCAGGTTTGTGAATTACAGTGCCCCTGAGCTCCTTTCTTCAACTCGCTTTCTTTTGAGCTGGCCGCAACACCGCAGGATGGCTTCAGGCCCTAATCTGGTTCCGGCACGGCACGCTGAGCCTTTGGTTAATTCCTCTTCCTGGTGGGAAATGAGAGTTAAATTTGCCCGTCCAGACACCTCCAGCTAGTCTCTCATTGGTTCTCGCTATTCCTGTTCATCTTCCGCAGAAATTGCAAACTGGGCCAAACAGGAGGTTAAAGGGACTGACTCTCCAAGTTGGGAGGGTGTTAGTAAAGCGTCTGGAATGTTGCACCCGAGTACCAGGGTACGAAAACTGAGACATATTTGAACACGTCTCCCGATCACATGGTTGATCATACTCTAGGTTCCACATGCATGTTTTAGCTGAAGGAAGAATACCTTAAACCTGGGTAGTTGAAACCCGTGGAATGGGTACCATGCAATATGACTTCAAAGGGTCTTCATTTGCTCACCGAACCTCTCCAATCCTATCACTGCTGCGTTTATGCCCCTGTACACATGCTTGATTCTCTTTCGGAGACATAGCAATCCATAGGTTTTAAGATACTTACTAGTCAGGTACATTCTTAGGCATTTAATATGCGGTGTTGAGTCCATTTCGTTGAGCAAGGAGTAGCTCTTGTCTATTCCATATTTGGCTTAAGGAACTTTATCTGTGCTCATTTCAATCTCTGGTTTTATGCAGCACCCCAACTCACCTTTCCCCTTAAGCAAGCATAAGTTGGTTTTCTAAATTTGAGACCCTGTTCTGTTCTGTAATTCAGTTCCTGTGTAGCCAAGTTTACATTCCGTGTATTACTGATATCTTATGATGGTTCTTTTTCTGTGTGACTTATTTCAGTTAGAATCATCATACCTGAATCCACTCATTGTGCTGCTAAGGGCCTGATGACATAGATTTCATTGCTGAGTGATATTGCTTTGTAAGTAAATACCACAACTTCTTTATCCATTTGTCACTTTCTGCGATGTTGAACTTGTACTGTAAACGAGGTTCTTGTAAACAGAGGCGTCCCAAACTTTGGGGTGGCTGTGTCTTTTTTATTTTAATTTCCCTAAGCTATAGGACCATAAGTGGAAGTGCCCTAGGCTCTGTTGCTTTGTTTTTTAGATGTTTCAGGAAACACCATACACTTCTCCCGAGTGTCTGCTGGCAATTTTCATCCCGCCCATCAGCATAACAAGGCTCCCAGTTCTCCATGGCCTGTCCTGTCTTTCTGGATTTTACACTTTTTTCAGATGGCCCTTTTGACCGGGGGGAAGTGAGACTTCATTGTAGTGCAGATTTCCTTTGCAAGCTTGCTTGGTTGGCCAAAAAGGGCGTATGCGTTTTTTCCTGAATATATTCAGGAAAAAACGCATACGCCCTTTTTGGCCAAGTGCATCATTGTGGACGTTCTGCCTCTTTTCCTATGCTTTCAATGCAATTCCAGTCTACCTCCTGAAATCGGTTTCCTGCAATTCTGCCCCGCTTTCAAGTCCTCTTGGCAGCCTTACTTCAGTATATTTTTGGACGATAGCTGTCATTTATAACTCTGCAGGTTTGTGAATTACAGTGCCCCTGAGCTCCTTTCTTCAACTCGCTTTCTTTTGAGCTGGCCGCAACACTGCAGGATGGCTTCAGGCCCTAATCTGGTTGCGGCACGGCACGCTGAGCCTTTGGTTAATTCCTCTTCCTGGTGGGAAATGAGAGTTAAATTTGCCCGTCCAGACACCTCCAGCTAGTCTCTCATTGGTTCTCGCTATTCCTGTTCATCTTCCGCAGAAATTGCAAACTGGGCCAAACAGGAGGTTAAAGGGACTGACTCTCCAAGTCGGGAGGGTGTTAGTAAAGCGTCTGGAATGTTGCACCCGAGTACCAGGGTACGAAAACTGAGACATATTTGAACACGTCTCCCGATCACATGGTTGATCATACTCTAGGTTCCACATGCATGTTTTAGCTGAAGGAAGAATACCTTAAACCTGGGTAGTTGAAACCCGTGGAATGGGTACCATGCAATATGACTTCAAAGGGTCTTCATTTGCTCACCGAACCTCTCCAATCCTATCACTGCTGCGTTTATGCCCCTGTACACATGCTTGATTCTCTTTCGGAGACATAGCAATCCATAGGTTTTAAGATACTTACTAGTCAGGTACATTCTTAGGCATTTAATATGCGGTGTTGAGTCCATTTCGTTGAGCAAGGAGTAGCTCTTGTCTATTCCATATTTGGCTTAAGGAACTTTATCTGTGCTCATTTCAATCTCTGGTTTTATGCAGCACCCCAACTCACCTTTCCCCTTAAGCAAGCATAAGTTGGTTTTCTAAATTTGAGACCCTGTTCTGTTCTGTAATTCAGTTCCTGTGTAGCCAAGTTTACATTCCGTGTATTACTGATATCTTATGATGGTTCTTTTTCTGTGTGACTTATTTCAGTTAGAATCATCATACCTGAATCCACTCATTGTGCTGCTAAGGGCCTGATGACATAGATTTCATTGCTGAGTGATATTGCTTTGTAAGTAAATACCACAACTTCTTTATCCATTTTTCACTTTCTGCGATGTTGAACTTGTACGGTAAACGAGGTTCTTGTAAACAGAGGCGTCCCAAACTTTGGGGTGGCTGTGTCTTTTTGATTTTAATTTCCCTAAGCTATAGGACCATAAGTGGAAGTGCCCTAGGCTCTGTTGCTTTGTTTTTTAGATGTTTCAGGAAACACCATACACTTCTCCCGAGTGTCTGCTGGCAATTTTCATCCCGCCCATCAGCATAACAAGGCTCCCAGTTCTCCATGGCCTGTCCTGTCTTTCTGGATTTTACACTTTTTTCAGATGGCCCTTTTGACCGGGGGGAAGTGAGACTTCATTGTAGTGCAGATTTCCTTTGCAAGCTTGCTTGGTTGGCCAAAAAGGGCGTATGCGTTTTTTCCTGAATATATTCAGGAAAAAACGCATACGCCCTTTTTGGCCAAGTGCATCATTGTGGACGTTCTGCCTCTTTTCCTATGCTTTCAATGCAATTCCAGTCTACCTCCTGAAATCGGTTTCCTGCAATTCTGCCCCGCTTTCAAGTCCTCTTGGCAGCCTTACTTCAGTATATTTTTGGACGATAGCTGTCATTTATAACTCTGCAGGTTTGTGAATTACAGTGCCCCTGAGCTCCTTTCTTCAACTCGCTTTCTTTTGAGCTGGCCGCAACACCGCAGGATGGCTTCAGGCCCTAATCTGGTTCCGGCACGGCACGCTGAGCCTTTGGTTAATTCCTCTTCCTGGTGGGAAATGAGAGTTAAATTTGCCCGTCCAGACACCTCCAGCTAGTCTCTCATTGGTTCTCGCTATTCCTGTTCATCTTCCGCAGAAATTGCAAACTGGGCCAAACAGGAGGTTAAAGGGACTGACTCTCCAAGTCGGGAGGGTGTTAGTAAAGCGTCTGGAATGTTGCACCCGAGTACCAGGGTACGAAAACTGAGACATATTTGAACACGTCTCCCGATCACATGGTTGATCATACTCTAGGTTCCACATGCATGTTTTAGCTGAAGGAAGAATACCTTAAACCTGGGTAGTTGAAACCCGTGGAATGGGTACCATGCAATATGACTTCAAAGGGTCTTCATTTGCTCACCGAACCTCTCCAATCCTATCACTGCTGCGTTTATGCCCCTGTACACATGCTTGATTCTCTTTCGGAGACATAGCAATCCATAGGTTTTAAGATACTTACTAGTCAGGTACATTCTTAGGCATTTAATATGCGGTGTTGAGTCCATTTCGTTGAGCAAGGAGTAGCTCTTGTCTATTCCATATTTGGCTTAAGGAACTTTATCTGTGCTCATTTCAATCTCTGGTTTTATGCAGCACCCCAACTCACCTTTCCCCTTAAGCAAGCATAAGTTGGTTTTCTAAATTTGAGACCCTGTTCTGTTCTGTAATTCAGTTCCTGTGTAGCCAAGTTTACATTCCGTGTATTACTGATATCTTATGATGTTTCTTTTTCTGTGTGACTTATTTCAGTTAGAATCATCATACCTGAATCCACTCATTGTGCTGCTAAGGGCCTGATGACATAGATTTCATTGCTGAGTGATATTGCTTTGTAAGTAAATACCACAACTTCTTTATCCATTTTTCACTTTCTGCGATGTTGAACTTGTACGGTAAACGAGGTTCTTGTAAACAGAGGCGTCCCAAACTTTGGGGTGGCTGTGTCTTTTTGATTTTAATTTCCCTAAGCTATAGGACCATAAGTGGAAGTGCCCTAGGCTCTGTTGCTTTGTTTTTTAGATGTTTCAGGAAACACCATACACTTCTCCCGAGTGTCTGTTGGCAATTTACATCCCGCCCATCAGCATAACAAGGCTCCCAGTTCTCCATGGCCTGTCCTGCCTTTCTGGATTTTACACTTTTTTCAGATGGCCCTTTTGACCGGGGGGAAGGGAGACTTCATTGTAGTGCAGATTTCCTTTGCAAGCTTGCTTGGTTGGCCAAAAAGGGCGTATGCGTTTTTTCCTGAATATATTCAGGAAAAAACGCATACGCCCTTTTTGGCCAAGTGCATCATTGTGGACGTTCTGCCTCTTTTCCTATGCTTTCAATGCAATTCCAGTCTACCTCCTGAAATCGGTTTCCTGCAATTCTGCCCCGCTTTCAAGTCCTCTTGGCAGCCTTACTTCAGTATATTTTTGGACGATAGCTGTCATTTATAACTCTGCAGGTTTGTGAATTACAGTGCCCCTGAGCTCCTTTCTTCAACTCGCTTTCTTTTGAGCTGGCCGCAACACCGCAGGATGGCTTCAGGCCCTAATCTGGTTCCGGCACGGCACGCTGAGCCTTTGGTTAATTCCTCTTCCTGGTGGGAAATGAGAGTTAAATTTGCCCGTCCAGACACCTCCAGCTAGTCTCTCATTGGTTCTCGCTATTCCTGTTCATCTTCCGCAGAAATTGCAAACTGGGCCAAACAGGAGGTTAAAGGGACTGACTCTCCAAGTCGGGAGGGTGTTAGTAAAGCGTCTGGAATGTTGCACCCGAGTACCAGGGTACGAAAACTGAGACATATTTGAACACGTCTCCCGATCACATGGTTGATCATACTCTAGGTTCCACATGCATGTTTTAGCTGAAGGAAGAATACCTTAAACCTGGGTAGTTGAAACCCGTGGAATGGGTACCATGCAATATGACTTCAAAGGGTCTTCATTTGCTCACCGAACCTCTCCAATCCTATCACTGCTGCGTTTATGCCCCTGTACACATGCTTGATTCTCTTTCGGAGACATAGCAATCCATAGGTTTTAAGATACTTACTAGTCAGGTACATTCTTAGGCATTTAATATGCGGTGTTGAGTCCATTTCGTTGAGCAAGGAGTAGCTCTTGTCTATTCCATATTTGGCTTAAGGAACTTTATCTGTGCTCATTTCAATCTCTGGTTTTATGCAGCACCCCAACTCACCTTTACCCTTAAGCAAGCATAAGTTGGTTTTCTAAATTTGAGACCCTGTTCTGTTCTGTAATTCAGTTCCTGTGTAGCCAAGTTTACATTCCGTGTATTACTGATATCTTATGATGTTTCTTTTTCTGTGTGACTTATTTCAGTTAGAATCATCATACCTGAATCCACTCATTGTGCTGCTAAGGGCCTGATGACATAGATTTCATTGCTGAGTGATATTGCTTTGTAAGTAAATACCACAACTTCTTTATCCATTTTTCACTTTCTGCGATGTTGAACTTGTACTGTAAACGAGGTTCTTGTAAACAGAGGCGTCCCAAACTTTGGGGTGGCTGTGTCTTTTTGATTTTAATTTCCCTAAGCTATAGGACCATAAGTGGAAGTGCCCTAGGCTCTGTTGCTTTGTTTTTTAGATGTTTCAGGAAACACCATACACTTCTCCCGAGTGTCTGTTGGCAATTTACATCCCGCCCATCAGCATAACAAGGCTCCCAGTTCTCCATGGCCTGTCCTGCCTTTCTGGATTTTACACTTTTTTCAGATGGCCCTTTTGACCGGGGGGAAGTGAGACTTCATTGTAGTGCAGATTTCCTTTGCAAGCTTGCTTGGTTGGCCAAAAAGGGCGTATGCGTTTTTTCCTGAATATATTCAGGAAAAAACGCATACGCCCTTTTTGGCCAAGTGCATCATTGTGGACGTTCTGCCTCTTTTCCTATGCTTTCAATGCAATTCCAGTCTACCTCCTGAAATCGGTTTCCTGCAATTCTGCCCCGCTTTCAAGTCCTCTTGGCAGCCTTACTTCAGTATATTTTTGGACGATAGCTGTCATTTATAAGTCTGCAGGTTTGTGAATTACAGTGCCCCTGAGCTCCTTTCTTCAACTCGCTTTCTTTTGAGCTGGCCGCAACACCGCAGGATGGCTTCAGGCCCTAATCTGGTTCCGGCACGGCACGCTGAGCCTTTGGTTAATTCCTCTTCCTGGTGGGAAATGAGAGTTAAATTTGCCCGTCCAGACACCTCCAGCTAGTCTCTCATTGGTTCTCGCTATTCCTGTTCATCTTCCGCAGAAATTGCAAACTGGGCCAAACAGGAGGTTAAAGGGACTGACTCTCCAAGTCGGGAGGGTGTTAGTAAAGCGTCTGGAATGTTGCACCCGAGTACCAGGGTACGAAAACTGAGACATATTTGAACACGTCTCCCGATCACATGGTTGATCATACTCTAGGTTCCACATGCATGTTTTAGCTGAAGGAAGAATACCTTAAACCTGGGTAGTTGAAACCCGTGGAATGGGTACCATGCAATATGACTTCAAAGGGTCTTCATTTGCTCACCGAACCTCTCCAATCCTATCACTGCTGCGTTTATGCCCCTGTACACATGCTTGATTCTCTTTCGGAGACATAGCAATCCATAGGTTTTAAGATACTTACTAGTCAGGTACATTCTTAGGCATTTAATATGCGGTGTTGAGTCCATTTCGTTGAGCAAGGAGTAGCTCTTGTCTATTCCATATTTGGCTTAAGGAACTTTATCTGTGCTCATTTCAATCTCTGGTTTTATGCAGCACCCCAACTCACCTTTCCCCTTAAGCAAGCATAAGTTGGTTTTCTAAATTTGAGACCCTGTTCTGTTCTGTAATTCAGTTCCTGTGTAGCCAAGTTTACATTCCGTGTATTACTGATATCTTATGATGGTTCTTTTTCTGTGTGACTTATTTCAGTTAGAATCATCATACCTGAATCCACTCATTGTGCTGCTAAGGGCCTGATGACATAGATTTCATTGCTGAGTGATATTGCTTTGTAAGTAAATACCACAACTTCTTTATCCATTTTTCACTTTCTGCGATGTTGAACTTGTACGGTAAACGAGGTTCTTGTAAACAGAGGCGTCCCAAACTTTGGGGTGGCTGTGTCTTTTTGATTTTAATTTCCCTAAGCTATAGGACCATAAGTGGAAGTGCCCTAGGCTCTGTTGCTTTGTTTTTTAGATGTTTCAGGAAACACCATACACTTCTCCCGAGTGTCTGTTGGCAATTTACATCCCGCCCATCAGCATAACAAGGCTCCCAGTTCTCCATGGCCTGTCCTGCCTTTCTGGATTTTACACTTTTTTCAGATGGCCCTTTTGACCGGGGGGAAGTGAGACTTCATTGTAGTGCAGATTTCCTTTGCAAGCTTGCTTGGTTGGCCAAAAAGGGCGTATGCGTTTTTTCCTGAATATATTCAGGAAAAAACGCATACGCCCTTTTTGGCCAAGTGCATCATTGTGGACGTTCTGCCTCTTTTCCTATGCTTTCAATGCAATTCCAGTCTACCTCCTGAAATCGGTTTCCTGCAATTCTGCCCCGCTTTCAAGTCCTCTTGGCAGCCTTACTTCAGTATATTTTTGGACGATAGCTGTCATTTATAACTCTGCAGGTTTGTGAATTACAGTGCCCCTGAGCTCCTTTCTTCAACTCGCTTTCTTTTGAGCTGGCCGCAACACCGCAGGATGGCTTCAGGCCCTAATCTGGTTCCGGCACGGCACGCTGAGCCTTTGGTTAATTCCTCTTCCTGGTGGGAAATGAGAGTTAAATTTGCCCGTCCAGACACCTCCAGCTAGTCTCTCATTGGTTCTCGCTATTCCTGTTCATCTTCCGCAGAAATTGCAAACTGGGCCAAACAGGAGGTTAAAGGGACTGACTCTCCAAGTCGGGAGGGTGTTAGTAAAGCGTCTGGAATGTTGCACCCGAGTACCAGGGTACGAAAACTGAGACATATTTGAACACGTCTCCCGATCACATGGTTGATCATACTCTAGGTTCCACATGCATGTTTTAGCTGAAGGAAGAATACCTTAAACCTGGGTAGTTGAAACCCGTGGAATGGGTACCATGCAATATGACTTCAAAGGGTCTTCATTTGCTCACCGAACCTCTCCAATCCTATCACTGCTGCGTTTATGCCCCTGTACACATGCTTGATTCTCTTTCGGAGACATAGCAATCCATAGGTTTTAAGATACTTACTAGTCAGGTACATTCTTAGGCATTTAATATGCGGTGTTGAGTCCATTTCGTTGAGCAAGGAGTAGCTCTTGTCTATTCCATATTTGGCTTAAGGAACTTTATCTGTGCTCATTTCAATCTCTGGTTTTATGCAGCACCCCAACTCACCTTTCCCCTTAAGCAAGCATAAGTTGGTTTTCTAAATTTGAGACCCTGTTCTGTTCTGTAATTCAGTTCCTGTGTAGCCAAGTTTACATTCCGTGTATTACTGATATCTTATGATGTTTCTTTTTCTGTGTGACTTATTTCAGTTAGAATCATCATACCTGAATCCACTCATTGTGCTGCTAAGGGCCTGATGACATAGATTTCATTGCTGAGTGATATTGCTTTGTAAGTAAATACCACAACTTCTTTATCCATTTTTCACTTTCTGCGATGTTGAACTTGTACGGTAAACGAGGTTCTTGTAAACAGAGGCGTCCCAAACTTTGGGGTGGCTGTGTCTTTTTGATTTTAATTTCCCTAAGCTATAGGACCATAAGTGGAAGTGCCCTAGGCTCTGTTGCTTTGTTTTTTAGATGTTTCAGGAAACACCATACACTTCTCCCGAGTGTCTGTTGGCAATTTACATCCCGCCCATCAGCATAACAAGGCTCCCAGTTCTCCATGGCCTGTCCTGCCTTTCTGGATTTTACACTTTTTTCAGATGGCCCTTTTGACCGGGGGGAAGGGAGACTTCATTGTAGTGCAGATTTCCTTTGCAAGCTTGCTTGGTTGGCCAAAAAGGGCGTATGCGTTTTTTCCTGAATATATTCAGGAAAAAACGCATACGCCCTTTTTGGCCAAGTGCATCATTGTGGACGTTCTGCCTCTTTTCCTATGCTTTCAATGCAATTCCAGTCTGCCTCCTGAAATCGGTTTCCTGCAATTCTGCCCCGCTTTCAAGTCCTCTTGGCAGCCTTACTTCAGTATATTTTTGGACGATAGCTGTCATTTATAACTCTGCAGGTTTGTGAATTACAGTGCCCCTGAGCTCCTTTCTTCAACTCGCTTTCTTTTGAGCTGGCCGCAACACCGCAGGATGGCTTCAGGCCCTAATCTGGTTCCGGCACGGCACGCTGAGCCTTTGGTTAATTCCTCTTCCTGGTGGGAAATGAGAGTTAAATTTGCCCGTCCAGACACCTCCAGCTAGTCTCTCATTGGTTCTCGCTATTCCTGTTCATCTTCCGCAGAAATTGCAAACTGGGCCAAACAGGAGGTTAAAGGGACTGACTCTCCAAGTCGGGAGGGTGTTAGTAAAGCGTCTGGAATGTTGCACCCGAGTACCAGGGTACGAAAACTGAGACATATTTGAACACGTCTCCCGATCACATGGTTGATCATACTCTAGGTTCCACATGCATGTTTTAGCTGAAGGAAGAATACCTTAAACCTGGGTAGTTGAAACCCGTGGAATGGGTACCATGCAATATGACTTCAAAGGGTCTTCATTTGCTCACCGAACCTCTCCAATCCTATCACTGCTGCGTTTATGCCCCTGTACACATGCTTGATTCTCTTTCGGAGACATAGCAATCCATAGGTTTTAAGATACTTACTAGTCAGGTACATTCTTAGGCATTTAATATGCGGTGTTGAGTCCATTTCGTTGAGCAAGGAGTAGCTCTTGTCTATTCCATATTTGGCTTAAGGAACTTTATCTGTGCTCATTTCAATCTCTGGTTTTATGCAGCACCCCAACTCACCTTTCCCCTTAAGCAAGCATAAGTTGGTTTTCTAAATTTGAGACCCTGTTCTGTTCTGTAATTCAGTTCCTGTGTAGCCAAGTTTACATTCCGTGTATTACTGATATCTTATGATGTTTCTTTTTCTGTGTGACTTATTTCAGTTAGAATCATCATACCTGAATCCACTCATTGTGCTGCTAAGGGCCTGATGACATAGATTTCATTGCTGAGTGATATTGCTTTGTAAGTAAATACCACAACTTCTTTATCCATTTTTCACTTTCTGCGATGTTGAACTTGTACGGTAAACGAGGTTCTTGTAAACAGAGGCGTCCCAAACTTTGGGGTGGCTGTGTCTTTTTGATTTTAATTTCCCTAAGCTATAGGACCATAAGTGGAAGTGCCCTAGGCTCTGTTGCTTTGTTTTTTAGATGTTTCAGGAAACACCATACACTTCTCCCGAGTGTCTGTTGGCAATTTACATCCCGCCCATCAGCATAACAAGGCTCCCAGTTCTCCATGGCCTGTCCTGCCTTTCTGGATTTTACACTTTTTTCAGATGGCCCTTTTGACCGGGGGGAAGGGAGACTTCATTGTAGTGCAGATTTCCTTTGCAAGCTTGCTTGGTTGGCCAAAAAGGGCGTATGCGTTTTTTCCTGAATATATTCAGGAAAAAACGCATACGCCCTTTTTGGCCAAGTGCATCATTGTGGACGTTCTGCCTCTTTTCCTATGCTTTCAATGCAATTCCAGTCTGCCTCCTGAAATCGGTTTCCTGCAATTCTGCCCCGCTTTCAAGTCCTCTTGGCAGCCTTACTTCAGTATATTTTTGGACGATAGCTGTCATTTATAACTCTGCAGGTTTGTGAATTACAGTGCCCCTGAGCTCCTTTCTTCAACTCGCTTTCTTTTGAGCTGGCCGCAACACCGCAGGATGGCTTCAGGCCCTAATCTGGTTCCGGCACGGCACGCTGAGCCTTTGGTTAATTCCTCTTCCTGGTGGGAAATGAGAGTTAAATTTGCCCGTCCAGACACCTCCAGCTAGTCTCTCATTGGTTCTCGCTATTCCTGTTCATCTTCCGCAGAAATTGCAAACTGGGCCAAACAGGAGGTTAAAGGGACTGACTCTCCAAGTCGGGAGGGTGTTAGTAAAGCGTCTGGAATGTTGCACCCGAGTACCAGGGTACGAAAACTGAGACATATTTGAACACGTCTCCCGATCACATGGTTGATCATACTCTAGGTTCCACATGCATGTTTTAGCTGAAGGAAGAATACCTTAAACCTGGGTAGTTGAAACCCGTGGAATGGGTACCATGCAATATGACTTCAAAGGGTCTTCATTTGCTCACCGAACCTCTCCAATCCTATCACTGCTGCGTTTATGCCCCTGTACACATGCTTGATTCTCTTTCGGAGACATAGCAATCCATAGGTTTTAAGATACTTACTAGTCAGGTACATTCTTAGGCATTTAATATGCGGTGTTGAGTCCATTTCGTTGAGCAAGGAGTAGCTCTTGTCTATTCCATATTTGGCTTAAGGAACTTTATCTGTGCTCATTTCAATCTCTGGTTTTATGCAGCACCCCAACTCACCTTTCCCCTTAAGCAAGCATAAGTTGGTTTTCTAAATTTGAGACCCTGTTCTGTTCTGTAATTCAGTTCCTGTGTAGCCAAGTTTACATTCCGTGTATTACTGATATCTTATGATGGTTCTTTTTCTGTGTGACTTATTTCAGTTAGAATCATCATACCTGAATCCACTCATTGTGCTGCTAAGGGCCTGATGACATAGATTTCATTGCTGAGTGATATTGCTTTGTAAGTAAATACCACAACTTCTTTATCCATTTTTCACTTTCTGCGATGTTGAACTTGTACGGTAAACGAGGTTCTTGTAAACAGAGGCGTCCCAAACTTTGGGGTGGCTGTGTCTTTTTGATTTTAATTTCCCTAAGCTATAGGACCATAAGTGGAAGTGCCCTAGGCTCTGTTGCTTTGTTTTTTAGATGTTTCAGGAAACACCATACACTTCTCCCGAGTGTCTGTTGGCAATTTACATCCCGCCCATCAGCATAACAAGGCTCCCAGTTCTCCATGGCCTGTCCTGCCTTTCTGGATTTTACACTTTTTTCAGATGGCCCTCTTGACCGGGGGGAAGTGAGACTTCATTGTAGTGTAGATTTCCTTTGCAAGCTTGCTTGGTTGGCCAAAAAGGGCGTATGCGTTTTTTCCTGAATATATTCAGGAAAAAACGCATACGCCCTTTTTGGCCAAGTGCATCATTGTGGACGTTCTGCCTCTTTTCCTATGCTTTCAATGCAATTCCAGTCTGCCTCCTGAAATCGGTTTCCTGCAATTCTGCCCCGCTTTCAAGTCCTCTTGGCAGCCTTACTTCAGTATATTTTTGGACGATAGCTGTCATTTATAACTCTGCAGGTTTGTGAATTACAGTGCCCCTGAGCTCCTTTCTTCAACTCGCTTTCTTTTGAGCTGGCCGCAACACCGCAGGATGGCTTCAGGCCCTAATCTGGTTCCGGCACGGCACGCTGAGCCTTTGGTTAATTCCTCTTCCTGGTGGGAAATGAGAGTTAAATTTGCCCGTCCAGACACCTCCAGCTAGTCTCTCATTGGTTCTCGCTATTCCTGTTCATCTTCCGCAGAAATTGCAAACTGGGCCAAACAGGAGGTTAAAGGGACTGACTCTCCAAGTCGGGAGGGTGTTAGTAAAGCGTCTGGAATGTTGCACCCGAGTACCAGGGTACGAAAACTGAGACATATTTGAACACGTCTCCCGATCACATGGTTGATCATACTCTAGGTTCCACATGCATGTTTTAGCTGAAGGAAGAATACCTTAAACCTGGGTAGTTGAAACCCGTGGAATGGGTACCATGCAATATGACTTCAAAGGGTCTTCATTTGCTCACCGAACCTCTCCAATCCTATCACTGCTGCGTTTATGCCCCTGTACACATGCTTGATTCTCTTTCGGAGACATAGCAATCCATAGGTTTTAAGATACTTACTAGTCAGGTACATTCTTAGGCATTTAATATGCGGTGTTGAGTCCATTTCGTTGAGCAAGGAGTAGCTCTTGTCTATTCCATATTTGGCTTAAGGAACTTTATCTGTGCTCATTTCAATCTCTGGTTTTATGCAGCACCCCAACTCACCTTTCCCCTTAAGCAAGCATAAGTTGGTTTTCTAAATTTGAGACCCTGTTCTGTTCTGTAATTCAGTTCCTGTGTAGCCAAGTTTACATTCCGTGTATTACTGATATCTTATGATGTTTCTTTTTCTGTGTGACTTATTTCAGTTAGAATCATCATACCTGAATCCACTCATTGTGCTGCTAAGGGCCTGATGACATAGATTTCATTGCTGAGTGATATTGCTTTGTAAGTAAATACCACAACTTCTTTATCCATTTTTCACTTTCTGCGATGTTGAACTTGTACGGTAAACGAGGTTCTTGTAAACAGAGGCGTCCCAAACTTTGGGGTGGCTGTGTCTTTTTGATTTTAATTTCCCTAAGCTATAGGACCATAAGTGGAAGTGCCCTAGGCTCTGTTGCTTTGTTTTTTAGATGTTTCAGGAAACACCATACACTTCTCCCGAGTGTCTGTTGGCAATTTACATCCCGCCCATCAGCATAACAAGGCTCCCAGTTCTCCATGGCCTGTCCTGCCTTTCTGGATTTTACACTTTTTTCAGATGGCCCTTTTGACCGGGGGGAAGTGAGACTTCATTGTAGTGCAGATTTCCTTTGCAAGCTTGCTTGGTTGGCCAAAAAGGGCGTATGCGTTTTTTCCTGAATATATTCAGGAAAAAACGCATACGCCCTTTTTGGCCAAGTGCATCATTGTGGACGTTCTGCCTCTTTTCCTATGCTTTCAATGCAATTCCAGTCTACCTCCTGAAATCGGTTTCCTGCAATTCTGCCCCGCTTTCAAGTCCTCTTGGCAGCCTTACTTCAGTATATTTTTGGACGATAGCTGTCATTTATAACTCTGCAGGTTTGTGAATTACAGTGCCCCTGAGCTCCTTTCTTCAACTCGCTTTCTTTTGAGCTGGCCGCAACACCGCAGGATGGCTTCAGGCCCTAATCTGGTTCCGGCACGGCACGCTGAGCCTTTGGTTAATTCCTCTTCCTGGTGGGAAATGAGAGTTAAATTTGCCCGTCCAGACACCTCCAGCTAGTCTCTCATTGGTTCTCGCTATTCCTGTTCATCTTCCGCAGAAATTGCAAACTGGGCCAAACAGGAGGTTAAAGGGACTGACTCTCCAAGTCGGGAGGGTGTTAGTAAAGCGTCTGGAATGTTGCACCCGAGTACCAGGGTACGAAAACTGAGACATATTTGAACACGTCTCCCGATCACATGGTTGATCATACTCTAGGTTCCACATGCATGTTTTAGCTGAAGGAAGAATACCTTAAACCTGGGTAGTTGAAACCCGTGGAATGGGTACCATGCAATATGACTTCAAAGGGTCTTCATTTGCTCACCGAACCTCTCCAATCCTATCACTGCTGCGTTTATGCCCCTGTACACATGCTTGATTCTCTTTCGGAGACATAGCAATCCATAGGTTTTAAGATACTTACTAGTCAGGTACATTCTTAGGCATTTAATATGCGGTGTTGAGTCCATTTCGTTGAGCAAGGAGTAGCTCTTGTCTATTCCATATTTGGCTTAAGGAACTTTATCTGTGCTCATTTCAATCTCTGGTTTTATGCAGCACCCCAACTCACCTTTACCCTTAAGCAAGCATAAGTTGGTTTTCTAAATTTGAGACCCTGTTCTGTTCTGTAATTCAGTTCCTGTGTAGCCAAGTTTACATTCCGTGTATTACTGATATCTTATGATGTTTCTTTTTCTGTGTGACTTATTTCAGTTAGAATCATCATACCTGAATCCACTCATTGTGCTGCTAAGGGCCTGATGACATAGATTTCATTGCTGAGTGATATTGCTTTGTAAGTAAATACCACAACTTCTTTATCCATTTTTCACTTTCTGCGATGTTGAACTTGTACTGTAAACGAGGTTCTTGTAAACAGAGGCGTCCCAAACTTTGGGGTGGCTGTGTCTTTTTGATTTTAATTTCCCTAAGCTATAGGACCATAAGTGGAAGTGCCCTAGGCTCTGTTGCTTTGTTTTTTAGATGTTTCAGGAAACACCATACACTTCTCCCGAGTGTCTGTTGGCAATTTACATCCCGCCCATCAGCATAACAAGGCTCCCAGTTCTCCATGGCCTGTCCTGCCTTTCTGGATTTTACACTTTTTTCAGATGGCCCTTTTGACCGGGGGGAAGTGAGACTTCATTGTAGTGCAGATTTCCTTTGCAAGCTTGCTTGGTTGGCCAAAAAGGGCGTATGCGTTTTTTCCTGAATATATTCAGGAAAAAACGCATACGCCCTTTTTGGCCAAGTGCATCATTGTGGACGTTCTGCCTCTTTTCCTATGCTTTCAATGCAATTCCAGTCTACCTCCTGAAATCGGTTTCCTGCAATTCTGCCCCGCTTTCAAGTCCTCTTGGCAGCCTTACTTCAGTATATTTTTGGACGATAGCTGTCATTTATAAGTCTGCAGGTTTGTGAATTACAGTGCCCCTGAGCTCCTTTCTTCAACTCGCTTTCTTTTGAGCTGGCCGCAACACCGCAGGATGGCTTCAGGCCCTAATCTGGTTCCGGCACGGCACGCTGAGCCTTTGGTTAATTCCTCTTCCTGGTGGGAAATGAGAGTTAAATTTGCCCGTCCAGACACCTCCAGCTAGTCTCTCATTGGTTCTCGCTATTCCTGTTCATCTTCCGCAGAAATTGCAAACTGGGCCAAACAGGAGGTTAAAGGGACTGACTCTCCAAGTCGGGAGGGTGTTAGTAAAGCGTCTGGAATGTTGCACCCGAGTACCAGGGTACGAAAACTGAGACATATTTGAACACGTCTCCCGATCACATGGTTGATCATACTCTAGGTTCCACATGCATGTTTTAGCTGAAGGAAGAATACCTTAAACCTGGGTAGTTGAAACCCGTGGAATGGGTACCATGCAATATGACTTCAAAGGGTCTTCATTTGCTCACCGAACCTCTCCAATCCTATCACTGCTGCGTTTATGCCCCTGTACACATGCTTGATTCTCTTTCGGAGACATAGCAATCCATAGGTTTTAAGATACTTACTAGTCAGGTACATTCTTAGGCATTTAATATGCGGTGTTGAGTCCATTTCGTTGAGCAAGGAGTAGCTCTTGTCTATTCCATATTTGGCTTAAGGAACTTTATCTGTGCTCATTTCAATCTCTGGTTTTATGCAGCACCCCAACTCACCTTTCCCCTTAAGCAAGCATAAGTTGGTTTTCTAAATTTGAGACCCTGTTCTGTTCTGTAATTCAGTTCCTGTGTAGCCAAGTTTACATTCCGTGTATTACTGATATCTTATGATGGTTCTTTTTCTGTGTGACTTATTTCAGTTAGAATCATCATACCTGAATCCACTCATTGTGCTGCTAAGGGCCTGATGACATAGATTTCATTGCTGAGTGATATTGCTTTGTAAGTAAATACCACAACTTCTTTATCCATTTTTCACTTTCTGCGATGTTGAACTTGTACGGTAAACGAGGTTCTTGTAAACAGAGGCGTCCCAAACTTTGGGGTGGCTGTGTCTTTTTGATTTTAATTTCCCTAAGCTATAGGACCATAAGTGGAAGTGCCCTAGGCTCTGTTGCTTTGTTTTTTAGATGTTTCAGGAAACACCATACACTTCTCCCGAGTGTCTGTTGGCAATTTACATCCCGCCCATCAGCATAACAAGGCTCCCAGTTCTCCATGGCCTGTCCTGCCTTTCTGGATTTTACACTTTTTTCAGATGGCCCTTTTGACCGGGGGGAAGTGAGACTTCATTGTAGTGCAGATTTCCTTTGCAAGCTTGCTTGGTTGGCCAAAAAGGGCGTATGCGTTTTTTCCTGAATATATTCAGGAAAAAACGCATACGCCCTTTTTGGCCAAGTGCATCATTGTGGACGTTCTGCCTCTTTTCCTATGCTTTCAATGCAATTCCAGTCTACCTCCTGAAATCGGTTTCCTGCAATTCTGCCCCGCTTTCAAGTCCTCTTGGCAGCCTTACTTCAGTATATTTTTGGACGATAGCTGTCATTTATAACTCTGCAGGTTTGTGAATTACAGTGCCCCTGAGCTCCTTTCTTCAACTCGCTTTCTTTTGAGCTGGCCGCAACACCGCAGGATGGCTTCAGGCCCTAATCTGGTTCCGGCACGGCACGCTGAGCCTTTGGTTAATTCCTCTTCCTGGTGGGAAATGAGAGTTAAATTTGCCCGTCCAGACACCTCCAGCTAGTCTCTCATTGGTTCTCGCTATTCCTGTTCATCTTCCGCAGAAATTGCAAACTGGGCCAAACAGGAGGTTAAAGGGACTGACTCTCCAAGTCGGGAGGGTGTTAGTAAAGCGTCTGGAATGTTGCACCCGAGTACCAGGGTACGAAAACTGAGACATATTTGAACACGTCTCCCGATCACATGGTTGATCATACTCTAGGTTCCACATGCATGTTTTAGCTGAAGGAAGAATACCTTAAACCTGGGTAGTTGAAACCCGTGGAATGGGTACCATGCAATATGACTTCAAAGGGTCTTCATTTGCTCACCGAACCTCTCCAATCCTATCACTGCTGCGTTTATGCCCCTGTACACATGCTTGATTCTCTTTCGGAGACATAGCAATCCATAGGTTTTAAGATACTTACTAGTCAGGTACATTCTTAGGCATTTAATATGCGGTGTTGAGTCCATTTCGTTGAGCAAGGAGTAGCTCTTGTCTATTCCATATTTGGCTTAAGGAACTTTATCTGTGCTCATTTCAATCTCTGGTTTTATGCAGCACCCCAACTCACCTTTCCCCTTAAGCAAGCATAAGTTGGTTTTCTAAATTTGAGACCCTGTTCTGTTCTGTAATTCAGTTCCTGTGTAGCCAAGTTTACATTCCGTGTATTACTGATATCTTATGATGTTTCTTTTTCTGTGTGACTTATTTCAGTTAGAATCATCATACCTGAATCCACTCATTGTGCTGCTAAGGGCCTGATGACATAGATTTCATTGCTGAGTGATATTGCTTTGTAAGTAAATACCACAACTTCTTTATCCATTTTTCACTTTCTGCGATGTTGAACTTGTACGGTAAACGAGGTTCTTGTAAACAGAGGCGTCCCAAACTTTGGGGTGGCTGTGTCTTTTTGATTTTAATTTCCCTAAGCTATAGGACCATAAGTGGAAGTGCCCTAGGCTCTGTTGCTTTGTTTTTTAGATGTTTCAGGAAACACCATACACTTCTCCCGAGTGTCTGTTGGCAATTTACATCCCGCCCATCAGCATAACAAGGCTCCCAGTTCTCCATGGCCTGTCCTGCCTTTCTGGATTTTACACTTTTTTCAGATGGCCCTCTTGACCGGGGGGAAGGGAGACTTCATTGTAGTGTAGATTTCCTTTGCAAGCTTGCTTGGTTGGCCAAAAAGGGCGTATGCGTTTTTTCCTGAATATATTCAGGAAAAAACGCATACGCCCTTTTTGGCCAAGTGCATCATTGTGGACGTTCTGCCTCTTTTCCTATGCTTTCAATGCAATTCCAGTCTGCCTCCTGAAATCGGTTTCCTGCAATTCTGCCCCGCTTTCAAGTCCTCTTGGCAGCCTTACTTCAGTATATTTTTGGACGATAGCTGTCATTTATAACTCTGCAGGTTTGTGAATTACAGTGCCCCTGAGCTCCTTTCTTCAACTCGCTTTCTTTTGAGCTGGCCGCAACACCGCAGGATGGCTTCAGGCCCTAATCTGGTTCCGGCACGGCACGCTGAGCCTTTGGTTAATTCCTCTTCCTGGTGGGAAATGAGAGTTAAATTTGCCCGTCCAGACACCTCCAGCTAGTCTCTCATTGGTTCTCGCTATTCCTGTTCATCTTCCGCAGAAATTGCAAACTGGGCCAAACAGGAGGTTAAAGGGACTGACTCTCCAAGTCGGGAGGGTGTTAGTAAAGCGTCTGGAATGTTGCACCCGAGTACCAGGGTACGAAAACTGAGACATATTTGAACACGTCTCCCGATCACATGGTTGATCATACTCTAGGTTCCACATGCATGTTTTAGCTGAAGGAAGAATACCTTAAACCTGGGTAGTTGAAACCCGTGGAATGGGTACCATGCAATATGACTTCAAAGGGTCTTCATTTGCTCACCGAACCTCTCCAATCCTATCACTGCTGCGTTTATGCCCCTGTACACATGCTTGATTCTCTTTCGGAGACATAGCAATCCATAGGTTTTAAGATACTTACTAGTCAGGTACATTCTTAGGCATTTAATATGCGGTGTTGAGTCCATTTCGTTGAGCAAGGAGTAGCTCTTGTCTATTCCATATTTGGCTTAAGGAACTTTATCTGTGCTCATTTCAATCTCTGGTTTTATGCAGCACCCCAACTCACCTTTCCCCTTAAGCAAGCATAAGTTGGTTTTCTAAATTTGAGACCCTGTTCTGTTCTGTAATTCAGTTCCTGTGTAGCCAAGTTTACATTCCGTGTATTACTGATATCTTATGATGGTTCTTTTTCTGTGTGACTTATTTCAGTTAGAATCATCATACCTGAATCCACTCATTGTGCTGCTAAGGGCCTGATGACATAGATTTCATTGCTGAGTGATATTGCTTTGTAAGTAAATACCACAACTTCTTTATCCATTTTTCACTTTCTGCGATGTTGAACTTGTACGGTAAACGAGGTTCTTGTAAACAGAGGCGTCCCAAACTTTGGGGTGGCTGTGTCTTTTTGATTTTAATTTCCCTAAGCTATAGGACCATAAGTGGAAGTGCCCTAGGCTCTGTTGCTTTGTTTTTTAGATGTTTCAGGAAACACCATACACTTCTCCCGAGTGTCTGTTGGCAATTTACATCCCGCCCATCAGCATAACAAGGCTCCCAGTTCTCCATGGCCTGTCCTGCCTTTCTGGATTTTACACTTTTTTCAGATGGCCCTTTTGACCGGGGGGAAGTGAGACTTCATTGTAGTGCAGATTTCCTTTGCAAGCTTGCTTGGTTGGCCAAAAAGGGCGTATGCGTTTTTTCCTGAATATATTCAGGAAAAAACGCATACGCCCTTTTTGGCCAAGTGCATCATTGTGGACGTTCTGCCTCTTTTCCTATGCTTTCAATGCAATTCCAGTCTACCTCCTGAAATCGGTTTCCTGCAATTCTGCCCCGCTTTCAAGTCCTCTTGGCAGCCTTACTTCAGTATATTTTTGGACGATAGCTGTCATTTATAACTCTGCAGGTTTGTGAATTACAGTGCCCCTGAGCTCCTTTCTTCAACTCGCTTTCTTTTGAGCTGGCCGCAACACCGCAGGATGGCTTCAGGCCCTAATCTGGTTCCGGCACGGCACGCTGAGCCTTTGGTTAATTCCTCTTCCTGGTGGGAAATGAGAGTTAAATTTGCCCGTCCAGACACCTCCAGCTAGTCTCTCATTGGTTCTCGCTATTCCTGTTCATCTTCCGCAGAAATTGCAAACTGGGCCAAACAGGAGGTTAAAGGGACTGACTCTCCAAGTCGGGAGGGTGTTAGTAAAGCGTCTGGAATGTTGCACCCGAGTACCAGGGTACGAAAACTGAGACATATTTGAACACGTCTCCCGATCACATGGTTGATCATACTCTAGGTTCCACATGCATGTTTTAGCTGAAGGAAGAATACCTTAAACCTGGGTAGTTGAAACCCGTGGAATGGGTACCATGCAATATGACTTCAAAGGGTCTTCATTTGCTCACCGAACCTCTCCAATCCTATCACTGCTGCGTTTATGCCCCTGTACACATGCTTGATTCTCTTTCGGAGACATAGCAATCCATAGGTTTTAAGATACTTACTAGTCAGGTACATTCTTAGGCATTTAATATGCGGTGTTGAGTCCATTTCGTTGAGCAAGGAGTAGCTCTTGTCTATTCCATATTTGGCTTAAGGAACTTTATCTGTGCTCATTTCAATCTCTGGTTTTATGCAGCACCCCAACTCACCTTTCCCCTTAAGCAAGCATAAGTTGGTTTTCTAAATTTGAGACCCTGTTCTGTTCTGTAATTCAGTTCCTGTGTAGCCAAGTTTACATTCCGTGTATTACTGATATCTTATGATGTTTCTTTTTCTGTGTGACTTATTTCAGTTAGAATCATCATACCTGAATCCACTCATTGTGCTGCTAAGGGCCTGATGACATAGATTTCATTGCTGAGTGATATTGCTTTGTAAGTAAATACCACAACTTCTTTATCCATTTTTCACTTTCTGCGATGTTGAACTTGTACGGTAAACGAGGTTCTTGTAAACAGAGGCGTCCCAAACTTTGGGGTGGCTGTGTCTTTTTGATTTTAATTTCCCTAAGCTATAGGACCATAAGTGGAAGTGCCCTAGGCTCTGTTGCTTTGTTTTTTAGATGTTTCAGGAAACACCATACACTTCTCCCGAGTGTCTGTTGGCAATTTACATCCCGCCCATCAGCATAACAAGGCTCCCAGTTCTCCATGGCCTGTCCTGCCTTTCTGGATTTTACACTTTTTTCAGATGGCCCTTTTGACCGGGGGGAAGGGAGACTTCATTGTAGTGCAGATTTCCTTTGCAAGCTTGCTTGGTTGGCCAAAAAGGGCGTATGCGTTTTTTCCTGAATATATTCAGGAAAAAACGCATACGCCCTTTTTGGCCAAGTGCATCATTGTGGACGTTCTGCCTCTTTTCCTATGCTTTCAATGCAATTCCAGTCTGCCTCCTGAAATCGGTTTCCTGCAATTCTGCCCCGCTTTCAAGTCCTCTTGGCAGCCTTACTTCAGTATATTTTTGGACGATAGCTGTCATTTATAACTCTGCAGGTTTGTGAATTACAGTGCCCCTGAGCTCCTTTCTTCAACTCGCTTTCTTTTGAGCTGGCCGCAACACCGCAGGATGGCTTCAGGCCCTAATCTGGTTCCGGCACGGCACGCTGAGCCTTTGGTTAATTCCTCTTCCTGGTGGGAAATGAGAGTTAAATTTGCCCGTCCAGACACCTCCAGCTAGTCTCTCATTGGTTCTCGCTATTCCTGTTCATCTTCCGCAGAAATTGCAAACTGGGCCAAACAGGAGGTTAAAGGGACTGACTCTCCAAGTCGGGAGGGTGTTAGTAAAGCGTCTGGAATGTTGCACCCGAGTACCAGGGTACGAAAACTGAGACATATTTGAACACGTCTCCCGATCACATGGTTGATCATACTCTAGGTTCCACATGCATGTTTTAGCTGAAGGAAGAATACCTTAAACCTGGGTAGTTGAAACCCGTGGAATGGGTACCATGCAATATGACTTCAAAGGGTCTTCATTTGCTCACCGAACCTCTCCAATCCTATCACTGCTGCGTTTATGCCCCTGTACACATGCTTGATTCTCTTTCGGAGACATAGCAATCCATAGGTTTTAAGATACTTACTAGTCAGGTACATTCTTAGGCATTTAATATGCGGTGTTGAGTCCATTTCGTTGAGCAAGGAGTAGCTCTTGTCTATTCCATATTTGGCTTAAGGAACTTTATCTGTGCTCATTTCAATCTCTGGTTTTATGCAGCACCCCAACTCACCTTTCCCCTTAAGCAAGCATAAGTTGGTTTTCTAAATTTGAGACCCTGTTCTGTTCTGTAATTCAGTTCCTGTGTAGCCAAGTTTACATTCCGTGTATTACTGATATCTTATGATGTTTCTTTTTCTGTGTGACTTATTTCAGTTAGAATCATCATACCTGAATCCACTCATTGTGCTGCTAAGGGCCTGATGACATAGATTTCATTGCTGAGTGATATTGCTTTGTAAGTAAATACCACAACTTCTTTATCCATTTTTCACTTTCTGCGATGTTGAACTTGTACGGTAAACGAGGTTCTTGTAAACAGAGGCGTCCCAAACTTTGGGGTGGCTGTGTCTTTTTGATTTTAATTTCCCTAAGCTATAGGACCATAAGTGGAAGTGCCCTAGGCTCTGTTGCTTTGTTTTTTAGATGTTTCAGGAAACACCATACACTTCTCCCGAGTGTCTGTTGGCAATTTACATCCCGCCCATCAGCATAACAAGGCTCCCAGTTCTCCATGGCCTGTCCTGCCTTTCTGGATTTTACACTTTTTTCAGATGGCCCTTTTGACCGGGGGGAAGTGAGACTTCATTGTAGTGTAGATTTCCTTTGCAAGCTTGCTTGGTTGGCCAAAAAGGGCGTATGCGTTTTTTCCTGAATATATTCAGGAAAAAACGCATACGCCCTTTTTGGCCAAGTGCATCATTGTGGACGTTCTGCCTCTTTTCCTATGCTTTCAATGCAATTCCAGTCTGCCTCCTGAAATCGGTTTCCTGCAATTCTGCCCCGCTTTCAAGTCCTCTTGGCAGCCTTACTTCAGTATATTTTTGGACGATAGCTGTCATTTATAACTCTGCAGGTTTGTGAATTACAGTGCCCCTGAGCTCCTTTCTTCAACTCGCTTTCTTTTGAGCTGGCCGCAACACCGCAGGATGGCTTCAGGCCCTAATCTGGTTCCGGCACGGCACGCTGAGCCTTTGGTTAATTCCTCTTCCTGGTGGGAAATGAGAGTTAAATTTGCCCGTCCAGACACCTCCAGCTAGTCTCTCATTGGTTCTCGCTATTCCTGTTCATCTTCCGCAGAAATTGCAAACTGGGCCAAACAGGAGGTTAAAGGGACTGACTCTCCAAGTCGGGAGGGTGTTAGTAAAGCGTCTGGAATGTTGCACCCGAGTACCAGGGTACGAAAACTGAGACATATTTGAACACGTCTCCCGATCACATGGTTGATCATACTCTAGGTTCCACATGCATGTTTTAGCTGAAGGAAGAATACCTTAAACCTGGGTAGTTGAAACCCGTGGAATGGGTACCATGCAATATGACTTCAAAGGGTCTTCATTTGCTCACCGAACCTCTCCAATCCTATCACTGCTGCGTTTATGCCCCTGTACACATGCTTGATTCTCTTTCGGAGACATAGCAATCCATAGGTTTTAAGATACTTACTAGTCAGGTACATTCTTAGGCATTTAATATGCGGTGTTGAGTCCATTTCGTTGAGCAAGGAGTAGCTCTTGTCTATTCCATATTTGGCTTAAGGAACTTTATCTGTGCTCATTTCAATCTCTGGTTTTATGCAGCACCCCAACTCACCTTTCCCCTTAAGCAAGCATAAGTTGGTTTTCTAAATTTGAGACCCTGTTCTGTTCTGTAATTCAGTTCCTGTGTAGCCAAGTTTACATTCCGTGTATTACTGATATCTTATGATGGTTCTTTTTCTGTGTGACTTATTTCAGTTAGAATCATCATACCTGAATCCACTCATTGTGCTGCTAAGGGCCTGATGACATAGATTTCATTGCTGAGTGATATTGCTTTGTAAGTAAATACCACAACTTCTTTATCCATTTTTCACTTTCTGCGATGTTGAACTTGTACGGTAAACGAGGTTCTTGTAAACAGAGGCGTCCCAAACTTTGGGGTGGCTGTGTCTTTTTGATTTTAATTTCCCTAAGCTATAGGACCATAAGTGGAAGTGCCCTAGGCTCTGTTGCTTTGTTTTTTAGATGTTTCAGGAAACACCATACACTTCTCCCGAGTGTCTGTTGGCAATTTACATCCCGCCCATCAGCATAACAAGGCTCCCAGTTCTCCATGGCCTGTCCTGCCTTTCTGGATTTTACACTTTTTTCAGATGGCCCTCTTGACCGGGGGGAAGTGAGACTTCATTGTAGTGTAGATTTCCTTTGCAAGCTTGCTTGGTTGGCCAAAAAGGGCGTATGCGTTTTTTCCTGAATATATTCAGGAAAAAACGCATACGCCCTTTTTGGCCAAGTGCATCATTGTGGACGTTCTGCCTCTTTTCCTATGCTTTCAATGCAATTCCAGTCTGCCTCCTGAAATCGGTTTCCTGCAATTCTGCCCCGCTTTCAAGTCCTCTTGGCAGCCTTACTTCAGTATATTTTTGGACGATAGCTGTCATTTATAACTCTGCAGGTTTGTGAATTACAGTGCCCCTGAGCTCCTTTCTTCAACTCGCTTTCTTTTGAGCTGGCCGCAACACCGCAGGATGGCTTCAGGCCCTAATCTGGTTCCGGCACGGCACGCTGAGCCTTTGGTTAATTCCTCTTCCTGGTGGGAAATGAGAGTTAAATTTGCCCGTCCAGACACCTCCAGCTAGTCTCTCATTGGTTCTCGCTATTCCTGTTCATCTTCCGCAGAAATTGCAAACTGGGCCAAACAGGAGGTTAAAGGGACTGACTCTCCAAGTCGGGAGGGTGTTAGTAAAGCGTCTGGAATGTTGCACCCGAGTACCAGGGTACGAAAACTGAGACATATTTGAACACGTCTCCCGATCACATGGTTGATCATACTCTAGGTTCCACATGCATGTTTTAGCTGAAGGAAGAATACCTTAAACCTGGGTAGTTGAAACCCGTGGAATGGGTACCATGCAATATGACTTCAAAGGGTCTTCATTTGCTCACCGAACCTCTCCAATCCTATCACTGCTGCGTTTATGCCCCTGTACACATGCTTGATTCTCTTTCGGAGACATAGCAATCCATAGGTTTTAAGATACTTACTAGTCAGGTACATTCTTAGGCATTTAATATGCGGTGTTGAGTCCATTTCGTTGAGCAAGGAGTAGCTCTTGTCTATTCCATATTTGGCTTAAGGAACTTTATCTGTGCTCATTTCAATCTCTGGTTTTATGCAGCACCCCAACTCACCTTTCCCCTTAAGCAAGCATAAGTTGGTTTTCTAAATTTGAGACCCTGTTCTGTTCTGTAATTCAGTTCCTGTGTAGCCAAGTTTACATTCCGTGTATTACTGATATCTTATGATGGTTCTTTTTCTGTGTGACTTATTTCAGTTAGAATCATCATACCTGAATCCACTCATTGTGCTGCTAAGGGCCTGATGACATAGATTTCATTGCTGAGTGATATTGCTTTGTAAGTAAATACCACAACTTCTTTATCCATTTTTCACTTTCTGCGATGTTGAACTTGTACTGTAAACGAGGTTCTTGTAAACAGAGGCGTCCCAAACTTTGGGGTGGCTGTGTCTTTTTTATTTTAATTTCCCTAAGCTATAGGACCATAAGTGGAAGTGCCCTAGGCTCTGTTGCTTTGTTTTTTAGATGTTTCAGGAAACACCATACACTTCTCCCGAGTGTCTGCTGGCAATTTTCATCCCGCCCATCAGCATAACAAGGCTCCCAGTTCTCCATGGCCTGTCCTGTCTTTCTGGATTTTACACTTTTTTCAGATGGCCCTTTTGACCGGGGGGAAGTGAGACTTCATTGTAGTGCAGATTTCCTTTGCAAGCTTGCTTGGTTGGCCAAAAAGGGCGTATGCGTTTTTTCCTGAATATATTCAGGAAAAAACGCATACGCCCTTTTTGGCCAAGTGCATCATTGTGGACGTTCTGCCTCTTTTCCTATGCTTTCAATGCAATTCCAGTCTACCTCCTGAAATCGGTTTCCTGCAATTCTGCCCCGCTTTCAAGTCCTCTTGGCAGCCTTACTTCAGTATATTTTTGGACGATAGCTGTCATTTATAACTCTGCAGGTTTGTGAATTACAGTGCCCCTGAGCTCCTTTCTTCAACTCGCTTTCTTTTGAGCTGGCCGCAACACCGCAGGATGGCTTCAGGCCCTAATCTGGTTCCGGCACGGCACGCTGAGCCTTTGGTTAATTCCTCTTCCTGGTGGGAAATGAGAGTTAAATTTGCCCGTCCAGACACCTCCAGCTAGTCTCTCATTGGTTCTCGCTATTCCTGTTCATCTTCCGCAGAAATTGCAAACTGGGCCAAACAGGAGGTTAAAGGGACTGACTCTCCAAGTCGGGAGGGTGTTAGTAAAGCGTCTGGAATGTTGCACCCGAGTACCAGGGTACGAAAACTGAGACATATTTGAACACGTCTCCCGATCACATGGTTGATCATACTCTAGGTTCCACATGCATGTTTTAGCTGAAGGAAGAATACCTTAAACGTGGGTAGTTGAAACCCGTGGAATGGGTACCATGCAATATGACTTCAAAGGGTCTTCATTTGCTCACCGAACCTCTCCAATCCTATCACTGCTGCGTTTATGCCCCTGTACACATGCTTGATTCTCTTTCGGAGACATAGCAATCCATAGGTTTTAAGATACTTACTAGTCAGGTACATTCTTAGGCATTTAATATGCGGTGTTGAGTCCATTTCGTTGAGCAAGGAGTAGCTCTTGTCTATTCCATATTTGGCTTAAGGAACTTTATCTGTGCTCATTTCAATCTCTGGTTTTATGCAGCACCCCAACTCACCTTTCCCCTTAAGCAAGCATAAGTTGGTTTTCTAAATTTGAGACCCTGTTCTGTTCTGTAATTCAGTTCCTGTATAGCCAAGTTTACATTCCGTGTATTACTGATATCTTATGATGTTTCTTTTTCTGTGTGACTTATTTCAGTTAGAATCATCATACCTGAATCCACTCATTGTGCTGCTAAGGGCCTGATGACATAGATTTCATTGCTGAGTGATATTGCTTTGTAAGTAAATACCACAACTTCTTTATCCATTTTTCACTTTCTGCGATGTTGAACTTGTACTGTAAACGAGGTTCTTGTAAACAGAGGCGTCCCAAACTTTGGGGTGGCTGTGTCTTTTTGATTTTAATTTCCCTAAGCTATAGGACCATAAGTGGAAGTGCCCTAGGCTCTGTTGCTTTGTTTTTTAGATGTTTCAGGAAACACCATACACTTCTCCCGAGTGTCTGTTGGCAATTTACATCCCGCCCATCAGCATAACAAGGCTCCCAGTTCTCCATGGCCTGTCCTGCCTTTCTGGATTTTACACTTTTTTCAGATGGCCCTTTTGACCGGGGGGAAGTGAGACTTCATTGTAGTGCAGATTTCCTTTGCAAGCTTGCTTGGTTGGCCAAAAAGGGCGTATGCGTTTTTTCCTGAATATATTCAGGAAAAAACGCATACGCCCTTTTTGGCCAAGTGCATCATTGTGGACGTTCTGCCTCTTTTCCTATGCTTTCAATGCAATTCCAGTCTACCTCCTGAAATCGGTTTCCTGCAATTCTGCCCCGCTTTCAAGTCCTCTTGGCAGCCTTACTTCAGTATATTTTTGGACGATAGCTGTCATTTATAAGTCTGCAGGTTTGTGAATTACAGTGCCCCTGAGCTCCTTTCTTCAACTCGCTTTCTTTTGAGCTGGCCGCAACACCGCAGGATGGCTTCAGGCCCTAATCTGGTTCCGGCACGGCACGCTGAGCCTTTGGTTAATTCCTCTTCCTGGTGGGAAATGAGAGTTAAATTTGCCCGTCCAGACACCTCCAGCTAGTCTCTCATTGGTTCTCGCTATTCCTGTTCATCTTCCGCAGAAATTGCAAACTGGGCCAAACAGGAGGTTAAAGGGACTGACTCTCCAAGTCGGGAGGGTGTTAGTAAAGCGTCTGGAATGTTGCACCCGAGTACCAGGGTACGAAAACTGAGACATATTTGAACACGTCTCCCGATCACATGGTTGATCATACTCTAGGTTCCACATGCATGTTTTAGCTGAAGGAAGAATACCTTAAACCTGGGTAGTTGAAACCCGTGGAATGGGTACCATGCAATATGACTTCAAAGGGTCTTCATTTGCTCACCGAACCTCTCCAATCCTATCACTGCTGCGTTTATGCCCCTGTACACATGCTTGATTCTCTTTCGGAGACATAGCAATCCATAGGTTTTAAGATACTTACTAGTCAGGTACATTCTTAGGCATTTAATATGCGGTGTTGAGTCCATTTCGTTGAGCAAGGAGTAGCTCTTGTCTATTCCATATTTGGCTTAAGGAACTTTATCTGTGCTCATTTCAATCTCTGGTTTTATGCAGCACCCCAACTCACCTTTCCCCTTAAGCAAGCATAAGTTGGTTTTCTAAATTTGAGACCCTGTTCTGTTCTGTAATTCAGTTCCTGTGTAGCCAAGTTTACATTCCGTGTATTACTGATATCTTATGATGGTTCTTTTTCTGTGTGACTTATTTCAGTTAGAATCATCATACCTGAATCCACTCATTGTGCTGCTAAGGGCCTGATGACATAGATTTCATTGCTGAGTGATATTGCTTTGTAAGTAAATACCACAACTTCTTTATCCATTTTTCACTTTCTGCGATGTTGAACTTGTACGGTAAACGAGGTTCTTGTAAACAGAGGCGTCCCAAACTTTGGGGTGGCTGTGTCTTTTTGATTTTAATTTCCCTAAGCTATAGGACCATAAGTGGAAGTGCCCTAGGCTCTGTTGCTTTGTTTTTTAGATGTTTCAGGAAACACCATACACTTCTCCCGAGTGTCTGCTGGCAATTTTCATCCCGCCCATCAGCATAACAAGGCTCCCAGTTCTCCATGGCCTGTCCTGTCTTTCTGGATTTTACACTTTTTTCAGATGGCCCTTTTGACCGGGGGGAAGTGAGACTTCATTGTAGTGCAGATTTCCTTTGCAAGCTTGCTTGGTTGGCCAAAAAGGGCGTATGCGTTTTTTCCTGAATATATTCAGGAAAAAACGCATACGCCCTTTTTGGCCAAGTGCATCATTGTGGACGTTCTGCCTCTTTTCCTATGCTTTCAATGCAATTCCAGTCTACCTCCTGAAATCGGTTTCCTGCAATTCTGCCCCGCTTTCAAGTCCTCTTGGCAGCCTTACTTCAGTATATTTTTGGACGATAGCTGTCATTTATAACTCTGCAGGTTTGTGAATTACAGTGCCCCTGAGCTCCTTTCTTCAACTCGCTTTCTTTTGAGCTGGCCGCAACACCGCAGGATGGCTTCAGGCCCTAATCTGGTTCCGGCACGGCACGCTGAGCCTTTGGTTAATTCCTCTTCCTGGTGGGAAATGAGAGTTAAATTTGCCCGTCCAGACACCTCCAGCTAGTCTCTCATTGGTTCTCGCTATTCCTGTTCATCTTCCGCAGAAATTGCAAACTGGGCCAAACAGGAGGTTAAAGGGACTGACTCTCCAAGTCGGGAGGGTGTTAGTAAAGCGTCTGGAATGTTGCACCCGAGTACCAGGGTACGAAAACTGAGACATATTTGAACACGTCTCCCGATCACATGGTTGATCATACTCTAGGTTCCACATGCATGTTTTAGCTGAAGGAAGAATACCTTAAACCTGGGTAGTTGAAACCCGTGGAATGGGTACCATGCAATATGACTTCAAAGGGTCTTCATTTGCTCACCGAACCTCTCCAATCCTATCACTGCTGCGTTTATGCCCCTGTACACATGCTTGATTCTCTTTCGGAGACATAGCAATCCATAGGTTTTAAGATACTTACTAGTCAGGTACATTCTTAGGCATTTAATATGCGGTGTTGAGTCCATTTCGTTGAGCAAGGAGTAGCTCTTGTCTATTCCATATTTGGCTTAAGGAACTTTATCTGTGCTCATTTCAATCTCTGGTTTTATGCAGCACCCCAACTCACCTTTACCCTTAAGCAAGCATAAGTTGGTTTTCTAAATTTGAGACCCTGTTCTGTTCTGTAATTCAGTTCCTGTGTAGCCAAGTTTACATTCCGTGTATTACTGATATCTTATGATGTTTCTTTTTCTGTGTGACTTATTTCAGTTAGAATCATCATACCTGAATCCACTCATTGTGCTGCTAAGGGCCTGATGACATAGATTTCATTGCTGAGTGATATTGCTTTGTAAGTAAATACCACAACTTCTTTATCCATTTTTCACTTTCTGCGATGTTGAACTTGTACTGTAAACGAGGTTCTTGTAAACAGAGGCGTCCCAAACTTTGGGGTGGCTGTGTCTTTTTGATTTTAATTTCCCTAAGCTATAGGACCATAAGTGGAAGTGCCCTAGGCTCTGTTGCTTTGTTTTTTAGATGTTTCAGGAAACACCATACACTTCTCCCGAGTGTCTGCTGGCAATTTTCATCCCGCCCATCAGCATAACAAGGCTCCCAGTTCTCCATGGCCTGTCCTGTCTTTCTGGATTTTACACTTTTTTCAGATGGCCCTTTTGACCGGGGGGAAGTGAGACTTCATTGTAGTGCAGATTTCCTTTGCAAGCTTGCTTGGTTGGCCAAAAAGGGCGTATGCGTTTTTTCCTGAATATATTCAGGAAAAAACGCATACGCCCTTTTTGGCCAAGTGCATCATTGTGGACGTTCTGCCTCTTTTCCTATGCTTTCAATGCAATTCCAGTCTACCTCCTGAAATCGGTTTCCTGCAATTCTGCCCCGCTTTCAAGTCCTCTTGGCAGCCTTACTTCAGTATATTTTTGGACGATAGCTGTCATTTATAACTCTGCAGGTTTGTGAATTACAGTGCCCCTGAGCTCCTTTCTTCAACTCGCTTTCTTTTGAGCTGGCCGCAACACCGCAGGATGGCTTCAGGCCCTAATCTGGTTCCGGCACGGCACGCTGAGCCTTTGGTTAATTCCTCTTCTTGGTGGGAAATGAGAGTTAAATTTGCCCGTCCAGACACCTCCAGCTAGTCTCTCATTGGTTCTCGCTATTCCTGTTCATCTTCCGCAGAAATTGCAAACTGGGCCAAACAGGAGGTTAAAGGGACTGACTCTCCAAGTCGGGAGGGTGTTAGTAAAGCGTCTGGAATGTTGCACCCGAGTACCAGGGTACGAAAACTGAGACATATTTGAACACGTCTCCCGATCACATGGTTGATCATACTCTAGGTTCCACATGCATGTTTTAGCTGAAGGAAGAATACCTTAAACCTGGGTAGTTGAAACCCGTGGAATGGGTACCATGCAATATGACTTCAAAGGGTCTTCATTTGCTCACCGAACCTCTCCAATCCTATCACTGCTGCGTTTATGCCCCTGTACACATGCTTGATTCTCTTTCGGAGACATAGCAATCCATAGGTTTTAAGATACTTACTAGTCAGGTACATTCTTAGGCATTTAATATGCGGTGTTGAGTCCATTTCGTTGAGCAAGGAGTAGCTCTTGTCTATTCCATATTTGGCTTAAGGAACTTTATCTGTGCTCATTTCAATCTCTGGTTTTATGCAGCACCCCAACTCACCTTTACCCTTAAGCAAGCATAAGTTGGTTTTCTAAATTTGAGACCCTGTTCTGTTCTGTAATTCAGTTCCTGTGTAGCCAAGTTTACATTCCGTGTATTACTGATATCTTATGATGTTTCTTTTTCTGTGTGACTTATTTCAGTTAGAATCATCATACCTGAATCCACTCATTGTGCTGCTAAGGGCCTGATGACATAGATTTCATTGCTGAGTGATATTGCTTTGTAAGTAAATACCACAACTTCTTTATCCATTTTTCACTTTCTGCGATGTTGAACTTGTACTGTAAACGAGGTTCTTGTAAACAGAGGCGTCCCAAACTTTGGGGTGGCTGTGTCTTTTTGATTTTAATTTCCCTAAGCTATAGGACCATAAGTGGAAGTGCCCTAGGCTCTGTTGCTTTGTTTTTTAGATGTTTCAGGAAACACCATACACTTCTCCCGAGTGTCTGCTGGCAATTTTCATCCCGCCCATCAGCATAACAAGGCTCCCAGTTCTCCATGGCCTGTCCTGTCTTTCTGGATTTTACACTTTTTTCAGATGGCCCTTTTGACCGGGGGGAAGTGAGACTTCATTGTAGTGCAGATTTCCTTTGCAAGCTTGCTTGGTTGGCCAAAAAGGGCGTATGCGTTTTTTCCTGAATATATTCAGGAAAAAACGCATACGCCCTTTTTGGCCAAGTGCATCATTGTGGACGTTCTGCCTCTTTTCCTATGCTTTCAATGCAATTCCAGTCTACCTCCTGAAATCGGTTTCCTGCAATTCTGCCCCGCTTTCAAGTCCTCTTGGCAGCCTTACTTCAGTATATTTTTGGACGATAGCTGTCATTTATAACTCTGCAGGTTTGTGAATTACAGTGCCCCTGAGCTCCTTTCTTCAACTCGCTTTCTTTTGAGCTGGCCGCAACACCGCAGGATGGCTTCAGGCCCTAATCTGGTTCCGGCACGGCACGCTGAGCCTTTGGTTAATTCCTCTTCCTGGTGGGAAATGAGAGTTAAATTTGCCCGTCCAGACACCTCCAGCTAGTCTCTCATTGGTTCTCGCTATTCCTGTTCATCTTCCGCAGAAATTGCAAACTGGGCCAAACAGGAGGTTAAAGGGACTGACTCTCCAAGTCGGGAGGGTGTTAGTAAAGCGTCTGGAATGTTGCACCCGAGTACCAGGGTACGAAAACTGAGACATATTTGAACACGTCTCCCGATCACATGGTTGATCATACTCTAGGTTCCACATGCATGTTTTAGCTGAAGGAAGAATACCTTAAACCTGGGTAGTTGAAACCCGTGGAATGGGTACCATGCAATATGACTTCAAAGGGTCTTCATTTGCTCACCGAACCTCTCCAATCCTATCACTGCTGCGTTTATGCCCCTGTACACATGCTTGATTCTCTTTCGGAGACATAGCAATCCATAGGTTTTAAGATACTTACTAGTCAGGTACATTCTTAGGCATTTAATATGCGGTGTTGAGTCCATTTCGTTGAGCAAGGAGTAGCTCTTGTCTATTCCATATTTGGCTTAAGGAACTTTATCTGTGCTCATTTCAATCTCTGGTTTTATGCAGCACCCCAACTCACCTTTACCCTTAAGCAAGCATAAGTTGGTTTTCTAAATTTGAGACCCTGTTCTGTTCTGTAATTCAGTTCCTGTGTAGCCAAGTTTACATTCCGTGTATTACTGATATCTTATGATGGTTCTTTTTCTGTGTGACTTATTTCAGTTAGAATCATCATACCTGAATCCACTCATTGTGCTGCTAAGGGCCTGATGACATAGATTTCATTGCTGAGTGATATTGCTTTGTAAGTAAATACCACAACTTCTTTATCCATTTTTCACTTTCTGCGATGTTGAACTTGTACTGTAAACGAGGTTCTTGTAAACAGAGGCGTCCCAAACTTTGGGGTGGCTGTGTCTTTTTGATTTTAATTTCCCTAAGCTATAGGACCATAAGTGGAAGTGCCCTAGGCTCTGTTGCTTTGTTTTTTAGATGTTTCAGGAAACACCATACACTTCTCCCGAGTGTCTGTTGGCAATTTACATCCCGCCCATCAGCATAACAAGGCTCCCAGTTCTCCATGGCCTGTCCTGCCTTTCTGGATTTTACACTTTTTTCAGATGGCCCTTTTGACCGGGGGGAAGTGAGACTTCATTGTAGTGCAGATTTCCTTTGCAAGCTTGCTTGGTTGGCCAAAAAGGGCGTATGCGTTTTTTCCTGAATATATTCAGGAAAAAACGCATACGCCCTTTTTGGCCAAGTGCATCATTGTGGACGTTCTGCCTCTTTTCCTATGCTTTCAATGCAATTCCAGTCTACCTCCTGAAATCGGTTTCCTGCAATTCTGCCCCGCTTTCAAGTCCTCTTGGCAGCCTTACTTCAGTATATTTTTGGACGATAGCTGTCATTTATAACTCTGCAGGTTTGTGAATTACAGTGCCCCTGAGCTCCTTTCTTCAACTCGCTTTCTTTTGAGCTGGCCGCAACACCGCAGGATGGCTTCAGGCCCTAATCTGGTTCCGGCACGGCACGCTGAGCCTTTGGTTAATTCCTCTTCCTGGTGGGAAATGAGAGTTAAATTTGCCCGTCCAGACACCTCCAGCTAGTCTCTCATTGGTTCTCGCTATTCCTGTTCATCTTCCGCAGAAATTGCAAACTGGGCCAAACAGGAGGTTAAAGGGACTGACTCTCCAAGTCGGGAGGGTGTTAGTAAAGCGTCTGGAATGTTGCACCCGAGTACCAGGGTACGAAAACTGAGACATATTTGAACACGTCTCCCGATCACATGGTTGATCATACTCTAGGTTCCACATGCATGTTTTAGCTGAAGGAAGAATACCTTAAACCTGGGTAGTTGAAACCCGTGGAATGGGTACCATGCAATATGACTTCAAAGGGTCTTCATTTGCTCACCGAACCTCTCCAATCCTATCACTGCTGCGTTTATGCCCCTGTACACATGCTTGATTCTCTTTCGGAGACATAGCAATCCATAGGTTTTAAGATACTTACTAGTCAGGTACATTCTTAGGCATTTAATATGCGGTGTTGAGTCCATTTCGTTGAGCAAGGAGTAGCTCTTGTCTATTCCATATTTGGCTTAAGGAACTTTATCTGTGCTCATTTCAATCTCTGGTTTTATGCAGCACCCCAACTCACCTTTCCCCTTAAGCAAGCATAAGTTGGTTTTCTAAATTTGAGACCCTGTTCTGTTCTGTAATTCAGTTCCTGTGTAGCCAAGTTTACATTCCGTGTATTACTGATATCTTATGATGGTTCTTTTTCTGTGTGACTTATTTCAGTTAGAATCATCATACCTGAATCCACTCATTGTGCTGCTAAGGGCCTGATGACATAGATTTCATTGCTGAGTGATATTGCTTTGTAAGTAAATACCACAACTTCTTTATCCATTTTTCACTTTCTGCGATGTTGAACTTGTACTGTAAACGAGGTTCTTGTAAACAGAGGCGTCCCAAACTTTGGGGTGGCTGTGTCTTTTTGATTTTAATTTCCCTAAGCTATAGGACCATAAGTGGAAGTGCCCTAGGCTCTGTTGCTTTGTTTTTTAGATGTTTCAGGAAACACCATACACTTCTCCCGAGTGTCTGTTGGCAATTTACATCCCGCCCATCAGCATAACAAGGCTCCCAGTTCTCCATGGCCTGTCCTGCCTTTCTGGATTTTACACTTTTTTCAGATGGCCCTTTTGACCGGGGGGAAGTGAGACTTCATTGTAGTGCAGATTTCCTTTGCAAGCTTGCTTGGTTGGCCAAAAAGGGCGTATGCGTTTTTTCCTGAATATATTCAGGAAAAAACGCATACGCCCTTTTTGGCCAAGTGCATCATTGTGGACGTTCTGCCTCTTTTCCTATGCTTTCAATGCAATTCCAGTCTGCCTCCTGAAATCGGTTTCCTGCAATTCTGCCCCGCTTTCAAGTCCTCTTGGCAGCCTTACTTCAGTATATTTTTGGACGATAGCTGTCATTTATAACTCTGCAGGTTTGTGAATTACAGTGCCCCTGAGCTCCTTTCTTCAACTCGCTTTCTTTTGAGCTGGCCGCAACACCGCAGGATGGCTTCAGGCCCTAATCTGGTTCCGGCACGGCACGCTGAGCCTTTGGTTAATTCCTCTTCCTGGTGGGAAATGAGAGTTAAATTTGCCCGTCCAGACACCTCCAGCTAGTCTCTCATTGGTTCTCGCTATTCCTGTTCATCTTCCGCAGAAATTGCAAACTGGGCCAAACAGGAGGTTAAAGGGACTGACTCTCCAAGTCGGGAGGGTGTTAGTAAAGCGTCTGGAATGTTGCACCCGAGTACCAGGGTACGAAAACTGAGACATATTTGAACACGTCTCCCGATCACATGGTTGATCATACTCTAGGTTCCACATGCATGTTTTAGCTGAAGGAAGAATACCTTAAACCTGGGTAGTTGAAACCCGTGGAATGGGTACCATGCAATATGACTTCAAAGGGTCTTCATTTGCTCACCGAACCTCTCCAATCCTATCACTGCTGCGTTTATGCCCCTGTACACATGCTTGATTCTCTTTCGGAGACATAGCAATCCATAGGTTTTAAGATACTTACTAGTCAGGTACATTCTTAGGCATTTAATATGCGGTGTTGAGTCCATTTCGTTGAGCAAGGAGTAGCTCTTGTCTATTCCATATTTGGCTTAAGGAACTTTATCTGTGCTCATTTCAATCTCTGGTTTTATGCAGCACCCCAACTCACCTTTACCCTTAAGCAAGCATAAGTTGGTTTTCTAAATTTGAGACCCTGTTCTGTTCTGTAATTCAGTTCCTGTGTAGCCAAGTTTACATTCCGTGTATTACTGATATCTTATGATGTTTCTTTTTCTGTGTGACTTATTTCAGTTAGAATCATCATACCTGAATCCACTCATTGTGCTGCTAAGGGCCTGATGACATAGATTTCATTGCTGAGTGATATTGCTTTGTAAGTAAATACCACAACTTCTTTATCCATTTTTCACTTTCTGCGATGTTGAACTTGTACGGTAAACGAGGTTCTTGTAAACAGAGGCGTCCCAAACTTTGGGGTGGCTGTGTCTTTTTGATTTTAATTTCCCTAAGCTATAGGACCATAAGTGGAAGTGCCCTAGGCTCTGTTGCTTTGTTTTTTAGATGTTTCAGGAAACACCATACACTTCTCCCGAGTGTCTGTTGGCAATTTACATCCCGCCCATCAGCATAACAAGGCTCCCAGTTCTCCATGGCCTGTTCTGCCTTTCTGGATTTTACACTTTTTTCAGATGGCCCTTTTGACCGGGGGGAAGTGAGACTTCATTGTAGTGTAGATTTCCTTTGCAAGCTTGCTTGGTTGGCCAAAAAGGGCGTATGCGTTTTTTCCTGAATATATTCAGGAAAAAACGCATACGCCCTTTTTGGCCAAGTGCATCATTGTGGACGTTCTGCCTCTTTTCCTATGCTTTCAATGCAATTCCAGTCTGCCTCCTGAAATCGGTTTCCTGCAATTCTGCCCCGCTTTCAAGTCCTCTTGGCAGCCTTACTTCAGTATATTTTTGGACGATAGCTGTCATTTATAACTCTGCAGGTTTGTGAATTACAGTGCCCCTGAGCTCCTTTCTTCAACTCGCTTTCTTTTGAGCTGGCCGCAACACCGCAGGATGGCTTCAGGCCCTAATCTGGTTCCGGCACGGCACGCTGAGCCTTTGGTTAATTCCTCTTCCTGGTGGGAAATGAGAGTTAAATTTGCCCGTCCAGACACCTCCAGCTAGTCTCTCATTGGTTCTCGCTATTCCTGTTCATCTTCCGCAGAAATTGCAAACTGGGCCAAACAGGAGGTTAAAGGGACTGACTCTCCAAGTCGGGAGGGTGTTAGTAAAGCGTCTGGAATGTTGCACCCGAGTACCAGGGTACGAAAACTGAGACATATTTGAACACGTCTCCCGATCACATGGTTGATCATACTCTAGGTTCCACATGCATGTTTTAGCTGAAGGAAGAATACCTTAAACCTGGGTAGTTGAAACCCGTGGAATGGGTACCATGCAATATGACTTCAAAGGGTCTTCATTTGCTCACCGAACCTCTCCAATCCTATCACTGCTGCGTTTATGCCCCTGTACACATGCTTGATTCTCTTTCGGAGACATAGCAATCCATAGGTTTTAAGATACTTACTAGTCAGGTACATTCTTAGGCATTTAATATGCGGTGTTGAGTCCATTTCGTTGAGCAAGGAGTAGCTCTTGTCTATTCCATATTTGGCTTAAGGAACTTTATCTGTGCTCATTTCAATCTCTGGTTTTATGCAGCACCCCAACTCACCTTTCCCCTTAAGCAAGCATAAGTTGGTTTTCTAAATTTGAGACCCTGTTCTGTTCTGTAATTCAGTTCCTGTGTAGCCAAGTTTACATTCCGTGTATTACTGATATCTTATGATGTTTCTTTTTCTGTGTGACTTATTTCAGTTAGAATCATCATACCTGAATCCACTCATTGTGCTGCTAAGGGCCTGATGACATAGATTTCATTGCTGAGTGATATTGCTTTGTAAGTAAATACCACAACTTCTTTATCCATTTTTCACTTTCTGCGATGTTGAACTTGTACGGTAAACGAGGTTCTTGTAAACAGAGGCGTCCCAAACTTTGGGGTGGCTGTGTCTTTTTGATTTTAATTTCCCTAAGCTATAGGACCATAAGTGGAAGTGCCCTAGGCTCTGTTGCTTTGTTTTTTAGATGTTTCAGGAAACACCATACACTTCTCCCGAGTGTCTGTTGGCAATTTACATCCCGCCCATCAGCATAACAAGGCTCCCAGTTCTCCATGGCCTGTCCTGCCTTTCTGGATTTTACACTTTTTTCAGATGGCCCTTTTGACCGGGGGGAAGTGAGACTTCATTGTAGTGTAGATTTCCTTTGCAAGCTTGCTTGGTTGGCCAAAAAGGGCGTATGCGTTTTTTCCTGAATATATTCAGGAAAAAACGCATACGCCCTTTTTGGCCAAGTGCATCATTGTGGACGTTCTGCCTCTTTTCCTATGCTTTCAATGCAATTCCAGTCTGCCTCCTGAAATCGGTTTCCTGCAATTCTGCCCCGCTTTCAAGTCCTCTTGGCAGCCTTACTTCAGTATATTTTTGGACGATAGCTGTCATTTATAACTCTGCAGGTTTGTGAATTACAGTGCCCCTGAGCTCCTTTCTTCAACTCGCTTTCTTTTGAGCTGGCCGCAACACCGCAGGATGGCTTCAGGCCCTAATCTGGTTCCGGCACGGCACGCTGAGCCTTTGGTTAATTCCTCTTCCTGGTGGGAAATGAGAGTTAAATTTGCCCGTCCAGACACCTCCAGCTAGTCTCTCATTGGTTCTCGCTATTCCTGTTCATCTTCCGCAGAAATTGCAAACTGGGCCAAACAGGAGGTTAAAGGGACTGACTCTCCAAGTCGGGAGGGTGTTAGTAAAGCGTCTGGAATGTTGCACCCGAGTACCAGGGTACGAAAACTGAGACATATTTGAACACGTCTCCCGATCACATGGTTGATCATACTCTAGGTTCCACATGCATGTTTTAGCTGAAGGAAGAATACCTTAAACCTGGGTAGTTGAAACCCGTGGAATGGGTACCATGCAATATGACTTCAAAGGGTCTTCATTTGCTCACCGAACCTCTCCAATCCTATCACTGCTGCGTTTATGCCCCTGTACACATGCTTGATTCTCTTTCGGAGACATAGCAATCCATAGGTTTTAAGATACTTACTAGTCAGGTACATTCTTAGGCATTTAATATGCGGTGTTGAGTCCATTTCGTTGAGCAAGGAGTAGCTCTTGTCTATTCCATATTTGGCTTAAGGAACTTTATCTGTGCTCATTTCAATCTCTGGTTTTATGCAGCACCCCAACTCACCTTTACCCTTAAGCAAGCATAAGTTGGTTTTCTAAATTTGAGACCCTGTTCTGTTCTGTAATTCAGTTCCTGTGTAGCCAAGTTTACATTCCGTGTATTACTGATATCTTATGATGGTTCTTTTTCTGTGTGACTTATTTCAGTTAGAATCATCATACCTGAATCCACTCATTGTGCTGCTAAGGGCCTGATGACATAGATTTCATTGCTGAGTGATATTGCTTTGTAAGTAAATACCACAACTTCTTTATCCATTTTTCACTTTCTGCGATGTTGAACTTGTACTGTAAACGAGGTTCTTGTAAACAGAGGCGTCCCAAACTTTGGGGTGGCTGTGTCTTTTTTATTTTAATTTCCCTAAGCTATAGGACCATAAGTGGAAGTGCCCTAGGCTCTGTTGCTTTGTTTTTTAGATGTTTCAGGAAACACCATACACTTCTCCCGAGTGTCTGCTGGCAATTTTCATCCCGCCCATCAGCATAACAAGGCTCCCAGTTCTCCATGGCCTGTCCTGTCTTTCTGGATTTTACACTTTTTTCAGATGGCCCTTTTGACCGGGGGGAAGTGAGACTTCATTGTAGTGCAGATTTCCTTTGCAAGCTTGCTTGGTTGGCCAAAAAGGGCGTATGCGTTTTTTCCTGAATATATTCAGGAAAAAACGCATACGCCCTTTTTGGCCAAGTGCATCATTGTGGACGTTCTGCCTCTTTTCCTATGCTTTCAATGCAATTCCAGTCTACCTCCTGAAATCGGTTTCCTGCAATTCTGCCCCGCTTTCAAGTCCTCTTGGCAGCCTTACTTCAGTATATTTTTGGACGATAGCTGTCATTTATAACTCTGCAGGTTTGTGAATTACAGTGCCCCTGAGCTCCTTTCTTCAACTCGCTTTCTTTTGAGCTGGCCGCAACACCGCAGGATGGCTTCAGGCCCTAATCTGGTTCCGGCACGGCACGCTGAGCCTTTGGTTAATTCCTCTTCCTGGTGGGAAATGAGAGTTAAATTTGCCCGTCCAGACACCTCCAGCTAGTCTCTCATTGGTTCTCGCTATTCCTGTTCATCTTCCGCAGAAATTGCAAACTGGGCCAAACAGGAGGTTAAAGGGACTGACTCTCCAAGTCGGGAGGGTGTTAGTAAAGCGTCTGGAATGTTGCACCCGAGTACCAGGGTACGAAAACTGAGACATATTTGAACACGTCTCCCGATCACATGGTTGATCATACTCTAGGTTCCACATGCATGTTTTAGCTGAAGGAAGAATACCTTAAACCTGGGTAGTTGAAACCCGTGGAATGGGTACCATGCAATATGACTTCAAAGGGTCTTCATTTGCTCACCGAACCTCTCCAATCCTATCACTGCTGCGTTTATGCCCCTGTACACATGCTTGATTCTCTTTCGGAGACATAGCAATCCATAGGTTTTAAGATACTTACTAGTCAGGTACATTCTTAGGCATTTAATATGCGGTGTTGAGTCCATTTCGTTGAGCAAGGAGTAGCTCTTGTCTATTCCATATTTGGCTTAAGGAACTTTATCTGTGCTCATTTCAATCTCTGGTTTTATGCAGCACCCCAACTCACCTTTCCCCTTAAGCAAGCATAAGTTGGTTTTCTAAATTTGAGACCCTGTTCTGTTCTGTAATTCAGTTCCTGTGTAGCCAAGTTTACATTCCGTGTATTACTGATATCTTATGATGGTTCTTTTTCTGTGTGACTTATTTCAGTTAGAATCATCATACCTGAATCCACTCATTGTGCTGCTAAGGGCCTGATGACATAGATTTCATTGCTGAGTGATATTGCTTTGTAAGTAAATACCACAACTTCTTTATCCATTTTTCACTTTCTGCGATGTTGAACTTGTACGGTAAACGAGGTTCTTGTAAACAGAGGCGTCCCAAACTTTGGGGTGGCTGTGTCTTTTTGATTTTAATTTCCCTAAGCTATAGGACCATAAGTGGAAGTGCCCTAGGCTCTGTTGCTTTGTTTTTTAGATGTTTCAGGAAACACCATACACTTCTCCCGAGTGTCTGTTGGCAATTTACATCCCGCCCATCAGCATAACAAGGCTCCCAGTTCTCCATGGCCTGTCCTGCCTTTCTGGATTTTACACTTTTTTCAGATGGCCCTTTTGACCGGGGGGAAGGGAGACTTCATTGTAGTGTAGATTTCCTTTGCAAGCTTGCTTGGTTGGCCAAAAAGGGCGTATGCGTTTTTTCCTGAATATATTCAGGAAAAAACGCATACGCCCTTTTTGGCCAAGTGCATCATTGTGGACGTTCTGCCTCTTTTCCTATGCTTTCAATGCAATTCCAGTCTGCCTCCTGAAATCGGTTTCCTGCAATTCTGCCCCGCTTTCAAGTCCTCTTGGCAGCCTTACTTCAGTATATTTTTGGACGATAGCTGTCATTTATAACTCTGCAGGTTTGTGAATTACAGTGCCCCTGAGCTCCTTTCTTCAACTCGCTTTCTTTTGAGCTGGCCGCAACACCGCAGGATGGCTTCAGGCCCTAATCTGGTTCCGGCACGGCACGCTGAGCCTTTGGTTAATTCCTCTTCCTGGTGGGAAATGAGAGTTAAATTTGCCCGTCCAGACACCTCCAGCTAGTCTCTCATTGGTTCTCGCTATTCCTGTTCATCTTCCGCAGAAATTGCAAACTGGGCCAAACAGGAGGTTAAAGGGACTGACTCTCCAAGTCGGGAGGGTGTTAGTAAAGCGTCTGGAATGTTGCACCCGAGTACCAGGGTACGAAAACTGAGACATATTTGAACACGTCTCCCGATCACATGGTTGATCATACTCTAGGTTCCACATGCATGTTTTAGCTGAAGGAAGAATACCTTAAACCTGGGTAGTTGAAACCCGTGGAATGGGTACCATGCAATATGACTTCAAAGGGTCTTCATTTGCTCACCGAACCTCTCCAATCCTATCACTGCTGCGTTTATGCCCCTGTACACATGCTTGATTCTCTTTCGGAGACATAGCAATCCATAGGTTTTAAGATACTTACTAGTCAGGTACATTCTTAGGCATTTAATATGCGGTGTTGAGTCCATTTCGTTGAGCAAGGAGTAGCTCTTGTCTATTCCATATTTGGCTTAAGGAACTTTATCTGTGCTCATTTCAATCTCTGGTTTTATGCAGCACCCCAACTCACCTTTCCCCTTAAGCAAGCATAAGTTGGTTTTCTAAATTTGAGACCCTGTTCTGTTCTGTAATTCAGTTCCTGTGTAGCCAAGTTTACATTCCGTGTATTACTGATATCTTATGATGGTTCTTTTTCTGTGTGACTTATTTCAGTTAGAATCATCATACCTGAATCCACTCATTGTGCTGCTAAGGGCCTGATGACATAGATTTCATTGCTGAGTGATATTGCTTTGTAAGTAAATACCACAACTTCTTTATCCATTTTTCACTTTCTGCGATGTTGAACTTGTACTGTAAACGAGGTTCTTGTAAACAGAGGCGTCCCAAACTTTGGGGTGGCTGTGTCTTTTTGATTTTAATTTCCCTAAGCTATAGGACCATAAGTGGAAGTGCCCTAGGCTCTGTTGCTTTGTTTTTTAGATGTTTCAGGAAACACCATACACTTCTCCCGAGTGTCTGCTGGCAATTTTCATCCCGCCCATCAGCATAACAAGGCTCCCAGTTCTCCATGGCCTGTCCTGTCTTTCTGGATTTTACACTTTTTTCAGATGGCCCTTTTGACCGGGGGGAAGTGAGACTTCATTGTAGTGCAGATTTCCTTTGCAAGCTTGCTTGGTTGGCCAAAAAGGGCGTATGCGTTTTTTCCTGAATATATTCAGGAAAAAACGCATACGCCCTTTTTGGCCAAGTGCATCATTGTGGACGTTCTGCCTCTTTTCCTATGCTTTCAATGCAATTCCAGTCTACCTCCTGAAATCGGTTTCCTGCAATTCTGCCCCGCTTTCAAGTCCTCTTGGCAGCCTTACTTCAGTATATTTTTGGACGATAGCTGTCATTTATAACTCTGCAGGTTTGTGAATTACAGTGCCCCTGAGCTCCTTTCTTCAACTCGCTTTCTTTTGAGCTGGCCGCAACACCGCAGGATGGCTTCAGGCCCTAATCTGGTTCCGGCACGGCACGCTGAGCCTTTGGTTAATTCCTCTTCCTGGTGGGAAATGAGAGTTAAATTTGCCCGTCCAGACACCTCCAGCTAGTCTCTCATTGGTTCTCGCTATTCCTGTTCATCTTCCGCAGAAATTGCAAACTGGGCCAAACAGGAGGTTAAAGGGACTGACTCTCCAAGTCGGGAGGGTGTTAGTAAAGCGTCTGGAATGTTGCACCCGAGTACCAGGGTACGAAAACTGAGACATATTTGAACACGTCTCCCGATCACATGGTTGATCATACTCTAGGTTCCACATGCATGTTTTAGCTGAAGGAAGAATACCTTAAACCTGGGTAGTTGAAACCCGTGGAATGGGTACCATGCAATATGACTTCAAAGGGTCTTCATTTGCTCACCGAACCTCTCCAATCCTATCACTGCTGCGTTTATGCCCCTGTACACATGCTTGATTCTCTTTCGGAGACATAGCAATCCATAGGTTTTAAGATACTTACTAGTCAGGTACATTCTTAGGCATTTAATATGCGGTGTTGAGTCCATTTCGTTGAGCAAGGAGTAGCTCTTGTCTATTCCATATTTGGCTTAAGGAACTTTATCTGTGCTCATTTCAATCTCTGGTTTTATGCAGCACCCCAACTCACCTTTACCCTTAAGCAAGCATAAGTTGGTTTTCTAAATTTGAGACCCTGTTCTGTTCTGTAATTCAGTTCCTGTGTAGCCAAGTTTACATTCCGTGTATTACTGATATCTTATGATGTTTCTTTTTCTGTGTGACTTATTTCAGTTAGAATCATCATACCTGAATCCACTCATTGTGCTGCTAAGGGCCTGATGACATAGATTTCATTGCTGAGTGATATTGCTTTGTAAGTAAATACCACAACTTCTTTATCCATTTTTCACTTTCTGCGATGTTGAACTTGTACTGTAAACGAGGTTCTTGTAAACAGAGGCGTCCCAAACTTTGGGGTGGCTGTGTCTTTTTGATTTTAATTTCCCTAAGCTATAGGACCATAAGTGGAAGTGCCCTAGGCTCTGTTGCTTTGTTTTTTAGATGTTTCAGGAAACACCATACACTTCTCCCGAGTGTCTGTTGGCAATTTACATCCCGCCCATCAGCATAACAAGGCTCCCAGTTCTCCATGGCCTGTCCTGCCTTTCTGGATTTTACACTTTTTTCAGATGGCCCTTTTGACCGGGGGGAAGTGAGACTTCATTGTAGTGCAGATTTCCTTTGCAAGCTTGCTTGGTTGGCCAAAAAGGGCGTATGCGTTTTTTCCTGAATATATTCAGGAAAAAACGCATACGCCCTTTTTGGCCAAGTGCATCATTGTGGACGTTCTGCCTCTTTTCCTATGCTTTCAATGCAATTCCAGTCTACCTCCTGAAATCGGTTTCCTGCAATTCTGCCCCGCTTTCAAGTCCTCTTGGCAGCCTTACTTCAGTATATTTTTGGACGATAGCTGTCATTTATAACTCTGCAGGTTTGTGAATTACAGTGCCCCTGAGCTCCTTTCTTCAACTCGCTTTCTTTTGAGCTGGCCGCAACACCGCAGGATGGCTTCAGGCCCTAATCTGGTTCCGGCACGGCACGCTGAGCCTTTGGTTAATTCCTCTTCCTGGTGGGAAATGAGAGTTAAATTTGCCCGTCCAGACACCTCCAGCTAGTCTCTCATTGGTTCTCGCTATTCCTGTTCATCTTCCGCAGAAATTGCAAACTGGGCCAAACAGGAGGTTAAAGGGACTGACTCTCCAAGTCGGGAGGGTGTTAGTAAAGCGTCTGGAATGTTGCACCCGAGTACCAGGGTACGAAAACTGAGACATATTTGAACACGTCTCCCGATCACATGGTTGATCATACTCTAGGTTCCACATGCATGTTTTAGCTGAAGGAAGAATACCTTAAACCTGGGTAGTTGAAACCCGTGGAATGGGTACCATGCAATATGACTTCAAAGGGTCTTCATTTGCTCACCGAACCTCTCCAATCCTATCACTGCTGCGTTTATGCCCCTGTACACATGCTTGATTCTCTTTCGGAGACATAGCAATCCATAGGTTTTAAGATACTTACTAGTCAGGTACATTCTTAGGCATTTAATATGCGGTGTTGAGTCCATTTCGTTGAGCAAGGAGTAGCTCTTGTCTATTCCATATTTGGCTTAAGGAACTTTATCTGTGCTCATTTCAATCTCTGGTTTTATGCAGCACCCCAACTCACCTTTCCCCTTAAGCAAGCATAAGTTGGTTTTCTAAATTTGAGACCCTGTTCTGTTCTGTAATTCAGTTCCTGTGTAGCCAAGTTTACATTCCGTGTATTACTGATATCTTATGATGTTTCTTTTTCTGTGTGACTTATTTCAGTTAGAATCATCATACCTGAATCCACTCATTGTGCTGCTAAGGGCCTGATGACATAGATTTCATTGCTGAGTGATATTGCTTTGTAAGTAAATACCACAACTTCTTTATCCATTTTTCACTTTCTGCGATGTTGAACTTGTACGGTAAACGAGGTTCTTGTAAACAGAGGCGTCCCAAACTTTGGGGTGGCTGTGTCTTTTTGATTTTAATTTCCCTAAGCTATAGGACCATAAGTGGAAGTGCCCTAGGCTCTGTTGCTTTGTTTTTTAGATGTTTCAGGAAACACCATACACTTCTCCCGAGTGTCTGTTGGCAATTTACATCCCGCCCATCAGCATAACAAGGCTCCCAGTTCTCCATGGCCTGTCCTGCCTTTCTGGATTTTACACTTTTTTCAGATGGCCCTTTTGACCGGGGGGAAGTGAGACTTCATTGTAGTGCAGATTTCCTTTGCAAGCTTGCTTGGTTGGCCAAAAAGGGCGTATGCGTTTTTTCCTGAATATATTCAGGAAAAAACGCATACGCCCTTTTTGGCCAAGTGCATCATTGTGGACGTTCTGCCTCTTTTCCTATGCTTTCAATGCAATTCCAGTCTGCCTCCTGAAATCGGTTTCCTGCAATTCTGCCCCGCTTTCAAGTCCTCTTGGCAGCCTTACTTCAGTATATTTTTGGACGATAGCTGTCATTTATAACTCTGCAGGTTTGTGAATTACAGTGCCCCTGAGCTCCTTTCTTCAACTCGCTTTCTTTTGAGCTGGCCGCAACACCGCAGGATGGCTTCAGGCCCTAATCTGGTTCCGGCAGGGCACGCTGAGCCTTTGGTTAATTCCTCTTCCTGGTGGGAAATGAGAGTTAAATTTGCCCGTCCAGACACCTCCAGCTAGTCTCTCATTGGTTCTCGCTATTCCTGTTCATCTTCCGCAGAAATTGCAAACTGGGCCAAACAGGAGGTTAAAGGGACTGACTCTCCAAGTCGGGAGGGTGTTAGTAAAGCGTCTGGAATGTTGCACCCGAGTACCAGGGTACGAAAACTGAGACATATTTGAACACGTCTCCCGATCACATGGTTGATCATACTCTAGGTTCCACATGCATGTTTTAGCTGAAGGAAGAATACCTTAAACCTGGGTAGTTGAAACCCGTGGAATGGGTACCATGCAATATGACTTCAAAGGGTCTTCATTTGCTCACCGAACCTCTCCAATCCTATCACTGCTGCGTTTATGCCCCTGTACACATGCTTGATTCTCTTTCGGAGACATAGCAATCCATAGGTTTTAAGATACTTACTAGTCACGTACATTCTTAGGCATTTAATATGCGGTGTTGAGTCCATTTCGTTGAGCAAGGAGTAGCTCTTGTCTATTCCATATTTGGCTTAAGGAACTTTATCTGTGCTCATTTCAATCTCTGGTTTTATGCAGCACCCCAACTCACCTTTCCCCTTAAGCAAGCATAAGTTGGTTTTCTAAATTTGAGACCCTGTTCTGTTCTGTAATTCAGTTCCTGTGTAGCCAAGTTTACATTCCGTGTATTACTGATATCTTATGATGGTTCTTTTTCTGTGTGACTTATTTCAGTTAGAATCATCATACCTGAATCCACTCATTGTGCTGCTAAGGGCCTGATGACATAGATTTCATTGCTGAGTGATATTGCTTTGTAAGTAAATACCACAACTTCTTTATCCATTTTTCACTTTCTGCGATGTTGAACTTGTACGGTAAACGAGGTTCTTGTAAACAGAGGCGTCCCAAACTTTGGGGTGGCTGTGTCTTTTTGATTTTAATTTCCCTAAGCTATAGGACCATAAGTGGAAGTGCCCTAGGCTCTGTTGCTTTGTTTTTTAGATGTTTCAGGAAACACCATACACTTCTCCCGAGTGTCTGTTGGCAATTTACATCCCGCCCATCAGCATAACAAGGCTCCCAGTTCTCCATGGCCTGTCCTGCCTTTCTGGATTTTACACTTTTTTCAGATGGCCCTTTTGACCGGGGGGAAGTGAGACTTCATTGTAGTGCAGATTTCCTTTGCAAGCTTGCTTGGTTGGCCAAAAAGGGCGTATGCGTTTTTTCCTGAATATATTCAGGAAAAAACGCATACGCCCTTTTTGGCCAAGTGCATCATTGTGGACGTTCTGCCTCTTTTCCTATGCTTTCAATGCAATTCCAGTCTACCTCCTGAAATCGGTTTCCTGCAATTCTGCCCCGCTTTCAAGTCCTCTTGGCAGCCTTACTTCAGTATATTTTTGGACGATAGCTGTCATTTATAACTCTGCAGGTTTGTGAATTACAGTGCCCCTGAGCTCCTTTCTTCAACTCGCTTTCTTTTGAGCTGGCCGCAACACCGCAGGATGGCTTCAGGCCCTAATCTGGTTCCGGCACGGCACGCTGAGCCTTTGGTTAATTCCTCTTCCTGGTGGGAAATGAGAGTTAAATTTGCCCGTCCAGACACCTCCAGCTAGTCTCTCATTGGTTCTCGCTATTCCTGTTCATCTTCCGCAGAAATTGCAAACTGGGCCAAACAGGAGGTTAAAGGGACTGACTCTCCAAGTCGGGAGGGTGTTAGTAAAGCGTCTGGAATGTTGCACCCGAGTACCAGGGTACGAAAACTGAGACATATTTGAACACGTCTCCCGATCACATGGTTGATCATACTCTAGGTTCCACATGCATGTTTTAGCTGAAGGAAGAATACCTTAAACCTGGGTAGTTGAAACCCGTGGAATGGGTACCATGCAATATGACTTCAAAGGGTCTTCATTTGCTCACCGAACCTCTCCAATCCTATCACTGCTGCGTTTATGCCCCTGTACACATGCTTGATTCTCTTTCGGAGACATAGCAATCCATAGGTTTTAAGATACTTACTAGTCAGGTACATTCTTAGGCATTTAATATGCGGTGTTGAGTCCATTTCGTTGAGCAAGGAGTAGCTCTTGTCTATTCCATATTTGGCTTAAGGAACTTTATCTGTGCTCATTTCAATCTCTGGTTTTATGCAGCACCCCAACTCACCTTTCCCCTTAAGCAAGCATAAGTTGGTTTTCTAAATTTGAGACCCTGTTCTGTTCTGTAATTCAGTTCCTGTGTAGCCAAGTTTACATTCCGTGTATTACTGATATCTTATGATGTTTCTTTTTCTGTGTGACTTATTTCAGTTAGAATCATCATACCTGAATCCACTCATTGTGCTGCTAAGGGCCTGATGACATAGATTTCATTGCTGAGTGATATTGCTTTGTAAGTAAATACCACAACTTCTTTATCCATTTTTCACTTTCTGCGATGTTGAACTTGTACTGTAAACGAGGTTCTTGTAAACAGAGGCGTCCCAAACTTTGGGGTGGCTGTGTCTTTTTGATTTTAATTTCCCTAAGCTATAGGACCATAAGTGGAAGTGCCCTAGGCTCTGTTGCTTTGTTTTTTAGATGTTTCAGGAAACACCATACACTTCTCCCGAGTGTCTGTTGGCAATTTTCATCCCGCCCATCAGCATAACAAGGCTCCCAGTTCTCCATGGCCTGTCCTGCCTTTCTGGATTTTACACTTTTTTCAGATGGCCCTTTTGACCGGGGGGAAGTGAGACTTCATTGTAGTGCAGATTTCCTTTGCAAGCTTGCTTGGTTGGCCAAAAAGGGCGTATGCGTTTTTTCCTGAATATATTCAGGAAAAAACGCATACGCCCTTTTTGGCCAAGTGCATCATTGTGGACGTTCTGCCTCTTTTCCTATGCTTTCAATGCAATTCCAGTCTGCCTCCTGAAATCGGTTTCCTGCAATTCTGCCCCGCTTTCAAGTCCTCTTGGCAGCCTTACTTCAGTATATTTTTGGACGATAGCTGTCATTTATAACTCTGCAGGTTTGTGAATTACAGTGCCCCTGAGCTCCTTTCTTCAACTCGCTTTCTTTTGAGCTGGCCGCAACACCGCAGGATGGCTTCAGGCCCTAATCTTGTTCCGGCACGGCACGCTGAGCCTTTGGTTAATTCCTCTTCCTGGTGGGAAATGAGAGTTAAATTTGCCCGTCCAGACACCTTCCAGCTAGTCTCTCATTGGTTCTCGCTATTCCTGTTCATCTTCCGCAGAAATTGCAAACTGGGCCAAACAGGAGGTTAAAGGGACTGACTCTCCAAGTCGGGAGGGTGTTAGTAAAGCGTCTGGAATGTTGCACCCGAGTACCAGGGTACGAAAACTGAGACATATTTGAACACGTCTCCCGATCACATGGTTGATCATACTCTAGGTTCCACATGCATGTTTTAGCTGAAGGAAGAATACCTTAAACCTGGGTAGTTGAAACCCGTGGAATGGGTACCATGCAATATGACTTCAAAGGGTCTTCATTTGCTCACCGAACCTCTCCAATCCTATCACTGCTGCATTTATGCCCCTGTACACATGCTTGATTCTCTTTCGGAGACATAGCAATCCATAGGTTTTAAGATACTTACTAGTCAGGTACATTCTTAGGCATTTAATATGCGGTGTTGAGTCCATTTCGTTGACCAAGGAGTAGCTCTTGTCTATTCCATATTTGGCTTAAGGAACTTTATCTGTGTTCATTTCAATCTCTGGTTTTATGCAGCACCCCAACTCACCTTTCCCCTTAAGCAAGCATAAGTTGGTTTTCTAAATTTGAGACCCTGTTCTGTTCTGTAATTCAGTTCCTGTGTAGCCAAGTTTACATTCCGTGTATTACTGATATCTTATGATGTTTCTTTTTCTGTGTGACTTATTTCAGTTAGAATCATCATACCTGAATCCACTCATTGTGCTGCTAAGGGCCTGATGACATAGATTTCATTGCTGAGTGATATTGCTTTGTAAGTAAATACCACAACTTCTTTATCCATTTTTCACTTTCTGCGATGTTGAACTTGTACGGTAAACGAGGTTCTTGTAAACAGAGGCGTCCCAAACTTTGGGGTGGCTGTGTCTTTTTGATTTTAATTTCCCTAAGCTATAGGACCATAAGTGGAAGTGCCCTAGGCTCTGTTGCTTTGTTTTTTAGATGTTTCAGGAAACACCATACACTTCTCCCGAGTGTCTGTTGGCAATTTACATCCCGCCCATCAGCATAACAAGGCTCCCAGTTCTCCATGGCCTGTCCTGCCTTTCTGGATTTTACACTTTTTTCAGATGGCCCTTTTGACCGGGGGGAAGTGAGACTTCATTGTAGTGCAGATTTCCTTTGCAAGCTTGCTTGGTTGGCCAAAAAGGGCGTATGCGTTTTTTCCTGAATATATTCAGGAAAAAACGCATACGCCCTTTTTGGCCAAGTGCATCATTGTGGACGTTCTGCCTCTTTTCCTATGCTTTCAATGCAATTCCAGTCTACCTCCTGAAATCGGTTTCCTGCAATTCTGCCCCGCTTTCAAGTCCTCTTGGCAGCCTTACTTCAGTATATTTTTGGACGATAGCTGTCATTTATAACTCTGCAGGTTTGTGAATTACAGTGCCCCTGAGCTCCTTTCTTCAACTCGCTTTCTTTTGAGCTGGCCGCAACACCGCAGGATGGCTTCAGGCCCTAATCTGGTTCCGGCACGGCACGCTGAGCCTTTGGTTAATTCCTCTTCCTGGTGGGAAATGAGAGTTAAATTTGCCCGTCCAGACACCTCCAGCTAGTCTCTCATTGGTTCTCGCTATTCCTGTTCATCTTCCGCAGAAATTGCAAACTGGGCCAAACAGGAGGTTAAAGGGACTGACTCTCCAAGTCGGGAGGGTGTTAGTAAAGCGTCTGGAATGTTGCACCCGAGTACCAGGGTACGAAAACTGAGACATATTTGAACACGTCTCCCGATCACATGGTTGATCATACTCTAGGTTCCACATGCATGTTTTAGCTGAAGGAAGAATACCTTAAACCTGGGTAGTTGAAACCCGTGGAATGGGTACCATGCAATATGACTTCAAAGGGTCTTCATTTGCTCACCGAACCTCTCCAATCCTATCACTGCTGCGTTTATGCCCCTGTACACATGCTTGATTCTCTTTCGGAGACATAGCAATCCATAGGTTTTAAGATACTTACTAGTCAGGTACATTCTTAGGCATTTAATATGCGGTGTTGAGTCCATTTCGTTGAGCAAGGAGTAGCTCTTGTCTATTCCATATTTGGCTTAAGGAACTTTATCTGTGCTCATTTCAATCTCTGGTTTTATGCAGCACCCCAACTCACCTTTCCCCTTAAGCAAGCATAAGTTGGTTTTCTAAATTTGAGACCCTGTTCTGTTCTGTAATTCAGTTCCTGTGTAGCCAAGTTTACATTCCGTGTATTACTGATATCTTATGATGTTTCTTTTTCTGTGTGACTTATTTCAGTTAGAATCATCATACCTGAATCCACTCATTGTGCTGCTAAGGGCCTGATGACATAGATTTCATTGCTGAGTGATATTGCTTTGTAAGTAAATACCACAACTTCTTTATCCATTTTTCACTTTCTGCGATGTTGAACTTGTACGGTAAACGAGGTTCTTGTAAACAGAGGCGTCCCAAACTTTGGGGTGGCTGTGTCTTTTTGATTTTAATTTCCCTAAGCTATAGGACCATAAGTGGAAGTGCCCTAGGCTCTGTTGCTTTGTTTTTTAGATGTTTCAGGAAACACCATACACTTCTCCCGAGTGTCTGTTGGCAATTTACATCCCGCCCATCAGCATAACAAGGCTCCCAGTTCTCCATGGCCTGTCCTGCCTTTCTGGATTTTACACTTTTTTCAGATGGCCCTTTTGACCGGGGGGAAGTGAGACTTCATTGTAGTGCAGATTTCCTTTGCAAGCTTGCTTGGTTGGCCAAAAAGGGCGTATGCGTTTTTTCCTGAATATATTCAGGAAAAAACGCATACGCCCTTTTTGGCCAAGTGCATCATTGTGGACGTTCTGCCTCTTTTCCTATGCTTTCAATGCAATTCCAGTCTGCCTCCTGAAATCGGTTTCCTGCAATTCTGCCCCGCTTTCAAGTCCTCTTGGCAGCCTTACTTCAGTATATTTTTGGACGATAGCTGTCATTTATAACTCTGCAGGTTTGTGAATTACAGTGCCCCTGAGCTCCTTTCTTCAACTCGCTTTCTTTTGAGCTGGCCGCAACACCGCAGGATGGCTTCAGGCCCTAATCTTGTTCCGGCACGGCACGCTGAGCCTTTGGTTAATTCCTCTTCCTGGTGGGAAATGAGAGTTAAATTTGCCCGTCCAGACACCTTCCAGCTAGTCTCTCATTGGTTCTCGCTATTCCTGTTCATCTTCCGCAGAAATTGCAAACTGGGCCAAACAGGAGGTTAAAGGGACTGACTCTCCAAGTCGGGAGGGTGTTAGTAAAGCGTCTGGAATGTTGCACCCGAGTACCAGGGTACGAAAACTGAGACATATTTGAACACGTCTCCCGATCACATGGTTGATCATACTCTAGGTTCCACATGCATGTTTTAGCTGAAGGAAGAATACCTTAAACCTGGGTAGTTGAAACCCGTGGAATGGGTACCATGCAATATGACTTCAAAGGGTCTTCATTTGCTCACCGAACCTCTCCAATCCTATCACTGCTGCATTTATGCCCCTGTACACATGCTTGATTCTCTTTCGGAGACATAGCAATCCATAGGTTTTAAGATACTTACTAGTCAGGTACATTCTTAGGCATTTAATATGCGGTGTTGAGTCCATTTCGTTGACCAAGGAGTAGCTCTTGTCTATTCCATATTTGGCTTAAGGAACTTTATCTGTGTTCATTTCAATCTCTGGTTTTATGCAGCACCCCAACTCACCTTTACCCTTAAGCAAGCATAAGTTGGTTTTCTAAATTTGAGACCCTGTTCTGTTCTGTAATTCAGTTCCTGTGTAGCCAAGTTTACATTCCGTGTATTACTGATATCTTATGATGTTTCTTTTTCTGTGTGACTTATTTCAGTTAGAATCATCATACCTGAATCCACTCATTGTGCTGCTAAGGGCCTGATGACATAGATTTCATTGCTGAGTGATATTGCTTTGTAAGTAAATACCACAACTTCTTTATCCATTTTTCACTTTCTGCGATGTTGAACTTGTACGGTAAACGAGGTTCTTGTAAACAGAGGCGTCCCAAACTTTGGGGTGGCTGTGTCTTTTTGATTTTAATTTCCCTAAGCTATAGGACCATAAGTGGAAGTGCCCTAGGCTCTGTTGCTTTGTTTTTTAGATGTTTCAGGAAACACCATACACTTCTCCCGAGTGTCTGTTGGCAATTTACATCCCGCCCATCAGCATAACAAGGCTCCCAGTTCTCCATGGCCTGTCCTGCCTTTCTGGATTTTACACTTTTTTCAGATGGCCCTTTTGACCGGGGGGAAGTGAGACTTCATTGTAGTGCAGATTTCCTTTGCAAGCTTGCTTGGTTGGCCAAAAAGGGCGTATGCGTTTTTTCCTGAATATATTCAGGAAAAAACGCATACGCCCTTTTTGGCCAAGTGCATCATGGTGGACGTTCTGCCTCTTTTCCTATGCTTTCAATGCAATTCCAGTCTGCCTCCTGAAATCGGTTTCCTGCAATTCTGCCCCGCTTTCAAGTCCTCTTGGCAGCCTTACTTCAGTATATTTTTGGACGATAGCTGTCATTTATAACTCTGCAGGTTTGTGAATTACAGTGCCCCTGAGCTCCTTTCTTCAACTCGCTTTCTTTTGAGCTGGCCGCAACACCGCAGGATGGCTTCAGGCCCTAATCTGGTTCCGGCACGGCACGCTGAGCCTTTGGTTAATTCCTCTTCCTGGTGGGAAATGAGAGTTAAATTTGCCCGTCCAGACACCTTCCAGCTAGTCTCTCATTGGTTCTCGCTATTCCTGTTCATCTTCCGCAGAAATTGCAAACTGGGCCAAACAGGAGGTTAAAGGGACTGACTCTCCAAGTCGGGAGGGTGTTAGTAAAGTGTCTGGAATGTTGCACCCGAGTACCAGGGTACGAAAACTGAGACATATTTGAACACGTCTCCCGATCACATGGTTGATCATACTCTAGGTTCCACATGCATGTTTTAGCTGAAGGAAGAATACCTTAAACCTGGGTAGTTGAAACCCGTGGAATGGGTACCATGCAATATGACTTCAAAGGGTCTTCATTTGCTCACCGAACCTCTCCAATCCTATCACTGCTGCGTTTATGCCCCTGTACACATGCTTGATTCTCTTTCGGAGACATAGCAATCCATAGGTTTTAAGATACTTACTAGTCAGGTACATTCTTAGGCATTTAATATGCGGTGTTGAGTCCATTTCGTTGAGCAAGGAGTAGCTCTTGTCTATTCCATATTTGGCTTAAGGAACTTTATCTGTGCTCATTTCAATCTCTGGTTTTATGCAGCACCCCAACTCACCTTTCCCCTTAAGCAAGCATAAGTTGGTTTTCTAAATTTGAGACCCTGTTCTGTTCTGTAATTCAGTTCCTGTGTAGCCAAGTTTACATTCCGTGTATTACTGATATCTTATGATGGTTCTTTTTCTGTGTGACTTATTTCAGTTAGAATCATCATACCTGAATCCACTCATTGTGCTGCTAAGGGCCTGATGACATAGATTTCATTGCTGAGTGATATTGCTTTGTAAGTAAATACCACAACTTCTTTATCCATTTTTCACTTTCTGCGATGTTGAACTTGTACGGTAAACGAGGTTCTTGTAAACAGAGGCGTCCCAAACTTTGGGGTGGCTGTGTCTTTTTGATTTTAATTTCCCTAAGCTATAGGACCATAAGTGGAAGTGCCCTAGGCTCTGTTGCTTTGTTTTTTAGATGTTTCAGGAAACACCATACACTTCTCCCGAGTGTCTGTTGGCAATTTACATCCCGCCCATCAGCATAACAAGGCTCCCAGTTCTCCATGGCCTGTCCTGCCTTTCTGGATTTTACACTTTTTTCAGATGGCCCTTTTGACCGGGGGGAAGTGAGACTTCATTGTAGTGCAGATTTCCTTTGCAAGCTTGCTTGGTTGGCCAAAAAGGGCGTATGCGTTTTTTCCTGAATATATTCAGGAAAAAACGCATACGCCCTTTTTGGCCAAGTGCATCATTGTGGACGTTCTGCCTCTTTTCCTATGCTTTCAATGCAATTCCAGTCTGCCTCCTGAAATCGGTTTCCTGCAATTCTGCCCCGCTTTCAAGTCCTCTTGGCAGCCTTACTTCAGTATATTTTTGGACGATAGCTGTCATTTATAACTCTGCAGGTTTGTGAATTACAGTGCCCCTGAGCTCCTTTCTTCAACTCGCTTTCTTTTGAGCTGGCCGCAACACCGCAGGATGGCTTCAGGCCCTAATCTTGTTCCGGCACGGCACGCTGAGCCTTTGGTTAATTCCTCTTCCTGGTGGGAAATGAGAGTTAAATTTGCCCGTCCAGACACCTTCCAGCTAGTCTCTCATTGGTTCTCGCTATTCCTGTTCATCTTCCGCAGAAATTGCAAACTGGGCCAAACAGGAGGTTAAAGGGACTGACTCTCCAAGTCGGGAGGGTGTTAGTAAAGCGTCTGGAATGTTGCACCCGAGTACCAGGGTACGAAAACTGAGACATATTTGAACACGTCTCCCGATCACATGGTTGATCATACTCTAGGTTCCACATGCATGTTTTAGCTGAAGGAAGAATACCTTAAACCTGGGTAGTTGAAACCCGTGGAATGGGTACCATGCAATATGACTTCAAAGGGTCTTCATTTGCTCACCGAACCTCTCCAATCCTATCACTGCTGCGTTTATGCCCCTGTACACATGCTTGATTCTCTTTCGGAGACATAGCAATCCATAGGTTTTAAGATACTTACTAGTCAGGTACATTCTTAGGCATTTAATATGCGGTGTTGAGTCCATTTCGTTGAGCAAGGAGTAGCTCTTGTCTATTCCATATTTGGCTTAAGGAACTTTATCTGTGCTCATTTCAATCTCTGGTTTTATGCAGCACCCCAACTCACCTTTCCCCTTAAGCAAGCATAAGTTGGTTTTCTAAATTTGAGACCCTGTTCTGTTCTGTAATTCAGTTCCTGTGTAGCCAAGTTTACATTCCGTGTATTACTGATATCTTATGATGTTTCTTTTTCTGTGTGACTTATTTCAGTTAGAATCATCATACCTGAATCCACTCATTGTGCTGCTAAGGGCCTGATGACATAGATTTCATTGCTGAGTGATATTGCTTTGTAAGTAAATACCACAACTTCTTTATCCATTTTTCACTTTCTGCGATGTTGAACTTGTACGGTAAACGAGGTTCTTGTAAACAGAGGCGTCCCAAACTTTGGGGTGGCTGTGTCTTTTTGATTTTAATTTCCCTAAGCTATAGGACCATAAGTGGAAGTGCCCTAGGCTCTGTTGCTTTGTTTTTTAGATGTTTCAGGAAACACCATACACTTCTCCCGAGTGTCTGTTGGCAATTTACATCCCGCCCATCAGCATAACAAGGCTCCCAGTTCTCCATGGCCTGTCCTGCCTTTCTGGATTTTACACTTTTTTCAGATGGCCCTTTTGACCGGGGGGAAGTGAGACTTCATTGTAGTGCAGATTTCCTTTGCAAGCTTGCTTGGTTGGCCAAAAAGGGCGTATGCGTTTTTTCCTGAATATATTCAGGAAAAAACGCATACGCCCTTTTTGGCCAAGTGCATCATTGTGGACGTTCTGCCTCTTTTCCTATGCTTTCAATGCAATTCCAGTCTACCTCCTGAAATCGGTTTCCTGCAATTCTGCCCCGCTTTCAAGTCCTCTTGGCAGCCTTACTTCAGTATATTTTTGGACGATAGCTGTCATTTATAACTCTGCAGGTTTGTGAATTACAGTGCCCCTGAGCTCCTTTCTTCAACTCGCTTTCTTGTGACCTGGCCGCAACACCGCAGGATGGCTTCAGGCCCTAATCTGGTTCCGGCACGGCACGCTGAGCCTTTGGTTATTTCCTCTTCCTCGTGGGAAATGAGAGTTAAATTTGCCCGTCCAGACACCTTCCAGCTAGTCTCTCATTGGTTCTCGCTATTCCTGTTCATCTTCCGCAGAAATTGCAAACTGGGCCAAACAGGAGGTTAAAGGGACTGACTCTCCAAGTCGGGAGGGTGTTAGTAAAGCGTCTGGAATGTTGCACCCGAGTACCAGGGTACGAAAACTGAGACATATTTGAACACGTCTCCCGATCACATGGTTGATCATACTCTAGGTTCCACATGCATGTTTTAGCTGAAGGAAGAATACCTTAAACCTGGGTAGTTGAAACCCGTGGAATGGGTACCATGCAATATGACTTCAAAGGGTCTTCATTTGCTCACCGAACCTCTCCAATCCTATCACTGCTGCGTTTATGCCCCTGTACACATGCTTGATTCTCTTTCGGAGACATAGCAATCCATAGGTTTTAAGATACTTACTAGTCAGGTACATTCTTAGGCATTTAATATGCGGTGTTGAGTCCATTTCGTTGAGCAAGGAGTAGCTCTTGTCTATTCCATATTTGGCTTAAGGAACTTTATCTGTGCTCATTTCAATCTCTGGTTTTATGCAGCACCCCAACTCACCTTTCCCCTTAAGCAAGCATAAGTTGGTTTTCTAAATTTGAGACCCTGTTCTGTTCTGTAATTCAGTTCCTGTGTAGCCAAGTTTACATTCCGTGTATTACTGATATCTTATGATGTTTCTTTTTCTGTGTGACTTATTTCAGTTAGAATCATCATACCTGAATCCACTCATTGTGCTGCTAAGGGCCTGATGACATAGATTTCATTGCTGAGTGATATTGCTTTGTAAGTAAATACCACAACTTCTTTATCCATTTTTCACTTTCTGCGATGTTGAACTTGTACGGTAAACGAGGTTCTTGTAAACAGAGGCGTCCCAAACTTTGGGGTGGCTGTGTCTTTTTGATTTTAATTTCCCTAAGCTATAGGACCATAAGTGGAAGTGCCCTAGGCTCTGTTGCTTTGTTTTTTAGATGTTTCAGGAAACACCATACACTTCTCCCGAGTGTCTGTTGGCAATTTACATCCCGCCCATCAGCATAACAAGGCTCCCAGTTCTCCATGGCCTGTCCTGCCTTTCTGGATTTTACACTTTTTTCAGATGGCCCTTTTGACCGGGGGGAAGTGAGACTTCATTGTAGTGCAGATTTCCTTTGCAAGCTTGCTTGGTTGGCCAAAAAGGGCGTATGCGTTTTTTCCTGAATATATTCAGGAAAAAACGCATACGCCCTTTTTGGCCAAGTGCATCATTGTGGACGTTCTGCCTCTTTTCCTATGCTTTCAATGCAATTCCAGTCTACCTCCTGAAATCGGTTTCCTGCAATTCTGCCCCGCTTTCAAGTCCTCTTGGCAGCCTTACTTCAGTATATTTTTGGACGATAGCTGTCATTTATAACTCTGCAGGTTTGTGAATTACAGTGCCCCTGAGCTCCTTTCTTCAACTCGCTTTCTTTTGAGCTGGCCGCAACACCGCAGGATGGCTTCAGGCCCTAATCTGGTTCCGGCACGGCACGCTGAGCCTTTGGTTAATTCCTCTTCCTGGTGGGAAATGAGAGTTAAATTTGCCCGTCCAGACACCTTCCAGCTAGTCTCTCATTGGTTCTCGCTATTCCTGTTCATCTTCCGCAGAAATTGCAAACTGGGCCAAACAGGAGGTTAAAGGGACTGACTCTCCAAGTCGGGAGGGTGTTAGTAAAGCGTCTGGAATGTTGCACCCGAGTACCAGGGTACGAAAACTGAGACATATTTGAACACGTCTCCCGATCACATGGTTGATCATACTCTAGGTTCCACATGCATGTTTTAGCTGAAGGAAGAATACCTTAAACCTGGGTAGTTGAAACCCGTGGAATGGGTACCATGCAATATGACTTCAAAGGGTCTTCATTTGCTCACCGAACCTCTCCAATCCTATCACTGCTGCGTTTATGCCCCTGTACACATGCTTGATTCTCTTTCGGAGACATAGCAATCCATAGGTTTTAAGATACTTACTAGTCAGGTACATTCTTAGGCATTTAATATGCGGTGTTGAGTCCATTTCGTTGAGCAAGGAGTAGCTCTTGTCTATTCCATATTTGGCTTAAGGAACTTTATCTGTGCTCATTTCAATCTCTGGTTTTATGCAGCACCCCAACTCACCTTTACCCTTAAGCAAGCATAAGTTGGTTTTCTAAATTTGAGACCCTGTTCTGTTCTGTAATTCAGTTCCTGTGTAGCCAAGTTTACATTCCGTGTATTACTGATATCTTATGATGTTTCTTTTTCTGTGTGACTTATTTCAGTTAGAATCATCATACCTGAATCCACTCATTGTGCTGCTAAGGGCCTGATGACATAGATTTCATTGCTGAGTGATATTGCTTTGTAAGTAAATACCACAACTTCTTTATCCATTTTTCACTTTCTGCGATGTTGAACTTGTACGGTAAACGAGGTTCTTGTAAACAGAGGCGTCCCAAACTTTGGGGTGGCTGTGTCTTTTTGATTTTAATTTCCCTAAGCTATAGGACCATAAGTGGAAGTGCCCTAGGCTCTGTTGCTTTGTTTTTTAGATGTTTCAGGAAACACCATACACTTCTCCCGAGTGTCTGTTGGCAATTTACATCCCGCCCATCAGCATAACAAGGCTCCCAGTTCTCCATGGCCTGTCCTGCCTTTCTGGATTTTACACTTTTTTCAGATGGCCCTTTTGACCGGGGGTAAGTGAGACTTCATTGTAGTGCAGATTTCCTTTGCAAGCTTGCTTGGTTGGCCAAAAAGGGCGTATGCGTTTTTTCCTGAATATATTCAGGAAAAAACGCATACGCCCTTTTTGGCCAAGTGCATCATTGTGGACGTTCTGCCTCTTTTCCTATGCTTTCAATGCAATTCCAGTCTGCCTCCTGAAATCGGTTTCCTGCAATTCTGCCCCGCTTTCAAGTCCTCTTGGCAGCCTTACTTCAGTATATTTTTGGACGATAGCTGTCATTTATAACTCTGCAGGTTTGTGAATTACAGTGCCCCTGAGCTCCTTTCTTCAACTCGCTTTCTTTTGAGCTGGCCGCAACACCGCAGGATGGCTTCAGGCCCTAATCTGGTTCCGGCACGGCACGCTGAGCCTTTGGTTAATTCCTCTTCCTGGTGGGAAATGAGAGTTAAATTTGCCCGTCCAGACACCTTCCAGCTAGTCTCTCATTGGTTCTCGCTATTCCTGTTCATCTTCCGCAGAAATTGCAAACTGGGCCAAACAGGAGGTTAAAGGGACTGACTCTCCAAGTCGGGAGGGTGTTAGTAAAGCGTCTGGAATGTTGCACCCGAGTACCAGGGTACGAAAACTGAGACATATTTGAACACGTCTCCCGATCACATGGTTGATCATACTCTAGGTTCCACATGCATGTTTTAGCTGAAGGAAGAATACCTTAAACCTGGGTAGTTGAAACCCGTGGAATGGGTACCATGCAATATGACTTCAAAGGGTCTTCATTTGCTCACCGAACCTCTCCAATCCTATCACTGCTGCGTTTATGCCCCTGTACACATGCTTGATTCTCTTTCGGAGACATAGCAATCCATAGGTTTTAAGATACTTACTAGTCAGGTACATTCTTAGGCATTTAATATGCGGTGTTGAGTCCATTTCGTTGAGCAAGGAGTAGCTCTTGTCTATTCCATATTTGGCTTAAGGAACTTTATCTGTGCTCATTTCAATCTCTGGTTTTATGCAGCACCCCAACTCACCTTTACCCTTAAGCAAGCATAAGTTGGTTTTCTAAATTTGAGACCCTGTTCTGTTCTGTAATTCAGTTCCTGTGTAGCCAAGTTTACATTCCGTGTATTACTGATATCTTATGATGTTTCTTTTTCTGTGTGACTTATTTCAGTTAGAATCATCATACCTGAATCCACTCATTGTGCTGCTAAGGGCCTGATGACATAGATTTCATTGCTGAGTGATATTGCTTTGTAAGTAAATACCACAACTTCTTTATCCATTTTTCACTTTCTGCGATGTTGAACTTGTACGGTAAACGAGGTTCTTGTAAACAGAGGCGTCCCAAACTTTGGGGTGGCTGTGTCTTTTTGATTTTAATTTCCCTAAGCTATAGGACCATAAGTGGAAGTGCCCTAGGCTCTGTTGCTTTGTTTTTTAGATGTTTCAGGAAACACCATACACTTCTCCCGAGTGTCTGTTGGCAATTTACATCCCGCCCATCAGCATAACAAGGCTCCCAGTTCTCCATGGCCTGTCCTGCCTTTCTGGATTTTACACTTTTTTCAGATGGCCCTTTTGACCGGGGGGAAGTGAGACTTCATTGTAGTGCAGATTTCCTTTGCAAGCTTGCTTGGTTGGCCAAAAAGGGCGTATGCGTTTTTTCCTGAATATATTCAGGAAAAAACGCATACGCCCTTTTTGGCCAAGTGCATCATTGTGGACGTTCTGCCTCTTTTCCTATGCTTTCAATGCAATTCCAGTCTACCTCCTGAAATCGGTTTCCTGCAATTCTGCCCCGCTTTCAAGTCCTCTTGGCAGCCTTACTTCAGTATATTTTTGGACGATAGCTGTCATTTATAACTCTGCAGGTTTGTGAATTACAGTGCCCCTGAGCTCCTTTCTTCAACTCGCTTTCTTTTGAGCTGGCCGCAACACCGCAGGATGGCTTCAGGCCCTAATCTGGTTCCGGCACGGCACGCTGAGCCTTTGGTTAATTCCTCTTCCTGGTGGGAAATGAGAGTTAAATTTGCCCGTCCAGACACCTCCAGCTAGTCTCTCATTGGTTCTCGCTATTCCTGTTCATCTTCCGCAGAAATTGCAAACTGGGCCAAACAGGAGGTTAAAGGGACTGACTCTCCAAGTCGGGAGGGTGTTAGTAAAGCGTCTGGAATGTTGCACCCGAGTACCAGGGTACGAAAACTGAGACATATTTGAACACGTCTCCCGATCACATGGTTGATCATACTCTAGGTTCCACATGCATGTTTTAGCTGAAGGAAGAATACCTTAAACCTGGGTAGTTGAAACCCGTGGAATGGGTACCATGCAATATGACTTCAAAGGGTCTTCATTTGCTCACCGAACCTCTCCAATCCTATCACTGCTGCGTTTATGCCCCTGTACACATGCTTGATTCTCTTTCGGAGACATAGCAATCCATAGGTTTTAAGATACTTACTAGTCAGGTACATTCTTAGGCATTTAATATGCGGTGTTGAGTCCATTTCGTTGAGCAAGGAGTAGCTCTTGTCTATTCCATATTTGGCTTAAGGAACTTTATCTGTGCTCATTTCAATCTCTGGTTTTATGAAGCACCCCAACTCACCTTTACCCTTAAGCAAGCATAAGTTGGTTTTCTAAATTTGAGACCCTGTTCTGTTCTGTAATTCAGTTCCTGTGTAGCCAAGTTTACATTCCGTGTATTACTGATATCTTATGATGTTTCTTTTTCTGTGTGACTTATTTCAGTTAGAATCATCATACCTGAATCCACTCATTGTGCTGCTAAGGGCCTGATGACATAGATTTCATTGCTGAGTGATATTGCTTTGTAAGTAAATACCACAACTTCTTTATCCATTTTTCACTTTCTGCGATGTTGAACTTGTACTGTAAACGAGGTTCTTGTAAACAGAGGCGTCCCAAACTTTGGGGTGGCTGTGTCTTTTTGATTTTAATTTCCCTAAGCTATAGGACCATAAGTGGAAGTGCCCTAGGCTCTGTTGCTTTGTTTTTTAGATGTTTCAGGAAACACCATACACTTCTCCCGAGTGTCTGTTGGCAATTTACATCCCGCCCATCAGCATAACAAGGCTCCCAGTTCTCCATGGCCTGTCCTGCCTTTCTGGATTTTACACTTTTTTCAGATGGCCCTTTTGACCGGGGGGAAGTGAGACTTCATTGTAGTGCAGATTTCCTTTGCAAGCTTGCTTGGTTGGCCAAAAAGGGCGTATGCGTTTTTTCCTGAATATATTCAGGAAAAAACGCATACGCCCTTTTTGGCCAAGTGCATCATTGTGGACGTTCTGCCTCTTTTCCTATGCTTTCAATGCAATTCCAGTCTACCTCCTGAAATCGGTTTCCTGCAATTCTGCCCCGCTTTCAAGTCCTCTTGGCAGCCTTACTTCAGTATATTTTTGGACGATAGCTGTCATTTATAACTCTGCAGGTTTGTGAATTACAGTGCCCCTGAGCTCCTTTCTTCAACTCGCTTTCTTTTGAGCTGGCCGCAACACCGCAGGATGGCTTCAGGCCCTAATCTGGTTCCGGCACGGCACGCTGAGCCTTTGGTTAATTCCTCTTCCTGGTGGGAAATGAGAGTTAAATTTGCCCGTCCAGACACCTCCAGCTAGTCTCTCATTGGTTCTCACTATTCCTGTTCATCTTCCGCAGAAATTGCAAACTGGGCCAAACAGGAGGTTAAAGGGACTGACTCTCCAAGTCGGGAGGGTGTTAGTAAAGCGTCTGTAATGTTGCACCCGAGTACCAGGGTACGAAAACTGAGACATATTTGAACACGTCTCCCGATCACATGGTTGATCATACTCTAGGTTCCACATGCATGTTTTACCTGAAGGAAGAATACCTTAAACCTGGGTAGTTGAAACCCGTGGAATGGGTACCATGCAATATGACTTCAAAGGGTCTTCATTTGCTCACCGAACCTCTCCAATCCTATCACTGCTGCGTTTATGCCCCTGTACACATGCTTGATTCTCTTTCGGAGACATAGCAATCCATAGGTTTTAAGATACTTACTAGTCAGGTACATTCTTAGGCATTTAATATGCGGTGTTGAGTCCATTTCATTGAGCAAGGAGTAGCTCTTGTCTATTCCATATTTGGCTTAAGGAACTTTATCTGTGCTCATTTCAATCTCTGGTTTTATGCAGCACCCCAACTCACCTTTACCCTTAAGCAAGCATAAGTTGGTTTTCTAAATTTGAGACCCTGTTCTGTTCTGTAATTCAGTTCCTGTGTAGCCAAGTTTACATTCCGTGTATTACTGATATCTTATGATGTTTCTTTTTCTGTGTGACTTATTTCAGTTAGAATCATCATACCTGAATCCACTCATTGTGCTGCTAAGGGCCTGATGACATAGATTTCATTGCTGAGTGATATTGCTTTGTAAGTAAATACCACAACTTCTTTATCCATTTTTCACTTTCTGCGATGTTGAACTTGTACTGTAAACGAGGTTCTTGTAAACAGAGGCGTCCCAAACTTTGGGGTGGCTGTGTCTTTTTGATTTTAATTTCCCTAAGCTATAGGACCATAAGTGGAAGTGCCCTAGGCTCTGTTGCTTTGTTTTTTAGATGTTTCAGGAAACACCATACACTTCTCCCGAGTGTCTGTTGGCAATTTACATCCCGCCCATCAGCATAACAAGGCTCCCAGTTCTCCATGGCCTGTCCTGCCTTTCTGGATTTTACACTTTTTTCAGATGGCCCTTTTGACCGGGGGGAAGTGAGACTTCATTGTAGTGCAGATTTCCTTTGCAAGCTTGCTTGGTTGGCCAAAAAGGGCGTATGCGTTTTTTCCTGAATATATTCAGGAAAAAACGCATACGCCCTTTTTGGCCAAGTGCATCATTGTGGACGTTCTGCCTCTTTTCCTATGCTTTCAATGCAATTCCAGTCTACCTCCTGAAATCGGTTTCCTGCAATTCTGCCCCGCTTTCAAGTCCTCTTGGCAGCCTTACTTCAGTATATTTTTGGACGATAGCTGTCATTTATAACTCTGCAGGTTTGTGAATTACAGTGCCCCTGAGCTCCTTTCTTCAACTCGCTTTCTTTTGAGCTGGCCGCAACACCGCAGGATGGCTTCAGGCCCTAATCTGGTTCCGGCACGGCACGCTGAGCCTTTGGTTAATTCCTCTTCCTGGTGGGAAATGAGAGTTAAATTTGCCCGTCCAGACACCTCCAGCTAGTCTCTCATTGGTTCTCGCTATTCCTGTTCATCTTCCGCAGAAATTGCAAACTGGGCCAAACAGGAGGTTAAAGGGACTGACTCTCCAAGTCGGGAGGGTGTTAGTAAAGCGTCTGGAATGTTGCACCCGAGTACCAGGGTACGAAAACTGAGACATATTTGAACACGTCTCCCGATCACATGGTTGATCATACTCTAGGTTCCACATGCATGTTTTAGCTGAAGGAAGAATACCTTAAACCTGGGTAGTTGAAACCCGTGGAATGGGTACCATGCAATATGACTTCAAAGGGTCTTCATTTGCTCACCGAACCTCTCCAATCCTATCACTGCTGCGTTTATGCCCCTGTACACATGCTTGATTCTCTTTCGGAGACATAGCAATCCATAGGTTTTAAGATACTTACTAGTCAGGTACATTCTTAGGCATTTAATATGCGGTGTTGAGTCCATTTCGTTGAGCAAGGAGTAGCTCTTGTCTATTCCATATTTGGCTTAAGGAACTTTATCTGTGCTCATTTCAATCTCTGGTTTTATGAAGCACCCCAACTCACCTTTACCCTTAAGCAAGCATAAGTTGGTTTTCTAAATTTGAGACCCTGTTCTGTTCTGTAATTCAGTTCCTGTGTAGCCAAGTTTACATTCCGTGTATTACTGATATCTTATGATGTTTCTTTTTCTGTGTGACTTATTTCAGTTAGAATCATCATACCTGAATCCACTCATTGTGCTGCTAAGGGCCTGATGACATAGATTTCATTGCTGAGTGATATTGCTTTGTAAGTAAATACCACTTCTTTATCCATTTTTCACTTTCTGCGATGTTGAACTTGTACAGTAAACGAGGTTCTTGTAAACAGAGGCGTCCCAAACTTTGGGGTGGCTGTGTCTTTTTGATTTTAATTTCCCTAAGCTATAGGACCATAAGTGGAAGTGCCCTAGGCTCTGTTGCTTTGTTTTTTAGATGTTTCAGGAAACACCATACACTTCTCCCGAGTGTCTGTTGGCAATTTACATCCCGCCCATCAGCATAACAAGGCTCCCAGTTCTCCATGGCCTGTCCTGCCTTTCTGGATTTTACACTTTTTTCAGATGGCCCTTTTGACCGGGGGGAAGTGAGACTTCATTGTAGTGCAGATTTCCTTTGCAAGCTTGCTTGGTTGGCCAAAAAGGGCGTATGCGTTTTTTCCTGAATATATTCAGGAAAAAACGCATACGCCCTTTTTGGCCAAGTGCATCATTGTGGACGTTCTGCCTCTTTTCCTATGCTTTCAATGCAATTCCAGTCTACCTCCTGAAATCGGTTTCCTGCAATTCTGCCCCGCTTTCAAGTCCTCTTGGCAGCCTTACTTCAGTATATTTTTGGACGATAGCTGTCATTTATAACTCTGCAGGTTTGTGAATTACAGTGCCCCTGAGCTCCTTTCTTCAACTCGCTTTCTTTTGAGCTGGCCGCAACACCGCAGGATGGCTTCAGGCCCTAATCTGGTTCCGGCACGGCACGCTGAGCCTTTGGTTAATTCCTCTTCCTGGTGGGAAATGAGAGTTAAATTTGCCCGTCCAGACACCTCCAGCTAGTCTCTCATTGGTTCTCGCTATTCCTGTTCATCTTCCGCAGAAATTGCAAACTGGGCCAAACAGGAGGTTAAAGGGACTGACTCTCCAAGTCGGGAGGGTGTTAGTAAAGCGTCTGGAATGTTGCACCCGAGTACCAGGGTACGAAAACTGAGACATATTTGAACACGTCTCCCGATCACATGGTTGATCATACTCTAGGTTCCACATGCATGTTTTAGCTGAAGGAAGAATACCTTAAACCTGGGTAGTTGAAACCCGTGGAATGGGTACCATGCAATATGACTTCAAAGGGTCTTCATTTGCTCACCGAACCTCTCCAATCCTATCACTGCTGCGTTTATGCCCCTGTACACATGCTTGATTCTCTTTCGGAGACATAGCAATCCATAGGTTTTAAGATACTTACTAGTCAGGTACATTCTTAGGCATTTAATATGCGGTGTTGAGTCCATTTCGTTGAGCAAGGAGTAGCTCTTGTCTATTCCATATTTGGCTTAAGGAACTTTATCTGTGCTCATTTCAATCTCTGGTTTTATGCAGCACCCCAACTCACCTTTCCCCTTAAGCAAGCATAAGTTGGTTTTCTAAATTTGAGACCCTGTTCTGTTCTGTAATTCAGTTCCTGTGTAGCCAAGTTTACATTCCGTGTATTACTGATATCTTATGATGTTTCTTTTTCTGTGTGACTTATTTCAGTTAGAATCATCATACCTGAATCCACTCATTGTGCTGCTAAGGGCCTGATGACATAGATTTCATTGCTGAGTGATATTGCTTTGTAAGTAAATACCACAACTTCTTTATCCATTTTTCACTTTCTGCGATGTTGAACTTGTACGGTAAACGAGGTTCTTGTAAACAGAGGCGTCCCAAACTTTGGGGTGGCTGTGTCTTTTTGATTTTAATTTCCCTAAGCTATAGGACCATAAGTGGAAGTGCCCTAGGCTCTGTTGCTTTGTTTTTTAGATGTTTCAGGAAACACCATACACTTCTCCCGAGTGTCTGTTGGCAATTTACATCCCGCCCATCAGCATAACAAGGCTCCCAGTTCTCCATGGCCTGTCCTGCCTTTCTGGATTTTACACTTTTTTCAGATGGCCCTTTTGACCGGGGGGAAGTGAGACTTCATTGTAGTGCAGATTTCCTTTGCAAGCTTGCTTGGTTGGCCAAAAAGGGCGTATGCGTTTTTTCCTGAATATATTCAGGAAAAAACGCATACGCCCTTTTTGGCCAAGTGCATCATTGTGGACGTTCTGCCTCTTTTCCTATGCTTTCAATGCAATTCCAGTCTACCTCCTGAAATCGGTTTCCTGCAATTCTGCCCCGCTTTCAAGTCCTCTTGGCAGCCTTACTTCAGTATATTTTTGGACGATAGCTGTCATTTATAACTCTGCAGGTTTGTGAATTACAGTGCCCCTGAGCTCCTTTCTTCAACTCGCTTTCTTTTGAGCTGGCCGCAACACCGCAGGATGGCTTCAGGCCCTAATCTGGTTCCGGCACGGCACGCTGAGCCTTTGGTTAATTCCTCTTCCTGGTGGGAAATGAGAGTTAAATTTGCCCGTCCAGACACCTCCAGCTAGTCTCTCATTGGTTCTCGCTATTCCTGTTCATCTTCCGCAGAAATTGCAAACTGGGCCAAACAGGAGGTTAAAGGGACTGACTCTCCAAGTCGGGAGGGTGTTAGTAAAGCGTCTGGAATGTTGCACCCGAGTACCAGGGTACAAAAACTGAGACATATTTGAACACGTCTCCCGATCACATGGTTGATCATACTCTAGGTTCCACATGCATGTTTTAGCTGAAGGAAGAATACCTTAAACCTGGGTAGTTGAAACCCGTGGAATGGGTACCATGCAATATGACTTCAAAGGGTCTTCATTTGCTCACCGAACCTCTCCAATCCTATCACTGCTGCGTTTATGCCCCTGTACACATGCTTGATTCTCTTTCGGAGACATAGCAATCCATAGGTTTTAAGATACTTACTAGTCAGGTACATTCTTAGGCATTTAATATGCGGTGTTGAGTCCATTTCGTTGAGCAAGGAGTAGCTCTTGTCTATTCCATATTTGGCTTAAGGAACTTTATCTGTGCTCATTTCAATCTCTGGTTTTATGCAGCACCCCAACTCACCTTTCCCCTTAAGCAAGCATAAGTTGGTTTTCTAAATTTGAGACCCTGTTCTGTTCTGTAATTCAGTTCCTGTGTAGCCAAGTTTACATTCCGTGTATTACTGATATCTTATGATGTTTCTTTTTCTGTGTGACTTATTTCAGTTAGAATCATCATACCTGAATCCACTCATTGTGCTGCTAAGGGCCTGATGACATAGATTTCATTGCTGAGTGATATTGCTTTGTAAGTAAATACCACAACTTCTTTATCCATTTTTCACTTTCTGCGATGTTGAACTTGTACTGTAAACGAGGTTCTTGTAAACAGAGGCGTCCCAAACTTTGGGGTGGCTGTGTCTTTTTGATTTTAATTTCCCTAAGCTATAGGACCATAAGTGGAAGTGCCCTAGGCTCTGTTGCTTTGTTTTTTAGATGTTTCAGGAAACACCATACACTTCTCCCGAGTGTCTGTTGGCAATTTACATCCCGCCCATCAGCATAACAAGGCTCCCAGTTCTCCATGGCCTGTCCTGCCTTTCTGGATTTTACACTTTTTTCAGATGGCCCTTTTGACCGGGGGGAAGTGAGACTTCATTGTAGTGCAGATTTCCTTTGCAAGCTTGCTTGGTTGGCCAAAAAGGGCGTATGCGTTTTTTCCTGAATATATTCAGGAAAAAACGCATACGCCCTTTTTGGCCAAGTGCATCATTGTGGACGTTCTGCCTCTTTTCCTATGCTTTCAATGCAATTCCAGTCTACCTCCTGAAATCGGTTTCCTGCAATTCTGCCCCGCTTTCAAGTCCTCTTGGCAGCCTTACTTCAGTATATTTTTGGACGATAGCTGTCATTTATAACTCTGCAGGTTTGTGAATTACAGTGCCCCTGAGCTCCTTTCTTCAACTCGCTTTCTTGTGACCTGGCCGCAACACCGCAGGATGGCTTCAGGCCCTAATCTGGTTCCGGCACGGCACGCTGAGCCTTTGGTTAATTCCTCTTCCTGGTGGGAAATGAGAGTTAAATTTGCCCGTCCAGACACCTCCAGCTAGTCTCTCATTGGTTCTCACTATTCCTGTTCATCTTCCGCAGAAATTGCAAACTGGGCCAAACAGGAGGTTAAAGGGACTGACTCTCCAAGTCGGGAGGGTGTTAGTAAAGCATCTGGAATGTTGCACCCGAGTACCAGGGTACGAAAACTGAGACATATTTGAACACGTCTCCCGATCACATGGTTGATCATACTCTAGGTTCCACATGCATGTTTTAGCTGAAGGAAGAATACCTTAAACCTGGGTAGTTGAAACCCGTGGAATGGGTACCATGCAATATGACTTCAAAGGGTCTTCATTTGCTCACCGAACCTCTCCAATCCTATCACTGCTGCGTTTATGCCCCTGTACACATGCTTGATTCTCTTTCGGAGACATAGCAATCCATAGGTTTTAAGATACTTACTAGTCAGGTACATTCTTAGGCATTTAATATGCGGTGTTGAGTCCATTTCGTTGACCAAGGAGTAGCTCTTGTCTATTCCATATTTGGCTTAAGGAACTTTATCTGTGTTCATTTCAATCTCTGGTTTTATGCAGCACCCCAACTCACCTTTACCCTTAAGCAAGCATAAGTTGGTTTTCTAAATTTGAGACCCTGTTCTGTTCTGTAATTCAGTTCCTGTGTAGCCAAGTTTACATTCCGTGTATTACTGATATCTTATGATGTTTCTTTTTCTGTGTGACTTATTTCAGTTAGAATCATCATACCTGAATCCACTCATTGTGCTGCTAAGGGCCTGATGACATAGATTTCATTGCTGAGTGATATTGCTTTGTAAGTAAATACCACAACTTCTTTATCCATTTTTCACTTTCTGCGATGTTGAACTTGTACGGTAAACGAGGTTCTTGTAAACACAGGCGTCCCAAACTTTGGGGTGGCTGTGTCTTTTTGATTTTAATTTCCCTAAGCTATAGGACCATAAGTGGAAGTGCCCTAGGCTCTGTTGCTTTGTTTTTTAGATGTTTCAGGAAACACCATACACTTCTCCCGAGTGTCTGTTGGCAATTTACATCCCGCCCATCAGCATAACAAGGCTCCCAGTTCTCCATGGCCTGTCCTGCCTTTCTGGATTTTACACTTTTTTCAGATGGCCCTTTTGACCGGGGGGAAGTGAGACTTCATTGTAGTGCAGATTTCCTTTGCAAGCTTGCTTGGTTGGCCAAAAAGGGCGTATGCGTTTTTTCCTGAATATATTCAGGAAAAAACGCATACGCCCTTTTTGGCCAAGTGCATCATTGTGGACGTTCTGCCTCTTTTCCTATGCTTTCAATGCAATTCCAGTCTGCCTCCTGAAATCGGTTTCCTGCAATTCTGCCCCGCTTTCAAGTCCTCTTGGCAGCCTTACTTCAGTATATTTTTGGACGATAGCTGTCATTTATAACTCTGCAGGTTTGTGAATTACAGTGCCCCTGAGCTCCTTTCTTCAACTCGCTTTCTTTTGAGCTGGCCGCAACACCGCAGGATGGCTTCAGGCCCTAATCTGGTTCCGGCACGGCACGCTGAGCCTTTGGTTAATTCCTCTTCCTGGTGGGAAATGAGAGTTAAATTTGCCCGTCCAGACACCTTCCAGCTAGTCTCTCATTGGTTCTCGCTATTCCTGTTCATCTTCCGCAGAAATTGCAAACTGGGCCAAACAGGAGGTTAAAGGGACTGACTCTCCAAGTCGGGAGGGTGTTAGTAAAGCGTCTGGAATGTTGCACCCGAGTACCAGGGTACGAAAACTGAGACATATTTGAACACGTCTCCCGATCACATGGTTGATCATACTCTAGGTTCCACATGCATGTTTTAGCTGAAGGAAGAATACCTTAAACCTGGGTAGTTGAAACCCGTGGAATGGGTACCATGCAATATGACTTCAAAGGGTCTTCATTTGCTCACCGAACCTCTCCAATCCTATCACTGCTGCGTTTATGCCCCTGTACACATGCTTGATTCTCTTTCGGAGACATAGCAATCCATAGGTTTTAAGATACTTACTAGTCAGGTACATTCTTAGGCATTTAATATGCGGTGTTGAGTCCATTTCGTTGAGCAAGGAGTAGCTCTTGTCTATTCCATATTTGGCTTAAGGAACTTTATCTGTGCTCATTTCAATCTCTGGTTTTATGCAGCACCCCAACTCACCTTTCCCCTTAAGCAAGCATAAGTTGGTTTTCTAAATTTGAGACCCTGTTCTGTTCTGTAATTCAGTTCCTGTGTAGCCAAGTTTACATTCCGTGTATTACTGATATCTTATGATGTTTCTTTTTCTGTGTGACTTATTTCAGTTAGAATCATCATACCTGAATCCACTCATTGTGCTGCTAAGGGCCTGATGACATAGATTTCATTGCTGAGTGATATTGCTTTGTAAGTAAATACCACAACTTCTTTATCCATTTTTCACTTTCTGCGATGTTGAACTTGTACGGTAAACGAGGTTCTTGTAAACAGAGGCGTCCCAAACTTTGGGGTGGCTGTGTCTTTTTGATTTTAATTTCCCTAAGCTATAGGACCATAAGTGGAAGTGCCCTAGGCTCTGTTGCTTTGTTTTTTAGATGTTTCAGGAAACACCATACACTTCTCCCGAGTGTCTGTTGGCAATTTACATCCCGCCCATCAGCATAACAAGGCTCCCAGTTCTCCATGGCCTGTCCTGCCTTTCTGGATTTTACACTTTTTTCAGATGGCCCTTTTGACCGGGGGGAAGTGAGACTTCATTGTAGTGCAGATTTCCTTTGCAAGCTTGCTTGGTTGGCCAAAAAGGGCGTATGCGTTTTTTCCTGAATATATTCAGGAAAAAACGCATACGCCCTTTTTGGCCAAGTGCATCATTGTGGACGTTCTGCCTCTTTTCCTATGCTTTCAATGCAATTCCAGTCTACCTCCTGAAATCGGTTTCCTGCAATTCTGCCCCGCTTTCAAGTCCTCTTGGCAGCCTTACTTCAGTATATTTTTGGACGATAGCTGTCATTTATAACTCTGCAGGTTTGTGAATTACAGTGCCCCTGAGCTCCTTTCTTCAACTCGCTTTCTTTTGAGCTGGCCGCAACACCGCAGGATGGCTTCAGGCCCTAATCTGGTTCCGGCACGGCACGCTGAGCCTTTGGTTAATTCCTCTTCCTGGTGGGAAATGAGAGTTAAATTTGCCCGTCCAGACACCTCCAGCTAGTCTCTCATTGGTTCTCGCTATTCCTGTTCATCTTCCGCAGAAATTGCAAACTGGGCCAAACAGGAGGTTAAAGGGACTGACTCTCCAAGTCGGGAGGGTGTTAGTAAAGCGTCTGGAATGTTGCACCCGAGTACCAGGGTACAAAAACTGAGACATATTTGAACACGTCTCCCGATCACATGGTTGATCATACTCTAGGTTCCACATGCATGTTTTAGCTGAAGGAAGAATACCTTAAACCTGGGTAGTTGAAACCCGTGGAATGGGTACCATGCAATATGACTTCAAAGGGTCTTCATTTGCTCACCGAACCTCTCCAATCCTATCACTGCTGCGTTTATGCCCCTGTACACATGCTTGATTCTCTTTCGGAGACATAGCAATCCATAGGTTTTAAGATACTTACTAGTCAGGTACATTCTTAGGCATTTAATATGCGGTGTTGAGTCCATTTCGTTGAGCAAGGAGTAGCTCTTGTCTATTCCATATTTGGCTTAAGGAACTTTATCTGTGCTCATTTCAATCTCTGGTTTTATGCAGCACCCCAACTCACCTTTCCCCTTAAGCAAGCATAAGTTGGTTTTCTAAATTTGAGACCCTGTTCTGTTCTGTAATTCAGTTCCTGTGTAGCCAAGTTTACATTCCGTGTATTACTGATATCTTATGATGTTTCTTTTTCTGTGTGACTTATTTCAGTTAGAATCATCATACCTGAATCCACTCATTGTGCTGCTAAGGGCCTGATGACATAGATTTCATTGCTGAGTGATATTGCTTTGTAAGTAAATACCACAACTTCTTTATCCATTTTTCACTTTCTGCGATGTTGAACTTGTACTGTAAACGAGGTTCTTGTAAACAGAGGCGTCCCAAACTTTGGGGTGGCTGTGTCTTTTTGATTTTAATTTCCCTAAGCTATAGGACCATAAGTGGAAGTGCCCTAGGCTCTGTTGCTTTGTTTTTTAGATGTTTCAGGAAACACCATACACTTCTCCCGAGTGTCTGTTGGCAATTTACATCCCGCCCATCAGCATAACAAGGCTCCCAGTTCTCCATGGCCTGTCCTGCCTTTCTGGATTTTACACTTTTTTCAGATGGCCCTTTTGACCGGGGGGAAGTGAGACTTCATTGTAGTGCAGATTTCCTTTGCAAGCTTGCTTGGTTGGCCAAAAAGGGCGTATGCGTTTTTTCCTGAATATATTCAGGAAAAAACGCATACGCCCTTTTTGGCCAAGTGCATCATTGTGGACGTTCTGCCTCTTTTCCTATGCTTTCAATGCAATTCCAGTCTACCTCCTGAAATCGGTTTCCTGCAATTCTGCCCCGCTTTCAAGTCCTCTTGGCAGCCTTACTTCAGTATATTTTTGGACGATAGCTGTCATTTATAACTCTGCAGGTTTGTGAATTACAGTGCCCCTGAGCTCCTTTCTTCAACTCGCTTTCTTGTGACCTGGCCGCAACACCGCAGGATGGCTTCAGGCCCTAATCTGGTTCCGGCACGGCACGCTGAGCCTTTGGTTAATTCCTCTTCCTGGTGGGAAATGAGAGTTAAATTTGCCCGTCCAGACACCTCCAGCTAGTCTCTCATTGGTTCTCACTATTCCTGTTCATCTTCCGCAGAAATTGCAAACTGGGCCAAACAGGAGGTTAAAGGGACTGACTCTCCAAGTCGGGAGGGTGTTAGTAAAGCATCTGGAATGTTGCACCCGAGTACCAGGGTACGAAAACTGAGACATATTTGAACACGTCTCCCGATCACATGGTTGATCATACTCTAGGTTCCACATGCATGTTTTAGCTGAAGGAAGAATACCTTAAACCTGGGTAGTTGAAACCCGTGGAATGGGTACCATGCAATATGACTTCAAAGGGTCTTCATTTGCTCACCGAACCTCTCCAATCCTATCACTGCTGCGTTTATGCCCCTGTACACATGCTTGATTCTCTTTCGGAGACATAGCAATCCATAGGTTTTAAGATACTTACTAGTCAGGTACATTCTTAGGCATTTAATATGCGGTGTTGAGTCCATTTCGTTGACCAAGGAGTAGCTCTTGTCTATTCCATATTTGGCTTAAGGAACTTTATCTGTGTTCATTTCAATCTCTGGTTTTATGCAGCACCCCAACTCACCTTTACCCTTAAGCAAGCATAAGTTGGTTTTCTAAATTTGAGACCCTGTTCTGTTCTGTAATTCAGTTCCTGTGTAGCCAAGTTTACATTCCGTGTATTACTGATATCTTATGATGTTTCTTTTTCTGTGTGACTTATTTCAGTTAGAATCATCATACCTGAATCCACTCATTGTGCTGCTAAGGGCCTGATGACATAGATTTCATTGCTGAGTGATATTGCTTTGTAAGTAAATACCACAACTTCTTTATCCATTTTTCACTTTCTGCGATGTTGAACTTGTACGGTAAACGAGGTTCTTGTAAACAGAGGCGTCCCAAACTTTGGGGTGGCTGTGTCTTTTTGATTTTAATTTCCCTAAGCTATAGGACCATAAGTGGAAGTGCCCTAGGCTCTGTTGCTTTGTTTTTTAGATGTTTCAGGAAACACCATACACTTCTCCCGAGTGTCTGTTGGCAATTTACATCCCGCCCATCAGCATAACAAGGCTCCCAGTTCTCCATGGCCTGTCCTGCCTTTCTGGATTTTACACTTTTTTCAGATGGCCCTTTTGACCGGGGGGAAGTGAGACTTCATTGTAGTGCAGATTTCCTTTGCAAGCTTGCTTGGTTGGCCAAAAAGGGCGTATGCGTTTTTTCCTGAATATATTCAGGAAAAAACGCATACGCCCTTTTTGGCCAAGTGCATCATTGTGGACGTTCTGCCTCTTTTCCTATGCTTTCAATGCAATTCCAGTCTGCCTCCTGAAATCGGTTTCCTGCAATTCTGCCCCGCTTTCAAGTCCTCTTGGCAGCCTTACTTCAGTATATTTTTGGACGATAGCTGTCATTTATAACTCTGCAGGTTTGTGAATTACAGTGCCCCTGAGCTCCTTTCTTCAACTCGCTTTCTTTTGAGCTGGCCGCAACACCGCAGGATGGCTTCAGGCCCTAATCTGGTTCCGGCACGGCACGCTGAGCCTTTGGTTAATTCCTCTTCCTGGTGGGAAATGAGAGTTAAATTTGCCCGTCCAGACACCTTCCAGCTAGTCTCTCATTGGTTCTCGCTATTCCTGTTCATCTTCCGCAGAAATTGCAAACTGGGCCAAACAGGAGGTTAAAGGGACTGACTCTCCAAGTCGGGAGGGTGTTAGTAAAGCGTCTGGAATGTTGCACCCGAGTACCAGGGTACGAAAACTGAGACATATTTGAACACGTCTCCCGATCACATGGTTGATCATACTCTAGGTTCCACATGCATGTTTTAGCTGAAGGAAGAATACCTTAAACCTGGGTAGTTGAAACCCGTGGAATGGGTACCATGCAATATGACTTCAAAGGGTCTTCATTTGCTCACCGAACCTCTCCAATCCTATCACTGCTGCGTTTATGCCCCTGTACACATGCTTGATTCTCTTTCGGAGACATAGCAATCCATAGGTTTTAAGATACTTACTAGTCAGGTACATTCTTAGGCATTTAATATGCGGTGTTGAGTCCATTTCGTTGAGCAAGGAGTAGCTCTTGTCTATTCCATATTTGGCTTAAGGAACTTTATCTGTGCTCATTTCAATCTCTGGTTTTATGCAGCACCCCAACTCACCTTTCCCCTTAAGCAAGCATAAGTTGGTTTTCTAAATTTGAGACCCTGTTCTGTTCTGTAATTCAGTTCCTGTGTAGCCAAGTTTACATTCCGTGTATTACTGATATCTTATGATGGTTCTTTTTCTGTGTGACTTATTTCAGTTAGAATCATCATACCTGAATCCACTCATTGTGCTGCTAAGGGCCTGATGACATAGATTTCATTGCTGAGTGATATTGCTTTGTAAGTAAATACCACAACTTCTTTATCCATTTTTCACTTTCTGCGATGTTGAACTTGTACGGTAAACGAGGTTCTTGTAAACAGAGGCATCCCAAACTTTGGGGTGGCTGTGTCTTTTTGATTTTAATTTCCCTAAGCTATAGGACCATAAGTGGAAGTGCCCTAGGCTCTGTTGCTTTGTTTTTTAGATGTTTCAGGAAACACCATACACTTCTCCCGAGTGTCTGTTGGCAATTTACATCCCGCCCATCAGCATAACAAGGCTCCCAGTTCTCCATGGCCTGTCCTGCCTTTCTGGATTTTACACTTTTTTCAGATGGCCCTTTTGACCGGGGGGAAGTGAGACTTCATTGTAGTGCAGATTTCCTTTGCAAGCTTGCTTGGTTGGCCAAAAAGGGCGTATGCGTTTTTTCCTGAATATATTCAGGAAAAAACGCATACGCCCTTTTTGGCCAAGTGCATCATTGTGGACGTTCTGCCTCTTTTCCTATGCTTTCAATGCAATTCCAGTCTGCCTCCTGAAATCGGTTTCCTGCAATTCTGCCCCGCTTTCAAGTCCTCTTGGCAGCCTTACTTCAGTATATTTTTGGACGATAGCTGTCATTTATAACTCTGCAGGTTTGTGAATTACAGTGCCCCTGAGCTCCTTTCTTCAACTCGCTTTCTTTTGAGCTGGCCGCAACACCGCAGGATGGCTTCAGGCCCTAATCTGGTTCCGGCACGGCACGCTGAGCCTTTGGTTAATTCCTCTTCCTGGTGGGAAATGAGAGTTAAATTTGCCCGTCCAGACACCTTCCAGCTAGTCTCTCATTGGTTCTCGCTATTCCTGTTCATCTTCCGCAGAAATTGCAAACTGGGCCAAACAGGAGGTTAAAGGGACTGACTCTCCAAGTCGGGAGGGTGTTAGTAAAGCGTCTGGAATGTTGCACCCGAGTACCAGGGTACGAAAACTGAGACATATTTGAACACGTCTCCCGATCACATGGTTGATCATACTCTAGGTTCCACATGCATGTTTTAGCTGAAGGAAGAATACCTTAAACCTGGGTAGTTGAAACCCGTGGAATGGGTACCATGCAATATGACTTCAAAGGGTCTTCATTTGCTCACCGAACCTCTCCAATCCTATCACTGCTGCGTTTATGCCCCTGTACACATGCTTGATTCTCTTTCGGAGACATAGCAATCCATAGGTTTTAAGATACTTACTAGTCAGGTACATTCTTAGGCATTTAATATGCGGTGTTGAGTCCATTTCGTTGAGCAAGGAGTAGCTCTTGTCTATTCCATATTTGGCTTAAGGAACTTTATCTGTGCTCATTTCAATCTCTGGTTTTATGCAGCACCCCAACTCACCTTTCCCCTTAAGCAAGCATAAGTTGGTTTTCTAAATTTGAGACCCTGTTCTGTTCTGTAATTCAGTTCCTGTGTAGCCAAGTTTACATTCCGTGTATTACTGATATCTTATGATGTTTCTTTTTCTGTGTGACTTATTTCAGTTAGAATCATCATACCTGAATCCACTCATTGTGCTGCTAAGGGCCTGATGACATAGATTTCATTGCTGAGTGATATTGCTTTGTAAGTAAATACCACAACTTCTTTATCCATTTTTCACTTTCTGCGATGTTGAACTTGTACGGTAAACGAGGTTCTTGTAAACAGAGGCGTCCCAAACTTTGGGGTGGCTGTGTCTTTTTGATTTTAATTTCCCTAAGCTATAGGACCATAAGTGGAAGTGCCCTAGGCTCTGTTGCTTTGTTTTTTAGATGTTTCAGGAAACACCATACACTTCTCCCGAGTGTCTGTTGGCAATTTACATCCCGCCCATCAGCATAACAAGGCTCCCAGTTCTCCATGGCCTGTCCTGCCTTTCTGGATTTTACACTTTTTTCAGATGGCCCTTTTGACCGGGGGGAAGTGAGACTTCATTGTAGTGCAGATTTCCTTTGCAAGCTTGCTTGGTTGGCCAAAAAGGGCGTATGCGTTTTTTCCTGAATATATTCAGGAAAAAACGCATACGCCCTTTTTGGCCAAGTGCATCATTGTGGACGTTCTGCCTCTTTTCCTATGCTTTCAATGCAATTCCAGTCTACCTCCTGAAATCGGTTTCCTGCAATTCTGCCCCGCTTTCAAGTCCTCTTGGCAGCCTTACTTCAGTATATTTTTGGACGATAGCTGTCATTTATAACTCTGCAGGTTTGTGAATTACAGTGCCCCTGAGCTCCTTTCTTCAACTCGCTTTCTTGTGACCTGGCCGCAACACCGCAGGATGGCTTCAGGCCCTAATCTGGTTCCGGCACGGCATGCTGAGCCTTTGGTTAATTCCTCTTCCTCGTGGGAAATGAGAGTTAAATTTGCCCGTCCAGACACCTTCCAGCTAGTCTCTCATTGGTTCTCGCTATTCCTGTTCATCTTCCGCAGAAATTGCAAACTGGGCCAAACAGGAGGTTAAAGGGACTGACTCTCCAAGTCGGGAGGGTGTTAGTAAAGCGTCTGGAATGTTGCACCCGAGTACCAGGGTACGAAAACTGAGACATATTTGAACACGTCTCCCGATCACATGGTTGATCATACTCTAGGTTCCACATGCATGTTTTAGCTGAAGGAAGAATACCTTAAACCTGGGTAGTTGAAACCCGTGGAATGGGTACCATGCAATATGACTTCAAAGGGTCTTCATTTGCTCACCGAACCTCTCCAATCCTATCACTGCTGCGTTTATGCCCCTGTACACATGCTTGATTCTCTTTCGGAGACATAGCAATCCATAGGTTTTAAGATACTTACTAGTCAGGTACATTCTTAGGCATTTAATATGCGGTGTTGAGTCCATTTCGTTGAGCAAGGAGTAGCTCTTGTCTATTCCATATTTGGCTTAAGGAACTTTATCTGTGCTCATTTCAATCTCTGGTTTTATGCAGCACCCCAACTCACCTTTCCCCTTAAGCAAGCATAAGTTGGTTTTCTAAATTTGAGACCCTGTTCTGTTCTGTAATTCAGTTCCTGTGTAGCCAAGTTTACATTCCGTGTATTACTGATATCTTATGATGTTTCTTTTTCTGTGTGACTTATTTCAGTTAGAATCATCATACCTGAATCCACTCATTGTGCTGCTAAGGGCCTGATGACATAGATTTCATTGCTGAGTGATATTGCTTTGTAAGTAAATACCACAACTTCTTTATCCATTTTTCACTTTCTGCGATGTTGAACTTGTACGGTAAACGAGGTTCTTGTAAACAGAGGCGTCCCAAACTTTGGGGTGGCTGTGTCTTTTTGATTTTAATTTCCCTAAGCTATAGGACCATAAGTGGAAGTGCCCTAGGCTCTGTTGCTTTGTTTTTTAGATGTTTCAGGAAACACCATACACTTCTCCCGAGTGTCTGTTGGCAATTTACATCCCGCCCATCAGCATAACAAGGCTCCCAGTTCTCCATGGCCTGTCCTGCCTTTCTGGATTTTACACTTTTTTCAGATGGCCCTTTTGACCGGGGGGAAGTGAGACTTCATTGTAGTGCAGATTTCCTTTGCAAGCTTGCTTGGTTGGCCAAAAAGGGCGTATGCGTTTTTTCCTGAATATATTCAGGAAAAAACGCATACGCCCTTTTTGGCCAAGTGCATCATTGTGGACGTTCTGCCTCTTTTCCTATGCTTTCAATGCAATTCCAGTCTACCTCCTGAAATCGGTTTCCTGCAATTCTGCCCCGCTTTCAAGTCCTCTTGGCAGCCTTACTTCAGTATATTTTTGGACGATAGCTGTCATTTATAACTCTGCAGGTTTGTGAATTACAGTGCCCCTGAGCTCCTTTCTTCAACTCGCTTTCTTTTGAGCTGGCCGCAACACCGCAGGATGGCTTCAGGCCCTAATCTGGTTCCGGCACGGCACGCTGAGCCTTTGGTTAATTCCTCTTCCTGGTGGGAAATGAGAGTTAAATTTGCCCGTCCAGACACCTTCCAGCTAGTCTCTCATTGGTTCTCGCTATTCCTGTTCATCTTCCGCAGAAATTGCAAACTGGGCCAAACAGGAGGTTAAAGGGACTGACTCTCCAAGTCGGGAGGGTGTTAGTAAAGCGTCTGGAATGTTGCACCCGAGTACCAGGGTACGAAAACTGAGACATATTTGAACACGTCTCCCGATCACATGGTTGATCATACTCTGGGTTCCACATGCATGTTTTAGCTGAAGGAAGAATACCTTAAACCTGGGTAGTTGAAACCCGTGGAATGGGTACCATGCAATATGACTTCAAAGGGTCTTCATTTGCTCACCGAACCTCTCCAATCCTATCACTGCTGCGTTTATGCCCCTGTACACATGCTTGATTCTCTTTCGGAGACATAGCAATCCATAGGTTTTAAGATACTTACTAGTCAGGTACATTCTTAGGCATTTAATATGCGGTGTTGAGTCCATTTCGTTGAGCAAGGAGTAGCTCTTGTCTATTCCATATTTGGCTTAAGGAACTTTATCTGTGCTCATTTCAATCTCTGGTTTTATGCAGCACCCCAACTCACCTTTCCCCTTAAGCAAGCATAAGTTGGTTTTCTAAATTTGAGACCCTGTTCTGTTCTGTAATTCAGTTCCTGTGTAGCCAAGTTTACATTCCGTGTATTACTGATATCTTATGATGTTTCTTTTTCTGTGTGACTTATTTCAGTTAGAATCATCATACCTGAATCCACTCATTGTGCTGCTAAGGGCCTGATGACATAGATTTCATTGCTGAGTGATATTGCTTTGTAAGTAAATACCACAACTTCTTTATCCATTTTTCACTTTCTGCGATGTTGAACTTGTACGGTAAACGAGGTTCTTGTAAACAGAGGCGTCCCAAACTTTGGGGTGGCTGTGTCTTTTTGATTTTAATTTCCCTAAGCTATAGGACCATAAGTGGAAGTGCCCTAGGCTCTGTTGCTTTGTTTTTTAGATGTTTCAGGAAACACCATACACTTCTCCCGAGTGTCTGTTGGCAATTTACATCCCGCCCATCAGCATAACAAGGCTCCCAGTTCTCCATGGCCTGTCCTGCCTTTCTGGATTTTACACTTTTTTCAGATGGCCCTTTTGACCGGGGGGAAGTGAGACTTCATTGTAGTGCAGATTTCCTTTGCAAGCTTGCTTGGTTGGCCAAAAAGGGCGTATGCGTTTTTTCCTGAATATATTCAGGAAAAAACGCATACGCCCTTTTTGGCCAAGTGCATCATTGTGGACGTTCTGCCTCTTTTCCTATGCTTTCAATGCAATTCCAGTCTGCCTCCTGAAATCGGTTTCCTGCAATTCTGCCCCGCTTTCAAGTCCTCTTGGCAGCCTTACTTCAGTATATTTTTGGACGATAGCTGTCATTTATAACTCTGCAGGTTTGTGAATTACAGTGCCCCTGAGCTCCTTTCTTCAACTCGCTTTCTTTTGAGCTGGCCGCAACACCGCAGGATGGCTTCAGGCCCTAATCTGGTTCCGGCACGGCACGCTGAGCCTTTGGTTAATTCCTCTTCCTGGTGGGAAATGAGAGTTAAATTTGCCCGTCCAGACACCTTCCAGCTAGTCTCTCATTGGTTCTCGCTATTCCTGTTCATCTTCCGCAGAAATTGCAAACTGGGCCAAACAGGAGGTTAAAGGGACTGACTCTCCAAGTCGGGAGGGTGTTAGTAAAGCGTCTGGAATGTTGCACCCGAGTACCAGGGTACGAAAACTGAGACATATTTGAACACGTCTCCCGATCACATGGTTGATCATACTCTAGGTTCCACATGCATGTTTTAGCTGAAGGAAGAATACCTTAAACCTGGGTAGTTGAAACCCGTGGAATGGGTACCATGCAATATGACTTCAAAGGGTCTTCATTTGCTCACCGAACCTCTCCAATCCTATCACTGCTGCGTTTATGCCCCTGTACACATGCTTGATTCTCTTTCGGAGACATAGCAATCCATAGGTTTTAAGATACTTACTAGTCAGGTACATTCTTAGGCATTTAATATGCGGTGTTGAGTCCATTTCGTTGAGCAAGGAGTAGCTCTTGTCTATTCCATATTTGGCTTAAGGAACTTTATCTGTGCTCATTTCAATCTCTGGTTTTATGCAGCACCCCAACTCACCTTTCCCCTTAAGCAAGCATAAGTTGGTTTTCTAAATTTGAGACCCTGTTCTGTTCTGTAATTCAGTTCCTGTGTAGCCAAGTTTACATTCCGTGTATTACTGATATCTTATGATGTTTCTTTTTCTGTGTGACTTATTTCAGTTAGAATCATCATACCTGAATCCACTCATTGTGCTGCTAAGGGCCTGATGACATAGATTTCATTGCTGAGTGATATTGCTTTGTAAGTAAATACCACAACTTCTTTATCCATTTTTCACTTTCTGCGATGTTGAACTTGTACGGTAAACGAGGTTCTTGTAAACAGAGGCGTCCCAAACTTTGGGGTGGCTGTGTCTTTTTGATTTTAATTTCCCTAAGCTATAGGACCATAAGTGGAAGTGCCCTAGGCTCTGTTGCTTTGTTTTTTAGATGTTTCAGGAAACACCATACACTTCTCCCGAGTGTCTGTTGGCAATTTACATCCCGCCCATCAGCATAACAAGGCTCCCAGTTCTCCATGGCCTGTCCTGCCTTTCTGGATTTTACACTTTTTTCAGATGGCCCTTTTGACCGGGGGGAATTGAGACTTCATTGTAGTGCAGATTTCCTTTGCAAGCTTGCTTGGTTGGTCAAAAAGGGCGTATGCGTTTTTTCCTGAATATATTCAGGAAAAAACGCATACGCCCTTTTTGGCCAAGTGCATCATGGTGGACGTTCTGCCTCTTTTCCTATGCTTTCAATGCAATTCCAGTCTGCCTCCTGAAATCGGTTTCCTGCAATTCTGCCCCGCTTTCAAGTCCTCTTGGCAGCCTTACTTCAGTATATTTTTGGACGATAGCTGTCATTTATAACTCTGCAGGTTTGTGAATTACAGTGCCCCTGAGCTCCTTTCTTCAACTCGCTTTCTTTTGAGCTGGCCGCAACACCGCAGGATGGCTTCAGGCCCTAATCTGGTTCCGGCACGGCACGCTGAGCCTTTGGTTAATTCCTCTTCCTGGTGGGAAATGAGAGTTAAATTTGCCCGTCCAGACACCTTCCAGCTAGTCTCTCATTGGTTCTCGCTATTCCTGTTCATCTTCCGCAGAAATTGCAAACTGGGCCAAACAGGAGGTTAAAGGGACTGACTCTCCAAGTCGGGAGGGTGTTAGTAAAGCGTCTGGAATGTTGCACCCGAGTACCAGGGTACGAAAACTGAGACATATTTGAACACGTCTCCCGATCACATGGTTGATCATACTCTAGGTTCCACATGCATGTTTTAGCTGAAGGAAGAATACCTTAAACCTGGGTAGTTGAAACCCGTGGAATGGGTACCATGCAATATGACTTCAAAGGGTCTTCATTTGCTCACCGAACCTCTCCAATCCTATCACTGCTGCGTTTATGCCCCTGTACACATGCTTGATTCTCTTTCGGAGACATAGCAATCCATAGGTTTTAAGATACTTACTAGTCAGGTACATTCTTAGGCATTTAATATGCGGTGTTGAGTCCATTTCGTTGAGCAAGGAGTAGCTCTTGTCTATTCCATATTTGGCTTAAGGAACTTTATCTGTGCTCATTTCAATCTCTGGTTTTATGCAGCACCCCAACTCACCTTTCCCCTTAAGCAAGCATAAGTTGGTTTTCTAAATTTGAGACCCTGTTCTGTTCTGTAATTCAGTTCCTGTGTAGCCAAGTTTACATTCCGTGTATTACTGATATCTTATGATGTTTCTTTTTCTGTGTGACTTATTTCAGTTAGAATCATCATACCTGAATCCACTCATTGTGCTGCTAAGGGCCTGATGACATAGATTTCATTGCTGAGTGATATTGCTTTGTAAGTAAATACCACAACTTCTTTATCCATTTTTCACTTTCTGCGATGTTGAACTTGTACTGTAAACGAGGTTCTTGTAAACAGAGGCGTCCCAAACTTTGGGGTGGCTGTGTCTTTTTGATTTTAATTTCCCTAAGCTATAGGACCATAAGTGGAAGTGCCCTAGGCTCTGTTGCTTTGTTTTTTAGATGTTTCAGGAAACACCATACTCTTCTCCCGAGTGTCTGTTGGCAATTTACATCCCGCCCATCAGCATAACAAGGCTCCCAGTTCTCCATGGCCTGTCCTGCCTTTCTGGATTTTACACTTTTTTCAGATGGCCCTTTTGACCGGGGGGAAGTGAGACTTCATTGTAGTGTAGATTTCCTTTGCAAGCTTGCTTGGTTGGCCAAAAAGGGCGTATGCGTTTTTTCCTGAATATATTCAGGAAAAAACGCATACGCCCTTTTTGGCCAAGTGCATCATTGTGGACGTTCTGCCTCTTTTCCTATGCTTTCAATGCAATTCCAGTCTACCTCCTGAAATCGGTTTCCTGCAATTCTGCCCCGCTTTCAAGTCCTCTTGGCAGCCTTACTTCAGTATATTTTTGGACGATAGCTGTCATTTATAACTCTGCAGGTTTGTGAATTACAGTGCCCCTGAGCTCCTTTCTTCAACTCACTTTCTTTTGAGCTGGCCGCAACACCGCAGGATGGCTTCAGGCCCTAATCTGGTTCCGGCACGGCACGCTGAGCCTTTGGTTAATTCCTCTTCCTGGTGGGAAATGAGAGTTAAATTTGGCCGTCCAGACACCTCCAGCTAGTCTCTCATTGGTTCTCGCTATTCCTGTTCATCTTCCGCAGAAATTGCAAACTGGGCCAAACAGGAGGTTAAAGGGACTGACTCTCCAAGTCGGGAGGGTGTTAGTAAAGCGTCTGGAATGTTGCACCCGAGTACCAGGGTACGAAAACTGAGACATATTTGAACACGTCTCCCGATCACATGGTTGATCATACTCTGGGTTCCACATGCATGTTTTAGCTGAAGGAAGAATACCTTAAACCTGGGTAGTTGAAACCCGTGGAATGGGTACCATGCAATATGACTTCAAAGGGTCTTCATTTGCTCACCGAACCTCTCCAATCCTATCACTGCTGCGTTTATGCCCCTGTACACATGCTTGATTCTCTTTCGGAGACATAGCAATCCATAGGTTTTAAGATACTTACTAGTCAGGTACATTCTTAGGCATTTAATATGCGGTGTTGAGTCCATTTCGTTGAGCAAGGAGTAGCTCTTGTCTATTCCATATTTGGCTTAAGGAACTTTATCTGTGCTCATTTCAATCTCTGGTTTTATGCAGCACCCCAACTCACCTTTCCCCTTAAGCAAGCATAAGTTGGTTTTCTAAATTTGAGACCCTGTTCTGTTCTGTAATTCAGTTCCTGTGTAGCCAAGTTTACATTCCGTGTATTACTGATATCTTATGATGTTTCTTTTTCTGTGTGACTTATTTCAGTTAGAATCATCATACCTGAATCCACTCATTGTGCTGCTAAGGGCCTGATGACATAGATTTCATTGCTGAGTGATATTGCTTTGTAAGTAAATACCACAACTTCTTTATCCATTTTTCACTTTCTGCGATGTTGAACTTGTACGGTAAACGAGGTTCTTGTAAACAGAGGCGTCCCAAACTTTGGGGTGGCTGTGTCTTTTTGATTTTAATTTCCCTAAGCTATAGGACCATAAGTGGAAGTGCCCTAGGCTCTGTTGCTTTGTTTTTTAGATGTTTCAGGAAACACCATACACTTCTCCCGAGTGTCTGTTGGCAATTTACATCCCGCCCATCAGCATAACAAGGCTCCCAGTTCTCCATGGCCTGTCCTGCCTTTCTGGATTTTACACTTTTTTCAGATGGCCCTTTTGACCGGGGGGAAGTGAGACTTCATTGTAGTGCAGATTTCCTTTGCAAGCTTGCTTGGTTGGCCAAAAAGGGCGTATGCGTTTTTTCCTGAATATATTCAGGAAAAAACGCATACGCCCTTTTTGGCCAAGTGCATCATTGTGGACGTTCTGCCTCTTTTCCTATGCTTTCAATGCAATTCCAGTCTGCCTCCTGAAATCGGTTTCCTGCAATTCTGCCCCGCTTTCAAGTCCTCTTGGCAGCCTTACTTCAGTATATTTTTGGACGATAGCTGTCATTTATAACTCTGCAGGTTTGTGAATTACAGTGCCCCTGAGCTCCTTTCTTCAACTCGCTTTCTTTTGAGCTGGCCGCAACACCGCAGGATGGCTTCAGGCCCTAATCTGGTTCCGGCACGGCACGCTGAGCCTTTGGTTAATTCCTCTTCCTGGTGGGAAATGAGAGTTAAATTTGCCCGTCCAGACACCTCCAGCTAGTCTCTCATTGGTTCTCGCTATTCCTGTTCATCTTCCGCAGAAATTGCAAACTGGGCCAAACAGGAGGTTAAAGGGACTGACTCTCCAAGTCGGGAGGGTGTTAGTAAAGCGTCTGGAATGTTGCACCCGAGTACCAGGGTACGAAAACTGAGACATATTTGAACACGTCTCCCGATCACATGGTTGATCATACTCTAGGTTCCACATGCATGTTTTAGCTGAAGGAAGAATACCTTAAACCTGGGTAGTTGAAACCCGTGGAATGGGTACCATGCAATATGACTTCAAAGGGTCTTCATTTGCTCACCGAACCTCTCCAATCCTATCACTGCTGCGTTTATGCCCCTGTACACATGCTTGATTCTCTTTCGGAGACATAGCAATCCATAGGTTTTAAGATACTTACTAGTCAGGTACATTCTTAGGCATTTAATATGCGGTGTTGAGTCCATTTCGTTGAGCAAGGAGTAGCTCTTGTCTATTCCATATTTGGCTTAAGGAACTTTATCTGTGCTCATTTCAATCTCTGGTTTTATGCAGCACCCCAACTCACCTTTCCCCTTAAGCAAGCATAAGTTGGTTTTCTAAATTTGAGACCCTGTTCTGTTCTGTAATTCAGTTCCTGTGTAGCCAAGTTTACATTCCGTGTATTACTGATATCTTATGATGTTTCTTTTTCTGTGTGACTTATTTCAGTTAGAATCATCATACCTGAATCCACTCATTGTGCTGCTAAGGGCCTGATGACATAGATTTCATTGCTGAGTGATATTGCTTTGTAAGTAAATACCACAACTTCTTTATCCATTTTTCACTTTCTGCGATGTTGAACTTGTACTGTAAACGAGGTTCTTGTAAACAGAGGCGTCCCAAACTTTGGGGTGGCTGTGTCTTTTTGATTTTAATTTCCCTAAGCTATAGGACCATAAGTGGAAGTGCCCTAGGCTCTGTTGCTTTGTTTTTTAGATGTTTCAGGAAACACCATACACTTCTCCCGAGTGTCTGTTGGCAATTTACATCCCGCCCATCAGCATAACAAGGCTCCCAGTTCTCCATGGCCTGTCCTGCCTTTCTGGATTTTACACTTTTTTCAGATGGCCCTTTTGACCGGGGGGAAGTGAGACTTCATTGTAGTGCAGATTTCCTTTGCAAGCTTGCTTGGTTGGCCAAAAAGGGCGTATGCGTTTTTTCCTGAATATATTCAGGAAAAAACGCATACGCCCTTTTTGGCCAAGTGCATCATTGTGGACGTTCTGCCTCTTTTCCTATGCTTTCAATGCAATTCCAGTCTACCTCCTGAAATCGGTTTCCTGCAATTCTGCCCCGCTTTCAAGTCCTCTTGGCAGCCTTACTTCAGTATATTTTTGGACGATAGCTGTCATTTATAACTCTGCAGGTTTGTGAATTACAGTGCCCCTGAGCTCCTTTCTTCAACTCGCTTTCTTTTGAGCTGGCCGCAACACCGCAGGATGGCTTCAGGCCCTAATCTGGTTCCGGCACGGCACGCTGAGCCTTTGGTTAATTCCTCTTCCTGGTGGGAAATGAGAGTTAAATTTGCCCGTCCAGACACCTTCCAGCTAGTCTCTCATTGGTTCTCGCTATTCCTGTTCATCTTCCGCAGAAATTGCAAACTGGGCCAAACAGGAGGTTAAAGGGACTGACTCTCCAAGTCGGGAGGGTGTTAGTAAAGCGTCTGGAATGTTGCACCCGAGTACCAGGGTACGAAAACTGAGACATATTTGAACACGTCTCCCGATCACATGGTTGATCATACTCTAGGTTCCACATGCATGTTTTAGCTGAAGGAAGAATACCTTAAACCTGGGTAGTTGAAACCCGTGGAATGGGTACCATGCAATATGACTTCAAAGGGTCTTCATTTGCTCACCGAACCTCTCCAATCCTATCACTGCTGCGTTTATGCCCCTGTACACATGCTTGATTCTCTTTCGGAGACATAGCAATCCATAGGTTTTAAGATACTTACTAGTCAGGTACATTCTTAGGCATTTAATATGCGGTGTTGAGTCCATTTCGTTGAGCAAGGAGTAGCTCTTGTCTATTCCATATTTGGCTTAAGGAACTTTATCTGTGCTCATTTCAATCTCTGGTTTTATGCAGCACCCCAACTCACCTTTCCCCTTAAGCAAGCATAAGTTGGTTTTCTAAATTTGAGACCCTGTTCTGTTCTGTAATTCAGTTCCTGTGTAGCCAAGTTTACATTCCGTGTATTACTGATATCTTATGATGTTTCTTTTTCTGTGTGACTTATTTCAGTTAGAATCATCATACCTGAATCCACTCATTGTGCTGCTAAGGGCCTGATGACATAGATTTCATTGCTGAGTGATATTGCTTTGTAAGTAAATACCACAACTTCTTTATCCATTTTTCACTTTCTGCGATGTTGAACTTGTACGGTAAACGAGGTTCTTGTAAACAGAGGCGTCCCAAACTTTGGGGTGGCTGTGTCTTTTTGATTTTAATTTCCCTAAGCTATAGGACCATAAGTGGAAGTGCCCTAGGCTCTGTTGCTTTGTTTTTTAGATGTTTCAGGAAACACCATACACTTCTCCCGAGTGTCTGTTGGCAATTTACATCCCGCCCATCAGCATAACAAGGCTCCCAGTTCTCCATGGCCTGTCCTGCCTTTCTGGATTTTACACTTTTTTCAGATGGCCCTTTTGACCGGGGTGAAGTGAGACTTCATTGTAGTGCAGATTTCCTTTGCAAGCTTGCTTGGTTGGCCAAAAAGGGCGTATGCGTTTTTTCCTGAATATATTCAGGAAAAAACGCATACGCCCTTTTTGGCCAAGTGCATCATTGTGGACGTTCTGCCTCTTTTCCTATGCTTTCAATGCAATTCCAGTCTACCTCCTGAAATCGGTTTCCTGCAATTCTGCCCCGCTTTCAAGTCCTCTTGGCAGCCTTACTTCAGTATATTTTTGGACGATAGCTGTCATTTATAACTCTGCAGGTTTGTGAATTACAGTGCCCCTGAGCTCCTTTCTTCAACTCGCTTTCTTGTGACCTGGCCGCAACACCGCAGGATGGCTTCAGGCCCTAATCTGGTTCCGGCACGGCACGCTGAGCCTTTGGTTAATTCCTCTTCCTGGTGGGAAATGAGAGTTAAATTTGCCCGTCCAGACACCTTCCAGCTAGTCTCTCATTGGTTCTCGCTATTCCTGTTCATCTTCCGCAGAAATTGCAAACTGGGCCAAACAGGAGGTTAAAGGGACTGACTCTCCAAGTCGGGAGGGTGTTAGTAAAGCGTCTGGAATGTTGCACCCGAGTACCAGGGTACGAAAACTGAGACATATTTGAACACGTCTCCCGATCACATGGTTGATCATACTCTAGGTTCCACATGCATGTTTTAGCTGAAGGAAGAATACCTTAAACCTGGGTAGTTGAAACCCGTGGAATGGGTACCATGCAATATGACTTCAAAGGGTCTTCATTTGCTCACCGAACCTCTCCAATCCTATCACTGCTGCGTTTATGCCCCTGTACACATGCTTGATTCTCTTTCGGAGACATAGCAATCCATAGGTTTTAAGATACTTACTAGTCAGGTACATTCTTAGGCATTTAATATGCGGTGTTGAGTCCATTTCGTTGAGCAAGGAGTAGCTCTTGTCTATTCCATATTTGGCTTAAGGAACTTTATCTGTGCTCATTTCAATCTCTGGTTTTATGCAGCACCCCAACTCACCTTTCCCCTTAAGCAAGCATAAGTTGGTTTTCTAAATTTGAGACCCTGTTCTGTTCTGTAATTCAGTTCCTGTGTAGCCAAGTTTACATTCCGTGTATTACTGATATCTTATGATGTTTCTTTTTCTGTGTGACTTATTTCAGTTAGAATCATCATACCTGAATCCACTCATTGTGCTGCTAAGGGCCTGATGACATAGATTTCATTGCTGAGTGATATTGCTTTGTAAGTAAATACCACAACTTCTTTATCCATTTTTCACTTTCTGCGATGTTGAACTTGTACGGTAAACGAGGTTCTTGTAAACAGAGGCGTCCCAAACTTTGGGGTGGCTGTGTCTTTTTGATTTTAATTTCCCTAAGCTATAGGACCATAAGTGGAAGTGCCCTAGGCTCTGTTGCTTTGTTTTTTAGATGTTTCAGGAAACACCATACACTTCTCCCGAGTGTCTGTTGGCAATTTACATCCCGCCCATCAGCATAACAAGGCTCCCAGTTCTCCATGGCCTGTCCTGCCTTTCTGGATTTTACACTTTTTTCAGATGGCCCTTTTGACCGGGGGGAAGTGAGACTTCATTGTAGTGCAGATTTCCTTTGCAAGCTTGCTTGGTTGGCCAAAAAGGGCGTATGCGTTTTTTCCTGAATATATTCAGGAAAAAACGCATACGCCCTTTTTGGCCAAGTGCATCATTGTGGACGTTCTGCCTCTTTTCCTATGCTTTCAATGCAATTCCAGTCTACCTCCTGAAATCGGTTTCCTGCAATTCTGCCCCGCTTTCAAGTCCTCTTGGCAGCCTTACTTCAGTATATTTTTGGACGATAGCTGTCATTTATAACTCTGCAGGTTTGTGAATTACAGTGCCCCTGAGCTCCTTTCTTCAACTCGCTTTCTTTTGAGCTGGCCGCAACACCGCAGGATGGCTTCAGGCCCTAATCTGGTTCCGGCACGGCACGCTGAGCCTTTGGTTAATTCCTCTTCCTGGTGGGAAATGAGAGTTAAATTTGCCCGTCCAGACACCTTCCAGCTAGTCTCTCATTGGTTCTCGCTATTCCTGTTCATCTTCCGCAGAAATTGCAAACTGGGCCAAACAGGAGGTTAAAGGGACTGACTCTCCAAGTCGGGAGGGTGTTAGTAAAGCGTCTGGAATGTTGCACCCGAGTACCAGGGTACGAAAACTGAGACATATTTGAACACGTCTCCCGATCACATGGTTGATCATACTCTAGGTTCCACATGCATGTTTTAGCTGAAGGAAGAATACCTTAAACCTGGGTAGTTGAAACCCGTGGAATGGGTACCATGCAATATGACTTCAAAGGGTCTTCATTTGCTCACCGAACCTCTCCAATCCTATCACTGCTGCGTTTATGCCCCTGTACACATGCTTGATTCTCTTTCGGAGACATAGCAATCCATAGGTTTTAAGATACTTACTAGTCAGGTACATTCTTAGGCATTTAATATGCGGTGTTGAGTCCATTTCGTTGAGCAAGGAGTAGCTCTTGTCTATTCCATATTTGGCTTAAGGAACTTTATCTGTGCTCATTTCAATCTCTGGTTTTATGCAGCACCCCAACTCACCTTTCCCCTTAAGCAAGCATAAGTTGGTTTTCTAAATTTGAGACCCTGTTCTGTTCTGTAATTCAGTTCCTGTGTAGCCAAGTTTACATTCCGTGTATTACTGATATCTTATGATGTTTCTTTTTCTGTGTGACTTATTTCAGTTAGAATCATCATACCTGAATCCACTCATTGTGCTGCTAAGGGCCTGATGACATAGATTTCATTGCTGAGTGATATTGCTTTGTAAGTAAATACCACAACTTCTTTATCCATTTTTCACTTTCTGCGATGTTGAACTTGTACTGTAAACGAGGTTCTTGTAAACAGAGGCGTCCCAAACTTTGGGGTGGCTGTGTCTTTTTGATTTTAATTTCCCTAAGCTATAGGACCATAAGTGGAAGTGCCCTAGGCTCTGTTGCTTTGTTTTTTAGATGTTTCAGGAAACACCATACACTTCTCCCGAGTGTCTGTTGGCAATTTACATCCCGCCCATCAGCATAACAAGGCTCCCAGTTCTCCATGGCCTGTCCTGCCTTTCTGGATTTTACACTTTTTTCAGATGGCCCTTTTGACCGGGGGGAAGTGAGACTTCATTGTAGTGCAGATTTCCTTTGCAAGCTTGCTTGGTTGGCCAAAAAGGGCGTATGCGTTTTTTCCTGAATATATTCAGGAAAAAACGCATACGCCCTTTTTGGCCAAGTGCATCATTGTGGACGTTCTGCCTCTTTTCCTATGCTTTCAATGCAATTCCAGTCTACCTCCTGAAATCGGTTTCCTGCAATTCTGCCCCGCTTTCAAGTCCTCTTGGCAGCCTTACTTCAGTATATTTTTGGACGATAGCTGTCATTTATAACTCTGCAGGTTTGTGAATTACAGTGCCCCTGAGCTCCTTTCTTCAACTCGCTTTCTTTTGAGCTGGCCGCAACACCGCAGGATGGCTTCAGGCCCTAATCTGGTTCCGGCACGGCACGCTGAGCCTTTGGTTAATTCCTCTTCCTGGTGGGAAATGAGAGTTAAATTTGCCCGTCCAGACACCTCCAGCTAGTCTCTCATTGGTTCTCGCTATTCCTGTTCATCTTCCGCAGAAATTGCAAACTGGGCCAAACAGGAGGTTAAAGGGACTGACTCTCCAAGTCGGGAGGGTGTTAGTAAAGCGTCTGGAATGTTGCACCCGAGTACCAGGGTACGAAAACTGAGACATATTTGAACACGTCTCCCGATCACATGGTTGATCATACTCTAGGTTCCACATGCATGTTTTAGCTGAAGGAAGAATACCTTAAACCTGGGTAGTTGAAACCCGTGGAATGGGTACCATGCAATATGACTTCAAAGGGTCTTCATTTGCTCACCGAACCTCTCCAATCCTATCACTGCTGCGTTTATGCCCCTGTACACATGCTTGATTCTCTTTCGGAGACATAGCAATCCATAGGTTTTAAGATACTTACTAGTCAGGTACATTCTTAGGCATTTAATATGCGGTGTTGAGTCCATTTCGTTGAGCAAGGAGTAGCTCTTGTCTATTCCATATTTGGCTTAAGGAACTTTATCTGTGCTCATTTCAATCTCTGGTTTTATGCAGCACCCCAACTCACCTTTCCCCTTAAGCAAGCATAAGTTGGTTTTCTAAATTTGAGACCCTGTTCTGTTCTGTAATTCAGTTCCTGTGTAGCCAAGTTTACATTCCGTGTATTACTGATATCTTATGATGTTTCTTTTTCTGTGTGACTTATTTCAGTTAGAATCATCATACCTGAATCCACTCATTGTGCTGCTAAGGGCCTGATGACATAGATTTCATTGCTGAGTGATATTGCTTTGTAAGTAAATACCACAACTTCTTTATCCATTTTTCACTTTCTGCGATGTTGAACTTGTACTGTAAACGAGGTTCTTGTAAACAGAGGCGTCCCAAACTTTGGGGTGGCTGTGTCTTTTTGATTTTAATTTCCCTAAGCTATAGGACCATAAGTGGAAGTGCCCTAGGCTCTGTTGCTTTGTTTTTTAGATGTTTCAGGAAACACCATACACTTCTCCCGAGTGTCTGTTGGCAATTTACATCCCGCCCATCAGCATAACAAGGCTCCCAGTTCTCCATGGCCTGTCCTGCCTTTCTGGATTTTACACTTTTTTCAGATGGCCCTTTTGACCGGGGGGAAGTGAGACTTCATTGTAGTGCAGATTTCCTTTGCAAGCTTGCTTGGTTGGCCAAAAAGGGCGTATGCGTTTTTTCCTGAATATATTCAGGAAAAAACGCATACGCCCTTTTTGGCCAAGTGCATCATTGTGGACGTTCTGCCTCTTTTCCTATGCTTTCAATGCAATTCCAGTCTGCCTCCTGAAATCGGTTTCCTGCAATTCTGCCCCGCTTTCAAGTCCTCTTGGCAGCCTTACTTCAGTATATTTTTGGACGATAGCTGTCATTTATAACTCTGCAGGTTTGTGAATTACAGTGCCCCTGAGCTCCTTTCTTCAACTCGCTTTCTTTTGAGCTGGCCGCAACACCGCAGGATGGCTTCAGGCCCTAATCTGGTTCCGGCACGGCACGCTGAGCCTTTGGTTAATTCCTCTTCCTGGTGGGAAATGAGAGTTAAATTTGCCCGTCCAGACACCTCCAGCTAGTCTCTCATTGGTTCTCGCTATTCCTGTTCATCTTCCGCAGAAATTGCAAACTGGGCCAAACAGGAGGTTAAAGGGACTGACTCTCCAAGTCGGGAGGGTGTTAGTAAAGCGTCTGGAATGTTGCACCCGAGTACCAGGGTACGAAAACTGAGACATATTTGAACACGTCTCCCGATCACATGGTTGATCATACTCTAGGTTCCACATGCATGTTTTAGCTGAAGGAAGAATACCTTAAACCTGGGTAGTTGAAACCCGTGGAATGGGTACCATGCAATATGACTTCAAAGGGTCTTCATTTGCTCACCGAACCTCTCCAATCCTATCACTGCTGCGTTTATGCCCCTGTACACATGCTTGATTCTCTTTCGGAGACATAGCAATCCATAGGTTTTAAGATACTTACTAGTCACGTACATTCTTAGGCATTTAATATGCGGTGTTGAGTCCATTTCGTTGAGCAAGGAGTAGCTCTTGTCTATTCCATATTTGGCTTAAGGAACTTTATCTGTGCTCATTTCAATCTCTGGTTTTATGCAGCACCCCAACTCACCTTTCCCCTTAAGCAAGCATAAGTTGGTTTTCTAAATTTGAGACCCTGTTCTGTTCTGTAATTCAGTTCCTGTGTAGCCAAGTTTACATTCCGTGTATTACTGATATCTTATGATGTTTCTTTTTCTGTGTGACTTATTTCAGTTAGAATCATCATACCTGAATCCACTCATTGTGCTGCTAAGGGCCTGATGACATAGATTTCATTGCTGAGTGATATTGCTTTGTAAGTAAATACCACAACTTCTTTATCCATTTTTCACTTTCTGCGATGTTGAACTTGTACGGTAAACGAGGTTCTTGTAAACAGAGGCGTCCCAAACTTTGGGGTGGCTGTGTCTTTTTGATTTTAATTTCCCTAAGCTATAGGACCATAAGTGGAAGTGCCCTAGGCTCTGTTGCTTTGTTTTTTAGATGTTTCAGGAAACACCATACACTTCTCCCGAGTGTCTGTTGGCAATTTACATCCCGCCCATCAGCATAACAAGGCTCCCAGTTCTCCATGGCCTGTCCTGCCTTTCTGGATTTTACACTTTTTTCAGATGGCCCTTTTGACCGGGGGGAAGTGAGACTTCATTGTAGTGCAGATTTCCTTTGCAAGCTTGCTTGGTTGGCCAAAAAGGGCGTATGCGTTTTTTCCTGAATATATTCAGGAAAAAACGCATACGCCCTTTTTGGCCAAGTGCATCATTGTGGACGTTCTGCCTCTTTTCCTATGCTTTCAATGCAATTCCAGTCTACCTCCTGAAATCGGTTTCCTGCAATTCTGCCCCGCTTTCAAGTCCTCTTGGCAGCCTTACTTCAGTATATTTTTGGACGATAGCTGTCATTTATAACTCTGCAGGTTTGTGAATTACAGTGCCCCTGAGCTCCTTTCTTCAACTCGCTTTCTTTTGAGCTGGCCGCAACACCGCAGGATGGCTTCAGGCCCTAATCTGGTTCCGGCACGGCACGCTGAGCCTTTGGTTAATTCCTCTTCCTGGTGGGAAATGAGAGTTAAATTTGCCCGTCCAGACACCTCCAGCTAGTCTCTCATTGGTTCTCGCTATTCCTGTTCATCTTCCGCAGAAATTGCAAACTGGGCCAAACAGGAGGTTAAAGGGACTGACTCTCCAAGTCGGGAGGGTGTTAGTAAAGCGTCTGGAATGTTGCACCCGAGTACCAGGGTACGAAAACTGAGACATATTTGAACACGTCTCCCGATCACATGGTTGATCATACTCTAGGTTCCACATGCATGTTTTAGCTGAAGGAAGAATACCTTAAACCTGGGTAGTTGAAACCCGTGGAATGGGTACCATGCAATATGACTTCAAAGGGTCTTCATTTGCTCACCGAACCTCTCCAATCCTATCACTGCTGCGTTTATGCCCCTGTACACATGCTTGATTCTCTTTCGGAGACATAGCAATCCATAGGTTTTAAGATACTTACTAGTCAGGTACATTCTTAGGCATTTAATATGCGGTGTTGAGTCCATTTCGTTGAGCAAGGAGTAGCTCTTGTCTATTCCATATTTGGCTTAAGGAACTTTATCTGTGCTCATTTCAATCTCTGGTTTTATGCAGCACCCCAACTCACCTTTCCCCTTAAGCAAGCATAAGTTGGTTTTCTAAATTTGAGACCCTGTTCTGTTCTGTAATTCAGTTCCTGTGTAGCCAAGTTTACATTCCGTGTATTACTGATATCTTATGATGTTTCTTTTTCTGTGTGACTTATTTCAGTTAGAATCATCATACCTGAATCCACTCATTGTGCTGCTAAGGGCCTGATGACATAGATTTCATTGCTGAGTGATATTGCTTTGTAAGTAAATACCACAACTTCTTTATCCATTTTTCACTTTCTGCGATGTTGAACTTGTACTGTAAACGAGGTTCTTGTAAACAGAGGCGTCCCAAACTTTGGGGTGGCTGTGTCTTTTTGATTTTAATTTCCCTAAGCTATAGGACCATAAGTGGAAGTGCCCTAGGCTCTGTTGCTTTGTTTTTTAGATGTTTCAGGAAACACCATACACTTCTCCCGAGTGTCTGTTGGCAATTTACATCCCGCCCATCAGCATAACAAGGCTCCCAGTTCTCCATGGCCTGTCCTGCCTTTCTGGATTTTACACTTTTTTCAGATGGCCCTTTTGACCGGGGGGAAGTGAGACTTCATTGTAGTGCAGATTTCCTTTGCAAGCTTGCTTGGTTGGCCAAAAAGGGCGTATGCGTTTTTTCCTGAATATATTCAGGAAAAAACGCATACGCCCTTTTTGGCCAAGTGCATCATTGTGGACGTTCTGCCTCTTTTCCTATGCTTTCAATGCAATTCCAGTCTACCTCCTGAAATCGGTTTCCTGCAATTCTGCCCCGCTTTCAAGTCCTCTTGGCAGCCTTACTTCAGTATATTTTTGGACGATAGCTGTCATTTATAACTCTGCAGGTTTGTGAATTACAGTGCCCCTGAGCTCCTTTCTTCAACTCGCTTTCTTGTGACCTGGCCGCAACACCGCAGGATGGCTTCAGGCCCTAATCTTGTTCCGGCACGGCACGCTGAGCCTTTGGTTAATTCCTCTTCCTGGTGGGAAATGAGAGTTAAATTTGCCCGTCCAGACACCTCCAGCTAGTCTCTCATTGGTTCTCGCTATTCCTGTTCATCTTCCGCAGAAATTGCAAACTGGGCCAAACAGGAGGTTAAAGGGACTGACTCTCCAAGTCGGGAGGGTGTTAGTAAAGCATCTGGAATGTTGCACCCGAGTACCAGGGTACGAAAACTGAGACATATTTGAACACGTCTCCCGATCACATGGTTGATCATACTCTAGGTTCCACATGCATGTTTTAGCTGAAGGAAGAATACCTTAAACCTGGGTAGTTGAAACCCGTGGAATGGGTACCATGCAATATGACTTCAAAGGGTCTTCATTTGCTCACCGAACCTCTCCAATCCTATCACTGCTGCGTTTATGCCCCTGTACACATGCTTGATTCTCTTTCGGAGACATAGCAATCCATAGGTTTTAAGATACTTACTAGTCAGGTACATTCTTAGGCATTTAATATGCGGTGTTGAGTCCATTTCGTTGACCAAGGAGTAGCTCTTGTCTATTCCATATTTGGCTTAAGGAACTTTATCTGTGTTCATTTCAATCTCTGGTTTTATGCAGCACCCCAACTCACCTTTACCCTTAAGCAAGCATAAGTTGGTTTTCTAAATTTGAGACCCTGTTCTGTTCTGTAATTCAGTTCCTGTGTAGCCAAGTTTACATTCCGTGTATTACTGATATCTTATGATGTTTCTTTTTCTGTGTGACTTATTTCAGTTAGAATCATCATACCTGAATCCACTCATTGTGCTGCTAAGGGCCTGATGACATAGATTTCATTGCTGAGTGATATTGCTTTGTAAGTAAATACCACAACTTCTTTATCCATTTTTCACTTTCTGCGATGTTGAACTTGTACGGTAAACGAGGTTCTTGTAAACAGAGGCGTCCCAAACTTTGGGGTGGCTGTGTCTTTTTGATTTTAATTTCCCTAAGCTATAGGACCATAAGTGGAAGTGCCCTAGGCTCTGTTGCTTTGTTTTTTAGATGTTTCAGGAAACACCATACACTTCTCCCGAGTGTCTGTTGGCAATTTACATCCCGCCCATCAGCATAACAAGGCTCCCAGTTCTCCATGGCCTGTCCTGCCTTTCTGGATTTTACACTTTTTTCAGATGGCCCTTTTGACCGGGGGGAAGTGAGACTTCATTGTAGTGCAGATTTCCTTTGCAAGCTTGCTTGGTTGGCCAAAAAGGGCGTATGCGTTTTTTCCTGAATATATTCAGGAAAAAACGCATACGCCCTTTTTGGCCAAGTGCATCATTGTGGACGTTCTGCCTCTTTTCCTATGCTTTCAATGCAATTCCAGTCTGCCTCCTGAAATCGGTTTCCTGCAATTCTGCCCCGCTTTCAAGTCCTCTTGGCAGCCTTACTTCAGTATATTTTTGGACGATAGCTGTCATTTATAACTCTGCAGGTTTGTGAATTACAGTGCCCCTGAGCTCCTTTCTTCAACTCGCTTTCTTTTGAGCTGGCCACAACACCGCAGGATGGCTTCAGGCCCTAATCTGGTTCCGGCACGGCACGCTGAGCCTTTGGTTAATTCCTCTTCCTGGTGGGAAATGAGAGTTAAATTTGCCCGTCCAGACACCTTCCAGCTAGTCTCTCATTGGTTCTCGCTATTCCTGTTCATCTTCCGCAGAAATTGCAAACTGGGCCAAACAGGAGGTTAAAGGGACTGACTCTCCAAGTCGGGAGGGTGTTAGTAAAGTGTCTGGAATGTTGCACCCGAGTACCAGGGTACGAAAACTGAGACATATTTGAACACGTCTCCCGATCACATGGTTGATCATACTCTAGGTTCCACATGCATGTTTTAGCTGAAGGAAGAATACCTTAAACCTGGGTAGTTGAAACCCGTGGAATGGGTACCATGCAATATGACTTCAAAGGGTCTTCATTTGCTCACCGAACCTCTCCAATCCTATCACTGCTGCGTTTATGCCCCTGTACACATGCTTGATTCTCTTTCGGAGACATAGCAATCCATAGGTTTTAAGATACTTACTAGTCAGGTACATTCTTAGGCATTTAATATGCGGTGTTGAGTCCATTTCGTTGAGCAAGGAGTAGCTCTTGTCTATTCCATATTTGGCTTAAGGAACTTTATCTGTGCTCATTTCAATCTCTGGTTTTATGCAGCACCCCAACTCACCTTTCCCCTTAAGCAAGCATAAGTTGGTTTTCTAAATTTGAGACCCTGTTCTGTTCTGTAATTCAGTTCCTGTGTAGCCAAGTTTACATTCCGTGTATTACTGATATCTTATGATGGTTCTTTTTCTGTGTGACTTATTTCAGTTAGAATCATCATACCTGAATCCACTCATTGTGCTGCTAAGGGCCTGATGACATAGATTTCATTGCTGAGTGATATTGCTTTGTAAGTAAATACCACAACTTCTTTATCCATTTTTCACTTTCTGCGATGTTGAACTTGTACGGTAAACGAGGTTCTTGTAAACAGAGGCGTCCCAAACTTTGGGGTGGCTGTGTCTTTTTGATTTTAATTTCCCTAAGCTATAGGACCATAAGTGGAAGTGCCCTAGGCTCTGTTGCTTTGTTTTTTAGATGTTTCAGGAAACACCATACACTTCTCCCGAGTGTCTGTTGGCAATTTACATCCCGCCCATCAGCATAACAAGGCTCCCAGTTCTCCATGGCCTGTCCTGCCTTTCTGGATTTTACACTTTTTTCAGATGGCCCTTTTGACCGGGGGGAAGTGAGACTTCATTGTAGTGCAGATTTCCTTTGCAAGCTTGCTTGGTTGGCCAAAAAGGGCGTATGCGTTTTTTCCTGAATATATTCAGGAAAAAACGCATACGCCCTTTTTGGCCAAGTGCATCATTGTGGACGTTCTGCCTCTTTTCCTATGCTTTCAATGCAATTCCAGTCTGCCTCCTGAAATCGGTTTCCTGCAATTCTGCCCCGCTTTCAAGTCCTCTTGGCAGCCTTACTTCAGTATATTTTTGGACGATAGCTGTCATTTATAACTCTGCAGGTTTGTGAATTACAGTGCCCCTGAGCTCCTTTCTTCAACTCGCTTTCTTTTGAGCTGGCCGCAACACCGCAGGATGGCTTCAGGCCCTAATCTTGTTCCGGCACGGCACGCTGAGCCTTTGGTTAATTCCTCTTCCTGGTGGGAAATGAGAGTTAAATTTGCCCGTCCAGACACCTTCCAGCTAGTCTCTCATTGGTTCTCGCTATTCCTGTTCATCTTCCGCAGAAATTGCAAACTGGGCCAAACAGGAGGTTAAAGGGACTGACTCTCCAAGTCGGGAGGGTGTTAGTAAAGCGTCTGGAATGTTGCACCCGAGTACCAGGGTACGAAAACTGAGACATATTTGAACACGTCTCCCGATCACATGGTTGATCATACTCTAGGTTCCACATGCATGTTTTAGCTGAAGGAAGAATACCTTAAACCTGGGTAGTTGAAACCCGTGGAATGGGTACCATGCAATATGACTTCAAAGGGTCTTCATTTGCTCACCGAACCTCTCCAATCCTATCACTGCTGCGTTTATGCCCCTGTACACATGCTTGATTCTCTTTCGGAGACATAGCAATCCATAGGTTTTAAGATACTTACTAGTCAGGTACATTCTTAGGCATTTAATATGCGGTGTTGAGTCCATTTCGTTGAGCAAGGAGTAGCTCTTGTCTATTCCATATTTGGCTTAAGGAACTTTATCTGTGCTCATTTCAATCTCTGGTTTTATGCAGCACCCCAACTCACCTTTCCCCTTAAGCAAGCATAAGTTGGTTTTCTAAATTTGAGACCCTGTTCTGTTCTGTAATTCAGTTCCTGTGTAGCCAAGTTTACATTCCGTGTATTACTGATATCTTATGATGTTTCTTTTTCTGTGTGACTTATTTCAGTTAGAATCATCATACCTGAATCCACTCATTGTGCTGCTAAGGGCCTGATGACATAGATTTCATTGCTGAGTGATATTGCTTTGTAAGTAAATACCACAACTTCTTTATCCATTTTTCACTTTCTGCGATGTTGAACTTGTACGGTAAACGAGGTTCTTGTAAACAGAGGCGTCCCAAACTTTGGGGTGGCTGTGTCTTTTTGATTTTAATTTCCCTAAGCTATAGGACCATAAGTGGAAGTGCCCTAGGCTCTGTTGCTTTGTTTTTTAGATGTTTCAGGAAACACCATACACTTCTCCCGAGTGTCTGTTGGCAATTTACATCCCGCCCATCAGCATAACAAGGCTCCCAGTTCTCCATGGCCTGTCCTGCCTTTCTGGATTTTACACTTTTTTCAGATGGCCCTTTTGACCGGGGGGAAGTGAGACTTCATTGTAGTGCAGATTTCCTTTGCAAGCTTGCTTGGTTGGCCAAAAAGGGCGTATGCGTTTTTTCCTGAATATATTCAGGAAAAAACGCATACGCCCTTTTTGGCCAAGTGCATCATTGTGGACGTTCTGCCTCTTTTCCTATGCTTTCAATGCAATTCCAGTCTACCTCCTGAAATCGGTTTCCTGCAATTCTGCCCCGCTTTCAAGTCCTCTTGGCAGCCTTACTTCAGTATATTTTTGGACGATAGCTGTCATTTATAACTCTGCAGGTTTGTGAATTACAGTGCCCCTGAGCTCCTTTCTTCAACTCGCTTTCTTGTGACCTGGCCGCAACACCGCAGGATGGCTTCAGGCCCTAATCTTGTTCCGGCACGGCACGCTGAGCCTTTGGTTAATTCCTCTTCCTGGTGGGAAATGAGAGTTAAATTTGCCCGTCCAGACACCTCCAGCTAGTCTCTCATTGGTTCTCGCTATTCCTGTTCATCTTCCGCAGAAATTGCAAACTGGGCCAAACAGGAGGTTAAAGGGACTGACTCTCCAAGTCGGGAGGGTGTTAGTAAAGCATCTGGAATGTTGCACCCGAGTACCAGGGTACGAAAACTGAGACATATTTGAACACGTCTCCCGATCACATGGTTGATCATACTCTAGGTTCCACATGCATGTTTTAGCTGAAGGAAGAATACCTTAAACCTGGGTAGTTGAAACCCGTGGAATGGGTACCATGCAATATGACTTCAAAGGGTCTTCATTTGCTCACCGAACCTCTCCAATCCTATCACTGCTGCGTTTATGCCCCTGTACACATGCTTGATTCTCTTTCGGAGACATAGCAATCCATAGGTTTTAAGATACTTACTAGTCAGGTACATTCTTAGGCATTTAATATGCGGTGTTGAGTCCATTTCGTTGACCAAGGAGTAGCTCTTGTCTATTCCATATTTGGCTTAAGGAACTTTATCTGTGTTCATTTCAATCTCTGGTTTTATGCAGCACCCCAACTCACCTTTCCCCTTAAGCAAGCATAAGTTGGTTTTCTAAATTTGAGACCCTGTTCTGTTCTGTAATTCAGTTCCTGTGTAGCCAAGTTTACATTCCGTGTATTACTGATATCTTATGATGTTTCTTTTTCTGTGTGACTTATTTCAGTTAGAATCATCATACCTGAATCCACTCATTGTGCTGCTAAGGGCCTGATGACATAGATTTCATTGCTGAGTGATATTGCTTTGTAAGTAAATACCACAACTTCTTTATCCATTTTTCACTTTCTGCGATGTTGAACTTGTACGGTAAACGAGGTTCTTGTAAACAGAGGCGTCCCAAACTTTGGGGTGGCTGTGTCTTTTTGATTTTAATTTCCCTAAGCTATAGGACCATAAGTGGAAGTGCCCTAGGCTCTGTTGCTTTGTTTTTTAGATGTTTCAGGAAACACCATACACTTCTCCCGAGTGTCTGTTGGCAATTTACATCCCGCCCATCAGCATAACAAGGCTCCCAGTTCTCCATGGCCTGTCCTGCCTTTCTGGATTTTACACTTTTTTCAGATGGCCCTTTTGACCGGGGGGAAGTGAGACTTCATTGTAGTGCAGATTTCCTTTGCAAGCTTGCTTGGTTGGCCAAAAAGGGCGTATGCGTTTTTTCCTGAATATATTCAGGAAAAAACGCATACGCCCTTTTTGGCCAAGTGCATCATTGTGGACGTTCTGCCTCTTTTCCTATGCTTTCAATGCAATTCCAGTCTGCCTCCTGAAATCGGTTTCCTGCAATTCTGCCCCGCTTTCAAGTCCTCTTGGCAGCCTTACTTCAGTATATTTTTGGACGATAGCTGTCATTTATAACTCTGCAGGTTTGTGAATTACAGTGCCCCTGAGCTCCTTTCTTCAACTCGCTTTCTTTTGAGCTGGCCGCAACACCGCAGGATGGCTTCAGGCCCTAATCTGGTTCCGGCACGGCACGCTGAGCCTTTGGTTAATTCCTCTTCCTGGTGGGAAATGAGAGTTAAATTTGCCCGTCCAGACACCTTCCAGCTAGTCTCTCATTGGTTCTCGCTATTCCTGTTCATCTTCCGCAGAAATTGCAAACTGGGCCAAACAGGAGGTTAAAGGGACTGACTCTCCAAGTCGGGAGGGTGTTAGTAAAGTGTCTGGAATGTTGCACCCGAGTACCAGGGTACGAAAACTGAGACATATTTGAACACGTCTCCCGATCACATGGTTGATCATACTCTAGGTTCCACATGCATGTTTTAGCTGAAGGAAGAATACCTTAAACCTGGGTAGTTGAAACCCGTGGAATGGGTACCATGCAATATGACTTCAAAGGGTCTTCATTTGCTCACCGAACCTCTCCAATCCTATCACTGCTGCGTTTATGCCCCTGTACACATGCTTGATTCTCTTTCGGAGACATAGCAATCCATAGGTTTTAAGATACTTACTAGTCAGGTACATTCTTAGGCATTTAATATGCGGTGTTGAGTCCATTTCGTTGAGCAAGGAGTAGCTCTTGTCTATTCCATATTTGGCTTAAGGAACTTTATCTGTGCTCATTTCAATCTCTGGTTTTATGCAGCACCCCAACTCACCTTTCCCCTTAAGCAAGCATAAGTTGGTTTTCTAAATTTGAGACCCTGTTCTGTTCTGTAATTCAGTTCCTGTGTAGCCAAGTTTACATTCCGTGTATTACTGATATCTTATGATGGTTCTTTTTCTGTGTGACTTATTTCAGTTAGAATCATCATACCTGAATCCACTCATTGTGCTGCTAAGGGCCTGATGACATAGATTTCATTGCTGAGTGATATTGCTTTGTAAGTAAATACCACAACTTCTTTATCCATTTTTCACTTTCTGCGATGTTGAACTTGTACGGTAAACGAGGTTCTTGTAAACAGAGGCGTCCCAAACTTTGGGGTGGCTGTGTCTTTTTGATTTTAATTTCCCTAAGCTATAGGACCATAAGTGGAAGTGCCCTAGGCTCTGTTGCTTTGTTTTTTAGATGTTTCAGGAAACACCATACACTTCTCCCGAGTGTCTGTTGGCAATTTACATCCCGCCCATCAGCATAACAAGGCTCCCAGTTCTCCATGGCCTGTCCTGCCTTTCTGGATTTTACACTTTTTTCAGATGGCCCTTTTGACCGGGGGGAAGTGAGACTTCATTGTAGTGCAGATTTCCTTTGCAAGCTTGCTTGGTTGGCCAAAAAGGGCGTATGCGTTTTTTCCTGAATATATTCAGGAAAAAACGCATACGCCCTTTTTGGCCAAGTGCATCATTGTGGACGTTCTGCCTCTTTTCCTATGCTTTCAATGCAATTCCAGTCTGCCTCCTGAAATCGGTTTCCTGCAATTCTGCCCCGCTTTCAAGTCCTCTTGGCAGCCTTACTTCAGTATATTTTTGGACGATAGCTGTCATTTATAACTCTGCAGGTTTGTGAATTACAGTGCCCCTGAGCTCCTTTCTTCAACTCGCTTTCTTTTGAGCTGGCCGCAACACCGCAGGATGGCTTCAGGCCCTAATCTTGTTCCGGCACGGCACGCTGAGCCTTTGGTTAATTCCTCTTCCTGGTGGGAAATGAGAGTTAAATTTGCCCGTCCAGACACCTTCCAGCTAGTCTCTCATTGGTTCTCGCTATTCCTGTTCATCTTCCGCAGAAATTGCAAACTGGGCCAAACAGGAGGTTAAAGGGACTGACTCTCCAAGTCGGGAGGGTGTTAGTAAAGCGTCTGGAATGTTGCACCCGAGTACCAGGGTACGAAAACTGAGACATATTTGAACACGTCTCCCGATCACATGGTTGATCATACTCTAGGTTCCACATGCATGTTTTAGCTGAAGGAAGAATACCTTAAACCTGGGTAGTTGAAACCCGTGGAATGGGTACCATGCAATATGACTTCAAAGGGTCTTCATTTGCTCACCGAACCTCTCCAATCCTATCACTGCTGCGTTTATGCCCCTGTACACATGCTTGATTCTCTTTCGGAGACATAGCAATCCATAGGTTTTAAGATACTTACTAGTCAGGTACATTCTTAGGCATTTAATATGCGGTGTTGAGTCCATTTCGTTGAGCAAGGAGTAGCTCTTGTCTATTCCATATTTGGCTTAAGGAACTTTATCTGTGCTCATTTCAATCTCTGGTTTTATGCAGCACCCCAACTCACCTTTCCCCTTAAGCAAGCATAAGTTGGTTTTCTAAATTTGAGACCCTGTTCTGTTCTGTAATTCAGTTCCTGTGTAGCCAAGTTTACATTCCGTGTATTACTGATATCTTATGATGTTTCTTTTTCTGTGTGACTTATTTCAGTTAGAATCATCATACCTGAATCCACTCATTGTGCTGCTAAGGGCCTGATGACATAGATTTCATTGCTGAGTGATATTGCTTTGTAAGTAAATACCACAACTTCTTTATCCATTTTTCACTTTCTGCGATGTTGAACTTGTACGGTAAACGAGGTTCTTGTAAACAGAGGCGTCCCAAACTTTGGGGTGGCTGTGTCTTTTTGATTTTAATTTCCCTAAGCTATAGGACCATAAGTGGAAGTGCCCTAGGCTCTGTTGCTTTGTTTTTTAGATGTTTCAGGAAACACCATACACTTCTCCCGAGTGTCTGTTGGCAATTTACATCCCGCCCATCAGCATAACAAGGCTCCCAGTTCTCCATGGCCTGTCCTGCCTTTCTGGATTTTACACTTTTTTCAGATGGCCCTTTTGACCGGGGGGAAGTGAGACTTCATTGTAGTGCAGATTTCCTTTGCAAGCTTGCTTGGTTGGCCAAAAAGGGCGTATGCGTTTTTTCCTGAATATATTCAGGAAAAAACGCATACGCCCTTTTTGGCCAAGTGCATCATTGTGGACGTTCTGCCTCTTTTCCTATGCTTTCAATGCAATTCCAGTCTACCTCCTGAAATCGGTTTCCTGCAATTCTGCCCCGCTTTCAAGTCCTCTTGGCAGCCTTACTTCAGTATATTTTTGGACGATAGCTGTCATTTATAACTCTGCAGGTTTGTGAATTACAGTGCCCCTGAGCTCCTTTCTTCAACTCGCTTTCTTGTGACCTGGCCGCAACACCGCAGGATGGCTTCAGGCCCTAATCTGGTTCCGGCACGGCACGCTGAGCCTTTGGTTAATTCCTCTTCCTGGTGGGAAATGAGAGTTAAATTTGCCCGTCCAGACACCTTCCAGCTAGTCTCTCATTGGTTCTCGCTATTCCTGTTCATCTTCCGCAGAAATTGCAAACTGGGCCAAACAGGAGGTTAAAGGGACTGACTCTCCAAGTCGGGAGGGTGTTAGTAAAGCGTCTGGAATGTTGCACCCGAGTACCAGGGTACGAAAACTGAGACATATTTGAACACGTCTCCCGATCACATGGTTGATCATACTCTAGGTTCCACATGCATGTTTTAGCTGAAGGAAGAATACCTTAAACCTGGGTAGTTGAAACCCGTGGAATGGGTACCATGCAATATGACTTCAAAGGGTCTTCATTTGCTCACCGAACCTCTCCAATCCTATCACTGCTGCGTTTATGCCCCTGTACACATGCTTGATTCTCTTTCGGAGACATAGCAATCCATAGGTTTTAAGATACTTACTAGTCAGGTACATTCTTAGGCATTTAATATGCGGTGTTGAGTCCATTTCGTTGAGCAAGGAGTAGCTCTTGTCTATTCCATATTTGGCTTAAGGAACTTTATCTGTGCTCATTTCAATCTCTGGTTTTATGCAGCACCCCAACTCACCTTTACCCTTAAGCAAGCATAAGTTGGTTTTCTAAATTTGAGACCCTGTTCTGTTCTGTAATTCAGTTCCTGTGTAGCCAAGTTTACATTCCGTGTATTACTGATATCTTATGATGTTTCTTTTTCTGTGTGACTTATTTCAGTTAGAATCATCATACCTGAATCCACTCATTGTGCTGCTAAGGGCCTGATGACATAGATTTCATTGCTGAGTGATATTGCTTTGTAAGTAAATACCACAACTTCTTTATCCATTTTTCACTTTCTGCGATGTTGAACTTGTACGGTAAACGAGGTTCTTGTAAACAGAGGCATCCCAAACTTTGGGGTGGCTGTGTCTTTTTGATTTTAATTTCCCTAAGCTATAGGACCATAAGTGGAAGTGCCCTAGGCTCTGTTGCTTTGTTTTTTAGATGTTTCAGGAAACACCATACACTTCTCCTGAGTGTCTGTTGGCAATTTACATCCCGCCCATCAGCATAACAAGGCTCCCAGTTCTCCATGGCCTGTCCTGCCTTTCTGGATTTTACACTTTTTTCAGATGGCCCTTTTGACCGGGGGGAAGTGAGACTTCATTGTAGTGCAGATTTCCTTTGCAAGCTTGCTTGGTTGGCCAAAAAGGGCGTATGCGTTTTTTCCTGAATATATTCAGGAAAAAACGCATACGCCCTTTTTGGCCAAGTGCATCATTGTGGACGTTCTGCCTCTTTTCCTATGCTTTCAATGCAATTCCAGTCTACCTCCTGAAATCGGTTTCCTGCAATTCTGCCCCGCTTTCAAGTCCTCTTGGCAGCCTTACTTCAGTATATTTTTGGACGATAGCTGTCATTTATAACTCTGCAGGTTTGTGAATTACAGTGCCCCTGAGCTCCTTTCTTCAACTCGCTTTCTTTTGAGCTGGCCGCAACACCGCAGGATGGCTTCAGGCCCTAATCTGGTTCCGGCACGGCACGCTGAGCCTTTGGTTAATTCCTCTTCCTGGTGGGAAATGAGAGTTAAATTTGCCCGTCCAGACACCTTCCAGCTAGTCTCTCATTGGTTCTCGCTATTCCTGTTCATCTTCCGCAGAAATTGCAAACTGGGCCAAACAGGAGGTTAAAGGGACTGACTCTCCAAGTCGGGAGGGTGTTAGTAAAGCGTCTGGAATGTTGCACCCGAGTACCAGGGTACGAAAACTGAGACATATTTGAACACGTCTCCCGATCACATGGTTGATCATACTCTAGGTTCCACATGCATGTTTTAGCTGAAGGAAGAATACCTTAAACCTGGGTAGTTGAAACCCGTGGAATGGGTACCATGCAATATGACTTCAAAGGGTCTTCATTTGCTCACCGAACCTCTCCAATCCTATCACTGCTGCGTTTATGCCCCTGTACACATGCTTGATTCTCTTTCGGAGACATAGCAATCCATAGGTTTTAAGATACTTACTAGTCAGGTACATTCTTAGGCATTTAATATGCGGTGTTGAGTCCATTTCGTTGAGCAAGGAGTAGCTCTTGTCTATTCCATATTTGGCTTAAGGAACTTTATCTGTGCTCATTTCAATCTCTGGTTTTATGCAGCACCCCAACTCACCTTTCCCCTTAAGCAAGCATAAGTTGGTTTTCTAAATTTGAGACCCTGTTCTGTTCTGTAATTCAGTTCCTGTGTAGCCAAGTTTACATTCCGTGTATTATTGATATCTTATGATGTTTCTTTTTCTGTGTGACTTATTTCAGTTAGAATCATCATACCTGAATCCACTCATTGTGCTGCTAAGGGCCTGATGACATAGATTTCATTGCTGAGTGATATTGCTTTGTAAGTAAATACCACAACTTCTTTATCCATTTTTCACTTTCTGCGATGTTGAACTTGTACGGTAAACGAGGTTCTTGTAAACAGAGGCGTCCCAAACTTTGGGGTGGCTGTGTCTTTTTTATTTTAATTTCCCTAAGCTATAGGACCATAAGTGGAAGTGCCCTAGGCTCTGTTGCTTTGTTTTTTAGATGTTTCAGGAAACACCATACACTTCTCCCGAGTGTCTGTTGGCAATTTACATCCCGCCCATCAGCATAACAAGGCTCCCAGTTCTCCATGGCCTGTCCTGCCTTTCTGGATTTTACACTTTTTTCAGATGGCCCTTTTGACCGGGGGGAAGTGAGACTTCATTGTAGTGCAGATTTCCTTTGCAAGCTTGCTTGGTTGGCCAAAAAGGGCGTATGCGTTTTTTCCTGAATATATTCAGGAAAAAACGCATACGCCCTTTTTGGCCAAGTGCATCATTGTGGACGTTCTGCCTCTTTTCCTATGCTTTCAATGCAATTCCAGTCTGCCTCCTGAAATCGGTTTCCTGCAATTCTGCCCCGCTTTCAAGTCCTCTTGGCAGCCTTACTTCAGTATATTTTTGGACGATAGCTGTCATTTATAACTCTGCAGGTTTGTGAATTACAGTGCCCCTGAGCTCCTTTCTTCAACTCGCTTTCTTTTGAGCTGGCCGCAACACCGCAGGACGGCTTCAGGCCCTAATCTGGTTCCGGCACGGCACGCTGAGCCTTTGGTTAATTCCTCTTCCTGGTGGGAAATGAGAGTTAAATTTGCCCGTCCAGACACCTTCCAGCTAGTCTCTCATTGGTTCTCGCTATTCCTGTTCATCTTCCGCAGAAATTGCAAACTGGGCCAAACAGGAGGTTAAAGGGACTGACTCTCCAAGTCGGGAGGGTGTTAGTAAAGCGTCTGGAATGTTGCACCCGAGTACCAGGGTACGAAAACTGAGACATATTTGAACACGTCTCCCGATCACATGGTTGATCATACTCTAGGTTCCACATGCATGTTTTAGCTGAAGGAAGAATACCTTAAACCTGGGTAGTTGAAACCCGTGGAATGGGTACCATGCAATATGACTTCAAAGGGTCTTCATTTGCTCACCGAACCTCTCCAATCCTATCACTGCTGCGTTTATGCCCCTGTACACATGCTTGATTCTCTTTCGGAGACATAGCAATCCATAGGTTTTAAGATACTTACTAGTCAGGTACATTCTTAGGCATTTAATATGCGGTGTTGAGTCCATTTCGTTGAGCAAGGAGTAGCTCTTGTCTATTCCATATTTGGCTTAAGGAACTTTATCTGTGCTCATTTCAATCTCTGGTTTTATGCAGCACCCCAACTCACCTTTCCCCTTAAGCAAGCATAAGTTGGTTTTCTAAATTTGAGACCCTGTTCTGTTCTGTAATTCAGTTCCTGTGTAGCCAAGTTTACATTCCGTGTATTACTGATATCTTATGATGTTTCTTTTTCTGTGTGACTTATTTCAGTTAGAATCATCATACCTGAATCCACTCATTGTGCTGCTAAGGGCCTGATGACATAGATTTCATTGCTGAGTGATATTGCTTTGTAAGTAAATACCACAACTTCTTTATCCATTTTTCACTTTCTGCGATGTTGAACTTGTACTGTAAACGAGGTTCTTGTAAACAGAGGCGTCCCAAACTTTGGGGTGGCTGTGTCTTTTTGATTTTAATTTCCCTAAGCTATAGGACCATAAGTGGAAGTGCCCTAGGCTCTGTTGCTTTGTTTTTTAGATGTTTCAGGAAACACCATACACTTCTCCCGAGTGTCTGTTGGCAATTTACATCCCGCCCATCAGCATAACAAGGCTCCCAGTTCTCCATGGCCTGTCCTGCCTTTCTGGATTTTACACTTTTTTCAGATGGCCCTTTTGACCGGGGGGAAGTGAGACTTCATTGTAGTGCAGATTTCCTTTGCAAGCTTGCTTGGTTGGCCAAAAAGGGCGTATGCGTTTTTTCCTGAATATATTCAGGAAAAAACGCATACGCCCTTTTTGGCCAAGTGCATCATTGTGGACGTTCTGCCTCTTTTCCTATGCTTTCAATGCAATTCCAGTCTACCTCCTGAAATCGGTTTCCTGCAATTCTGCCCCGCTTTCAAGTCCTCTTGGCAGCCTTACTTCAGTATATTTTTGGACGATAGCTGTCATTTATAACTCTGCAGGTTTGTGAATTACAGTGCCCCTGAGCTCCTTTCTTCAACTCGCTTTCTTGTGACCTGGCCGCAACACCGCAGGATGGCTTCAGGCCCTAATCTTGTTCCGGCACGGCACGCTGAGCCTTTGGTTAATTCCTCTTCCTGGTGGGAAATGAGAGTTAAATTTGCCCGTCCAGACACCTCCAGCTAGTCTCTCATTGGTTCTCGCTATTCCTGTTCATCTTCCGCAGAAATTGCAAACTGGGCCAAACAGGAGGTTAAAGGGACTGACTCTCCAAGTCGGGAGGGTGTTAGTAAAGCATCTGGAATGTTGCACCCGAGTACCAGGGTACGAAAACTGAGACATATTTGAACACGTCTCCCGATCACATGGTTGATCATACTCTAGGTTCCACATGCATGTTTTAGCTGAAGGAAGAATACCTTAAACCTGGGTAGTTGAAACCCGTGGAATGGGTACCATGCAATATGACTTCAAAGGGTCTTCATTTGCTCACCGAACCTCTCCAATCCTATCACTGCTGCGTTTATGCCCCTGTACACATGCTTGATTCTCTTTCGGAGACATAGCAATCCATAGGTTTTAAGATACTTACTAGTCAGGTACATTCTTAGGCATTTAATATGCGGTGTTGAGTCCATTCCGTTGACCAAGGAGTAGCTCTTGTCTATTCCATATTTGGCTTAAGGAACTTTATCTGTGTTCATTTCAATCTCTGGTTTTATGCAGCACCCCAACTCACCTTTACCCTTAAGCAAGCATAAGTTGGTTTTCTAAATTTGAGACCCTGTTCTGTTCTGTAATTCAGTTCCTGTGTAGCCAAGTTTACATTCCGTGTATTACTGATATCTTATGATGTTTCTTTTTCTGTGTGACTTATTTCAGTTAGAATCATCATACCTGAATCCACTCATTGTGCTGCTAAGGGCCTGATGACATAGATTTCATTGCTGAGTGATATTGCTTTGTAAGTAAATACCACAACTTCTTTATCCATTTTTCACTTTCTGCGATGTTGAACTTGTACGGTAAACGAGGTTCTTGTAAACAGAGGCGTCCCAAACTTTGGGGTGGCTGTGTCTTTTTGATTTTAATTTCCCTAAGCTATAGGACCATAAGTGGAAGTGCCCTAGGCTCTGTTGCTTTGTTTTTTAGATGTTTCAGGAAACACCATACACTTCTCCCGAGTGTCTGTTGGCAATTTACATCCCGCCCATCAGCATAACAAGGCTCCCAGTTCTCCATGGCCTGTCCTGCCTTTCTGGATTTTACACTTTTTTCAGATGGCCCTTTTGACCGGGGGGAAGTGAGACTTCATTGTAGTGCAGATTTCCTTTGCAAGCTTGCTTGGTTGGCCAAAAAGGGCGTATGCGTTTTTTCCTGAATATATTCAGGAAAAAACGCATACGCCCTTTTTGGCCAAGTGCATCATTGTGGACGTTCTGCCTCTTTTCCTATGCTTTCAATGCAATTCCAGTCTGCCTCCTGAAATCGGTTTCCTGCAATTCTGCCCCGCTTTCAAGTCCTCTTGGCAGCCTTACTTCAGTATATTTTTGGACGATAGCTGTCATTTATAACTCTGCAGGTTTGTGAATTACAGTGCCCCTGAGCTCCTTTCTTCAACTCGCTTTCTTTTGAGCTGGCCGCAACACCGCAGGATGGCTTCAGGCCCTAATCTGGTTCCGGCACGGCACGCTGAGCCTTTGGTTAATTCCTCTTCCTGGTGGGAAATGAGAGTTAAATTTGCCCGTCCAGACACCTTCCAGCTAGTCTCTCATTGGTTCTCGCTATTCCTGTTCATCTTCCGCAGAAATTGCAAACTGGGCCAAACAGGAGGTTAAAGGGACTGACTCTCCAAGTCGGGAGGGTGTTAGTAAAGTGTCTGGAATGTTGCACCCGAGTACCAGGGTACGAAAACTGAGACATATTTGAACACGTCTCCCGATCACATGGTTGATCATACTCTAGGTTCCACATGCATGTTTTAGCTGAAGGAAGAATACCTTAAACCTGGGTAGTTGAAACCCGTGGAATGGGTACCATGCAATATGACTTCAAAGGGTCTTCATTTGCTCACCGAACCTCTCCAATCCTATCACTGCTGCGTTTATGCCCCTGTACACATGCTTGATTCTCTTTCGGAGACATAGCAATCCATAGGTTTTAAGATACTTACTAGTCAGGTACATTCTTAGGCATTTAATATGCGGTGTTGAGTCCATTTCGTTGAGCAAGGAGTAGCTCTTGTCTATTCCATATTTGGCTTAAGGAACTTTATCTGTGCTCATTTCAATCTCTGGTTTTATGCAGCACCCCAACTCACCTTTCCCCTTAAGCAAGCATAAGTTGGTTTTCTAAATTTGAGACCCTGTTCTGTTCTGTAATTCAGTTCCTGTGTAGCCAAGTTTACATTCCGTGTATTACTGATATCTTATGATGGTTCTTTTTCTGTGTGACTTATTTCAGTTAGAATCATCATACCTGAATCCACTCATTGTGCTGCTAAGGGCCTGATGACATAGATTTCATTGCTGAGTGATATTGCTTTGTAAGTAAATACCACAACTTCTTTATCCATTTTTCACTTTCTGCGATGTTGAACTTGTACGGTAAACGAGGTTCTTGTAAACAGAGGCGTCCCAAACTTTGGGGTGGCTGTGTCTTTTTGATTTTAATTTCCCTAAGCTATAGGACCATAAGTGGAAGTGCCCTAGGCTCTGTTGCTTTGTTTTTTAGATGTTTCAGGAAACACCATACACTTCTCCCGAGTGTCTGTTGGCAATTTACATCCCGCCCATCAGCATAACAAGGCTCCCAGTTCTCCATGGCCTGTCCTGCCTTTCTGGATTTTACACTTTTTTCAGATGGCCCTTTTGACCGGGGGGAAGTGAGACTTCATTGTAGTGCAGATTTCCTTTGCAAGCTTGCTTGGTTGGCCAAAAAGGGCGTATGCGTTTTTTCCTGAATATATTCAGGAAAAAACGCATACGCCCTTTTTGGCCAAGTGCATCATTGTGGACGTTCTGCCTCTTTTCCTATGCTTTCAATGCAATTCCAGTCTGCCTCCTGAAATCGGTTTCCTGCAATTCTGCCCCGCTTTCAAGTCCTCTTGGCAGCCTTACTTCAGTATATTTTTGGACGATAGCTGTCATTTATAACTCTGCAGGTTTGTGAATTACAGTGCCCCTGAGCTCCTTTCTTCAACTCGCTTTCTTTTGAGCTGGCCGCAACACCGCAGGATGGCTTCAGGCCCTAATCTTGTTCCGGCATGGCACGCTGAGCCTTTGGTTAATTCCTCTTCCTGGTGGGAAATGAGAGTTAAATTTGCCCGTCCAGACACCTTCCAGCTAGTCTCTCATTGGTTCTCGCTATTCCTGTTCATCTTCCGCAGAAATTGCAAACTGGGCCAAACAGGAGGTTAAAGGGACTGACTCTCCAAGTCGGGAGGGTGTTAGTAAAGCGTCTGGAATGTTGCACCCGAGTACCAGGGTACGAAAACTGAGACATATTTGAACACGTCTCCCGATCACATGGTTGATCATACTCTAGGTTCCACATGCATGTTTTAGCTGAAGGAAGAATACCTTAAACCTGGGTAGTTGAAACCCGTGGAATGGGTACCATGCAATATGACTTCAAAGGGTCTTCATTTGCTCACCGAACCTCTCCAATCCTATCACTGCTGCGTTTATGCCCCTGTACACATGCTTGATTCTCTTTCGGAGACATAGCAATCCATAGGTTTTAAGATACTTACTAGTCAGGTACATTCTTAGGCATTTAATATGCGGTGTTGAGTCCATTTCGTTGAGCAAGGAGTAGCTCTTGTCTATTCCATATTTGGCTTAAGGAACTTTATCTGTGCTCATTTCAATCTCTGGTTTTATGCAGCACCCCAACTCACCTTTACCCTTAAGCAAGCATAAGTTGGTTTTCTAAATTTGAGACCCTGTTCTGTTCTGTAATTCAGTTCCTGTGTAGCCAAGTTTACATTCCGTGTATTACTGATATCTTATGATGTTTCTTTTTCTGTGTGACTTATTTCAGTTAGAATCATCATACCTGAATCCACTCATTGTGCTGCTAAGGGCCTGATGACATAGATTTCATTGCTGAGTGATATTGCTTTGTAAGTAAATACCACAACTTCTTTATCCATTTTTCACTTTCTGCGATGTTGAACTTGTACGGTAAACGAGGTTCTTGTAAACAGAGGCGTCCCAAACTTTGGGGTGGCTGTGTCTTTTTGATTTTAATTTCCCTAAGCTATAGGACCATAAGTGGAAGTGCCCTAGGCTCTGTTGCTTTGTTTTTTAGATGTTTCAGGAAACACCATACACTTCTCCCGAGTGTCTGTTGGCAATTTACATCCCGCCCATCAGCATAACAAGGCTCCCAGTTCTCCATGGCCTGTCCTGCCTTTCTGGATTTTACACTTTTTTCAGATGGCCCTTTTGACCGGGGGGAAGTGAGACTTCATTGTAGTGCAGATTTCCTTTGCAAGCTTGCTTGGTTGGCCAAAAAGGGCGTATGCGTTTTTTCCTGAATATATTCAGGAAAAAACGCATACGCCCTTTTTGGCCAAGTGCATCATTGTGGACGTTCTGCCTCTTTTCCTATGCTTTCAATGCAATTCCAGTCTACCTCCTGAAATCGGTTTCCTGCAATTCTGCCCCGCTTTCAAGTCCTCTTGGCAGCCTTACTTCAGTATATTTTTGGACGATAGCTGTCATTTATAACTCTGCAGGTTTGTGAATTACAGTGCCCCTGAGCTCCTTTCTTCAACTCGCTTTCTTGTGACCTGGCCGCAACACCGCAGGATGGCTTCAGGCCCTAATCTGGTTCCGGCACGGCACGCTGAGCCTTTGGTTAATTCCTCTTCCTCGTGGGAAATGAGAGTTAAATTTGCCCGTCCAGACACCTTCCAGCTAGTCTCTCATTGGTTCTCGCTATTCCTGTTCATCTTCCGCAGAAATTGCAAACTGGGCCAAACAGGAGGTTAAAGGGACTGACTCTCCAAGTCGGGAGGGTGTTAGTAAAGCGTCTGGAATGTTGCACCCGAGTACCAGGGTACGAAAACTGAGACATATTTGAACACGTCTCCCGATCACATGGTTGATCATACTCTAGGTTCCACATGCATGTTTTAGCTGAAGGAAGAATACCTTAAACCTGGGTAGTTGAAACCCGTGGAATGGGTACCATGCAATATGACTTCAAAGGGTCTTCATTTGCTCACCGAACCTCTCCAATCCTATCACTGCTGCGTTTATGCCCCTGTACACATGCTTGATTCTCTTTCGGAGACATAGCAATCCATAGGTTTTAAGATACTTACTAGTCAGGTACATTCTTAGGCATTTAATATGCGGTGTTGAGTCCATTTCGTTGAGCAAGGAGTAGCTCTTGTCTATTCCATATTTGGCTTAAGGAACTTTATCTGTGCTCATTTCAATCTCTGGTTTTATGCAGCACCCCAACTCACCTTTACCCTTAAGCAAGCATAAGTTGGTTTTCTAAATTTGAGACCCTGTTCTGTTCTGTAATTCAGTTCCTGTGTAGCCAAGTTTACATTCCGTGTATTACTGATATCTTATGATGTTTCTTTTTCTGTGTGACTTATTTCAGTTAGAATCATCATACCTGAATCCACTCATTGTGCTGCTAAGGGCCTGATGACATAGATTTCATTGCTGAGTGATATTGCTTTGTAAGTAAATACCACAACTTCTTTATCCATTTTTCACTTTCTGCGATGTTGAACTTGTACGGTAAACGAGGTTCTTGTAAACAGAGGCATCCCAAACTTTGGGGTGGCTGTGTCTTTTTGATTTTAATTTCCCTAAGCTATAGGACCATAAGTGGAAGTGCCCTAGGCTCTGTTGCTTTGTTTTTTAGATGTTTCAGGAAACACCATACACTTCTCCCGAGTGTCTGTTGGCAATTTACATCCCGCCCATCAGCATAACAAGGCTCCCAGTTCTCCATGGCCTGTCCTGCCTTTCTGGATTTTACACTTTTTTCAGATGGCCCTTTTGACCGGGGGGAAGTGAGACTTCATTGTAGTGCAGATTTCCTTTGCAAGCTTGCTTGGTTGGCCAAAAAGGGCGTATGCGTTTTTTCCTGAATATATTCAGGAAAAAACGCATACGCCCTTTTTGGCCAAGTGCATCATTGTGGACGTTCTGCCTCTTTTCCTATGCTTTCAATGCAATTCCAGTCTACCTCCTGAAATCGGTTTCCTGCAATTCTGCCCCGCTTTCAAGTCCTCTTGGCAGCCTTACTTCAGTATATTTTTGGACGATAGCTGTCATTTATAACTCTGCAGGTTTGTGAATTACAGTGCCCCTGAGCTCCTTTCTTCAACTCGCTTTCTTTTGAGCTGGCCGCAACACCGCAGGATGGCTTCAGGCCCTAATCTGGTTCCGGCACGGCACGCTGAGCCTTTGGTTAATTCCTCTTCCTGGTGGGAAATGAGAGTTAAATTTGCCCGTCCAGACACCTTCCAGCTAGTCTCTCATTGGTTCTCGCTATTCCTGTTCATCTTCCGCAGAAATTGCAAACTGGGCCAAACAGGAGGTTAAAGGGACTGACTCTCCAAGTCGGGAGGGTGTTAGTAAAGCGTCTGGAATGTTGCACCCGAGTACCAGGGTACGAAAACTGAGACATATTTGAACACGTCTCCCGATCACATGGTTGATCATACTCTAGGTTCCACATGCATGTTTTAGCTGAAGGAAGAATACCTTAAACCTGGGTAGTTGAAACCCGTGGAATGGGTACCATGCAATATGACTTCAAAGGGTCTTCATTTGCTCACCGAACCTCTCCAATCCTATCACTGCTGCGTTTATGCCCCTGTACACATGCTTGATTCTCTTTCGGAGACATAGCAATCCATAGGTTTTAAGATACTTACTAGTCAGGTACATTCTTAGGCATTTAATATGCGGTGTTGAGTCCATTTCGTTGAGCAAGGAGTAGCTCTTGTCTATTCCATATTTGGCTTAAGGAACTTTATCTGTGCTCATTTCAATCTCTGGTTTTATGCAGCACCCCAACTCACCTTTCCCCTTAAGCAAGCATAAGTTGGTTTTCTAAATTTGAGACCCTGTTCTGTTCTGTAATTCAGTTCCTGTGTAGCCAAGTTTACATTCCGTGTATTATTGATATCTTATGATGTTTCTTTTTCTGTGTGACTTATTTCAGTTAGAATCATCATACCTGAATCCACTCATTGTGCTGCTAAGGGCCTGATGACATAGATTTCATTGCTGAGTGATATTGCTTTGTAAGTAAATACCACAACTTCTTTATCCATTTTTCACTTTCTGCGATGTTGAACTTGTACGGTAAACGAGGTTCTTGTAAACAGAGGCGTCCCAAACTTTGGGGTGGCTGTGTCTTTTTGATTTTAATTTCCCTAAGCTATAGGACCATAAGTGGAAGTGCCCTAGGCTCTGTTGCTTTGTTTTTTAGATGTTTCAGGAAACACCATACACTTCTCCCGAGTGTCTGTTGGCAATTTACATCCCGCCCATCAGCATAACAAGGCTCCCAGTTCTCCATGGCCTGTCCTGCCTTTCTGGATTTTACACTTTTTTCAGATGGCCCTTTTGACCGGGGGGAAGTGAGACTTCATTGTAGTGCAGATTTCCTTTGCAAGCTTGCTTGGTTGGCCAAAAAGGGCGTATGCGTTTTTTCCTGAATATATTCAGGAAAAAACGCATACGCCCTTTTTGGCCAAGTGCATCATTGTGGACGTTCTGCCTCTTTTCCTATGCTTTCAATGCAATTCCAGTCTGCCTCCTGAAATCGGTTTCCTGCAATTCTGCCCCGCTTTCAAGTCCTCTTGGCAGCCTTACTTCAGTATATTTTTGGACGATAGCTGTCATTTATAACTCTGCAGGTTTGTGAATTACAGTGCCCCTGAGCTCCTTTCTTCAACTCGCTTTCTTTTGAGCTGGCCGCAACACCGCAGGATGGCTTCAGGCCCTAATCTGGTTCCGGCACGGCACGCTGAGCCTTTGGTTAATTCCTCTTCCTGGTGGGAAATGAGAGTTAAATTTGCCCGTCCAGACACCTTCCAGCTAGTCTCTCATTGGTTCTCGCTATTCCTGTTCATCTTCCGCAGAAATTGCAAACTGGGCCAAACAGGAGGTTAAAGGGACTGACTCTCCAAGTCGGGAGGGTGTTAGTAAAGCGTCTGGAATGTTGCACCCGAGTACCAGGGTACGAAAACTGAGACATATTTGAACACGTCTCCCGATCACATGGTTGATCATACTCTAGGTTCCACATGCATGTTTTAGCTGAAGGAAGAATACCTTAAACCTGGGTAGTTGAAACCCGTGGAATGGGTACCATGCAATATGACTTCAAAGGGTCTTCATTTGCTCACCGAACCTCTCCAATCCTATCACTGCTGCGTTTATGCCCCTGGACACATGCTTGATTCTCTTTCGGAGACATAGCAATCCATAGGTTTTAAGATACTTACTAGTCAGGTACATTCTTAGGCATTTAATATGCGGTGTTGAGTCCATTTCGTTGAGCAAGGAGTAGCTCTTGTCTATTCCATATTTGGCTTAAGGAACTTTATCTGTGCTCATTTCAATCTCTGGTTTTATGCAGCACCCCAACTCACCTTTACCCTTAAGCAAGCATAAGTTGGTTTTCTAAATTTGAGACCCTGTTCTGTTCTGTAATTCAGTTCCTGTGTAGCCAAGTTTACATTCCGTGTATTACTGATATCTTATGATGTTTCTTTTTCTGTGTGACTTATTTCAGTTAGAATCATCATACCTGAATCCACTCATTGTGCTGCTAAGGGCCTGATGACATAGATTTCATTGCTGAGTGATATTGCTTTGTAAGTAAATACCACAACTTCTTTATCCATTTTTCACTTTCTGCGATGTTGAACTTGTACTGTAAACGAGGTTCTTGTAAACAGAGGCGTCCCAAACTTTGGGGTGGCTGTGTCTTTTTGATTTTAATTTCCCTAAGCTATAGGACCATAAGTGGAAGTGCCCTAGGCTCTGTTGCTTTGTTTTTTAGATGTTTCAGGAAACACCATACACTTCTCCCGAGTGTCTGTTGGCAATTTACATCCCGCCCATCAGCATAACAAGGCTCCCAGTTCTCCATGGCCTGTCCTGCCTTTCTGGATTTTACACTTTTTTCAGATGGCCCTTTTGACCGGGGGGAAGTGAGACTTCATTGTAGTGCAGATTTCCTTTGCAAGCTTGCTTGGTTGGCCAAAAAGGGCGTATGCGTTTTTTCCTGAATATATTCAGGAAAAAACGCATACGCCCTTTTTGGCCAAGTGCATCATTGTGGACGTTCTGCCTCTTTTCCTATGCTTTCAATGCAATTCCAGTCTACCTCCTGAAATCGGTTTCCTGCAATTCTGCCCCGCTTTCAAGTCCTCTTGGCAGCCTTACTTCAGTATATTTTTGGACGATAGCTGTCATTTATAACTCTGCAGGTTTGTGAATTACAGTGCCCCTGAGCTCCTTTCTTCAACTCGCTTTCTTTTGAGCTGGCCGCAACACCGCAGGATGGCTTCAGGCCCTAATCTGGTTCCGGCACGGCACGCTGAGCCTTTGGTTAATTCCTCTTCCTGGTGGGAAATGAGAGTTAAATTTGCCCGTCCAGACACCTCCAGCTAGTCTCTCATTGGTTCTCGCTATTCCTGTTCATCTTCCGCAGAAATTGCAAACTGGGCCAAACAGGAGGTTAAAGGGACTGACTCTCCAAGTCGGGAGGGTGTTAGTAAAGCGTCTGGAATGTTGCACCCGAGTACCAGGGTACGAAAACTGAGACATATTTGAACACGTCTCCCGATCACATGGTTGATCATACTCTAGGTTCCACATGCATGTTTTAGCTGAAGGAAGAATACCTTAAACCTGGGTAGTTGAAACCCGTGGAATGGGTACCATGCAATATGACTTCAAAGGGTCTTCATTTGCTCACCGAACCTCTCCAATCCTATCACTGCTGCGTTTATGCCCCTGTACACATGCTTGATTCTCTTTCGGAGACATAGCAATCCATAGGTTTTAAGATACTTACTAGTCAGGTACATTCTTAGGCATTTAATATGCGGTGTTGAGTCCATTTCGTTGAGCAAGGAGTAGCTCTTGTCTATTCCATATTTGGCTTAAGGAACTTTATCTGTGCTCATTTCAATCTCTGGTTTTATGAAGCACCCCAACTCACCTTTCCCCTTAAGCAAGCATAAGTTGGTTTTCTAAATTTGAGACCCTGTTCTGTTCTGTAATTCAGTTCCTGTGTAGCCAAGTTTACATTCCGTGTATTACTGATATCTTATGATGTTTCTTTTTCTGTGTGACTTATTTCAGTTAGAATCATCATACCTGAATCCACTCATTGTGCTGCTAAGGGCCTGATGACATAGATTTCATTGCTGAGTGATATTGCTTTGTAAGTAAATACCACAACTTCTTTATCCATTTTTCACTTTCTGCGATGTTGAACTTGTACGGTAAACGAGGTTCTTGTAAACAGAGGCGTCCCAAACTTTGGGGTGGCTGTGTCTTTTTGATTTTAATTTCCCTAAGCTATAGGACCATAAGTGGAAGTGCCCTAGGCTCTGTTGCTTTGTTTTTTAGATGTTTCAGGAAACACCATACACTTCTCCCGAGTGTCTGTTGGCAATTTACATCCCGCCCATCAGCATAACAAGGCTCCCAGTTCTCCATGGCCTGTCCTGCCTTTCTGGATTTTACACTTTTTTCAGATGGCCCTTTTGACCGGGGGGAAGTGAGACTTCATTGTAGTGCAGATTTCCTTTGCAAGCTTGCTTGGTTGGCCAAAAAGGGCGTATGCGTTTTTTCCTGAATATATTCAGGAAAAAACGCATACGCCCTTTTTGGCCAAGTGCATCATTGTGGACGTTCTGCCTCTTTTCCTATGCTTTCAATGCAATTCCAGTCTACCTCCTGAAATCGGTTTCCTGCAATTCTGCCCCGCTTTCAAGTCCTCTTGGCAGCCTTACTTCAGTATATTTTTGGACGATAGCTGTCATTTATAACTCTGCAGGTTTGTGAATTACAGTGCCCCTGAGCTCCTTTCTTCAACTCGCTTTCTTTTGAGCTGGCCGCAACACCGCAGGATGGCTTCAGGCCCTAATCTGGTTCCGGCATGGCACGCTGAGCCTTTGGTTAATTCCTCTTCCTGGTGGGAAATGAGAGTTAAATTTGCCCGTCCAGACACCTCCAGCTAGTCTCTCATTGGTTCTCGCTATTCCTGTTCATCTTCCGCAGAAATTGCAAACTGGGCCAAACAGGAGGTTAAAGGGACTGACTCTCCAAGTCGGGAGGGTGTTAGTAAAGCGTCTGGAATGTTGCACCCGAGTACCAGGGTACGAAAACTGAGACATATTTGAACACGTCTCCCGATCACATGGTTGATCATACTCTAGGTTCCACATGCATGTTTTAGCTGAAGGAAGAATACCTTAAACCTGGGTAGTTGAAACCCGTGGAATGGGTACCATGCAATATGACTTCAAAGGGTCTTCATTTGCTCACCGAACCTCTCCAATCCTATCACTGCTGCGTTTATGCCCCTGTACACATGCTTGATTCTCTTTCGGAGACATAGCAATCCATAGGTTTTAAGATACTTACTAGTCAGGTACATTCTTAGGCATTTAATATGCGGTGTTGAGTCCATTTCGTTGAGCAAGGAGTAGCTCTTGTCTATTCCATATTTGGCTTAAGGAACTTTATCTGTGCTCATTTCAATCTCTGGTTTTATGCAGCACCCCAACTCACCTTTCCCCTTAAGCAAGCATAAGTTGGTTTTCTAAATTTGAGACCCTGTTCTGTTCTGTAATTCAGTTCCTGTGTAGCCAAGTTTACATTCCGTGTATTACTGATATCTTATGATGTTTCTTTTTCTGTGTGACTTATTTCAGTTAGAATCATCATACCTGAATCCACTCATTGTGCTGCTAAGGGCCTGATGACATAGATTTCATTGCTGAGTGATATTGCTTTGTAAGTAAATACCACAACTTCTTTATCCATTTTTCACTTTCTGCGATGTTGAACTTGTACTGTAAACGAGGTTCTTGTAAACAGAGGCGTCCCAAACTTTGGGGTGGCTGTGTCTTTTTGATTTTAATTTCCCTAAGCTATAGGACCATAAGTGGAAGTGCCCTAGGCTCTGTTGCTTTGTTTTTTAGATGTTTCAGGAAACACCATACACTTCTCCCGAGTGTCTGTTGGCAATTTACATCCCGCCCATCAGCATAACAAGGCTCCCAGTTCTCCATGGCCTGTCCTGCCTTTCTGGATTTTACACTTTTTTCAGATGGCCCTTTTGACCGGGGGGAAGTGAGACTTCATTGTAGTGCAGATTTCCTTTGCAAGCTTGCTTGGTTGGCCAAAAAGGGCGTATGCGTTTTTTCCTGAATATATTCAGGAAAAAACGCATACGCCCTTTTTGGCCAAGTGCATCATTGTGGACGTTCTGCCTCTTTTCCTATGCTTTCAATGCAATTCCAGTCTACCTCCTGAAATCGGTTTCCTGCAATTCTGCCCCGCTTTCAAGTCCTCTTGGCAGCCTTACTTCAGTATATTTTTGGACGATAGCTGTCATTTATAACTCTGCAGGTTTGTGAATTACAGTGCCCCTGAGCTCCTTTCTTCAACTCGCTTTCTTGTGACCTGGCCGCAACACCGCAGGATGGCTTCAGGCCCTAATCTGGTTCCGGCACGGCACGCTGAGCCTTTGGTTAATTCCTCTTCCTGGTGGGAAATGAGAGTTAAATTTGCCCGTCCAGACACCTCCAGCTAGTCTCTCATTGGTTCTCACTATTCCTGTTCATCTTCCGCAGAAATTGCAAACTGGGCCAAACAGGAGGTTAAAGGGACTGACTCTCCAAGTCGGGAGGGTGTTAGTAAAGCATCTGGAATGTTGCACCCGAGTACCAGGGTACGAAAACTGAGACATATTTGAACACGTCTCCCGATCACATGGTTGATCATACTCTAGGTTCCACATGCATGTTTTAGCTGAAGGAAGAATACCTTAAACCTGGGTAGTTGAAACCCGTGGAATGGGTACCATGCAATATGACTTCAAAGGGTCTTCATTTGCTCACCGAACCTCTCCAATCCTATCACTGCTGCGTTTATGCCCCTGTACACATGCTTGATTCTCTTTCGGAGACATAGCAATCCATAGGTTTTAAGATACTTACTAGTCAGGTACATTCTTAGGCATTTAATATGCGGTGTTGAGTCCATTTCGTTGACCAAGGAGTAGCTCTTGTCTATTCCATATTTGGCTTAAGGAACTTTATCTGTGTTCATTTCAATCTCTGGTTTTATGCAGCACCCCAACTCACCTTTACCCTTAAGCAAGCATAAGTTGGTTTTCTAAATTTGAGACCCTGTTCTGTTCTGTAATTCAGTTCCTGTGTAGCCAAGTTTACATTCCGTGTATTACTGATATCTTATGATGTTTCTTTTTCTGTGTGACTTATTTCAGTTAGAATCATCATACCTGAATCCACTCATTGTGCTGCTAAGGGCCTGATGACATAGATTTCATTGCTGAGTGATATTGCTTTGTAAGTAAATACCACAACTTCTTTATCCATTTTTCACTTTCTGCGATGTTGAACTTGTACGGTAAACGAGGTTCTTGTAAACAGAGGCGTCCCAAACTTTGGGGTGGCTGTGTCTTTTTGATTTTAATTTCCCTAAGCTATAGGACCATAAGTGGAAGTGCCCTAGGCTCTGTTGCTTTGTTTTTTAGATGTTTCAGGAAACACCATACACTTCTCCCGAGTGTCTGTTGGCAATTTACATCCCGCCCATCAGCATAACAAGGCTCCCAGTTCTCCATGGCCTGTCCTGCCTTTCTGGATTTTACACTTTTTTCAGATGGCCCTTTTGACCGGGGGGAAGTGAGACTTCATTGTAGTGCAGATTTCCTTTGCAAGCTTGCTTGGTTGGCCAAAAAGGGCGTATGCGTTTTTTCCTGAATATATTCAGGAAAAAACGCATACGCCCTTTTTGGCCAAGTGCATCATTGTGGACGTTCTGCCTCTTTTCCTATGCTTTCAATGCAATTCCAGTCTGCCTCCTGAAATCGGTTTCCTGCAATTCTGCCCCGCTTTCAAGTCCTCTTGGCAGCCTTACTTCAGTATATTTTTGGACGATAGCTGTCATTTATAACTCTGCAGGTTTGTGAATTACAGTGCCCCTGAGCTCCTTTCTTCAACTCGCTTTCTTTTGAGCTGGCCGCAACACCGCAGGATGGCTTCAGGCCCTAATCTGGTTCCGGCACGGCACGCTGAGCCTTTGGTTAATTCCTCTTCCTGGTGGGAAATGAGAGTTAAATTTGCCCGTCCAGACACCTTCCAGCTAGTCTCTCATTGGTTCTCGCTATTCCTGTTCATCTTCCACAGAAATTGCAAACTGGGCCAAACAGGAGGTTAAAGGGACTGACTCTCCAAGTCGGGAGGGTGTTAGTAAAGCGTCTGGAATGTTGCACCCGAGTACCAGGGTACGAAAACTGAGACATATTTGAACACGTCTCCCGATCACATGGTTGATCATACTCTAGGTTCCACATGCATGTTTTAGCTGAAGGAAGAATACCTTAAACCTGGGTAGTTGAAACCCGTGGAATGGGTACCATGCAATATGACTTCAAAGGGTCTTCATTTGCTCACCGAACCTCTCCAATCCTATCACTGCTGCGTTTATGCCCCTGTACACATGCTTGATTCTCTTTCGGAGACATAGCAATCCATAGGTTTTAAGATACTTACTAGTCAGGTACATTCTTAGGCATTTAATATGCGGTGTTGAGTCCATTTCGTTGAGCAAGGAGTAGCTCTTGTCTATTCCATATTTGGCTTAAGGAACTTTATCTGTGCTCATTTCAATCTCTGGTTTTATGCAGCACCCCAACTCACCTTTACCCTTAAGCAAGCATAAGTTGGTTTTCTAAATTTGAGACCCTGTTCTGTTCTGTAATTCAGTTCCTGTGTAGCCAAGTTTACATTCCGTGTATTACTGATATCTTATGATGTTTCTTTTTCTGTGTGACTTATTTCAGTTAGAATCATCATACCTGAATCCACTCATTGTGCTGCTAAGGGCCTGATGACATAGATTTCATTGCTGAGTGATATTGCTTTGTAAGTAAATACCACAACTTCTTTATCCATTTTTCACTTTCTGCGATGTTGAACTTGTACGGTAAACGAGGTTCTTGTAAACAGAGGCGTCCCAAACTTTGGGGTGGCTGTGTCTTTTTGATTTTAATTTCCCTAAGCTATAGGACCATAAGTGGAAGTGCCCTAGGCTCTGTTGCTTTGTTTTTTAGATGTTTCAGGAAACACCATACACTTCTCCCGAGTGTCTGTTGGCAATTTACATCCCGCCCATCAGCATAACAAGGCTCCCAGTTCTCCATGGCCTGTCCTGCCTTTCTGGATTTTACACTTTTTTCAGATGGCCCTTTTGACCGGGGGGAAGTGAGACTTCATTGTAGTGCAGATTTCCTTTGCAAGCTTGCTTGGTTGGCCAAAAAGGGCGTATGCGTTTTTTCCTGAATATATTCAGGAAAAAACGCATACGCCCTTTTTGGCCAAGTGCATCATTGTGGACGTTCTGCCTCTTTTCCTATGCTTTCAATGCAATTCCAGTCTACCTCCTGAAATCGGTTTCCTGCAATTCTGCCCCGCTTTCAAGTCCTCTTGGCAGCCTTACTTCAGTATATTTTTGGACGATAGCTGTCATTTATAACTCTGCAGGTTTGTGAATTACAGTGCCCCTGAGCTCCTTTCTTCAACTCGCTTTCTTGTGACCTGGCCGCAACACCGCAGGATGGCTTCAGGCCCTAATCTGGTTCCGGCACGGCACGCTGAGCCTTTGGTTAATTCCTCTTCCTGGTGGGAAATGAGAGTTAAATTTGCCCGTCCAGACACCTCCAGCTAGTCTCTCATTGGTTCTCACTATTCCTGTTCATCTTCCGCAGAAATTGCAAACTGGGCCAAACAGGAGGTTAAAGGGACTGACTCTCCAAGTCGGGAGGGTGTTAGTAAAGCATCTGGAATGTTGCACCCGAGTACCAGGGTACGAAAACTGAGACATATTTGAACACGTCTCCCGATCACATGGTTGATCATACTCTAGGTTCCACATGCATGTTTTAGCTGAAGGAAGAATACCTTAAACCTGGGTAGTTGAAACCCGTGGAATGGGTACCATGCAATATGACTTCAAAGGGTCTTCATTTGCTCACCGAACCTCTCCAATCCTATCACTGCTGCGTTTATGCCCCTGTACACATGCTTGATTCTCTTTCGGAGACATAGCAATCCATAGGTTTTAAGATACTTACTAGTCAGGTACATTCTTAGGCATTTAATATGCGGTGTTGAGTCCATTTCGTTGAGCAAGGAGTAGCTCTTGTCTATTCCATATTTGGCTTAAGGAACTTTATCTGTGCTCATTTCAATCTCTGGTTTTATGCAGCACCCCAACTCACCTTTCCCCTTAAGCAAGCATAAGTTGGTTTTCTAAATTTGAGACCCTGTTCTGTTCTGTAATTCAGTTCCTGTGTAGCCAAGTTTACATTCCGTGTATTACTGATATCTTATGATGTTTCTTTTTCTGTGTGACTTATTTCAGTTAGAATCATCATACCTGAATCCACTCATTGTGCTGCTAAGGGCCTGATGACATAGATTTCATTGCTGAGTGATATTGCTTTGTAAGTAAATACCACAACTTCTTTATCCATTTTTCACTTTCTGCGATGTTGAACTTGTACGGTAAACGAGGTTCTTGTAAACAGAGGCGTCCCAAACTTTGGGGTGGCTGTGTCTTTTTGATTTTAATTTCCCTAAGCTATAGGACCATAAGTGGAAGTGCCCTAGGCTCTGTTGCTTTGTTTTTTAGATGTTTCAGGAAACACCATACACTTCTCCCGAGTGTCTGTTGGCAATTTACATCCCGCCCATCAGCATAACAAGGCTCCCAGTTCTCCATGGCCTGTCCTGCCTTTCTGGATTTTACACTTTTTTCAGATGGCCCTTTTGACCGGGGGGAAGTGAGACTTCATTGTAGTGCAGATTTCCTTTGCAAGCTTGCTTGGTTGGCCAAAAAGGGCGTATGCGTTTTTTCCTGAATATATTCAGGAAAAAACGCATACGCCCTTTTTGGCCAAGTGCATCATTGTGGACGTTCTGCCTCTTTTCCTATGCTTTCAATGCAATTCCAGTCTGCCTCCTGAAATCGGTTTCCTGCAATTCTGCCCCGCTTTCAAGTCCTCTTGGCAGCCTTACTTCAGTATATTTTTGGACGATAGCTGTCATTTATAACTCTGCAGGTTTGTGAATTACAGTGCCCCTGAGCTCCTTTCTTCAACTCGCTTTCTTTTGAGCTGGCCGCAACACCGCAGGATGGCTTCAGGCCCTAATCTGGTTCCGGCACGGCACGCTGAGCCTTTGGTTAATTCCTCTTCCTGGTGGGAAATGAGAGTTAAATTTGCCCGTCCAGACACCTTCCAGCTAGTCTCTCATTGGTTCTCGCTATTCCTGTTCATCTTCCGCAGAAATTGCAAACTGGGCCAAACAGGAGGTTAAAGGGACTGACTCTCCAAGTCGGGAGGGTGTTAGTAAAGCGTCTGGAATGTTGCACCCGAGTACCAGGGTACGAAAACTGAGACATATTTGAACACGTCTCCCGATCACATGGTTGATCATACTCTAGGTTCCACATGCATGTTTTAGCTGAAGGAAGAATACCTTAAACCTGGGTAGTTGAAACCCGTGGAATGGGTACCATGCAATATGACTTCAAAGGGTCTTCATTTGCTCACCGAACCTCTCCAATCCTATCACTGCTGCGTTTATGCCCCTGTACACATGCTTGATTCTCTTTCGGAGACATAGCAATCCATAGGTTTTAAGATACTTACTAGTCAGGTACATTCTTAGGCATTTAATATGCGGTGTTGAGTCCATTTCGTTGAGCAAGGAGTAGCTCTTGTCTATTCCATATTTGGCTTAAGGAACTTTATCTGTGCTCATTTCAATCTCTGGTTTTATGCAGCACCCCAACTCACCTTTCCCCTTAAGCAAGCATAAGTTGGTTTTCTAAATTTGAGACCCTGTTCTGTTCTGTAATTCAGTTCCTGTGTAGCCAAGTTTACATTCCGTGTATTACTGATATCTTATGATGTTTCTTTTTCTGTGTGACTTATTTCAGTTAGAATCATCATACCTGAATCCACTCATTGTGCTGCTAAGGGCCTGATGACATAGATTTCATTGCTGAGTGATATTGCTTTGTAAGTAAATACCACAACTTCTTTATCCATTTTTCACTTTCTGCGATGTTGAACTTGTACGGTAAACGAGGTTCTTGTAAACAGAGGCGTCCCAAACTTTGGGGTGGCTGTGTCTTTTTGATTTTAATTTCCCTAAGCTATAGGACCATAAGTGGAAGTGCCCTAGGCTCTGTTGCTTTGTTTTTTAGATGTTTCAGGAAACACCATACACTTCTCCCGAGTGTCTGTTGGCAATTTACATCCCGCCCATCAGCATAACAAGGCTCCCAGTTCTCCATGGCCTGTCCTGCCTTTCTGGATTTTACACTTTTTTCAGATGGCCCTTTTGACCGGGGGGAAGTGAGACTTCATTGTAGTGCAGATTTCCTTTGCAAGCTTGCTTGGTTGGCCAAAAAGGGCGTATGCGTTTTTTCCTGAATATATTCAGGAAAAAACGCATACGCCCTTTTTGGCCAAGTGCATCATTGTGGACGTTCTGCCTCTTTTCCTATGCTTTCAATGCAATTCCAGTCTACCTCCTGAAATCGGTTTCCTGCAATTCTGCCCCGCTTTCAAGTCCTCTTGGCAGCCTTACTTCAGTATATTTTTGGACGATAGCTGTCATTTATAACTCTGCAGGTTTGTGAATTACAGTGCCCCTGAGCTCCTTTCTTCAACTCGCTTTCTTGTGACCTGGCCGCAACACCGCAGGATGGCTTCAGGCCCTAATCTGGTTCCGGCACGGCACGCTGAGCCTTTGGTTAATTCCTCTTCCTGGTGGGAAATGAGAGTTAAATTTGCCCGTCCAGACACCTCCAGCTAGTCTCTCATTGGTTCTCACTATTCCTGTTCATCTTCCGCAGAAATTGCAAACTGGGCCAAACAGGAGGTTAAAGGGACTGACTCTCCAAGTCGGGAGGGTGTTAGTAAAGCATCTGGAATGTTGCACCCGAGTACCAGGGTACGAAAACTGAGACATATTTGAACACGTCTCCCGATCACATGGTTGATCATACTCTAGGTTCCACATGCATGTTTTAGCTGAAGGAAGAATACCTTAAACCTGGGTAGTTGAAACCCGTGGAATGGGTACCATGCAATATGACTTCAAAGGGTCTTCATTTGCTCACCGAACCTCTCCAATCCTATCACTGCTGCGTTTATGCCCCTGTACACATGCTTGATTCTCTTTCGGAGACATAGCAATCCATAGGTTTTAAGATACTTACTAGTCAGGTACATTCTTAGGCATTTAATATGCGGTGTTGAGTCCATTTCGTTGAGCAAGGAGTAGCTCTTGTCTATTCCATATTTGGCTTAAGGAACTTTATCTGTGCTCATTTCAATCTCTGGTTTTATGCAGCACCCCAACTCACCTTTCCCCTTAAGCAAGCATAAGTTGGTTTTCTAAATTTGAGACCCTGTTCTGTTCTGTAATTCAGTTCCTGTGTAGCCAAGTTTACATTCCGTGTATTACTGATATCTTATGATGTTTCTTTTTCTGTGTGACTTATTTCAGTTAGAATCATCATACCTGAATCCACTCATTGTGCTGCTAAGGGCCTGATGACATAGATTTCATTGCTGAGTGATATTGCTTTGTAAGTAAATACCACAACTTCTTTATCCATTTTTCACTTTCTGCGATGTTGAACTTGTACGGTAAACGAGGTTCTTGTAAACAGAGGCGTCCCAAACTTTGGGGTGGCTGTGTCTTTTTGATTTTAATTTCCCTAAGCTATAGGACCATAAGTGGAAGTGCCCTAGGCTCTGTTGCTTTGTTTTTTAGATGTTTCAGGAAACACCATACACTTCTCCCGAGTGTCTGTTGGCAATTTACATCCCGCCCATCAGCATAACAAGGCTCCCAGTTCTCCATGGCCTGTCCTGCCTTTCTGGATTTTACACTTTTTTCAGATGGCCCTTTTGACCGGGGGGAAGTGAGACTTCATTGTAGTGCAGATTTCCTTTGCAAGCTTGCTTGGTTGGCCAAAAAGGGCGTATGCGTTTTTTCCTGAATATATTCAGGAAAAAACGCATACGCCCTTTTTGGCCAAGTGCATCATTGTGGACGTTCTGCCTCTTTTCCTATGCTTTCAATGCAATTCCAGTCTACCTCCTGAAATCGGTTTCCTGCAATTCTGCCCCGCTTTCAAGTCCTCTTGGCAGCCTTACTTCAGTATATTTTTGGACGATAGCTGTCATTTATAACTCTGCAGGTTTGTGAATTACAGTGCCCCTGAGCTCCTTTCTTCAACTCGCTTTCTTTTGAGCTGGCCGCAACACCGCAGGATGGCTTCAGGCCCTAATCTGGTTCCGGCACGGCACGCTGAGCCTTTGGTTAATTCCTCTTCCTGGTGGGAAATGAGAGTTAAATTTGCCCGTCCAGACACCTTCCAGCTAGTCTCTCATTGGTTCTCGCTATTCCTGTTCATCTTCCGCAGAAATTGCAAACTGGGCCAAACAGGAGGTTAAAGGGACTGACTCTCCAAGTCGGGAGGGTGTTAGTAAAGCGTCTGGAATGTTGCACCCGAGTACCAGGGTACGAAAACTGAGACATATTTGAACACGTCTCCCGATCACATGGTTGATCATACTCTAGGTTCCACATGCATGTTTTAGCTGAAGGAAGAATACCTTAAACCTGGGTAGTTGAAACCCGTGGAATGGGTACCATGCAATATGACTTCAAAGGGTCTTCATTTGCTCACCGAACCTCTCCAATCCTATCACTGCTGCGTTTATGCCCCTGTACACATGCTTGATTCTCTTTCGGAGACATAGCAATCCATAGGTTTTAAGATACTTACTAGTCAGGTACATTCTTAGGCATTTAATATGCGGTGTTGAGTCCATTTCGTTGAGCAAGGAGTAGCTCTTGTCTATTCCATATTTGGCTTAAGGAACTTTATCTGTGCTCATTTCAATCTCTGGTTTTATGCAGCACCCCAACTCACCTTTCCCCTTAAGCAAGCATAAGTTGGTTTTCTAAATTTGAGACCCTGTTCTGTTCTGTAATTCAGTTCCTGTGTAGCCAAGTTTACATTCCGTGTATTACTGATATCTTATGATGTTTCTTTTTCTGTGTGACTTATTTCAGTTAGAATCATCATACCTGAATCCACTCATTGTGCTGCTAAGGGCCTGATGACATAGATTTCATTGCTGAGTGATATTGCTTTGTAAGTAAATACCACAACTTCTTTATCCATTTTTCACTTTCTGCGATGTTGAACTTGTACGGTAAACGAGGTTCTTGTAAACAGAGGCGTCCCAAACTTTGGGGTGGCTGTGTCTTTTTGATTTTAATTTCCCTAAGCTATAGGACCATAAGTGGAAGTGCCCTAGGCTCTGTTGCTTTGTTTTTTAGATGTTTCAGGAAACACCATACACTTCTCCCGAGTGTCTGTTGGCAATTTACATCCCGCCCATCAGCATAACAAGGCTCCCAGTTCTCCATGGCCTGTCCTGCCTTTCTGGATTTTACACTTTTTTCAGATGGCCCTTTTGACCGGGGGGAAGTGAGACTTCATTGTAGTGCAGATTTCCTTTGCAAGCTTGCTTGGTTGGCCAAAAAGGGCGTATGCGTTTTTTCCTGAATATATTCAGGAAAAAACGCATACGCCCTTTTTGGCCAAGTGCATCATTGTGGACGTTCTGCCTCTTTTCCTATGCTTTCAATGCAATTCCAGTCTGCCTCCTGAAATCGGTTTCCTGCAATTCTGCCCCGCTTTCAAGTCCTCTTGGCAGCCTTACTTCAGTATATTTTTGGACGATAGCTGTCATTTATAACTCTGCAGGTTTGTGAATTACAGTGCCCCTGAGCTCCTTTCTTCAACTCGCTTTCTTTTGAGCTGGCCGCAACACCGCAGGATGGCTTCAGGCCCTAATCTGGTTCCGGCACGGCACGCTGAGCCTTTGGTTAATTCCTCTTCCTGGTGGGAAATGAGAGTTAAATTTGCCCGTCCAGACACCTTCCAGCTAGTCTCTCATTGGTTCTCGCTATTCCTGTTCATCTTCCGCAGAAATTGCAAACTGGGCCAAACAGGAGGTTAAAGGGACTGACTCTCCAAGTCGGGAGGGTGTTAGTAAAGCGTCTGGAATGTTGCACCCGAGTACCAGGGTACGAAAACTGAGACATATTTGAACACGTCTCCCGATCACATGGTTGATCATACTCTAGGTTCCACATGCATGTTTTAGCTGAAGGAAGAATACCTTAAACCTGGGTAGTTGAAACCCGTGGAATGGGTACCATGCAATATGACTTCAAAGGGTCTTCATTTGCTCACCGAACCTCTCCAATCCTATCACTGCTGCGTTTATGCCCCTGTACACATGCTTGATTCTCTTTCGGAGACATAGCAATCCATAGGTTTTAAGATACTTACTAGTCAGGTACATTCTTAGGCATTTAATATGCGGTGTTGAGTCCATTTCGTTGAGCAAGGAGTAGCTCTTGTCTATTCCATATTTGGCTTAAGGAACTTTATCTGTGCTCATTTCAATCTCTGGTTTTATGCAGCACCCCAACTCACCTTTCCCCTTAAGCAAGCATAAGTTGGTTTTCTAAATTTGAGACCCTGTTCTGTTCTGTAATTCAGTTCCTGTGTAGCCAAGTTTACATTCCGTGTATTACTGATATCTTATGATGTTTCTTTTTCTGTGTGACTTATTTCAGTTAGAATCATCATACCTGAATCCACTCATTGTGCTGCTAAGGGCCTGATGACATAGATTTCATTGCTGAGTGATATTGCTTTGTAAGTAAATACCACAACTTCTTTATCCATTTTTCACTTTCTGCGATGTTGAACTTGTACTGTAAACGAGGTTCTTGTAAACAGAGGCGTCCCAAACTTTGGGGTGGCTGTGTCTTTTTGATTTTAATTTCCCTAAGCTATAGGACCATAAGTGGAAGTGCCCTAGGCTCTGTTGCTTTGTTTTTTAGATGTTTCAGGAAACACCATACTCTTCTCCCGAGTGTCTGTTGGCAATTTACATCCCGCCCATCAGCATAACAAGGCTCCCAGTTCTCCATGGCCTGTCCTGCCTTTCTGGATTTTACACTTTTTTCAGATGGCCCTTTTGACCGGGGGGAAGTGAGACTTCATTGTAGTGTAGATTTCCTTTGCAAGCTTGCTTGGTTGGCCAAAAAGGGCGTATGCGTTTTTTCCTGAATATATTCAGGAAAAAACGCATACGCCCTTTTTGGCCAAGTGCATCATTGTGGACGTTCTGCCTCTTTTCCTATGCTTTCAATGCAATTCCAGTCTACCTCCTGAAATCGGTTTCCTGCAATTCTGCCCCGCTTTCAAGTCCTCTTGGCAGCCTTACTTCAGTATATTTTTGGACCATAGCTGTCATTTATAACTCTGCAGGTTTGTGAATTACAGTGCCCCTGAGCTCCTTTCTTCAACTCGCTTTCTTTTGAGCTGGCCGCAACACCGCAGGATGGCTTCAGGCCCTAATCTGGTTCCGGCACGGCACGCTGAGCCTTTGGTTAATTCCTCTTCCTGGTGGGAAATGAGAGTTAAATTTGCCCGTCCAGACACCTCCAGCTAGTCTCTCATTGGTTCTCGCTATTCCTGTTCATCTTCCGCAGAAATTGCAAACTGGGCCAAACAGGAGGTTAAAGGGACTGACTCTCCAAGTCGGGAGGGTGTTAGTAAAGCGTCTGGAATGTTGCACCCGAGTACCAGGGTACGAAAACTGAGACATATTTGAACACGTCTCCCGATCACATGGTTGATCATACTCTGGGTTCCACATGCATGTTTTAGCTGAAGGAAGAATACCTTAAACCTGGGTAGTTGAAACCCGTGGAATGGGTACCATGCAATATGACTTCAAAGGGTCTTCATTTGCTCACCGAACCTCTCCAATCCTATCACTGCTGCGTTTATGCCCCTGTACACATGCTTGATTCTCTTTCGGAGACATAGCAATCCATAGGTTTTAAGATACTTACTAGTCAGGTACATTCTTAGGCATTTAATATGCGGTGTTGAGTCCATTTCGTTGAGCAAGGAGTAGCTCTTGTCTATTCCATATTTGGCTTAAGGAACTTTATCTGTGCTCATTTCAATCTCTGGTTTTATGCAGCACCCCAACTCACCTTTCCCCTTAAGCAAGCATAAGTTGGTTTTCTAAATTTGAGACCCTGTTCTGTTCTGTAATTCAGTTCCTGTGTAGCCAAGTTTACATTCCGTGTATTACTGATATCTTATGATGTTTCTTTTTCTGTGTGACTTATTTCAGTTAGAATCATCATACCTGAATCCACTCATTGTGCTGCTAAGGGCCTGATGACATAGATTTCATTGCTGAGTGATATTGCTTTGTAAGTAAATACCACAACTTCTTTATCCATTTTTCACTTTCTGCGATGTTGAACTTGTACGGTAAACGAGGTTCTTGTAAACAGAGGCGTCCCAAACTTTGGGGTGGCTGTGTCTTTTTGATTTTAATTTCCCTAAGCTATAGGACCATAAGTGGAAGTGCCCTAGGCTCTGTTGCTTTGTTTTTTAGATGTTTCAGGAAACACCATACACTTCTCCCGAGTGTCTGTTGGCAATTTACATCCCGCCCATCAGCATAACAAGGCTCCCAGTTCTCCATGGCCTGTCCTGCCTTTCTGGATTTTACACTTTTTTCAGATGGCCCTTTTGACCGGGGGGAAGTGAGACTTCATTGTAGTGCAGATTTCCTTTGCAAGCTTGCTTGGTTGGCCAAAAAGGGCGTATGCGTTTTTTCCTGAATATATTCAGGAAAAAACGCATACGCCCTTTTTGGCCAAGTGCATCATTGTGGACGTTCTGCCTCTTTTCCTATGCTTTCAATGCAATTCCAGTCTGCCTCCTGAAATCGGTTTCCTGCAATTCTGCCCCGCTTTCAAGTCCTCTTGGCAGCCTTACTTCAGTATATTTTTGGACGATAGCTGTCATTTATAACTCTGCAGGTTTGTGAATTACAGTGCCCCTGAGCTCCTTTCTTCAACTCGCTTTCTTTTGAGCTGGCCGCAACACCGCAGGATGGCTTCAGGCCCTAATCTGGTTCCGGCACGGCACGCTGAGCCTTTGGTTAATTCCTCTTCCTGGTGGGAAATGAGAGTTAAATTTGCCCGTCCAGACACCTCCAGCTAGTCTCTCATTGGTTCTCGCTATTCCTGTTCATCTTCCGCAGAAATTGCAAACTGGGCCAAACAGGAGGTTAAAGGGACTGACTCTCCAAGTCGGGAGGGTGTTAGTAAAGCGTCTGGAATGTTGCACCCGAGTACCAGGGTACGAAAACTGAGACATATTTGAACACGTCTCCCGATCACATGGTTGATCATACTCTAGGTTCCACATGCATGTTTTAGCTGAAGGAAGAATACCTTAAACCTGGGTAGTTGAAACCCGTGGAATGGGTACCATGCAATATGACTTCAAAGGGTCTTCATTTGCTCACCGAACCTCTCCAATCCTATCACTGCTGCGTTTATGCCCCTGTACACATGCTTGATTCTCTTTCGGAGACATAGCAATCCATAGGTTTTAAGATACTTACTAGTCAGGTACATTCTTAGGCATTTAATATGCGGTGTTGAGTCCATTTCGTTGAGCAAGGAGTAGCTCTTGTCTATTCCATATTTGGCTTAAGGAACTTTATCTGTGCTCATTTCAATCTCTGGTTTTATGCAGCACCCCAACTCACCTTTCCCCTTAAGCAAGCATAAGTTGGTTTTCTAAATTTGAGACCCTGTTCTGTTCTGTAATTCAGTTCCTGTGTAGCCAAGTTTACATTCCGTGTATTACTGATATCTTATGATGTTTCTTTTTCTGTGTGACTTATTTCAGTTAGAATCATCATACCTGAATCCACTCATTGTGCTGCTAAGGGCCTGATGACATAGATTTCATTGCTGAGTGATATTGCTTTGTAAGTAAATACCACAACTTCTTTATCCATTTTTCACTTTCTGCGATGTTGAACTTGTACTGTAAACGAGGTTCTTGTAAACAGAGGCGTCCCAAACTTTGGGGTGGCTGTGTCTTTTTGATTTTAATTTCCCTAAGCTATAGGACCATAAGTGGAAGTGCCCTAGGCTCTGTTGCTTTGTTTTTTAGATGTTTCAGGAAACACCATACACTTCTCCCGAGTGTCTGTTGGCAATTTACATCCCGCCCATCAGCATAACAAGGCTCCCAGTTCTCCATGGCCTGTCCTGCCTTTCTGGATTTTACACTTTTTTCAGATGGCCCTTTTGACCGGGGGGAAGTGAGACTTCATTGTAGTGCAGATTTCCTTTGCAAGCTTGCTTGGTTGGCCAAAAAGGGCGTATGCGTTTTTTCCTGAATATATTCAGGAAAAAACGCATACGCCCTTTTTGGCCAAGTGCATCATTGTGGACGTTCTGCCTCTTTTCCTATGCTTTCAATGCAATTCCAGTCTACCTCCTGAAATCGGTTTCCTGCAATTCTGCCCCGCTTTCAAGTCCTCTTGGCAGCCTTACTTCAGTATATTTTTGGACGATAGCTGTCATTTATAACTCTGCAGGTTTGTGAATTACAGTGCCCCTGAGCTCCTTTCTTCAACTCGCTTTCTTTTGAGCTGGCCGCAACACCGCAGGATGGCTTCAGGCCCTAATCTGGTTCCGGCACGGCACGCTGAGCCTTTGGTTAATTCCTCTTCCTCGTGGGAAATGAGAGTTAAATTTGCCCGTCCAGACACCTTCCAGCTAGTCTCTCATTGGTTCTCGCTATTCCTGTTCATCTTCCGCAGAAATTGCAAACTGGGCCAAACAGGAGGTTAAAGGGACTGACTCTCCAAGTCGGGAGGGTGTTAGTAAAGCGTCTGGAATGTTGCACCCGAGTACCAGGGTACGAAAACTGAGACATATTTGAACACGTCTCCCGATCACATGGTTGATCATACTCTAGGTTCCACATGCATGTTTTAGCTGAAGGAAGAATACCTTAAACCTGGGTAGTTGAAACCCGTGGAATGGGTACCATGCAATATGACTTCAAAGGGTCTTCATTTGCTCACCGAACCTCTCCAATCCTATCACTGCTGCGTTTATGCCCCTGTACACATGCTTGATTCTCTTTCGGAGACATAGCAATCCATAGGTTTTAAGATACTTACTAGTCAGGTACATTCTTAGGCATTTAATATGCGGTGTTGAGTCCATTTCGTTGAGCAAGGAGTAGCTCTTGTCTATTCCATATTTGGCTTAAGGAACTTTATCTGTGCTCATTTCAATCTCTGGTTTTATGCAGCACCCCAACTCACCTTTCCCCTTAAGCAAGCATAAGTTGGTTTTCTAAATTTGAGACCCTGTTCTGTTCTGTAATTCAGTTCCTGTGTAGCCAAGTTTACATTCCGTGTATTACTGATATCTTATGATGTTTCTTTTTCTGTGTGACTTATTTCAGTTAGAATCATCATACCTGAATCCACTCATTGTGCTGCTAAGGGCCTGATGACATAGATTTCATTGCTGAGTGATATTGCTTTGTAAGTAAATACCACAACTTCTTTATCCATTTTTCACTTTCTGCGATGTTGAACTTGTACGGTAAACGAGGTTCTTGTAAACAGAGGCGTCCCAAACTTTGGGGTGGCTGTGTCTTTTTGATTTTAATTTCCCTAAGCTATAGGACCATAAGTGGAAGTGCCCTAGGCTCTGTTGCTTTGTTTTTTAGATGTTTCAGGAAACACCATACACTTCTCCCGAGTGTCTGTTGGCAATTTACATCCCGCCCATCAGCATAACAAGGCTCCCAGTTCTCCATGGCCTGTCCTGCCTTTCTGGATTTTACACTTTTTTCAGATGGCCCTTTTGACCGGGGGGAAGTGAGACTTCATTGTAGTGCAGATTTCCTTTGCAAGCTTGCTTGGTTGGCCAAAAAGGGCGTATGCGTTTTTTCCTGAATATATTCAGGAAAAAACGCATACGCCCTTTTTGGCCAAGTGCATCATTGTGGACGTTCTGCCTCTTTTCCTATGCTTTCAATGCAATTCCAGTCTACCTCCTGAAATCGGTTTCCTGCAATTCTGCCCCGCTTTCAAGTCCTCTTGGCAGCCTTACTTCAGTATATTTTTGGACGATAGCTGTCATTTATAAGTCTGCAGGTTTGTGAATGACAGTGCCCCTGAGCTCCTTTCTTCAACTCGCTTTCTTGTGACCTGGCCGCAACACCGCAGGATGGCTTCAGGCCCTAATCTGGTTCCGGCACGGCACGCTGAGCCTTTGGTTAATTCCTCTTCCTCGTGGGAAATGAGAGTTAAATTTGCCCGTCCAGACACCTTCCAGCTAGTCTCTCATTGGTTCTCGCTATTCCTGTTCATCTTCCGCAGAAATTGCAAACTGGGCCAAACAGGAGGTTAAAGGGACTGACTCTCCAAGTCGGGAGGGTGTTAGTAAAGCGTCTGGAATGTTGCACCCGAGTACCAGGGTACGAAAACTGAGACATATTTGAACACGTCTCCCGATCACATGGTTGATCATACTCTAGGTTCCACATGCATGTTTTAGCTGAAGGAAGAATACCTTAAACCTGGGTAGTTGAAACCCGTGGAATGGGTACCATGCAATATGACTTCAAAGGGTCTTCATTTGCTCACCGAACCTCTCCAATCCTATCACTGCTGCGTTTATGCCCCTGTACACATGCTTGATTCTCTTTCGGAGACATAGCAATCCATAGGTTTTAAGATACTTACTAGTCAGGTACATTCTTAGGCATTTAATATGCGGTGTTGAGTCCATTTCGTTGAGCAAGGAGTAGCTCTTGTCTATTCCATATTTGGCTTAAGGAACTTTATCTGTGCTCATTTCAATCTCTGGTTTTATGCAGCACCCCAACTCACCTTTCCCCTTAAGCAAGCATAAGTTGGTTTTCTAAATTTGAGACCCTGTTCTGTTCTGTAATTCAGTTCCTGTGTAGCCAAGTTTACATTCCGTGTATTACTGATATCTTATGATGTTTCTTTTTCTGTGTGACTTATTTCAGTTAGAATCATCATACCTGAATCCACTCATTGTGCTGCTAAGGGCCTGATGACATAGATTTCATTGCTGAGTGATATTGCTTTGTAAGTAAATACCACAACTTCTTTATCCATTTTTCACTTTCTGCGATGTTGAACTTGTACGGTAAACGAGGTTCTTGTAAACAGAGGCGTCCCAAACTTTGGGGTGGCTGTGTCTTTTTGATTTTAATTTCCCTAAGCTATAGGACCATAAGTGGAAGTGCCCTAGGCTCTGTTGCTTTGTTTTTTAGATGTTTCAGGAAACACCATACACTTCTCCCGAGTGTCTGTTGGCAATTTACATCCCGCCCATCAGCATAACAAGGCTCCCAGTTCTCCATGGCCTGTCCTGCCTTTCTGGATTTTACACTTTTTTCAGATGGCCCTTTTGACCGGGGGGAAGTGAGACTTCATTGTAGTGCAGATTTCCTTTGCAAGCTTGCTTGGTTGGCCAAAAAGGGCGTATGCGTTTTTTCCTGAATATATTCAGGAAAAAACGCATACGCCCTTTTTGGCCAAGTGCATCATTGTGGACGTTCTGCCTCTTTTCCTATGCTTTCAATGCAATTCCAGTCTACCTCCTGAAATCGGTTTCCTGCAATTCTGCCCCGCTTTCAAGTCCTCTTGGCAGCCTTACTTCAGTATATTTTTGGACGATAGCTGTCATTTATAACTCTGCAGGTTTGTGAATTACAGTGCCCCTGAGCTCCTTTCTTCAACTCGCTTTCTTTTGAGCTGGCCGCAACACCGCAGGATGGCTTCAGGCCCTAATCTGGTTCCGGCACGGCACGCTGAGCCTTTGGTTAATTCCTCTTCCTGGTGGGAAATGAGAGTTAAATTTGCCCGTCCAGACACCTTCCAGCTAGTCTCTCATTGGTTCTCGCTATTCCTGTTCATCTTCCGCAGAAATTGCAAACTGGGCCAAACAGGAGGTTAAAGGGACTGACTCTCCAAGTCGGGAGGGTGTTAGTAAAGCGTCTGGAATGTTGCACCCGAGTACCAGGGTACGAAAACTGAGACATATTTGAACACGTCTCCCGATCACATGGTTGATCATACTCTAGGTTCCACATGCATGTTTTAGCTGAAGGAAGAATACCTTAAACCTGGGTAGTTGAAACCCGTGGAATGGGTACCATGCAATATGACTTCAAAGGGTCTTCATTTGCTCACCGAACCTCTCCAATCCTATCACTGCTGCGTTTATGCCCCTGTACACATGCTTGATTCTCTTTCGGAGACATAGCAATCCATAGGTTTTAAGATACTTACTAGTCAGGTACATTCTTAGGCATTTAATATGCGGTGTTGAGTCCATTTCGTTGAGCAAGGAGTAGCTCTTGTCTATTCCATATTTGGCTTAAGGAACTTTATCTGTGCTCATTTCAATCTCTGGTTTTATGCAGCACCCCAACTCACCTTTCCCCTTAAGCAAGCATAAGTTGGTTTTCTAAATTTGAGACCCTGTTCTGTTCTGTAATTCAGTTCCTGTGTAGCCAAGTTTACATTCCGTGTATTACTGATATCTTATGATGTTTCTTTTTCTGTGTGACTTATTTCAGTTAGAATCATCATACCTGAATCCACTCATTGTGCTGCTAAGGGCCTGATGACATAGATTTCATTGCTGAGTGATATTGCTTTGTAAGTAAATACCACAACTTCTTTATCCATTTTTCACTTTCTGCGATGTTGAACTTGTACGGTAAACGAGGTTCTTGTAAACAGAGGCGTCCCAAACTTTGGGGTGGCTGTGTCTTTTTGATTTTAATTTCCCTAAGCTATAGGACCATAAGTGGAAGTGCCCTAGGCTCTGTTGCTTTGTTTTTTAGATGTTTCAGGAAACACCATACACTTCTCCCGAGTGTCTGTTGGCAATTTACATCCCGCCCATCAGCATAACAAGGCTCCCAGTTCTCCATGGCCTGTCCTGCCTTTCTGGATTTTACACTTTTTTCAGATGGCCCTTTTGACCGGGGGGAAGTGAGACTTCATTGTAGTGCAGATTTCCTTTGCAAGCTTGCTTGGTTGGCCAAAAAGGGCGTATGCGTTTTTTCCTGAATATATTCAGGAAAAAACGCATACGCCCTTTTTGGCCAAGTGCATCATTGTGGACGTTCTGCCTCTTTTCCTATGCTTTCAATGCAATTCCAGTCTGCCTCCTGAAATCGGTTTCCTGCAATTCTGCCCCGCTTTCAAGTCCTCTTGGCAGCCTTACTTCAGTATATTTTTGGACGATAGCTGTCATTTATAACTCTGCAGGTTTGTGAATTACAGTGCCCCTGAGCTCCTTTCTTCAACTCGCTTTCTTTTGAGCTGGCCGCAACACCGCAGGATGGCTTCAGGCCCTAATCTGGTTCCGGCACGGCACGCTGAGCCTTTGGTTAATTCCTCTTCCTGGTGGGAAATGAGAGTTAAATTTGCCCGTCCAGACACCTCCAGCTAGTCTCTCATTGGTTCTCGCTATTCCTGTTCATCTTCCGCAGAAATTGCAAACTGGGCCAAACAGGAGGTTAAAGGGACTGACTCTCCAAGTCGGGAGGGTGTTAGTAAAGCGTCTGGAATGTTGCACCCGAGTACCAGGGTACGAAAACTGAGACATATTTGAACACGTCTCCCGATCACATGGTTGATCATACTCTAGGTTCCACATGCATGTTTTAGCTGAAGGAAGAATACCTTAAACCTGGGTAGTTGAAACCCGTGGAATGGGTACCATGCAATATGACTTCAAAGGGTCTTCATTTGCTCACCGAACCTCTCCAATCCTATCACTGCTGCGTTTATGCCCCTGTACACATGCTTGATTCTCTTTCGGAGACATAGCAATCCATAGGTTTTAAGATACTTACTAGTCAGGTACATTCTTAGGCATTTAATATGCGGTGTTGAGTCCATTTCGTTGAGCAAGGAGTAGCTCTTGTCTATTCCATATTTGGCTTAAGGAACTTTATCTGTGCTCATTTCAATCTCTGGTTTTATGCAGCACCCCAACTCACCTTTCCCCTTAAGCAAGCATAAGTTGGTTTTCTAAATTTGAGACCCTGTTCTGTTCTGTAATTCAGTTCCTGTGTAGCCAAGTTTACATTCCGTGTATTACTGATATCTTATGATGTTTCTTTTTCTGTGTGACTTATTTCAGTTAGAATCATCATACCTGAATCCACTCATTGTGCTGCTAAGGGCCTGATGACATAGATTTCATTGCTGAGTGATATTGCTTTGTAAGTAAATACCACAACTTCTTTATCCATTTTTCACTTTCTGCGATGTTGAACTTGTACTGTAAACGAGGTTCTTGTAAACAGAGGCGTCCCAAACTTTGGGGTGGCTGTGTCTTTTTGATTTTAATTTCCCTAAGCTATAGGACCATAAGTGGAAGTGCCCTAGGCTCTGTTGCTTTGTTTTTTAGATGTTTCAGGAAACACCATACACTTCTCCCGAGTGTCTGTTGGCAATTTACATCCCGCCCATCAGCATAACAAGGCTCCCAGTTCTCCATGGCCTGTCCTGCCTTTCTGGATTTTACACTTTTTTCAGATGGCCCTTTTGACCGGGGGGAAGTGAGACTTCATTGTAGTGCAGATTTCCTTTGCAAGCTTGCTTGGTTGGCCAAAAAGGGCGTATGCGTTTTTTCCTGAATATATTCAGGAAAAAACGCATACGCCCTTTTTGGCCAAGTGCATCATTGTGGACGTTCTGCCTCTTTTCCTATGCTTTCAATGCAATTCCAGTCTACCTCCTGAAATCGGTTTCCTGCAATTCTGCCCCGCTTTCAAGTCCTCTTGGCAGCCTTACTTCAGTATATTTTTGGACGATAGCTGTCATTTATAACTCTGCAGGTTTGTGAATTACAGTGCCCCTGAGCTCCTTTCTTCAACTCGCTTTCTTTTGAGCTGGCCGCAACACCGCAGGATGGCTTCAGGCCCTAATCTGGTTCCGGCACGGCACGCTGAGCCTTTGGTTAATTCCTCTTCCTGGTGGGAAATGAGAGTTAAATTTGCCCGTCCAGACACCTTCCAGCTAGTCTCTCATTGGTTCTCGCTATTCCTGTTCATCTTCCGCAGAAATTGCAAACTGGGCCAAACAGGAGGTTAAAGGGACTGACTCTCCAAGTCGGGAGGGTGTTAGTAAAGCGTCTGGAATGTTGCACCCGAGTACCAGGGTACGAAAACTGAGACATATTTGAACACGTCTCCCGATCACATGGTTGATCATACTCTAGGTTCCACATGCATGTTTTAGCTGAAGGAAGAATACCTTAAACCTGGGTAGTTGAAACCCGTGGAATGGGTACCATGCAATATGACTTCAAAGGGTCTTCATTTGCTCACCGAACCTCTCCAATCCTATCACTGCTGCGTTTATGCCCCTGTACACATGCTTGATTCTCTTTCGGAGACATAGCAATCCATAGGTTTTAAGATACTTACTAGTCAGGTACATTCTTAGGCATTTAATATGCGGTGTTGAGTCCATTTCGTTGAGCAAGGAGTAGCTCTTGTCTATTCCATATTTGGCTTAAGGAACTTTATCTGTGCTCATTTCAATCTCTGGTTTTATGAAGCACCCCAACTCACCTTTACCCTTAAGCAAGCATAAGTTGGTTTTCTAAATTTGAGACCCTGTTCTGTTCTGTAATTCAGTTCCTGTGTAGCCAAGTTTACATTCCGTGTATTACTGATATCTTATGATGGTTCTTTTTCTGTGTGACTTATTTCAGTTAGAATCATCATACCTGAATCCACTCATTGTGCTGCTAAGGGCCTGATGACATAGATTTCATTGCTGAGTGATATTGCTTTGTAAGTAAATACCACAACTTCTTTATCCATTTTTCACTTTCTGCGATGTTGAACTTGTACTGTAAACGAGGTTCTTGTAAACAGAGGCGTCCCAAACTTTGGGGTGGCTGTGTCTTTTTGATTTTAATTTCCCTAAGCTATAGGACCATAAGTGGAAGTGCCCTAGGCTCTGTTGCTTTGTTTTTTAGATGTTTCAGGAAACACCATACACTTCTCCCGAGTGTCTGTTGGCAATTTACATCCCGCCCGTCAGCATAACAAGGCTCCCAGTTCTCCATGGGCTGTCCCGCCTTTCTGGATTTTACACTTTTTTCAGATGGCCCTTTTGACCGGGGGGAAGTGAGACTTCATTGTAGTGCAGATTTCCTTTGCAAGCTTGCTTTGTTGGCCAAAAAGGGCGTATGTGTTTTTTCCTGAATATATTCAGGAAAAAACGCATACGCCCTTTTTGGCCAAGTGCATCATTGTGGACGTTCTGCCTCTTTTCCTATGCTTTCAATGCAATTCCAGTCTACCTCCTGAAATCGGTTTCCTGCAATTCTGCCCCGCTTTCAAGTCCTCTTGGCAGCCTTACTTCAGTATATTTTTGGACGATAGCTGTCATTTATAACTCTGCAGGTTTGTGAATTACAGTGCCCCTGAGCTCCTTTCTTCAACTCGCTTTCTTTTGAGCTGGCCGCAACACCGCAGGATGGCTTCAGGCCCTAATCTGGTTCCGGCACGGCACGCTGAGCCTTTGGTTAATTCCTCTTCCTGGTGGGAAATGAGAGTTAAATTTGCCCGTCCAGACACCTCCAGCTAGTCTCTCATTGGTTCTCGCTATTCCTGTTCATCTTCCGCAGAAATTGCAAACTGGGCCAAACAGGAGGTTAAAGGGACTGACTCTCAAAGTCGGGAGGGTGTTAGTAAAGCGTCTGGAATGTTGCACCCGAGTACCAGGGTACGAAAACTGAGACATATTTGAACACGTCTCCCGATCACATGGTTGATCATACTCTAGGTTCCACATGCATGTTTTAGCTGAAGGAAGAATACCTTAAACCTGGGTAGTTGAAACCTGTGGAATGGGTACCATGCAATATGACTTCAAAGGGTCTTCATTTGCTCACCGAACCTCTCCAATCCTATCACTGCTGCGTTTATGCCCCTGTACACATGCTTGATTCTCTTTCGGAGACATAGCAATCCATAGGTTTTAAGATACTTACTAGTCAGGTACATTCTTAGGCATTTAATATGCGGTGTTGAGTCCATTTCGTTGAGCAAGGAGTAGCTCTTGTCTATTCCATATTTGGCTTAAGGAACTTTATCTGTGCTCATTTCAATCTCTGGTTTTATGCAGCACCCCAACTCACCTTTACCCTTAAGCAAGCATAAGTTGGTTTTCTAAATTTGAGACCCTGTTCTGTTCTGTAATTCAGTTCCTGTGTAGCCAAGTTTACATTCCGTGTATTACTGATATCTTATGATGTTTCTTTTTCTGTGTGACTTATTTCAGTTAGAATCATCATACCTGAATCCACTCATTGTGCTGCTAAGGGCCTGATGACATAGATTTCATTGCTGAGTGATATTGCTTTGTAAGTAAATACCACAACTTCTTTATCCATTTTTCACTTTCTGCGATGTTGAACTTGTACTGTAAACGAGGTTCTTGTAAACAGAGGCGTCCCAAACTTTGGGGTGGCTGTGTCTTTTTGATTTTAATTTCCCTAAGCTATAGGACCATAAGTGGAAGTGCCCTAGGCTCTGTTGCTTTGTTTTTTAGATGTTTCAGGAAACACCATACACTTCTCCCGAGTGTCTGTTGGCAATTTACATCCCGCCCATCAGCATAACAAGGCTCCCAGTTCTCCATGGCCTGTCCTGCCTTTCTGGATTTTACACTTTTTTCAGATGGCCCTTTTGACCGGGGGGAAGTGAGACTTCATTGTAGTGCAGATTTCCTTTGCAAGCTTGCTTGGTTGGCCAAAAAGGGCGTATGCGTTTTTTCCTGAATATATTCAGGAAAAAACGCATACGCCCTTTTTGGCCAAGTGCATCATTGTGGACGTTCTGCCTCTTTTCCTATGCTTTCAATGCAATTCCAGTCTACCTCCTGAAATCGGTTTCCTGCAATTCTGCCCCGCTTTCAAGTCCTCTTGGCAGCCTTACTTCAGTATATTTTTGGACGATAGCTGTCATTTATAACTCTGCAGGTTTGTGAATTACAGTGCCCCTGAGCTCCTTTCTTCAACTCGCTTTCTTTTGAGCTGGCCGCAACACCGCAGGATGGCTTCAGGCCCTAATCTGGTTCCGGCACGGCACGCTGAGCCTTTGGTTAATTCCTCTTCCTGGTGGGAAATGAGAGTTAAATTTGCCCGTCCAGACACCTCCAGCTAGTCTCTCATTGGTTCTCACTATTCCTGTTCATCTTCCGCAGAAATTGCAAACTGGGCCAAACAGGAGGTTAAAGGGACTGACTCTCCAAGTCGGGAGGGTGTTAGTAAAGCGTCTGGAATGTTGCACCCGAGTACCAGGGTACGAAAACTGAGACATATTTGAACACGTCTCCCGATCACATGGTTGATCATACTCTAGGTTCCACATGCATGTTTTAGCTGAAGGAAGAATACCTTAAACCTGGGTAGTTGAAACCCGTGGAATGGGTACCATGCAATATGACTTCAAAGGGTCTTCATTTGCTCACCGAACCTCTCCAATCCTATCACTGCTGCGTTTATGCCCCTGTACACATGCTTGATTCTCTTTCGGAGACATAGCAATCCATAGGTTTTAAGATACTTACTAGTCAGGTACATTCTTAGGCATTTAATATGCGGTGTTGAGTCCATTTCGTTGAGCAAGGAGTAGCTCTTGTCTATTCCATATTTGGCTTAAGGAACTTTATCTGTGCTCATTTCAATCTCTGGTTTTATGAAGCACCCCAACTCACCTTTCCCCTTAAGCAAGCATAAGTTGGTTTTCTAAATTTGAGACCCTGTTCTGTTCTGTAATTCAGTTCCTGTGTAGCCAAGTTTACATTCCGTGTATTACTGATATCTTATGATGTTTCTTTTTCTGTGTGACTTATTTCAGTTAGAATCATCATACCTGAATCCACTCATTGTGCTGCTAAGGGCCTGATGACATAGATTTCATTGCTGAGTGATATTGCTTTGTAAGTAAATACCACAACTTCTTTATCCATTTTTCACTTTCTGCGATGTTGAACTTGTACTGTAAACGAGGTTCTTGTAAACAGAGGCGTCCCAAACTTTGGGGTGGCTGTGTCTTTTTGATTTTAATTTCCCTAAGCTATAGGACCATAAGTGGAAGTGCCCTAGGCTCTGTTGCTTTGTTTTTTAGATGTTTCAGGAAACACCATACACTTCTCCCGAGTGTCTGTTGGCAATTTACATCCCGCCCGTCAGCATAACAAGGCTCCCAGTTCTCCATGGGCTGTCCCGCCTTTCTGGATTTTACACTTTTTTCAGATGGCCCTTTTGACCGGGGGGAAGTGAGACTTCATTGTAGTGCAGATTTCCTTTGCAAGCTTGCTTTGTTGGCCAAAAAGGGCGTATGTGTTTTTTCCTGAATATATTCAGGAAAAAACGCATACGCCCTTTTTGGCCAAGTGCATCATTGTGGACGTTCTGCCTCTTTTCCTATGCTTTCAATGCAATTCCAGTCTACCTCCTGAAATCGGTTTCCTGCAATTCTGCCCCGCTTTCAAGTCCTCTTGGCAGCCTTACTTCAGTATATTTTTGGACGATAGCTGTCATTTATAACTCTGCAGGTTTGTGAATTACAGTGCCCCTGAGCTCCTTTCTTCAACTCGCTTTCTTTTGAGCTGGCCGCAACACCGCAGGATGGCTTCAGGCCCTAATCTGGTTCCGGCACGGCACGCTGAGCCTTTCGTTAATTCCTCTTCCTGGTGGGAAATGAGAGTTAAATTTGCCCGTCCAGACACCTCCAGCTAGTCTCTCATTGGTTCTCGCTATTCCTGTTCATCTTCCGCAGAAATTGCAAACTGGGCCAAACAGGAGGTTAAAGGGACTGACTCTCCAAGTCGGGAGGGTGTTAGTAAAGCGTCTGGAATGTTGCACCCGAGTACCAGGGTACGAAAACTGAGACATATTTGAACACGTCTCCCGATCACATGGTTGATCATACTCTAGGTTCCACATGCATGTTTTAGCTGAAGGAAGAATACCTTAAACCTGGGTAGTTGAAACCCGTGGAATGGGTACCATGCAATATGACTTCAAAGGGTCTTCATTTGCTCACCGAACCTCTCCAATCCTATCACTGCTGCGTTTATGCCCCTGTACACATGCTTGATTCTCTTTCGGAGACATAGCAATCCATAGGTTTTAAGATACTTACTAGTCAGGTACATTCTTAGGCATTTAATATGCGGTGTTGAGTCCATTTCATTGAGCAAGGAGTAGCTCTTGTCTATTCCATATTTGGCTTAAGGAACTTTATCTGTGCTCATTTCAATCTCTGGTTTTATGCAGCACCCCAACTCACCTTTACCCTTAAGCAAGCATAAGTTGGTTTTCTAAATTTGAGACCCTGTTCTGTTCTGTAATTCAGTTCCTGTGTAGCCAAGTTTACATTCCGTGTATTACTGATATCTTATGATGTTTCTTTTTCTGTGTGACTTATTTCAGTTAGAATCATCATACCTGAATCCACTCATTGTGCTGCTAAGGGCCTGATGACATAGATTTCATTGCTGAGTGATATTGCTTTGTAAGTAAATACCACAACTTCTTTATCCATTTTTCACTTTCTGCGATGTTGAACTTGTACTGTAAACGAGGTTCTTGTAAACAGAGGCGTCCCAAACTTTGGGGTGGCTGTGTCTTTTTGATTTTAATTTCCCTAAGCTATAGGACCATAAGTGGAAGTGCCCTAGGCTCTGTTGCTTTGTTTTTTAGATGTTTCAGGAAACACCATACACTTCTCCCGAGTGTCTGTTGGCAATTTACATCCCGCCCATCAGCATAACAAGGCTCCCAGTTCTCCATGGCCTGTCCTGCCTTTCTGGATTTTACACTTTTTTCAGATGGCCCTTTTGACCGGGGGGAAGTGAGACTTCATTGTAGTGCAGATTTCCTTTGCAAGCTTGCTTGGTTGGCCAAAAAGGGCGTATGCGTTTTTTCCTGAATATATTCAGGAAAAAACGCATACGCCCTTTTTGGCCAAGTGCATCATTGTGGACGTTCTGCCTCTTTTCCTATGCTTTCAATGCAATTCCAGTCTACCTCCTGAAATCGGTTTCCTGCAATTCTGCCCCGCTTTCAAGTCCTCTTGGCAGCCTTACTTCAGTATATTTTTGGACGATAGCTGTCATTTATAACTCTGCAGGTTTGTGAATTACAGTGCCCCTGAGCTCCTTTCTTCAACTCGCTTTCTTTTGAGCTGGCCGCAACACCGCAGGATGGCTTCAGGCCCTAATCTGGTTCCGGCACGGCACGCTGAGCCTTTGGTTAATTCCTCTTCCTGGTGGGAAATGAGAGTTAAATTTGCCCGTCCAGACACCTCCAGCTAGTCTCTCATTGGTTCTCACTATTCCTGTTCATCTTCCGCAGAAATTGCAAACTGGGCCAAACAGGAGGTTAAAGGGACTGACTCTCCAAGTCGGGAGGGTGTTAGTAAAGCGTCTGGAATGTTGCACCCGAGTACCAGGGTACGAAAACTGAGACATATTTGAACACATCTCCCGATCACATGGTTGATCATACTCTAGGTTCCACATGCATGTTTTAGCTGAAGGAAGAATACCTTAAACCTGGGTAGTTGAAACCCGTGGAATGGGTACCATGCAATATGACTTCAAAGGGTCTTCATTTGCTCACCGAACCTCTCCAATCCTATCACTGCTGCGTTTATGCCCCTGTACACATGCTTGATTCTCTTTCGGAGACATAGCAATCCATAGGTTTTAAGATACTTACTAGTCAGGTACATTCTTAGGCATTTAATATGCGGTGTTGAGTCCATTTCGTTGAGCAAGGAGTAGCTCTTGTCTATTCCATATTTGGCTTAAGGAACTTTATCTGTGCTCATTTCAATCTCTGGTTTTATGAAGCACCCCAACTCACCTTTCCCCTTAAGCAAGCATAAGTTGGTTTTCTAAATTTGAGACCCTGTTCTGTTCTGTAATTCAGTTCCTGTGTAGCCAAGTTTACATTCCGTGTATTACTGATATCTTATGATGTTTCTTTTTCTGTGTGACTTATTTCAGTTAGAATCATCATACCTGAATCCACTCATTGTGCTGCTAAGGGCCTGATGACATAGATTTCATTGCTGAGTGATATTGCTTTGTAAGTAAATACCACAACTTCTTTATCCATTTTTCACTTTCTGCGATGTTGAACTTGTACTGTAAACGAGGTTCTTGTAAACAGAGGCGTCCCAAACTTTGGGGTGGCTGTGTCTTTTTGATTTTAATTTCCCTAAGCTATAGGACCATAAGTGGAAGTGCCCTAGGCTCTGTTGCTTTGTTTTTTAGATGTTTCAGGAAACACCATACACTTCTCCCGAGTGTCTGTTGGCAATTTACATCCCGCCCATCAGCATAACAAGGCTCCCAGTTCTCCATGGCCTGTCCCGCCTTTCTGGATTTTACACTTTTTTCAGATGGCCCTTTTGACCGGGGGGAAGTGAGACTTCATTGTAGTGCAGATTTCCTTTGCAAGCTTGCTTGGTTGGCCAAAAAGGGCGTATGCGTTTTTTCCTGAATATATTCAGGAAAAAACGCATACGCCCTTTTTGGCCAAGTGCATCATTGTGGACGTTCTGCCTCTTTTCCTATGCTTTCAATGCAATTCCAGTCTACCTCCTGAAATCGGTTTCCTGCAATTCTGCCCCGCTTTCAAGTCCTCTTGGCAGCCTTACTTCAGTATATTTTTGGACGATAGCTGTCATTTATAACTCTGCAGGTTTGTGAATTACAGTGCCCCTGAGCTCCTTTCTTCAACTCGCTTTCTTTTGAGCTGGCCGCAACACCGCAGGATGGCTTCAGGCCCTAATCTGGTTCCGGCACGGCACGCTGAGCCTTTGGTTAATTCCTCTTCCTGGTGGGAAATGAGAGTTAAATTTGCCCGTCCAGACACCTCCAGCTAGTCTCTCATTGGTTCTCACTATTCCTGTTCATCTTCCGCAGAAATTGCAAACTGGGCCAAACAGGAGGTTAAAGGGACTGACTCTCCAAGTCGGGAGGGTGTTAGTAAAGCGTCTGGAATGTTGCACCCGAGTACCAGGGTACGAAAACTGAGACATATTTGAACACATCTCCCGATCACATGGTTGATCATACTCTAGGTTCCACATGCATGTTTTAGCTGAAGGAAGAATACCTTAAACCTGGGTAGTTGAAACCCGTGGAATGGGTACCATGCAATATGACTTCAAAGGGTCTTCATTTGCTCACCGAACCTCTCCAATCCTATCACTGCTGCGTTTATGCCCCTGTACACATGCTTGATTCTCTTTCGGAGACATAGCAATCCATAGGTTTTAAGATACTTACTAGTCAGGTACATTCTTAGGCATTTAATATGCGGTGTTGAGTCCATTTCGTTGAGCAAGGAGTAGCTCTTGTCTATTCCATATTTGGCTTAAGGAACTTTATCTGTGCTCATTTCAATCTCTGGTTTTATGAAGCACCCCAACTCACCTTTCCCCTTAAGCAAGCATAAGTTGGTTTTCTAAATTTGAGACCCTGTTCTGTTCTGTAATTCAGTTCCTGTGTAGCCAAGTTTACATTCCGTGTATTACTGATATCTTATGATGTTTCTTTTTCTGTGTGACTTATTTCAGTTAGAATCATCATACCTGAATCCACTCATTGTGCTGCTAAGGGCCTGATGACATAGATTTCATTGCTGAGTGATATTGCTTTGTAAGTAAATACCACAACTTCTTTATCCATTTTTCACTTTCTGCGATGTTGAACTTGTACTGTAAACGAGGTTCTTGTAAACAGAGGCGTCCCAAACTTTGGGGTGGCTGTGTCTTTTTGATTTTAATTTCCCTAAGCTATAGGACCATAAGTGGAAGTGCCCTAGGCTCTGTTGCTTTGTTTTTTAGATGTTTCAGGAAACACCATACACTTCTCCCGAGTGTCTGTTGGCAATTTACATCCCGCCCGTCAGCATAACAAGGCTCCCAGTTCTCCATGGGCTGTCCCGCCTTTCTGGATTTTACACTTTTTTCAGATGGCCCTTTTGACCGGGGGGAAGTGAGACTTCATTGTAGTGCAGATTTCCTTTGCAAGCTTGCTTTGTTGGCCAAAAAGGGCGTATGTGTTTTTTCCTGAATATATTCAGGAAAAAACGCATACGCCCTTTTTGGCCAAGTGCATCATTGTGGACGTTCTGCCTCTTTTCCTATGCTTTCAATGCAATTCCAGTCTACCTCCTGAAATCGGTTTCCTGCAATTCTGCCCCGTTTTCAAGTCCTCTTGGCAGCCTTACTTCAGTATATTTTTGGACGATAGCTGTCATTTATAACTCTGCAGGTTTGTGAATTACAGTGCCCCTGAGCTCCTTTCTTCAACTCGCTTTCTTTTGAGCTGGCCGCAACACCGCAGGATGGCTTCAGGCCCTAATCTGGTTCCGGCACGGCACGCTGAGCCTTTCGTTAATTCCTCTTCCTGGTGGGAAATGAGAGTTAAATTTGCCCGTCCAGACACCTCCAGCTAGTCTCTCATTGGTTCTCGCTATTCCTGTTCATCTTCCGCAGAAATTGCAAACTGGGCCAAACAGGAGGTTAAAGGGACTGACTCTCCAAGTCGGGAGGGTGTTAGTAAAGCGTCTGGAATGTTGCACCCGAGTACCAGGGTACGAAAACTGAGACATATTTGAACACGTCTCCCGATCACATGGTTGATCATACTCTAGGTTCCACATGCATGTTTTAGCTGAAGGAAGAATACCTTAAACCTGGGTAGTTGAAACCCGTGGAATGGGTACCATGCAATATGACTTCAAAGGGTCTTCATTTGCTCACCGAACCTCTCCAATCCTATCACTGCTGCGTTTATGCCCCTGTACACATGCTTGATTCTCTTTCGGAGACATAGCAATCCATAGGTTTTAAGATACTTACTAGTCAGGTACATTCTTAGGCATTTAATATGCGGTGTTGAGTCCATTTCGTTGAGCAAGGAGTAGCTCTTGTCTATTCCATATTTGGCTTAAGGAACTTTATCTGTGCTCATTTCAATCTCTGGTTTTATGCAGCACCCCAACTCACCTTTACCCTTAAGCAAGCATAAGTTGGTTTTCTAAATTTGAGACCCTGTTCTGTTCTGTAATTCAGTTCCTGTGTAGCCAAGTTTACATTCCGTGTATTACTGATATCTTATGATGTTTCTTTTTCTGTGTGACTTATTTCAGTTAGAATCATCATACCTGAATCCACTCATTGTGCTGCTAAGGGCCTGATGACATAGATTTCATTGCTGAGTGATATTGCTTTGTAAGTAAATACCACAACTTCTTTATCCATTTTTCACTTTCTGCGATGTTGAACTTGTACTGTAAACGAGGTTCTTGTAAACAGAGGCGTCCCAAACTTTGGGGTGGCTGTGTCTTTTTGATTTTAATTTCCCTAAGCTATAGGACCATAAGTGGAAGTGCCCTAGGCTCTGTTGCTTTGTTTTTTAGATGTTTCAGGAAACACCATACACTTCTCCCGAGTGTCTGTTGGCAATTTACATCCCGCCCGTCAGCATAACAAGGCTCCCAGTTCTCCATGGGCTGTCCCGCCTTTCTGGATTTTACACTTTTTTCAGATGGCCCTTTTGACCGGGGGGAAGTGAGACTTCATTGTAGTGCAGATTTCCTTTGCAAGCTTGCTTTGTTGGCCAAAAAGGGCGTATGTGTTTTTTCCTGAATATATTCAGGAAAAAACGCATACGCCCTTTTTGGCCAAGTGCATCATTGTGGACGTTCTGCCTCTTTTCCTATGCTTTCAATGCAATTCCAGTCTACCTCCTGAAATCGGTTTCCTGCAATTCTGCCCCGCTTTCAAGTCCTCTTGGCAGCCTTACTTCAGTATATTTTTGGACGATAGCTGTCATTTATAACTCTGCAGGTTTGTGAATTACAGTGCCCCTGAGCTCCTTTCTTCAACTCGCTTTCTTTTGAGCTGGCCGCAACACCGCAGGATGGCTTCAGGCCCTAATCTGGTTCCGGCACGGCACGCTGAGCCTTTGGTTAATTCCTCTTCCTGGTGGGAAATGAGAGTTAAATTTGCCCGTCCAGACACCTCCAGCTAGTCTCTCATTGGTTCTCGCTATTCCTGTTCATCTTCCGCAGAAATTGCAAACTGGGCCAAACAGGAGGTTAAAGGGACTGACTCTCCAAGTCGGGAGGGTGTTAGTAAAGCGTCTGGAATGTTGCACCCGAGTACCAGGGTACGAAAACTGAGACATATTTGAACACGTCTCCCGATCACATGGTTGATCATACTCTAGGTTCCACATGCATGTTTTAGCTGAAGGAAGAATACCTTAAACCTGGGTAGTTGAAACCCGTGGAATGGGTACCATGCAATATGACTTCAAAGGGTCTTCATTTGCTCACCGAACCTCTCCAATCCTATCACTGCTGCGTTTATGCCCCTGTACACATGCTTGATTCTCTTTCGGAGACATAGCAATCCATAGGTTTTAAGATACTTACTAGTCAGGTACATTCTTAGGCATTTAATATGCGGTGTTGAGTCCATTTCGTTGAGCAAGGAGTAGCTCTTGTCTATTCCATATTTGGCTTAAGGAACTTTATCTGTGCTCATTTCAATCTCTGGTTTTATGCAGCACCCCAACTCACCTTTACCCTTAAGCAAGCATAAGTTGGTTTTCTAAATTTGAGACCCTGTTCTGTTCTGTAATTCAGTTCCTGTGTAGCCAAGTTTACATTCCGTGTATTACTGATATCTTATGATGTTTCTTTTTCTGTGTGACTTATTTCAGTTAGAATCATCATACCTGAATCCACTCATTGTGCTGCTAAGGGCCTGATGACATAGATTTCATTGCTGAGTGATATTGCTTTGTAAGTAAATACCACAACTTCTTTATCCATTTTTCACTTTCTGCGATGTTGAACTTGTACTGTAAACGAGGTTCTTGTAAACAGAGGCGTCCCAAACTTTGGGGTGGCTGTGTCTTTTTGATTTTAATTTCCCTAAGCTATAGGACCATAAGTGGAAGTGCCCTAGGCTCTGTTGCTTTGTTTTTTAGATGTTTCAGGAAACACCATACACTTCTCCCGAGTGTCTGTTGGCAATTTACATCCCGCCCGTCAGCATAACAAGGCTCCCAGTTCTCCATGGGCTGTCCCGCCTTTCTGGATTTTACACTTTTTTCAGATGGCCCTTTTGACCGGGGGGAAGTGAGACTTCATTGTAGTGCAGATTTCCTTTGCAAGCTTGCTTTGTTGGCCAAAAAGGGCGTATGCGTTTTTTCCTGAATATATTCAGGAAAAAACGCATACGCCCTTTTTGGCCAAGTGCATCATTGTGGACGTTCTGCCTCTTTTCCTATGCTTTCAATGCAATTCCAGTCTACCTCCTGAAATCGGTTTCCTGCAATTCTGCCCCGCTTTCAAGTCCTCTTGGCAGCCTTACTTCAGTATATTTTTGGACGATAGCTGTCATTTATAACTCTGCAGGTTTGTGAATTACAGTGCCCCTGAGCTCCTTTCTTCAACTCGCTTTCTTTTGAGCTGGCCGCAACACCGCAGGATGGCTTCAGGCCCTAATCTGGTTCCGGCACGGCACGCTGAGCCTTTGGTTAATTCCTCTTCCTGGTGGGAAATGAGAGTTAAATTTGCCCGTCCAGACACCTCCAGCTAGTCTCTCATTGGTTCTCGCTATTCCTGTTCATCTTCCGCAGAAATTGCAAACTGGGCCAAACAGGAGGTTAAAGGGACTGACTCTCCAAGTCGGGAGGGTGTTAGTAAAGCGTCTGGAATGTTGCACCCGAGTACCAGGGTACGAAAACTGAGACATATTTGAACACGTCTCCCGATCACATGGTTGATCATACTCTAGGTTCCACATGCATGTTTTAGCTGAAGGAAGAATACCTTAAACCTGGGTAGTTGAAACCCGTGGAATGGGTACCATGCAATATGACTTCAAAGGGTCTTCATTTGCTCACCGAACCTCTCCAATCCTATCACTGCTGCGTTTATGCCCCTGTACACATGCTTGATTCTCTTTCGGAGACATAGCAATCCATAGGTTTTAAGATACTTACTAGTCAGGTACATTCTTAGGCATTTAATATGCGGTGTTGAGTCCATTTCGTTGAGCAAGGAGTAGCTCTTGTCTATTCCATATTTGGCTTAAGGAACTTTATCTGTGCTCATTTCAATCTCTGGTTTTATGCAGCACCCCAACTCACCTTTCCCCTTAAGCAAGCATAAGTTGGTTTTCTAAATTTGAGACCCTGTTCTGTTCTGTAATTCAGTTCCTGTGTAGCCAAGTTTACATTCCGTGTATTACTGATATCTTATGATGTTTCTTTTTCTGTGTGACTTATTTCAGTTAGAATCATCATACCTGAATCCACTCATTGTGCTGCTAAGGGCCTGATGACATAGATTTCATTGCTGAGTGATATTGCTTTGTAAGTAAATACCACAACTTCTTTATCCATTTTTCACTTTCTGCGATGTTGAACTTGTACTGTAAACGAGGTTCTTGTAAACAGAGGCGTCCCAAACTTTGGGGTGGCTGTGTCTTTTTGATTTTAATTTCCCTAAGCTATAGGACCATAAGTGGAAGTGCCCTAGGCTCTGTTGCTTTGTTTTTTAGATGTTTCAGGAAACACCATACACTTCTCCCGAGTGTCTGTTGGCAATTTACATCCCGCCCATCAGCATAACAAGGCTCCCAGTTCTCCATGGCCTGTCCTGCCTTTCTGGATTTTACACTTTTTTCAGATGGCCCTTTTGACCGGGGGGAAGTGAGACTTCATTGTAGTGCAGATTTCCTTTGCAAGCTTGCTTGGTTGGCCAAAAAGGGCGTATGCGTTTTTTCCTGAATATATTCAGGAAAAAACGCATACGCCCTTTTTGGCCAAGTGCATCATTGTGGACGTTCTGCCTCTTTTCCTATGCTTTCAATGCAATTCCAGTCTACCTCCTGAAATCGGTTTCCTGCAATTCTGCCCCGCTTTCAAGTCCTCTTGGCAGCCTTACTTCAGTATATTTTTGGACGATAGCTGTCATTTATAACTCTGCAGGTTTGTGAATTACAGTGCCCCTGAGCTCCTTTCTTCAACTCGCTTTCTTTTGAGCTGGCCGCAACACCGCAGGATGGCTTCAGGCCCTAATCTGGTTCCGGCACGGCACGCTGAGCCTTTGGTTAATTCCTCTTCCTGGTGGGAAATGAGAGTTAAATTTGCCCGTCCAGACACCTCCAGCTAGTCTCTCATTGGTTCTCGCTATTCCTGTTCATCTTCCGCAGAAATTGCAAACTGGGCCAAACAGGAGGTTAAAGGGACTGACTCTCCAAGTCGGGAGGGTGTTAGTAAAGCGTCTGGAATGTTGCACCCGAGTACCAGGGTACGAAAACTGAGACATATTTGAACACGTCTCCCGATCACATGGTTGATCATACTCTAGGTTCCACATGCATGTTTTAGCTGAAGGAAGAATACCTTAAACCTGGGTAGTTGAAACCCGTGGAATGGGTACCATGCAATATGACTTCAAAGGGTCTTCATTTGCTCACCGAACCTCTCCAATCCTATCACTGCTGCGTTTATGCCCCTGTACACATGCTTGATTCTCTTTCGGAGACATAGCAATCCATAGGTTTTAAGATACTTACTAGTCAGGTACATTCTTAGGCATTTAATATGCGGTGTTGAGTCCATTTCGTTGAGCAAGGAGTAGCTCTTGTCTATTCCATATTTGGCTTAAGGAACTTTATCTGTGCTCATTTCAATCTCTGGTTTTATGCAGCACCCCAACTCACCTTTCCCCTTAAGCAAGCATAAGTTGGTTTTCTAAATTTGAGACCCTGTTCTGTTCTGTAATTCAGTTCCTGTGTAGCCAAGTTTACATTCCGTGTATTACTGATATCTTATGATGTTTCTTTTTCTGTGTGACTTATTTCAGTTAGAATCATCATACCTGAATCCACTCATTGTGCTGCTAAGGGCCTGATGACATAGATTTCATTGCTGAGTGATATTGCTTTGTAAGTAAATACCACAACTTCTTTATCCATTTTTCACTTTCTGCGATGTTGAACTTGTACGGTAAACGAGGTTCTTGTAAACAGAGGCGTCCCAAACTTTGGGGTGGCTGTGTCTTTTTGATTTTAATTTCCCTAAGCTATAGGACCATAAGTGGAAGTGCCCTAGGCTCTGTTGCTTTGTTTTTTAGATGTTTCAGGAAACACCATACACTTCTCCCGAGTGTCTGTTGGCAATTTACATCCCGCCCATCAGCATAACAAGGCTCCCAGTTCTCCATGGCCTGTCCTGCCTTTCTGGATTTTACACTTTTTTCAGATGGCCCTTTTGACCGGGGGGAAGTGAGACTTCATTGTAGTGCAGATTTCCTTTGCAAGCTTGCTTGGTTGGCCAAAAAGGGCGTATGCGTTTTTTCCTGAATATATTCAGGAAAAAACGCATACGCCCTTTTTGGCCAAGTGCATCATTGTGGACGTTCTGCCTCTTTTCCTATGCTTTCAATGCAATTCCAGTCTACCTCCTGAAATCGGTTTCCTGCAATTCTGCCCCGCTTTCAAGTCCTCTTGGCAGCCTTACTTCAGTATATTTTTGGACGATAGCTGTCATTTATAACTCTGCAGGTTTGTGAATTACAGTGCCCCTGAGCTCCTTTCTTCAACTCGCTTTCTTTTGAGCTGGCCGCAACACCGCAGGATGGCTTCAGGCCCTAATCTGGTTCCGGCACGGCACGCTGAGCCTTTGGTTAATTCCTCTTCCTGGTGGGAAATGAGAGTTAAATTTGCCCGTCCAGACACCTCCAGCTAGTCTCTCATTGGTTCTCGCTATTCCTGTTCATCTTCCGCAGAAATTGCAAACTGGGCCAAACAGGAGGTTAAAGGGACAGACTCTCCAAGTCGGGAGGGTGTTAGTAAAGCGTCTGGAATGTTGCACCCGAGTACCAGGGTACGAAAACTGAGACATATTTGAACACGTCTCCCGATCACATGGTTGATCATACTCTAGGTTCCACATGCATGTTTTAGCTGAAGGAAGAATACCTTAAACCTGGGTAGTTGAAACCCGTGGAATGGGTACCATGCAATATGACTTCAAAGGGTCTTCATTTGCTCACCGAACCTCTCCAATCCTATCACTGCTGCGTTTATGCCCCTGTACACATGCTTGATTCTCTTTCGGAGACATAGCAATCCATAGGTTTTAAGATACTTACTAGTCAGGTACATTCTTAGGCATTTAATATGCGGTGTTGAGTCCATTTCGTTGAGCAAGGAGTAGCTCTTGTCTATTCCATATTTGGCTTAAGGAACTTTATCTGTGCTCATTTCAATCTCTGGTTTTATGAAGCACCCCAACTCACCTTTACCCTTAAGCAAGCATAAGTTGGTTTTCTAAATTTGAGACCCTGTTCTGTTCTGTAATTCAGTTCCTGTGTAGCCAAGTTTACATTCCGTGTATTACTGATATCTTATGATGTTTCTTTTTCTGTGTGACTTATTTCAGTTAGAATCATCATACCTGAATCCACTCATTGTGCTGCTAAGGGCCTGATGACATAGATTTCATTGCTGAGTGATATTGCTTTGTAAGTAAATACCACAACTTCTTTATCCATTTTTCACTTTCTGCGATGTTGAACTTGTACGGTAAACGAGGTTCTTGTAAACAGAGGCGTCCCAAACTTTGGGGTGGCTGTGTCTTTTTGATTTTAATTTCCCTAAGCTATAGGACCATAAGTGGAAGTGCCCTAGGCTCTGTTGCTTTGTTTTTTAGATGTTTCAGGAAACACCATACACTTCTCCCGAGTGTCTGTTGGCAATTTACATCCCGCCCATCAGCATAACAAGGCTCCCAGTTCTCCATGGCCTGTCCTGCCTTTCTGGATTTTACACTTTTTTCAGATGGCCCTTTTGACCGGGGGGAAGTGAGACTTCATTGTAGTGCAGATTTCCTTTGCAAGCTTGCTTGGTTGGCCAAAAAGGGCGTATGCGTTTTTTCCTGAATATATTCAGGAAAAAACGCATACGCCCTTTTTGGCCAAGTGCATCATTGTGGACGTTCTGCCTCTTTTCCTATGCTTTCAATGCAATTCCAGTCTACCTCCTGAAATCGGTTTCCTGCAATTCTGCCCCGCTTTCAAGTCCTCTTGGCAGCCTTACTTCAGTATATTTTTGGACGATAGCTGTCATTTATAACTCTGCAGGTTTGTGAATTACAGTGCCCCTGAGCTCCTTTCTTCAACTCGCTTTCTTTTGAGCTGGCCGCAACACCGCAGGATGGCTTCAGGCCCTAATCTGGTTCCGGCACGGCACGCTGAGCCTTTGGTTAATTCCTCTTCCTGGTGGGAAATGAGAGTTAAATTTGCCCGTCCAGACACCTCCAGCTAGTCTCTCATTGGTTCTCGCTATTCCTGTTCATCTTCCGCAGAAATTGCAAACTGGGCCAAACAGGAGGTTAAAGGGACTGACTCTCCAAGTCGGGAGGGTGTTAGTAAAGCGTCTGGAATGTTGCACCCGAGTACCAGGGTACGAAAACTGAGACATATTTGAACACGTCTCCCGATCACATGGTTGATCATACTCTAGGTTCCACATGCATGTTTTAGCTGAAGGAAGAATACCTTAAACCTGGGTAGTTGAAACCCGTGGAATGGGTACCATGCAATATGACTTCAAAGGGTCTTCATTTGCTCACCGAACCTCTCCAATCCTATCACTGCTGCGTTTATGCCCCTGTACACATGCTTGATTCTCTTTCGGAGACATAGCAATCCATAGGTTTTAAGATACTTACTAGTCAGGTACATTCTTAGGCATTTAATATGCGGTGTTGAGTCCATTTCGTTGAGCAAGGAGTAGCTCTTGTCTATTCCATATTTGGCTTAAGGAACTTTATCTGTGCTCATTTCAATCTCTGGTTTTATGCAGCACCCCAACTCACCTTTCCCCTTAAGCAAGCATAAGTTGGTTTTCTAAATTTGAGACCCTGTTCTGTTCTGTAATTCAGTTCCTGTGTAGCCAAGTTTACATTCCGTGTATTACTGATATCTTATGATGTTTCTTTTTCTGTGTGACTTATTTCAGTTAGAATCATCATACCTGAATCCACTCATTGTGCTGCTAAGGGCCTGATGACATAGATTTCATTGCTGAGTGATATTGCTTTGTAAGTAAATACCACAACTTCTTTATCCATTTTTCACTTTCTGCGATGTTGAACTTGTACTGTAAACGAGGTTCTTGTAAACAGAGGCGTCCCAAACTTTGGGGTGGCTGTGTCTTTTTGATTTTAATTTCCCTAAGCTATAGGACCATAAGTGGAAGTGCCCTAGGCTCTGTTGCTTTGTTTTTTAGATGTTTCAGGAAACACCATACACTTCTCCCGAGTGTCTGTTGGCAATTTACATCCCGCCCATCAGCATAACAAGGCTCCCAGTTCTCCATGGCCTGTCCTGCCTTTCTGGATTTTACACTTTTTTCAGATGGCCCTTTTGACCGGGGGGAAGTGAGACTTCATTGTAGTGCAGATTTCCTTTGCAAGCTTGCTTGGTTGGCCAAAAAGGGCGTATGCGTTTTTTCCTGAATATATTCAGGAAAAAACGCATACGCCCTTTTTGGCCAAGTGCATCATTGTGGACGTTCTGCCTCTTTTCCTATGCTTTCAATGCAATTCCAGTCTACCTCCTGAAATCGGTTTCCTGCAATTCTGCCCCGCTTTCAAGTCCTCTTGGCAGCCTTACTTCAGTATATTTTTGGACGATAGCTGTCATTTATAACTCTGCAGGTTTGTGAATTACAGTGCCCCTGAGCTCCTTTCTTCAACTCGCTTTCTTTTGAGCTGGCCGCAACACCGCAGGATGGCTTCAGGCCCTAATCTGGTTCCGGCACGGCACGCTGAGCCTTTGGTTAATTCCTCTTCCTGGTGGGAAATGAGAGTTAAATTTGCCCGTCCAGACACCTCCAGCTAGTCTCTCATTGGTTCTCGCTATTCCTGTTCATCTTCCGCAGAAATTGCAAACTGGGCCAAACAGGAGGTTAAAGGGACTGACTCTCCAAGTCGGGAGGGTGTTAGTAAAGCGTCTGGAATGTTGCACCCGAGTACCAGGGTACGAAAACTGAGACATATTTGAACACGTCTCCCGATCACATGGTTGATCATACTCTAGGTTCCACATGCATGTTTTAGCTGAAGGAAGAATACCTTAAACCTGGGTAGTTGAAACCCGTGGAATGGGTACCATGCAATATGACTTCAAAGGGTCTTCATTTGCTCACCGAACCTCTCCAATCCTATCACTGCTGCGTTTATGCCCCTGTACACATGCTTGATTCTCTTTCGGAGACATAGCAATCCATAGGTTTTAAGATACTTACTAGTCAGGTACATTCTTAGGCATTTAATATGCGGTGTTGAGTCCATTTCGTTGAGCAAGGAGTAGCTCTTGTCTATTCCATATTTGGCTTAAGGAACTTTATCTGTGCTCATTTCAATCTCTGGTTTTATGAAGCACCCCAACTCACCTTTACCCTTAAGCAAGCATAAGTTGGTTTTCTAAATTTGAGACCCTGTTCTGTTCTGTAATTCAGTTCCTGTGTAGCCAAGTTTACATTCCGTGTATTACTGATATCTTATGATGTTTCTTTTTCTGTGTGACTTATTTCAGTTAGAATCATCATACCTGAATCCACTCATTGTGCTGCTAAGGGCCTGATGACATAGATTTCATTGCTGAGTGATATTGCTTTGTAAGTAAATACCACAACTTCTTTATCCATTTTTCACTTTCTGCGATGTTGAACTTGTACGGTAAACGAGGTTCTTGTAAACAGAGGCGTCCCAAACTTTGGGGTGGCTGTGTCTTTTTGATTTTAATTTCCCTAAGCTATAGGACCATAAGTGGAAGTGCCCTAGGCTCTGTTGCTTTGTTTTTTAGATGTTTCAGGAAACACCATACACTTCTCCCGAGTGTCTGTTGGCAATTTACATCCCGCCCATCAGCATAACAAGGCTCCCAGTTCTCCATGGCCTGTCCTGCCTTTCTGGATTTTACACTTTTTTCAGATGGCCCTTTTGACCGGGGGGAAGTGAGACTTCATTGTAGTGCAGATTTCCTTTGCAAGCTTGCTTGGTTGGCCAAAAAGGGCGTATGCGTTTTTTCCTGAATATATTCAGGAAAAAACGCATACGCCCTTTTTGGCCAAGTGCATCATTGTGGACGTTCTGCCTCTTTTCCTATGCTTTCAATGCAATTCCAGTCTACCTCCTGAAATCGGTTTCCTGCAATTCTGCCCCGCTTTCAAGTCCTCTTGGCAGCCTTACTTCAGTATATTTTTGGACGATAGCTGTCATTTATAACTCTGCAGGTTTGTGAATTACAGTGCCCCTGAGCTCCTTTCTTCAACTCGCTTTCTTTTGAGCTGGCCGCAACACCGCAGGATGGCTTCAGGCCCTAATCTGGTTCCGGCACGGCACGCTGAGCCTTTGGTTAATTCCTCTTCCTGGTGGGAAATGAGAGTTAAATTTGCCCGTCCAGACACCTCCAGCTAGTCTCTCATTGGTTCTCGCTATTCCTGTTCATCTTCCGCAGAAATTGCAAACTGGGCCAAACAGGAGGTTAAAGGGACTGACTCTCCAAGTCGGGAGGGTGTTAGTAAAGCGTCTGGAATGTTGCACCCGAGTACCAGGGTACGAAAACTGAGACATATTTGAACACGTCTCCCGATCACATGGTTGATCATACTCTAGGTTCCACATGCATGTTTTAGCTGAAGGAAGAATACCTTAAACCTGGGTAGTTGAAACCCGTGGAATGGGTACCATGCAATATGACTTCAAAGGGTCTTCATTTGCTCACCGAACCTCTCCAATCCTATCACTGCTGCGTTTATGCCCCTGTACACATGCTTGATTCTCTTTCGGAGATATAGCAATCCATAGGTTTTAAGATACTTACTAGTCAGGTACATTCTTAGGCATTTAATATGCGGTGTTGAGTCCATTTCGTTGAGCAAGGAGTAGCTCTTGTCTATTCCATATTTGGCTTAAGGAACTTTATCTGTGCTCATTTCAATCTCTGGTTTTATGCAGCACCCCAACTCACCTTTCCCCTTAAGCAAGCATAAGTTGGTTTTCTAAATTTGAGACCCTGTTCTGTTCTGTAATTCAGTTCCTGTGTAGCCAAGTTTACATTCCGTGTATTACTGATATCTTATGATGTTTCTTTTTCTGTGTGACTTATTTCAGTTAGAATCATCATACCTGAATCCACTCATTGTGCTGCTAAGGGCCTGATGACATAGATTTCATTGCTGAGTGATATTGCTTTGTAAGTAAATACCACAACTTCTTTATCCATTTTTCACTTTCTGCGATGTTGAACTTGTACTGTAAACGAGGTTCTTGTAAACAGAGGCGTCCCAAACTTTGGGGTGGCTGTGTCTTTTTGATTTTAATTTCCCTAAGCTATAGGACCATAAGTGGAAGTGCCCTAGGCTCTGTTGCTTTGTTTTTTAGATGTTTCAGGAAACACCATACACTTCTCCCGAGTGTCTGTTGGCAATTTACATCCCGCCCATCAGCATAACAAGGCTCCCAGTTCTCCATGGCCTGTCCTGCCTTTCTGGATTTTACACTTTTTTCAGATGGCCCTTTTGACCGGGGGGAAGTGAGACTTCATTGTAGTGCAGATTTCCTTTGCAAGCTTGCTTGGTTGGCCAAAAAGGGCGTATGCGTTTTTTCCTGAATATATTCAGGAAAAAACGCATACGCCCTTTTTGGCCAAGTGCATCATTGTGGACGTTCTGCCTCTTTTCCTATGCTTTCAATGCAATTCCAGTCTACCTCCTGAAATCGGTTTCCTGCAATTCTGCCCCGCTTTCAAGTCCTCTTGGCAGCCTTACTTCAGTATATTTTTGGACGATAGCTGTCATTTATAACTCTGCAGGTTTGTGAATTACAGTGCCCCTGAGCTCCTTTCTTCAACTCGCTTTCTTTTGAGCTGGCCGCAACACCGCAGGATGGCTTCAGGCCCTAATCTGGTTCCGGCACGGCACGCTGAGCCTTTGGTTAATTCCTCTTCCTGGTGGGAAATGAGAGTTAAATTTGCCCGTCCAGACACCTCCAGCTAGTCTCTCATTGGTTCTCGCTATTCCTGTTCATCTTCCGCAGAAATTGCAAACTGGGCCAAACAGGAGGTTAAAGGGACTGACTCTCCAAGTCGGGAGGGTGTTAGTAAAGCGTCTGGAATGTTGCACCCGAGTACCAGGGTACGAAAACTGAGACATATTTGAACACGTCTCCCGATCACATGGTTGATCATACTCTAGGTTCCACATGCATGTTTTAGCTGAAGGAAGAATACCTTAAACCTGGGTAGTTGAAACCCGTGGAATGGGTACCATGCAATATGACTTCAAAGGGTCTTCATTTGCTCACCGAACCTCTCCAATCCTATCACTGCTGCGTTTATGCCCCTGTACACATGCTTGATTCTCTTTCGGAGACATAGCAATCCATAGGTTTTAAGATACTTACTAGTCAGGTACATTCTTAGGCATTTAATATGCGGTGTTGAGTCCATTTCGTTGAGCAAGGAGTAGCTCTTGTCTATTCCATATTTGGCTTAAGGAACTTTATCTGTGCTCATTTCAATCTCTGGTTTTATGAAGCACCCCAACTCACCTTTACCCTTAAGCAAGCATAAGTTGGTTTTCTAAATTTGAGACCCTGTTCTGTTCTGTAATTCAGTTCCTGTGTAGCCAAGTTTACATTCCGTGTATTACTGATATCTTATGATGTTTCTTTTTCTGTGTGACTTATTTCAGTTAGAATCATCATACCTGAATCCACTCATTGTGCTGCTAAGGGCCTGATGACATAGATTTCATTGCTGAGTGATATTGCTTTGTAAGTAAATACCACAACTTCTTTATCCATTTTTCACTTTCTGCGATGTTGAACTTGTACGGTAAACGAGGTTCTTGTAAACAGAGGCGTCCCAAACTTTGGGGTGGCTGTGTCTTTTTGATTTTAATTTCCCTAAGCTATAGGACCATAAGTGGAAGTGCCCTAGGCTCTGTTGCTTTGTTTTTTAGATGTTTCAGGAAACACCATACACTTCTCCCGAGTGTCTGTTGGCAATTTACATCCCGCCCATCAGCATAACAAGGCTCCCAGTTCTCCATGGCCTGTCCTGCCTTTCTGGATTTTACACTTTTTTCAGATGGCCCTTTTGACCGGGGGGAAGTGAGACTTCATTGTAGTGCAGATTTCCTTTGCAAGCTTGCTTGGTTGGCCAAAAAGGGCGTATGCGTTTTTTCCTGAATATATTCAGGAAAAAACACATACGCCCTTTTTGGCCAAGTGCATCATTGTGGACGTTCTGCCTCTTTTCCTATGCTTTCAATGCAATTCCAGTCTACCTCCTGAAATCGGTTTCCTGCAATTCTGCCCCGCTTTCAAGTCCTCTTGGCAGCCTTACTTCAGTATATTTTTGGACGATAGCTGTCATTTATAACTCTGCAGGTTTGTGAATTACAGTGCCCCTGAGCTCCTTTCTTCAACTCGCTTTCTTTTGAGCTGGCCGCAACACCGCAGGATGGCTTCAGGCCCTAATCTGGTTCCGGCACGGCACGCTGAGCCTTTGGTTAATTCCTCTTCCTGGTGGGAAATGAGAGTTAAATTTGCCCGTCCAGACACCTCCAGCTAGTCTCTCATTGGTTCTCGCTATTCCTGTTCATCTTCCGCAGAAATTGCAAACTGGGCCAAACAGGAGGTTAAAGGGACTGACTCTCCAAGTCGGGAGGGTGTTAGTAAAGCGTCTGGAATGTTGCACCCGAGTACCAGGGTACGAAAACTGAGACATATTTGAACACGTCTCCCGATCACATGGTTGATCATACTCTAGGTTCCACATGCATGTTTTAGCTGAAGGAAGAATACCTTAAACCTGGGTAGTTGAAACCCGTGGAATGGGTACCATGCAATATGACTTCAAAGGGTCTTCATTTGCTCACCGAACCTCTCCAATCCTATCACTGCTGCGTTTATGCCCCTGTACACATGCTTGATTCTCTTTCGGAGACATAGCAATCCATAGGTTTTAAGATACTTACTAGTCAGGTACATTCTTAGGCATTTAATATGCGGTGTTGAGTCCATTTCGTTGAGCAAGGAGTAGCTCTTGTCTATTCCATATTTGGCTTAAGGAACTTTATCTGTGCTCATTTCAATCTCTGGTTTTATGCAGCACCCCAACTCACCTTTACCCTTAAGCAAGCATAAGTTGGTTTTCTAAATTTGAGACCCTGTTCTGTTCTGTAATTCAGTTCCTGTGTAGCCAAGTTTACATTCCGTGTATTACTGATATCTTATGATGTTTCTTTTTCTGTGTGACTTATTTCAGTTAGAATCATCATACCTGAATCCACTCATTGTGCTGCTAAGGGCCTGATGACATAGATTTCATTGCTGAGTGATATTGCTTTGTAAGTAAATACCACAACTTCTTTATCCATTTTTCACTTTCTGCGATGTTGAACTTGTACTGTAAACGAGGTTCTTGTAAACAGAGGCGTCCCAAACTTTGGGGTGGCTGTGTCTTTTTGATTTTAATTTCCCTAAGCTATAGGACCATAAGTGGAAGTGCCCTAGGCTCTGTTGCTTTGTTTTTTAGATGTTTCAGGAAACACCATACACTTCTCCCGAGTGTCTGTTGGCAATTTACATCCCGCCCATCAGCATAACAAGGCTCCCAGTTCTCCATGGCCTGTCCTGCCTTTCTGGATTTTACACTTTTTTCAGATGGCCCTTTTGACCGGGGGGAAGTGAGACTTCATTGTAGTGCAGATTTCCTTTGCAAGCTTGCTTGGTTGGCCAAAAAGGGCGTATGCGTTTTTTCCTGAATATATTCAGGAAAAAACGCATACGCCCTTTTTGGCCAAGTGCATCATTGTGGACGTTCTGCCTCTTTTCCTATGCTTTCAATGCAATTCCAGTCTACCTCCTGAAATCGGTTTCCTGCAATTCTGCCCCGCTTTCAAGTCCTCTTGGCAGCCTTACTTCAGTATATTTTTGGACGATAACTGTCATTTATAACTCTGCAGGTTTGTGAATTACAGTGCCCCTGAGCTCCTTTCTTCAACTCGCTTTCTTTTGAGCTGGCCGCAACACCGCAGGATGGCTTCAGGCCCTAATCTGGTTCCGGCACGGCACGCTGAGCCTTTGGTTAATTCCTCTTCCTGGTGGGAAATGAGAGTTAAATTTGCCCGTCCAGACACCTCCAGCTAGTCTCTCATTGGTTCTCGCTATTCCTGTTCATCTTCCGCAGAAATTGCAAACAGGGCCAAACAGGAGGTTAAAGGGACTGACTCTCCAAGTCGGGAGGGTGTTAGTAAAGCGTCTGGAATGTTGCACCCGAGTACCAGGGTACGAAAACTGAGACATATTTGAACACGTCTCCCGATCACATGGTTGATCATACTCTAGGTACCACATGCATGTTTTAGCTGAAGGAAGAATACCTTAAACCTGGGTAGTTGAAACCCGTGGAATGGGTACCATGCAATATGACTTCAAAGGGTCTTCATTTGCTCACCGAACCTCTCCAATCCTATCACTGCTGCGTTTATGCCCCTGTACACATGCTTGATTCTCTTTCGGAGACATAGCAATCCATAGGTTTTAAGATACTTACTAGTCAGGTACATTCTTAGGCATTTAATATGCGGTGTTGAGTCCATTTCGTTGAGCAAGGAGTAGCTCTTGTCTATTCCATATTTGGCTTAAGGAACTTTATCTGTGCTCATTTCAATCTCTGGTTTTATGCAGCACCCCAACTCACCTTTACCCTTAAGCAAGCATAAGTTGGTTTTCTAAATTTGAGACCCTGTTCTGTTCTGTAATTCAGTTCCTGTGTAGCCAAGTTTACATTCCGTGTATTACAGATATCTTATGATGTTTCTTTTTCTGTGTGACTTATTTCAGTTAGAATCATCATACCTGAATCCACTCATTGTGCTGCTAAGGGCCTGATGACATAGATTTCATTGCTGAGTGATATTGCTTTGTAAGTAAATACCACAACTTCTTTATCCATTTTTCACTTTCTGCGATGTTGAACTTGTACGGTAAACGAGGTTCTTGTAAACAGAGGCGTCCCAAACTTTGGGGTGGCTGTGTCTTTTTGATTTTAATTTCCCTAAGCTATAGGACCATAAGTGGAAGTGCCCTAGGCTCTGTTGCTTTGTTTTTTAGATGTTTCAGGAAACACCATACACTTCTCCCGAGTGTCTGTTGGCAATTTACATCCCGCCCATCAGCATAACAAGGCTCCCAGTTCTCCATGGCCTGTCCTGCCTTTCTGGATTTTACACTTTTTTCAGATGGCCCTTTTGACCGGGGGGAAGTGAGACTTCATTGTAGTGCAGATTTCCTTTGCAAGCTTGCTTGGTTGGCCAAAAAGGGCGTATGCATTTTTTCCTGAATATATTCAGGAAAAAACGCATACGCCCTTTTTGGCCAAGTGCATCATTGTGGACGTTCTGCCTCTTTTCCTATGCTTTCAATGCAATTCCAGTCTACCTCCTGAAATCGGTTTCCTGCAATTCTGCCCCGCTTTCAAGTCCTCTTGGCAGCCTTACTTCAGTATATTTTTGGACGATAGCTGTCATTTATAACTCTGCAGGTTTGTGAATTACAGTGCCCCTGAGCTCCTTTCTTCAACTCGCTTTCTTTTGAGCTGGCCGCAACACCGCAGGATGGCTTCAGGCCCTAATCTGGTTCCGGCACGGCACGCTGAGCCTTTGGTTAATTCCTCTTCCTGGTGGGAAATGAGAGTTAAATTTGCCCGTCCAGACACCTCCAGCTAGTCTCTCATTGGTTCTCGCTATTCCTGTTCATCTTCCGCAGAAATTGCAAACTGGGCCAAACAGGAGGTTAAAGGGACTGACTCTCCAAGTCGGGAGGGTGTTAGTAAAGCGTCTGGAATGTTGCACCCGAGTACCAGGGTACGAAAACTGAGACATATTTGAACACGTCTCCCGATCACATGGTTGATCATACTCTAGGTTCCACATGCATGTTTTAGCTGAAGGAAGAATACCTTAAACCTGGGTAGTTGAAACCCGTGGAATGGGTACCATGCGATATGACTTCAAAGGGTCTTCATTTGCTCACCGAACCTCTCCAATCCTATCACTGCTGCGTTTATGCCCCTGTACACATGCTTGATTCTCTTTCGGAGACATAGCAATCCATAGGTTTTAAGATACTTACTAGTCAGGTACATTCTTAGGCATTTAATATGCGGTGTTGAGTCCATTTCGTTGAGCAAGGAGTAGCTCTTGTCTATTCCATATTTGGCTTAAGGAACTTTATCTGTGCTCATTTCAATCTCTGGTTTTATGCAGCACCCCAACTCACCTTTCCCCTTAAGCAAGCATAAGTTGGTTTTCTAAATTTGAGACCCTGTTCTGTTCTGTAATTCAGTTCTTGTGTAGCCAAGTTTACATTCCGTGTATTACTGATATCTTATGATGTTTCTTTTTCTGTGTGACTTATTTCAGTTAGAATCATCATACCTGAATCCACTCATTGTGCTGCTAAGGGCCTGATGACATAGATTTCATTGCTGAGTGATATTGCTTTGTAAGTAAATACCACAACTTCTTTATCCATTTTTCACTTTCTGCGATGTTGAACTTGTACGGTAAACGAGGTTCTTGTAAACAGAGGCGTCCCAAACTTTGGGGTGGCTGTGTCTTTTTGATTTTAATTTCCCTAAGCTATAGGACCATAAGTGGAAGTGCCCTAGGCTCTGTTGCTTTGTTTTTTAGATGTTTCAGGAAACACCATACACTTCTCCCGAGTGTCTGTTGGCAATTTACATCCCGCCCATCAGCATAACAAGGCTCCCAGTTCTCCATGGCCTGTCCTGCCTTTCTGGATTTTACACTTTTTTCAGATGGCCCTTTTGACCGGGGGGAAGTGAGACTTCATTGTAGTGCAGATTTCCTTTGCAAGCTTGCTTGGTTGGCCAAAAAGGGCGTATGCGTTTTTTCCTGAATATATTCAGGAAAAAACGCATACGCCCTTTTTGGCCAAGTGCATCATGGTGGACGTTCTGCCTCTTTTCCTATGCTTTCAATGCAATTCCAGTCTGCCTCCTGAAATCGGTTTCCTGCAATTCTGCCCCGCTTTCAAGTCCTCTTGGCAGCCTTACTTCAGTATATTTTTGGACGATAGCTGTCATTTATAACTCTGCAGGTTTGTGAATTACAGTGCCCCTGAGCTCCTTTCTTCAACTCGCTTTCTTTTGAGCTGGCCGCAACACCGCAGGATGGCTTCAGGCCCTAATCTGGTTCCGGCACGGCACGCTGAGCCTTTGGTTAATTCCTCTTCCTGGTGGGAAATGAGAGTTAAATTTGCCCGTCCAGACACCTTCCAGCTAGTCTCTCATTGGTTCTCGCTATTCCTGTTCATCTTCCGCAGAAATTGCAAACTGGGCCAAACAGGAGGTTAAAGGGACTGACTCTCCAAGTCGGGAGGGTGTTAGTAAAGCGTCTGGAATGTTGCACCCGAGTACCAGGGTACGAAAACTGAGACATATTTGAACACGTCTCCCGATCACATGGTTGATCATACTCTAGGTTCCACATGCATGTTTTAGCTGAAGGAAGAATACCTTAAACCTGGGTAGTTGAAACCCGTGGAATGGGTACCATGCAATATGACTTCAAAGGGTCTTCATTTGCTCACCGAACCTCTCCAATCCTATCACTGCTGTGTTTATGCCCCTGTACACATGCTTGATTCTCTTTCGGAGACATAGCAATCCATAGGTTTTAAGATACTTACTAGTCAGGTACATTCTTAGGCATTTAATATGCGGTGTTGAGTCCATTTCGTTGAGCAAGGAGTAGCTCTTGTCTATTCCATATTTGGCTTAAGGAACTTTATCTGTGCTCATTTCAATCTCTGGTTTTATGCAGCACCCCAACTCACCTTTCCCCTTAAGCAAGCATAAGTTGGTTTTCTAAATTTGAGACCCTGTTCTGTTCTGTAATTCAGTTCCTATGTAGCCAAGTTTACATTCCGTGTATTACTGATATCTTATGATGTTTCTTTTTCTGTGTGACTTATTTCAGTTAGAATCATCATACCTGAATCCACTCATTGTGCTGCTAAGGGCCTGATGACATAGATTTCATTGCTGAGTGATATTGCTTTGTAAGTAAATACCACAACTTCTTTATCCATTTTTCACTTTCTGCGATGTTGAACTTGTACGGTAAACGAGGTTCTTGTAAACAGAGGCGTCCCAAACTTTGGGGTGGCTGTGTCTTTTTGATTTTAATTTCCCTAAGCTATAGGACCATAAGTGGAAGTGCCCTAGGCTCTGTTGCTTTGTTTTTCAGATGTTTCAGGAAACACCATACACTTCTCCCGAGTGTCTGTTGGCAATTTACATCCCGCCCATCAGCATAACAAGGCTCCCAGTTCTCCATGGCCTGTCCTGCCTTTCTGGATTTTACACTTTTTTCAGATGGCCCTTTTGACCGGGGGGAAGTGAGACTTCATTGTAGTGCAGATTTCCTTTGCAAGCTTGCTTGGTTGGCCAAAAAGGGCGTATGCGTTTTTTCCTGAATATATTCAGGAAAAAACGCATACGCCCTTTTTGGCCAAGTGCATCATGGTGGACGTTCTGCCTCTTTTCCTATGCTTTCAATGCAATTCCAGTCTGCCTCCTGAAATCGGTTTCCTGCAATTCTGCCCCGCTTTCAAGTCCTCTTGGCAGCCTTACTTCAGTATATTTTTGGACGATAGCTGTCATTTATAACTCTGCAGGTTTGTGAATTACAGTGCCCCTGAGCTCCTTTCTTCAACTCGCTTTCTTTTGAGCTGGCCGCAACACCGCAGGATGGCTTCAGGCCCTAATCTGGTTCCGGCACGGCACGCTGAGCCTTTGGTTAATTCCTCTTCCTGGTGGGAAATGAGAGTTAAATTTGCCCGTCCAGACACCTTCCAGCTAGTCTCTCATTGGTTCTCGCTATTCCTGTTCATCTTCCGCAGAAATTGCAAACTGGGCCAAACAGGAGGTTAAAGGGACTGACTCTCCAAGTCGGGAGGGTGTTAGTAAAGCGTCTGGAATGTTGCACCCGAGTACCAGGGTACGAAAACTGAGACATATTTGAACACGTCTCCCGATCACATGGTTGATCATACTCTAGGTTCCACATGCATGTTTTAGCTGAAGGAAGAATACCTTAAACCTGGGTAGTTGAAACCCGTGGAATGGGTACCATGCAATATGACTTCAAAGGGTCTTCATTTGCTCACCGAACCTCTCCAATCCTATCACTGCTGTGTTTATGCCCCTGTACACATGCTTGATTCTCTTTCGGAGACATAGCAATCCATAGGTTTTAAGATACTTACTAGTCAGGTACATTCTTAGGCATTTAATATGCGGTGTTGAGTCCATTTCGTTGAGCAAGGAGTAGCTCTTGTCTATTCCATATTTGGCTTAAGGAACTTTATCTGTGCTCATTTCAATCTCTGGTTTTATGCAGCACCCCAACTCACCTTTCCCCTTAAGCAAGCATAAGTTGGTTTTCTAAATTTGAGACCCTGTTCTGTTCTGTAATTCAGTTCCTGTGTAGCCAAGTTTACATTCCGTGTATTACTGATATCTTATGATGTTTCTTTTTCTGTGTGACTTATTTCAGTTAGAATCATCATACCTGAATCCACTCATTGTGCTGCTAAGGGCCTGATGACATAGATTTCATTGCTGAGTGATATTGCTTTGTAAGTAAATACCACAACTTCTTTATCCATTTTTCACTTTCTGCGATGTTGAACTTGTACGGTAAATGAGGTTCTTGTAAACAGAGGCGTCCCAAACTTTGGGGTGGCTGTGTCTTTTTGATTTTAATTTCCCTAAGCTATAGGACCATAAGTGGAAGTGCCCTAGGCTCTGTTGCTTTGTTTTTTAGATGTTTCAGGAAACACCATACACTTCTCCCGAGTGTCTGTTGGCAATTTACATCCCGCCCATCAGCATAACAAGGCTCCCAGTTCTCCATGGCCTGTCCTGCCTTTCTGGATTTTACACTTTTTTCAGATGGCCCTTTTGACCGGGGGGAAGTGAGACTTCATTGTAGTGCAGATTTCCTTTGCAAGCTTGCTTGGTTGGCCAAAAAGGGCGTATGCGTTTTTTCCTGAATATATTCAGGAAAAAACGCATACGCCCTTTTTGGCCAAGTGCATCATGGTGGACGTTCTGCCTCTTTTCCTATGCTTTCAATGCAATTCCAGTCTGCCTCCTGAAATCGGTTTCCTGCAATTCTGCCCCGCTTTCAAGTCCTCTTGGCAGCCTTACTTCAGTATATTTTTGGACGATAGCTGTCATTTATAACTCTGCAGGTTTGTGAATTACAGTGCCCCTGAGCTCCTTTCTTCAACTCGCTTTCTTTTGAGCTGGCCGCAACACCGCAGGATGGCTTCAGGCCCTAATCTGGTTCCGGCACGGCACGCTGAGCCTTTGGTTAATTCCTCTTCCTGGTGGGAAATGAGAGTTAAATTTGCCCGTCCAGACACCTTCCAGCTAGTCTCTCATTGGTTCTCGCTATTCCTGTTCATCTTCCGCAGAAATTGCAAACTGGGCCAAACAGGAGGTTAAAGGGACTGACTCTCCAAGTCGGGAGGGTGTTAGTAAAGCGTCTGGAATGTTGCACCCGAGTACCAGGGTACGAAAACTGAGACATATTTGAACACGTCTCCCGATCACATGGTTGATCATACTCTAGGTTCCACATGCATGTTTTAGCTGAAGGAAGAATACCTTAAACCTGGGTAGTTGAAACCCGTGGAATGGGTACCATGCAATATGACTTCAAAGGGTCTTCATTTGCTCACCAAACCTCTCCAATCCTATCACTGCTGCGTTTATGCCCCTGTACACATGCTTGATTCTCTTTCGGAGACATAGCAATCCATAGGTTTTAAGATACTTACTAGTCAGGTACATTCTTAGGCATTTAATATGCGGTGTTGAGTCCATTTCGTTGAGCAAGGAGTAGCTCTTGTCTATTCCATATTTGGCTTAAGGAACTTTATCTGTGCTCATTTCAATCTCTGGTTTTATGCAGCACCCCAACTCACCTTTCCCCTTAAGCAAGCATAAGTTGGTTTTCTAAATTTGAGACCCTGTTCTGTTCTGTAATTCAGTTCCTGTGTAGCCAAGTTTACATTCCGTGTATTACTGATATCTTATGATGTTTCTTTTTCTGTGTGACTTATTTCAGTTAGAATCATCATACCTGAATCCACTCATTGTGCTGCTAAGGGCCTGATGACATAGATTTCATTGCTGAGTGATATTGCTTTGTAAGTAAATACCACAACTTCTTTATCCATTTTTCACTTTCTGCGATGTTGAACTTGTACGGTAAACGAGGTTCTTGTAAACAGAGGCGTCCCAAACTTTGGGGTGGCTGTGTCTTTTTGATTTTAATTTCCCTAAGCTATAGGACCATAAGTGGAAGTGCCCTAGGCTCTGTTGCTTTGTTTTTTAGATGTTTCAGGAAACACCATACACTTCTCCCGAGTGTCTGTTGGCAATTTACATCCCGCCCATCAGCATAACAAGGCTCCCAGTTCTCCATGGCCTGTCCTGCCTTTCTGGATTTTACACTTTTTTCAGATGGCCCTTTTGACCGGGGGGAAGTGAGACTTCATTGTAGTGCAGATTTCCTTTGCAAGCTTGCTTGGTTGGCCAAAAAGGGCGTATGTGTTTTTTCCTGAATATATTCAGGAAAAAACGCATACGCCCTTTTTGGCCAAGTGCATCATTGTGGACGTTCTGCCTCTTTTCCTATGCTTTCAATGCAATTCCAGTCTACCTCCTGAAATCGGTTTCCTGCAATTCTGCCCCGCTTTCAAGTCCTCTTGGCAGCCTTACTTCAGTATATTTTTGGACGATAGCTGTCATTTATAACTCTGCAGGTTTGTGAATTACAGTGCCCCTGAGCTCCTTTCTTCAACTCGCTTTCTTTTGAGCTGGCCGCAACACCGCAGGATGGCTTCAGGCCCTAATCTGGTTCCGGCACGGCATGCTGAGCCTTTGGTTAATTCCTCTTCCTGGTGGGAAATGAGAGTTAAATTTGCCCGTCCAGACACCTCCAGCTAGTCTCTCATTGGTTCTCGCTATTCCTGTTCATCTTCCGCAGAAATTGCAAACTGGGCCAAACAGGAGGTTAAAGGGACTGACTCTCCAAGTCGGGAGGGTGTTAGTAAAGCGTCTGGAATGTTGCACCCGAGTACCAGGGTACGAAAACTGAGACATATTTGAACACGTCTCCCGATCACATGGTTGATCATACTCTAGGTTCCACATGCATGTTTTAGCTGAAGGAAGAATACCTTAAACCTGGGTAGTTGAAACCCGTGGAATGGGTACCATGCAATATGACTTCAAAGGGTCTTCATTTGCTCACCGAACCTCTCCAATCCTATCACTGCTGCGTTTATGCCCCTGTACACATGCTTGATTCTCTTTCGGAGACATAGCAATCCATAGGTTTTAAGATACTTACTAGTCAGGTACATTCTTAGGCGTTTAATATGCGGTGTTGAGTCCATTTCGTTGAGCAAGGAGTAGCTCTTGTCTATTCCATATTTGGCTTAAGGAACTTTATCTGTGCTCATTTCAATCTCTGGTTTTATGCAGCACCCCAACTCACCTTTCCCCTTAAGCAAGCATAAGTTGGTTTTCTAAATTTGAGACCCTGTTCTGTTCTGTAATTCAGTTCCTGTGTAGCCAAGTTTACATTCCGTGTATTACTGATATCTTATGATGTTTCTTTTTCTGTGTGACTTATTTCAGTTAGAATCATCATACCTGAATCCACTCATTGTGCTGCTAAGGGCCTGATGACATAGATTTCATTGCTGAGTGATATTGCTTTGTAAGTAAATACCACAACTTCTTTATCCATTTTTCACTTTCTGCGATGTTGAACTTGTACGGTAAACGAGGTTCTTGTAAACAGAAGCGTCCCAAACTTTGGGGTGGCTGTGTCTTTTTGATTTTAATTTCCCTAAGCTATAGGACCATAAGTGGAAGTGCCCTAGGCTCTGTTGCTTTGTTTTTTAGATGTTTCAGGAAACACCATACACTTCTCCCGAGTGTCTGTTGGCAATTTACATCCCGCCCATCAGCATAACAAGGCTCCCAGTTCTCCATGGCCTGTCCTGCCTTTCTGGATTTTACACTTTTTTCAGATGGCCCTTTTGACCGGGGGGAAGTGAGACTTCATTGTAGTGCAGATTTCCTTTGCAAGCTTGCTTGGTTGGCCAAAAAGGGCGTATGCGTTTTTTCCTGAATATATTCAGGAAAAAACGCATACGCCCTTTTTGGCCAAGTGCATCATTGTGGACGTTCTGCCTCTTTTCCTATGCTTTCAATGCAATTCCAGTCTGCCTCCTGAAATCGGTTTCCTGCAATTCTGCCCCGCTTTCAAGTCCTCTTGGCAGCCTTACTTCAGTATATTTTTGGACGATAGCTGTCATTTATAACTCTGCAGGTTTGTGAATTACAGTGCCCCTGAGCTCCTTTCTTCAACTCGCTTTCTTTTGAGCTGGCCGCAACACCGCAGGATGGCTTCAGGCCCTAATCTGGTTCCGGCACGGCACGCTGAGCCTTTGGTTAATTCCTCTTCCTGGTGGGAAATGAGAGTTAAATTTGCCCGTCCAGACACCTTCCAGCTAGTCTCTCATTGGTTCTCGCTATTCCTGTTCATCTTCCGCAGAAATTGCAAACTGGGCCAAACAGGAGGTTAAAGGGACTGACTCTCCAAGTCGGGAGGGTGTTAGTAAAGCGTCTGGAATGTTGCACCTGAGTACCAGGGTACGAAAACTGAGACATATTTGAACACGTCTCCCGATCACATGGTTGATCATACTCTAGGTTCCACATGCATGTTTTAGCTGAAGGAAGAATACCTTAAACCTGGGTAGTTGAAACCCGTGGAATGGGTACCATGCGATATGACTTCAAAGGGTCTTCATTTGCTCACCGAACCTCTCCAATCCTATCACTGCTGCGTTTATGCCCCTGTACACATGCTTGATTCTCTTTCGGAGACATAGCAATCCATAGGTTTTAAGATACTTACTAGTCAGGTACATTCTTAGGCATTTAATATGCGGTGTTGAGTCCATTTCGTTGAGCAAGGAGTAGCTCTTGTCTATTCCATATTTGGCTTAAGGAACTTTATCTGTGCTCATTTCAATCTCTGGTTTTATGCAGCACCCCAACTCACCTTTCCCCTTAAGCAAGCATAAGTTGGTTTTCTAAATTTGAGACCCTGTTCTGTTCTGTAATTCAGTTCTTGTGTAGCCAAGTTTACATTCCGTGTATTACTGATATCTTATGATGTTTCTTTTTCTGTGTGACTTATTTCAGTTAGAATCATCATACCTGAATCCACTCATTGTGCTGCTAAGGGCCTGATGACATAGATTTCATTGCTGAGTGATATTGCTTTGTAAGTAAATACCACAACTTCTTTATCCATTTTTCACTTTCTGCGATGTTGAACTTGTACGGTAAACAAGGTTCTTGTAAACAGAGGCGTCCCAAACTTTGGGGTGGCTGTGTCTTTTTGATTTTAATTTCCCTAAGCTATAGGACCATAAGTGGAAGTGCCCTAGGCTCTGTTGCTTTGTTTTTTAGATGTTTCAGGAAACACCATACACTTCTCCCGAGTGTCTGTTGGCAATTTACATCCCGCCCATCAGCATAACAAGGCTCCCAGTTCTCCATGGCCTGTCCTGCCTTTCTGGATTTTACACTTTTTTCAGATGGCCCTTTTGACCGGGGGGAAGTGAGACTTCATTGTAGTGCAGATTTCCTTTGCAAGCTTGCTTGGTTGGCCAAAAAGGGCGTATGCGTTTTTTCCTGAATATATTCAGGAAAAAACGCATACGCCCTTTTTGGCCAAGTGCATCATGGTGGACGTTCTGCCTCTTTTCCTATGCTTTCAATGCAATTCCAGTCTGCCTCCTGAAATCGGTTTCCTGCAATTCTGCCCCGCTTTCAAGTCCTCTTGGCAGCCTTACTTCAGTATATTTTTGGACGATAGCTGTCATTTATAACTCTGCAGGTTTGTGAATTACAGTGCCCCTGAGCTCCTTTCTTCAACTCGCTTTCTTTTGAGCTGGCCGCAACACCGCAGGATGGCTTCAGGCCCTAATCTGGTTCCGGCACGGCACGCTGAGCCTTTGGTTAATTCCTCTTCCTGGTGGGAAATGAGAGTTAAATTTGCCCGTCCAGACACCTTCCAGCTAGTCTCTCATTGGTTCTCGCTATTCCTGTTCATCTTCCGCAGAAATTGCAAACTGGGCCAAACAGGAGGTTAAAGGGACTGACTCTCCAAGTCGGGAGGGTGTTAGTAAAGCGTCTGGAATGTTGCACCTGAGTACCAGGGTACGAAAACTGAGACATATTTGAACACGTCTCCCGATCACATGGTTGATCATACTCTAGGTTCCACATGCATGTTTTAGCTGAAGGAAGAATACCTTAAACCTGGGTAGTTGAAACCCGTGGAATGGGTACCATGCGATATGACTTCAAAGGGTCTTCATTTGCTCACCGAACCTCTCCAATCCTATCACTGCTGCGTTTATGCCCCTGTACACATGCTTGATTCTCTTTCGGAGACATAGCAATCCATAGGTTTTAAGATACTTACTAGTCAGGTACATTCTTAGGCATTTAATATGCGGTGTTGAGTCCATTTCGTTGAGCAAGGAGTAGCTCTTGTCTATTCCATATTTGGCTTAAGGAACTTTATCTGTGCTCATTTCAATCTCTGGTTTTATGCAGCACCCCAACTCACCTTTCCCCTTAAGCAAGCATAAGTTGGTTTTCTAAATTTGAGACCCTGTTCTGTTCTGTAATTCAGTTCTTGTGTAGCCAAGTTTACATTCCGTGTATTACTGATATCTTATGATGTTTCTTTTTCTGTGTGACTTATTTCAGTTAGAATCATCATACCTGAATCCACTCATTGTGCTGCTAAGGGCCTGATGACATAGATTTCATTGCTGAGTGATATTGCTTTGTAAGTAAATACCACAACTTCTTTATCCATTTTTCACTTTCTGCGATGTTGAACTTGTACGGTAAACGAGGTTCTTGTAAACAGAGGCGTCCCAAACTTTGGGGTGGCTGTGTCTTTTTGATTTTAATTTCCCTAAGCTATAGGACCATAAGTGGAAGTGCCCTAGGCTCTGTTGCTTTGTTTTTTAGATGTTTCAGGAAACACCATACACTTCTCCCGAGTGTCTGTTGGCAATTTACATCCCGCCCATCAGCATAACAAGGCTCCCAGTTCTCCATGGCCTGTCCTGCCTTTCTGGATTTTACACTTTTTTCAGATGGCCCTTTTGACCGGGGGGAAGTGAGACTTCATTGTAGTGCAGATTTCCTTTGCAAGCTTGCTTGGTTGGCCAAAAAGGGCGTATGCGTTTTTTCCTGAATATATTCAGGAAAAAACGCATACGCCCTTTTTGGCCAAGTGCATCATGGTGGACGTTCTGCCTCTTTTCCTATGCTTTCAATGCAATTCCAGTCTGCCTCCTGAAATCGGTTTCCTGCAATTCTGCCCCGCTTTCAAGTCCTCTTGGCAGCCTTACTTCAGTATATTTTTGGACGATAGCTGTCATTTATAACTCTGCAGGTTTGTGAATTACAGTGCCCCTGAGCTCCTTTCTTCAACTCGCTTTCTTTTGAGCTGGCCGCAACACCGCAGGATGGCTTCAGGCCCTAATCTGGTTCCGGCACGGCACGCTGAGCCTTTGGTTAATTCCTCTTCCTGGTGGGAAATGAGAGTTAAATTTGCCCGTCCAGACACCTTCCAGCTAGAGTCTCATTGGTTCTCGCTATTCCTGTTCATCTTCCGCAGAAATTGCAAACTGGGCCAAACAGGAGGTTAAAGGGACTGACTCTCCAAGTCGGGAGGGTGTTAGTAAAGCGTCTGGAATGTTGCACCCGAGTACCAGGGTACGAAAACTGAGACATATTTGAACACGTCTCCCGATCACATGGTTGATCATACTCTAGGTTCCACATGCATGTTTTAGCTGAAGGAAGAATACCTTAAACCTGGGTAGTTGAAACCCGTGGAATGGGTACCATGCGATATGACTTCAAAGGGTCTTCATTTGCTCACCGAACCTCTCCAATCCTATCACTGCTGCGTTTATGCCCCTGTACACATGCTTGATTCTCTTTCGGAGACATAGCAATCCATAGGTTTTAAGATACTTACTAGTCAGGTACATTCTTAGGCATTTAATATGCGGTGTTGAGTCCATTTCGTTGACCAAGGAGTAGCTCTTGTCTATTCCATATTTGGCTTAAGGAACTTTATCTGTGCTCATTTCAATCTCTGGTTTTATGCAGCACCCCAACTCACCTTTCCCCTTAAGCAAGCATAAGTTGGTTTTCTAAATTTGAGACCCTGTTCTGTTCTGTAATTCAGTTCTTGTGTAGCCAAGTTTACATTCCGTGTATTACTGATATCTTATGATGTTTCTTTTTCTGTGTGACTTATTTCAGTTAGAATCATCATACCTGAATCCACTCATTGTGCTGCTAAGGGCCTGATGACATAGATTTCATTGCTGAGTGATATTGCTTTGTAAGTAAATACCACAACTTCTTTATCCATTTTTCACTTTCTGCGATGTTGAACTTGTACGGTAAACGAGGTTCTTGTAAACAGAGGCGTCCCAAACTTTGGGGTGGCTGTGTCTTTTTGATTTTAATTTCCCTAAGCTATAGGACCATAAGTGGAAGTGCCCTAGGCTCTGTTGCTTTGTTTTTTAGATGTTTCAGGAAACACCATACACTTCTCCCGAGTGTCTGTTGGCAATTTACATCCCGCCCATCAGCATAACAAGGCTCCCAGTTCTCCATGGCCTGTCCTGCCTTTCTGGATTTTACACTTTTTTCAGATGGCCCTTTTGACCGGGGGGAAGTGAGACTTCATTGTAGTGCAGATTTCCTTTGCAAGCTTGCTTGGTTGGCCAAAAAGGGCGTATGCGTTTTTTCCTGAATATATTCAGGAAAAAACGCATACGCCCTTTTTGGCCAAGTGCATCATGGTGGACGTTCTGCCTCTTTTCCTATGCTTTCAATGCAATTCCAGTCTGCCTCCTGAAATCGGTTTCCTGCAATTCTGCCCCGCTTTCAAGTCCTCTTGGCAGCCTTACTTCAGTATATTTTTGGACGATAGCTGTCATTTATAACTCTGCAGGTTTGTGAATTACAGTGCCCCTGAGCTCCTTTCTTCAACTCGCTTTCTTTTGAGCTGGCCGCAACACCGCAGGATGGCTTCAGGCCCTAATCTGGTTCCGGCACGGCACGCTGAGCCTTTGGTTAATTCCTCTTCCTGGTGGGAAATGAGAGTTAAATTTGCCCGTCCAGACACCTTCCAGCTAGTCTCTCATTGGTTCTCGCTATTCCTGTTCATCTTCCGCAGAAATTGCAAACTGGGCCAAACAGGAGGTTAAAGGGACTGACTCTCCAAGTCGGGAGGGTGTTAGTAAAGCGTCTGGAATGTTGCACCCGAGTACCAGGGTACGAAAACTGAGACATATTTGAACACGTCTCCCGATCACATGGTTGATCATACTCTAGGTTCCACATGCATGTTTTAGCTGAAGGAAGAATACCTTAAACCTGGGTAGTTGAAACCCGTGGAATGGGTACCATGCAATATGACTTCAAAGGGTCTTCATTTGCTCACCGAACCTCTCCAATCCTATCACTGCTGTGTTTATGCCCCTGTACACATGCTTGATTCTCTTTCGGAGACATAGCAATCCATAGGTTTTAAGATACTTACTAGTCAGGTACATTCTTAGGCATTTAATATGCGGTGTTGAGTCCATTTCGTTGAGCAAGGAGTAGCTCTTGTCTATTCCATATTTGGCTTAAGGAACTTTATCTGTGCTCATTTCAATCTCTGGTTTTATGCAGCACCCCAACTCACCTTTCCCCTTAAGCAAGCATAAGTTGGTTTTCTAAATTTGAGACCCTGTTCTGTTCTGTAATTCAGTTCCTGTGTAGCCAAGTTTACATTCCGTGTATTACTGATATCTTATGATGTTTCTTTTTCTGTGTGACTTATTTCAGTTAGAATCATCATACCTGAATCCACTCATTGTGCTGCTAAGGGCCTGATGACATAGATTTCATTGCTGAGTGATATTGCTTTGTAAGTAAATACCACAACTTCTTTATCCATTTTTCACTTTCTGCGATGTTGAACTTGTACGGTAAATGAGGTTCTTGTAAACAGAGGCGTCCCAAACTTTGGGGTGGCTGTGTCTTTTTGATTTTAATTTCCCTAAGCTATAGGACCATAAGTGGAAGTGCCCTAGGCTCTGTTGCTTTGTTTTTTAGATGTTTCAGGAAACACCATACACTTCTCCCGAGTGTCTGTTGGCAATTTACATCCCGCCCATCAGCATAACAAGGCTCCCAGTTCTCCATGGCCTGTCCTGCCTTTCTGGATTTTACACTTTTTTCAGATGGCCCTTTTGACCGGGGGGAAGTGAGACTTCATTGTAGTGCAGATTTCCTTTGCAAGCTTGCTTGGTTGGCCAAAAAGGGCGTATGCGTTTTTTCCTGAATATATTCAGGAAAAAACGCATACGCCCTTTTTGGCCAAGTGCATCATGGTGGACGTTCTGCCTCTTTTCCTATGCTTTCAATGCAATTCCAGTCTGCCTCCTGAAATCGGTTTCCTGCAATTCTGCCCCGCTTTCAAGTCCTCTTGGCAGCCTTACTTCAGTATATTTTTGGACGATAGCTGTCATTTATAACTCTGCAGGTTTGTGAATTACAGTGCCCCTGAGCTCCTTTCTTCAACTCGCTTTCTTTTGAGCTGGCCGCAACACCGCAGGATGGCTTCAGGCCCTAATCTGGTTCCGGCACGGCACGCTGAGCCTTTGGTTAATTCCTCTTCCTGGTGGGAAATGAGAGTTAAATTTGCCCGTCCAGACACCTTCCAGCTAGTCTCTCATTGGTTCTCGCTATTCCTGTTCATCTTCCGCAGAAATTGCAAACTGGGCCAAACAGGAGGTTAAAGGGACTGACTCTCCAAGTCGGGAGGGTGTTAGTAAAGCGTCTGGAATGTTGCACCCGAGTACCAGGGTACGAAAACTGAGACATATTTGAACACGTCTCCCGATCACATGGTTGATCATACTCTAGGTTCCACATGCATGTTTTAGCTGAAGGAAGAATACCTTAAACCTGGGTAGTTGAAACCCGTGGAATGGGTACCATGCAATATGACTTCAAAGGGTCTTCATTTGCTCACCAAACCTCTCCAATCCTATCACTGCTGCGTTTATGCCCCTGTACACATGCTTGATTCTCTTTCGGAGACATAGCAATCCATAGGTTTTAAGATACTTACTAGTCAGGTACATTCTTAGGCATTTAATATGCGGTGTTGAGTCCATTTCGTTGAGCAAGGAGTAGCTCTTGTCTATTCCATATTTGGCTTAAGGAACTTTATCTGTGCTCATTTCAATCTCTGGTTTTATGCAGCACCCCAACTCACCTTTCCCCTTAAGCAAGCATAAGTTGGTTTTCTAAATTTGAGACCCTGTTCTGTTCTGTAATTCAGTTCCTGTGTAGCCAAGTTTACATTCCGTGTATTACTGATATCTTATGATGTTTCTTTTTCTGTGTGACTTATTTCAGTTAGAATCATCATACCTGAATCCACTCATTGTGCTGCTAAGGGCCTGATGACATAGATTTCATTGCTGAGTGATATTGCTTTGTAAGTAAATACCACAACTTCTTTATCCATTTTTCACTTTCTGCGATGTTGAACTTGTACGGTAAACGAGGTTCTTGTAAACAGAGGCGTCCCAAACTTTGGGGTGGCTGTGTCTTTTTGATTTTAATTTCCCTAAGCTATAGGACCATAAGTGGAAGTGCCCTAGGCTCTGTTGCTTTGTTTTTTAGATGTTTCAGGAAACACCATACACTTCTCCCGAGTGTCTGTTGGCAATTTACATCCCGCCCATCAGCATAACAAGGCTCCCAGTTCTCCATGGCCTGTCCTGCCTTTCTGGATTTTACACTTTTTTCAGATGGCCCTTTTGACCGGGGGGAAGTGAGACTTCATTGTAGTGCAGATTTCCTTTGCAAGCTTGCTTGGTTGGCCAAAAAGGGCGTATGTGTTTTTTCCTGAATATATTCAGGAAAAAACGCATACGCCCTTTTTGGCCAAGTGCATCATTGTGGACGTTCTGCCTCTTTTCCTATGCTTTCAATGCAATTCCAGTCTACCTCCTGAAATCGGTTTCCTGCAATTCTGCCCCGCTTTCAAGTCCTCTTGGCAGCCTTACTTCAGTATATTTTTGGACGATAGCTGTCATTTATAACTCTGCAGGTTTGTGAATTACAGTGCCCCTGAGCTCCTTTCTTCAACTCGCTTTCTTTTGAGCTGGCCGCAACACCGCAGGATGGCTTCAGGCCCTAATCTGGTTCCGGCACGGCATGCTGAGCCTTTGGTTAATTCCTCTTCCTGGTGGGAAATGAGAGTTAAATTTGCCCGTCCAGACACCTCCAGCTAGTCTCTCATTGGTTCTCGCTATTCCTGTTCATCTTCCGCAGAAATTGCAAACTGGGCCAAACAGGAGGTTAAAGGGACTGACTCTCCAAGTCGGGAGGGTGTTAGTAAAGCGTCTGGAATGTTGCACCCGAGTACCAGGGTACGAAAACTGAGACATATTTGAACACGTCTCCCGATCACATGGTTGATCATACTCTAGGTTCCACATGCATGTTTTAGCTGAAGGAAGAATACCTTAAACCTGGGTAGTTGAAACCCGTGGAATGGGTACCATGCAATATGACTTCAAAGGGTCTTCATTTGCTCACCGAACCTCTCCAATCCTATCACTGCTGCGTTTATGCCCCTGTACACATGCTTGATTCTCTTTCGGAGACATAGCAATCCATAGGTTTTAAGATACTTACTAGTCAGGTACATTCTTAGGCGTTTAATATGCGGTGTTGAGTCCATTTCGTTGAGCAAGGAGTAGCTCTTGTCTATTCCATATTTGGCTTAAGGAACTTTATCTGTGCTCATTTCAATCTCTGGTTTTATGCAGCACCCCAACTCACCTTTCCCCTTAAGCAAGCATAAGTTGGTTTTCTAAATTTGAGACCCTGTTCTGTTCTGTAATTCAGTTCCTGTGTAGCCAAGTTTACATTCCGTGTATTACTGATATCTTATGATGTTTCTTTTTCTGTGTGACTTATTTCAGTTAGAATCATCATACCTGAATCCACTCATTGTGCTGCTAAGGGCCTGATGACATAGATTTCATTGCTGAGTGATATTGCTTTGTAAGTAAATACCACAACTTCTTTATCCATTTTTCACTTTCTGCGATGTTGAACTTGTACGGTAAACGAGGTTCTTGTAAACAGAGGCGTCCCAAACTTTGGGGTGGCTGTGTCTTTTTGATTTTAATTTCCCTAAGCTATAGGACCATAAGTGGAAGTGCCCTAGGCTCTGTTGCTTTGTTTTTTAGATGTTTCAGGAAACACCATACACTTCTCCCGAGTGTCTGTTGGCAATTTACATCCCGCCCATCAGCATAACAAGGCTCCCAGTTCTCCATGGCCTGTCCTGCCTTTCTGGATTTTACACTTTTTTCAGATGGCCCTTTTGACCGGGGGGAAGTGAGACTTCATTGTAGTGCAGATTTCCTTTGCAAGCTTGCTTGGTTGGCCAAAAAGGGCGTATGCGTTTTTTCCTGAATATATTCAGGAAAAAACGCATACGCCCTTTTTGGCCAAGTGCATCATGGTGGACGTTCTGCCTCTTTTCCTATGCTTTCAATGCAATTCCAGTCTGCCTCCTGAAATCGGTTTCCTGCAATTCTGCCCCGCTTTCAAGTCCTCTTGGCAGCCTTACTTCAGTATATTTTTGGACGATAGCTGTCATTTATAACTCTGCAGGTTTGTGAATTACAGTGCCCCTGAGCTCCTTTCTTCAACTCGCTTTCTTTTGAGCTGGCCGCAACACCGCAGGATGGCTTCAGGCCCTAATCTGGTTCCGGCACGGCACGCTGAGCCTTTGGTTAATTCCTCTTCCTGGTGGGAAATGAGAGTTAAATTTGCCCGTCCAGACACCTTCCAGCTAGTCTCTCATTGGTTCTCGCTATTCCTGTTCATCTTCCGCAGAAATTGCAAACTGGGCCAAACAGGAGGTTAAAGGGACTGACTCTCCAAGTCGGGAGGGTGTTAGTAAAGCGTCTGGAATGTTGCACCCGAGTACCAGGGTACGAAAACTGAGACATATTTGAACACGTCTCCCGATCACATGGTTGATCATACTCTAGGTTCCACATGCATGTTTTAGCTGAAGGAAGAATACCTTAAACCTGGGTAGTTGAAACCCGTGGAATGGGTACCATGCAATATGACTTCAAAGGGTCTTCATTTGCTCACCGAACCTCTCCAATCCTATCACTGCTGCGTTTATGCCCCTGTACACATGCTTGATTCTCTTTCGGAGACATAGCAATCCATAGGTTTTAAGATACTTACTAGTCAGGTACATTCTTAGGCATTTAATATGCGGTGTTGAGTCCATTTCGTTGAGCAAGGAGTAGCTCTTGTCTATTCCATATTTGGCTTAAGGAACTTTATCTGTGCTCATTTCAATCTCTGGTTTTATGCAGCACCCCAACTCACCTTTCCCCTTAAGCAAGCATAAGTTGGTTTTCTAAATTTGAGACCCTGTTCTGTTCTGTAATTCAGTTCCTATGTAGCCAAGTTTACATTCCGTGTATTACTGATATCTTATGATGTTTCTTTTTCTGTGTGACTTATTTCAGTTAGAATCATCATACCTGAATCCACTCATTGTGCTGCTAAGGGCCTGATGACATAGATTTCATTGCTGAGTGATATTGCTTTGTAAGTAAATACCACAACTTCTTTATCCATTTTTCACTTTCTGCGATGTTGAACTTGTACGGTAAACGAGGTTCTTGTAAACAGAGGCGTCCCAAACTTTGGGGTGGCTGTGTCTTTTTGATTTTAATTTCCCTAAGCTATAGGACCATAAGTGGAAGTGCCCTAGGCTCTGTTGCTTTGTTTTTCAGATGTTTCAGGAAACACCATACACTTCTCCCGAGTGTCTGTTGGCAATTTACATCCCGCCCATCAGCATAACAAGGCTCCCAGTTCTCCATGGCCTGTCCTGCCTTTCTGGATTTTACACTTTTTTCAGATGGCCCTTTTGACCGGGGGGAAGTGAGACTTCATTGTAGTGCAGATTTCCTTTGCAAGCTTGCTTGGTTGGCCAAAAAGGGCGTATGCGTTTTTTCCTGAATATATTCAGGAAAAAACGCATACGCCCTTTTTGGCCAAGTGCATCATGGTGGACGTTCTGCCTCTTTTCCTATGCTTTCAATGCAATTCCAGTCTGCCTCCTGAAATCGGTTTCCTGCAATTCTGCCCCGCTTTCAAGTCCTCTTGGCAGCCTTACTTCAGTATATTTTTGGACGATAGCTGTCATTTATAACTCTGCAGGTTTGTGAATTACAGTGCCCCTGAGCTCCTTTCTTCAACTCGCTTTCTTTTGAGCTGGCCGCAACACCGCAGGATGGCTTCAGGCCCTAATCTGGTTCCGGCACGGCACGCTGAGCCTTTGGTTAATTCCTCTTCCTGGTGGGAAATGAGAGTTAAATTTGCCCGTCCAGACACCTTCCAGCTAGTCTCTCATTGGTTCTCGCTATTCCTGTTCATCTTCCGCAGAAATTGCAAACTGGGCCAAACAGGAGGTTAAAGGGACTGACTCTCCAAGTCGGGAGGGTGTTAGTAAAGCGTCTGGAATGTTGCACCCGAGTACCAGGGTACGAAAACTGAGACATATTTGAACACGTCTCCCGATCACATGGTTGATCATACTCTAGGTTCCACATGCATGTTTTAGCTGAAGGAAGAATACCTTAAACCTGGGTAGTTGAAACCCGTGGAATGGGTACCATGCAATATGACTTCAAAGGGTCTTCATTTGCTCACCGAACCTCTCCAATCCTATCACTGCTGCGTTTATGCCCCTGTACACATGCTTGATTCTCTTTCGGAGACATAGCAATCCATAGGTTTTAAGATACTTACTAGTCAGGTACATTCTTAGGCATTTAATATGCGGTGTTGAGTCCATTTCGTTGAGCAAGGAGTAGCTCTTGTCTATTCCATATTTGGCTTAAGGAACTTTATCTGTGCTCATTTCAATCTCTGGTTTTATGCAGCACCCCAACTCACCTTTCCCCTTAAGCAAGCATAAGTTGGTTTTCTAAATTTGAGACCCTGTTCTGTTCTGTAATTCAGTTCCTGTGTAGCCAAGTTTACATTCCGTGTATTACTGATATCTTATGATGTTTCTTTTTCTGTGTGACTTATTTCAGTTAGAATCATCATACCTGAATCCACTCATTGTGCTGCTAAGGGCCTGATGACATAGATTTCATTGCTGAGTGATATTGCTTTGTAAGTAAATACCACAACTTCTTTATCCATTTTTCACTTTCTGCGATGTTGAACTTGTACGGTAAACGAGGTTCTTGTAAACAGAGGCGTCCCAAACTTTGGGGTGGCTGTGTCTTTTTGATTTTAATTTCCCTAAGCTATAGGACCATAAGTGGAAGTGCCCTAGGCTCTGTTGCTTTGTTTTTTAGATGTTTCAGGAAACACCATACACTTCTCCCGAGTGTCTGTTGGCAATTTACATCCCGCCCATCAGCATAACAAGGCTCCCAGTTCTCCATGGCCTGTCCTGCCTTTCTGGATTTTACACTTTTTTCAGATGGCCCTTTTGACCGGGGGGAAGTGAGACTTCATTGTAGTGCAGATTTCCTTTGCAAGCTTGCTTGGTTGGCCAAAAAGGGCGTATGCGTTTTTTCCTGAATATATTCAGGAAAAAACGCATACGCCCTTTTTGGCCAAGTGCATCATGGTGGACGTTCTGCCTCTTTTCCTATGCTTTCAATGCAATTCCAGTCTGCCTCCTGAAATCGGTTTCCTGCAATTCTGCCCCGCTTTCAAGTCCTCTTGGCAGCCTTACTTCAGTATATTTTTGGACGATAGCTGTCATTTATAACTCTGCAGGTTTGTGAATTACAGTGCCCCTGAGCTCCTTTCTTCAACTCGCTTTCTTTTGAGCTGGCCGCAACACCGCAGGATGGCTTCAGGCCCTAATCTGGTTCCGGCACGGCACGCTGAGCCTTTGGTTAATTCCTCTTCCTGGTGGGAAATGAGAGTTAAATTTGCCCGTCCAGACACCTTCCAGCTAGTCTCTCATTGGTTCTCGCTATTCCTGTTCATCTTCCGCAGAAATTGCAAACTGGGCCAAACAGGAGGTTAAAGGGACTGACTCTCCAAGTCGGGAGGGTGTTAGTAAAGCGTCTGGAATGTTGCACCCGAGTACCAGGGTACGAAAACTGAGACATATTTGAACACGTCTCCCGATCACATGGTTGATCATACTCTAGGTTCCACATGCATGTTTTAGCTGAAGGAAGAATACCTTAAACCTGGGTAGTTGAAACCCGTGGAATGGGTACCATGCAATATGACTTCAAAGGGTCTTCATTTGCTCACCAAACCTCTCCAATCCTATCACTGCTGCGTTTATGCCCCTGTACACATGCTTGATTCTCTTTCGGAGACATAGCAATCCATAGGTTTTAAGATACTTACTAGTCAGGTACATTCTTAGGCATTTAATATGCGGTGTTGAGTCCATTTCGTTGAGCAAGGAGTAGCTCTTGTCTATTCCATATTTGGCTTAAGGAACTTTATCTGTGCTCATTTCAATCTCTGGTTTTATGCAGCACCCCAACTCACCTTTCCCCTTAAGCAAGCATAAGTTGGTTTTCTAAATTTGAGACCCTGTTCTGTTCTGTAATTCAGTTCCTGTGTAGCCAAGTTTACATTCCGTGTATTACTGATATCTTATGATGTTTCTTTTTCTGTGTGACTTATTTCAGTTAGAATCATCATACCTGAATCCACTCATTGTGCTGCTAAGGGCCTGATGACATAGATTTCATTGCTGAGTGATATTGCTTTGTAAGTAAATACCACAACTTCTTTATCCATTTTTCACTTTCTGCGATGTTGAACTTGTACGGTAAACGAGGTTCTTGTAAACAGAGGCGTCCCAAACTTTGGGGTGGCTGTGTCTTTTTGATTTTAATTTCCCTAAGCTATAGGACCATAAGTGGAAGTGCCCTAGGCTCTGTTGCTTTGTTTTTTAGATGTTTCAGGAAACACCATACACTTCTCCCGAGTGTCTGTTGGCAATTTACATCCCGCCCATCAGCATAACAAGGCTCCCAGTTCTCCATGGCCTGTCCTGCCTTTCTGGATTTTACACTTTTTTCAGATGGCCCTTTTGACCGGGGGGAAGTGAGACTTCATTGTAGTGCAGATTTCCTTTGCAAGCTTGCTTGGTTGGCCAAAAAGGGCGTATGTGTTTTTTCCTGAATATATTCAGGAAAAAACGCATACGCCCTTTTTGGCCAAGTGCATCATTGTGGACGTTCTGCCTCTTTTCCTATGCTTTCAATGCAATTCCAGTCTACCTCCTGAAATCGGTTTCCTGCAATTCTGCCCCGCTTTCAAGTCCTCTTGGCAGCCTTACTTCAGTATATTTTTGGACGATAGCTGTCATTTATAACTCTGCAGGTTTGTGAATTACAGTGCCCCTGAGCTCCTTTCTTCAACTCGCTTTCTTTTGAGCTGGCCGCAACACCGCAGGATGGCTTCAGGCCCTAATCTGGTTCCGGCACGGCATGCTGAGCCTTTGGTTAATTCCTCTTCCTGGTGGGAAATGAGAGTTAAATTTGCCCGTCCAGACACCTCCAGCTAGTCTCTCATTGGTTCTCGCTATTCCTGTTCATCTTCCGCAGAAATTGCAAACTGGGCCAAACAGGAGGTTAAAGGGACTGACTCTCCAAGTCGGGAGGGTGTTAGTAAAGCGTCTGGAATGTTGCACCCGAGTACCAGGGTACGAAAACTGAGACATATTTGAACACGTCTCCCGATCACATGGTTGATCATACTCTAGGTTCCACATGCATGTTTTAGCTGAAGGAAGAATACCTTAAACCTGGGTAGTTGAAACCCGTGGAATGGGTACCATGCAATATGACTTCAAAGGGTCTTCATTTGCTCACCGAACCTCTCCAATCCTATCACTGCTGCGTTTATGCCCCTGTACACATGCTTGATTCTCTTTCGGAGACATAGCAATCCATAGGTTTTAAGATACTTACTAGTCAGGTACATTCTTAGGCGTTTAATATGCGGTGTTGAGTCCATTTCGTTGAGCAAGGAGTAGCTCTTGTCTATTCCATATTTGGCTTAAGGAACTTTATCTGTGCTCATTTCAATCTCTGGTTTTATGCAGCACCCCAACTCACCTTTCCCCTTAAGCAAGCATAAGTTGGTTTTCTAAATTTGAGACCCTGTTCTGTTCTGTAATTCAGTTCCTGTGTAGCCAAGTTTACATTCCGTGTATTACTGATATCTTATGATGTTTCTTTTTCTGTGTGACTTATTTCAGTTAGAATCATCATACCTGAATCCACTCATTGTGCTGCTAAGGGCCTGATGACATAGATTTCATTGCTGAGTGATATTGCTTTGTAAGTAAATACCACAACTTCTTTATCCATTTTTCACTTTCTGCGATGTTGAACTTGTACGGTAAACGAGGTTCTTGTAAACAGAAGCGTCCCAAACTTTGGGGTGGCTGTGTCTTTTTGATTTTAATTTCCCTAAGCTATAGGACCATAAGTGGAAGTGCCCTAGGCTCTGTTGCTTTGTTTTTTAGATGTTTCAGGAAACACCATACACTTCTCCCGAGTGTCTGTTGGCAATTTACATCCCGCCCATCAGCATAACAAGGCTCCCAGTTCTCCATGGCCTGTCCTGCCTTTCTGGATTTTACACTTTTTTCAGATGGCCCTTTTGACCGGGGGGAAGTGAGACTTCATTGTAGTGCAGATTTCCTTTGCAAGCTTGCTTGGTTGGCCAAAAAGGGCGTATGCGTTTTTTCCTGAATATATTCAGGAAAAAACGCATACGCCCTTTTTGGCCAAGTGCATCATTGTGGACGTTCTGCCTCTTTTCCTATGCTTTCAATGCAATTCCAGTCTGCCTCCTGAAATCGGTTTCCTGCAATTCTGCCCCGCTTTCAAGTCCTCTTGGCAGCCTTACTTCAGTATATTTTTGGACGATAGCTGTCATTTATAACTCTGCAGGTTTGTGAATTACAGTGCCCCTGAGCTCCTTTCTTCAACTCGCTTTCTTTTGAGCTGGCCGCAACACCGCAGGATGGCTTCAGGCCCTAATCTGGTTCCGGCACGGCACGCTGAGCCTTTGGTTAATTCCTCTTCCTGGTGGGAAATGAGAGTTAAATTTGCCCGTCCAGACACCTTCCAGCTAGTCTCTCATTGGTTCTCGCTATTCCTGTTCATCTTCCGCAGAAATTGCAAACTGGGCCAAACAGGAGGTTAAAGGGACTGACTCTCCAAGTCGGGAGGGTGTTAGTAAAGCGTCTGGAATGTTGCACCCGAGTACCAGGGTACGAAAACTGAGACATATTTGAACACGTCTCCCGATCACATGGTTGATCATACTCTAGGTTCCACATGCATGTTTTAGCTGAAGGAAGAATACCTTAAACCTGGGTAGTTGAAACCCGTGGAATGGGTACCATGCGATATGACTTCAAAGGGTCTTCATTTGCTCACCGAACCTCTCCAATCCTATCACTGCTGCGTTTATGCCCCTGTACACATGCTTGATTCTCTTTCGGAGACATAGCAATCCATAGGTTTTAAGATACTTACTAGTCAGGTACATTCTTAGGCATTTAATATGCGGTGTTGAGTCCATTTCGTTGAGCAAGGAGTAGCTCTTGTCTATTCCATATTTGGCTTAAGGAACTTTATCTGTGCTCATTTCAATCTCTGGTTTTATGCAGCACCCCAACTCACCTTTCCCCTTAAGCAAGCATAAGTTGGTTTTCTAAATTTGAGACCCTGTTCTGTTCTGTAATTCAGTTCTTGTGTAGCCAAGTTTACATTCCGTGTATTACTGATATCTTATGATGTTTCTTTTTCTGTGTGACTTATTTCAGTTAGAATCATCATACCTGAATCCACTCATTGTGCTGCTAAGGGCCTGATGACATAGATTTCATTGCTGAGTGATATTGCTTTGTAAGTAAATACCACAACTTCTTTATCCATTTTTCACTTTCTGCGATGTTGAACTTGTACGGTAAACGAGGTTCTTGTAAACAGAGGCGTCCCAAACTTTGGGGTGGCTGTGTCTTTTTGATTTTAATTTCCCTAAGCTATAGGACCATAAGTGGAAGTGCCCTAGGCTCTGTTGCTTTGTTTTTTAGATGTTTCAGGAAACACCATACACTTCTCCCGAGTGTCTGTTGGCAATTTACATCCCGCCCATCAGCATAACAAGGCTCCCAGTTCTCCATGGCCTGTCCTGCCTTTCTGGATTTTACACTTTTTTCAGATGGCCCTTTTGACCGGGGGGAAGTGAGACTTCATTGTAGTGCAGATTTCCTTTGCAAGCTTGCTTGGTTGGCCAAAAAGGGCGTATGCGTTTTTTCCTGAATATATTCAGGAAAAAACGCATACGCCCTTTTTGGCCAAGTGCATCATGGTGGACGTTCTGCCTCTTTTCCTATGCTTTCAATGCAATTCCAGTCTGCCTCCTGAAATCGGTTTCCTGCAATTCTGCCCCGCTTTCAAGTCCTCTTGGCAGCCTTACTTCAGTATATTTTTGGACGATAGCTGTCATTTATAACTCTGCAGGTTTGTGAATTACAGTGCCCCTGAGCTCCTTTCTTCAACTCGCTTTCTTTTGAGCTGGCCGCAACACCGCAGGATGGCTTCAGGCCCTAATCTGGTTCCGGCACGGCACGCTGAGCCTTTGGTTAATTCCTCTTCCTGGTGGGAAATGAGAGTTAAATTTGCCCGTCCAGACACCTTCCAGCTAGTCTCTCATTGGTTCTCGCTATTCCTGTTCATCTTCCGCAGAAATTGCAAACTGGGCCAAACAGGAGGTTAAAGGGACTGACTCTCCAAGTCGGGAGGGTGTTAGTAAAGCGTCTGGAATGTTGCACCTGAGTACCAGGGTACGAAAACTGAGACATATTTGAACACGTCTCCCGATCACATGGTTGATCATACTCTAGGTTCCACATGCATGTTTTAGCTGAAGGAAGAATACCTTAAACCTGGGTAGTTGAAACCCGTGGAATGGGTACCATGCGATATGACTTCAAAGGGTCTTCATTTGCTCACCGAACCTCTCCAATCCTATCACTGCTGCGTTTATGCCCCTGTACACATGCTTGATTCTCTTTCGGAGACATAGCAATCCATAGGTTTTAAGATACTTACTAGTCAGGTACATTCTTAGGCATTTAATATGCGGTGTTGAGTCCATTTCGTTGAGCAAGGAGTAGCTCTTGTCTATTCCATATTTGGCTTAAGGAACTTTATCTGTGCTCATTTCAATCTCTGGTTTTATGCAGCACCCCAACTCACCTTTCCCCTTAAGCAAGCATAAGTTGGTTTTCTAAATTTGAGACCCTGTTCTGTTCTGTAATTCAGTTCTTGTGTAGCCAAGTTTACATTCCGTGTATTACTGATATCTTATGATGTTTCTTTTTCTGTGTGACTTATTTCAGTTAGAATCATCATACCTGAATCCACTCATTGTGCTGCTAAGGGCCTGATGACATAGATTTCATTGCTGAGTGATATTGCTTTGTAAGTAAATACCACAACTTCTTTATCCATTTTTCACTTTCTGCGATGTTGAACTTGTACGGTAAACGAGGTTCTTGTAAACAGAGGCGTCCCAAACTTTGGGGTGGCTGTGTCTTTTTGATTTTAATTTCCCTAAGCTATAGGACCATAAGTGGAAGTGCCCTAGGCTCTGTTGCTTTGTTTTTTAGATGTTTCAGGAAACACCATACACTTCTCCCGAGTGTCTGTTGGCAATTTACATCCCGCCCATCAGCATAACAAGGCTCCCAGTTCTCCATGGCCTGTCCTGCCTTTCTGGATTTTACACTTTTTTCAGATGGCCCTTTTGACCGGGGGGAAGTGAGACTTCATTGTAGTGCAGATTTCCTTTGCAAGCTTGCTTGGTTGGCCAAAAAGGGCGTATGCGTTTTTTCCTGAATATATTCAGGAAAAAACGCATACGCCCTTTTTGGCCAAGTGCATCATGGTGGACGTTCTGCCTCTTTTCCTATGCTTTCAATGCAATTCCAGTCTGCCTCCTGAAATCGGTTTCCTGCAATTCTGCCCCGCTTTCAAGTCCTCTTGGCAGCCTTACTTCAGTATATTTTTGGACGATAGCTGTCATTTATAACTCTGCAGGTTTGTGAATTACAGTGCCCCTGAGCTCCTTTCTTCAACTCGCTTTCTTTTGAGCTGGCCGCAACACCGCAGGATGGCTTCAGGCCCTAATCTGGTTCCGGCACGGCACGCTGAGCCTTTGGTTAATTCCTCTTCCTGGTGGGAAATGAGAGTTAAATTTGCCCGTCCAGACACCTTCCAGCTAGTCTCTCATTGGTTCTCGCTATTCCTGTTCATCTTCCGCAGAAATTGCAAACTGGGCCAAACAGGAGGTTAAAGGGACTGACTCTCCAAGTCGGGAGGGTGTTAGTAAAGCGTCTGGAATGTTGCACCCGAGTACCAGGGTACGAAAACTGAGACATATTTGAACACGTTTCCCGATCACATGGTTGATCATACTCTAGGTTCCACATGCATGTTTTAGCTGAAGGAAGAATACCTTAAACCTGGGTAGTTGAAACCCGTGGAATGGGTACCATGCAATATGACTTCAAAGGGTCTTCATTTGCTCACCAAACCTCTCCAATCCTATCACTGCTGCGTTTATGCCCCTGTACACATGCTTGATTCTCTTTCGGAGACATAGCAATCCATAGGTTTTAAGATACTTACTAGTCAGGTACATTCTTAGGCATTTAATATGCGGTGTTGAGTCCATTTCGTTGAGCAAGGAGTAGCTCTTGTCTATTCCATATTTGGCTTAAGGAACTTTATCTGTGCTCATTTCAATCTCTGGTTTTATGCAGCACCCCAACTCACCTTTCCCCTTAAGCAAGCATAAGTTGGTTTTCTAAATTTGAGACCCTGTTCTGTTCTGTAATTCAGTTCCTGTGTAGCCAAGTTTACATTCCGTGTATTACTGATATCTTATGATGTTTCTTTTTCTGTGTGACTTATTTCAGTTAGAATCATCATACCTGAATCCACTCATTGTGCTGCTAAGGGCCTGATGACATAGATTTCATTGCTGAGTGATATTGCTTTGTAAGTAAATACCACAACTTCTTTATCCATTTTTCACTTTCTGCGATGTTGAACTTGTACGGTAAACGAGGTTCTTGTAAACAGAGGCGTCCCAAACTTTGGGGTGGCTGTGTCTTTTTGATTTTAATTTCCCTAAGCTATAGGACCATAAGTGGAAGTGCCCTAGGCTCTGTTGCTTTGTTTTTTAGATGTTTCAGGAAACACCATACACTTCTCCCGAGTGTCTGTTGGCAATTTACATCCCGCCCATCAGCATAACAAGGCTCCCAGTTCTCCATGGCCTGTCCTGCCTTTCTGGATTTTACACTTTTTTCAGATGGCCCTTTTGACCGGGGGGAAGTGAGACTTCATTGTAGTGCAGATTTCCTTTGCAAGCTTGCTTGGTTGGCCAAAAAGGGCGTATGTGTTTTTTCCTGAATATATTCAGGAAAAAACGCATACGCCCTTTTTGGCCAAGTGCATCATTGTGGACGTTCTGCCTCTTTTCCTATGCTTTCAATGCAATTCCAGTCTACCTCCTGAAATCGGTTTCCTGCAATTCTGCCCCGCTTTCAAGTCCTCTTGGCAGCCTTACTTCAGTATATTTTTGGACGATAGCTGTCATTTATAACTCTGCAGGTTTGTGAATTACAGTGCCCCTGAGCTCCTTTCTTCAACTCGCTTTCTTTTGAGCTGGCCGCAACACCGCAGGATGGCTTCAGGCCCTAATCTGGTTCCGGCACGGCATGCTGAGCCTTTGGTTAATTCCTCTTCCTGGTGGGAAATGAGAGTTAAATTTGCCCGTCCAGACACCTCCAGCTAGTCTCTCATTGGTTCTCGCTATTCCTGTTCATCTTCCGCAGAAATTGCAAACTGGGCCAAACAGGAGGTTAAAGGGACTGACTCTCCAAGTCGGGAGGGTGTTAGTAAAGCGTCTGGAATGTTGCACCCGAGTACCAGGGTACGAAAACTGAGACATATTTGAACACGTCTCCCGATCACATGGTTGATCATACTCTAGGTTCCACATGCATGTTTTAGCTGAAGGAAGAATACCTTAAACCTGGGTAGTTGAAACCCGTGGAATGGGTACCATGCAATATGACTTCAAAGGGTCTTCATTTGCTCACCGAACCTCTCCAATCCTATCACTGCTGCGTTTATGCCCCTGTACACATGCTTGATTCTCTTTCGGAGACATAGCAATCCATAGGTTTTAAGATACTTACTAGTCAGGTACATTCTTAGGCGTTTAATATGCGGTGTTGAGTCCATTTCGTTGAGCAAGGAGTAGCTCTTGTCTATTCCATATTTGGCTTAAGGAACTTTATCTGTGCTCATTTCAATCTCTGGTTTTATGCAGCACCCCAACTCACCTTTCCCCTTAAGCAAGCATAAGTTGGTTTTCTAAATTTGAGACCCTGTTCTGTTCTGTAATTCAGTTCCTGTGTAGCCAAGTTTACATTCCGTGTATTACTGATATCTTATGATGTTTCTTTTTCTGTGTGACTTATTTCAGTTAGAATCATCATACCTGAATCCACTCATTGTGCTGCTAAGGGCCTGATGACATAGATTTCATTGCTGAGTGATATTGCTTTGTAAGTAAATACCACAACTTCTTTATCCATTTTTCACTTTCTGCAATGTTGAACTTGTACGGTAAACGAGGTTCTTGTAAACAGAGGCGTCCCAAACTTTGGGGTGGCTGTGTCTTTTTGATTTTAATTTCCCTAAGCTATAGGACCATAAGTGGAAGTGCCCTAGGCTCTGTTGCTTTGTTTTTTAGATGTTTCAGGAAACACCATACACTTCTCCCGAGTGTCTGTTGGCAATTTACATCCCGCCCATCAGCATAACAAGGCTCCCAGTTCTCCATGGCCTGTCCTGCCTTTCTGGATTTTACACTTTTTTCAGATGGCCCTTTTGACCGGGGGGAAGTGAGACTTCATTGTAGTGCAGATTTCCTTTGCAAGCTTGCTTGGTTGGCCAAAAAGGGCGTATGCGTTTTTTCCTGAATATATTCAGGAAAAAACGCATACGCCCTTTTTGGCCAAGTGCATCATGGTGGACGTTCTGCCTCTTTTCCTATGCTTTCAATGCAATTCCAGTCTGCCTCCTGAAATCGGTTTCCTGCAATTCTGCCCCGCTTTCAAGTCCTCTTGGCAGCCTTACTTCAGTATATTTTTGGACGATAGCTGTCATTTATAACTCTGCAGGTTTGTGAATTACAGTGCCCCTGAGCTCCTTTCTTCAACTCGCTTACTTTTGAGCTGGCCGCAACACCGCAGGATGGCTTCAGGCCCTAATCTGGTTCAGGCACGGCACGCTGAGCCTTTGGTTAATTCCTCTTCCTGGTGGGAAATGAGAGTTAAATTTGCCCGTCCAGACACCTTCCAGCTAGTCTCTCATTGGTTCTCGCTATTCCTGTTCATCTTCCGCAGAAATTGCAAACTGGGCCAAACAGGAGGTTAAAGGGACTGACTCTCCAAGTCGGGAGGGTGTTAGTAAAGCGTCTGGAATGTTGCACCCGAGTACCAGGGTACGAAAACTGAGACATATTTGAACACGTCTCCCGATCACATGGTTGATCATACTCTAGGTTCCACATGCATGTTTTAGCTGAAGGAAGAATACCTTAAACCTGGGTAGTTGAAACCCGTGGAATGGGTACCATGCGATATGACTTCAAAGGGTCTTCATTTGCTCACCGAACCTCTCCAATCCTATCACTGCTGTGTTTATGCCCCTGTACACATGCTTGATTCTCTTTCGGAGACATAGCAATCCATAGGTTTTAAGATACTTACTAGTCAGGTACATTCTTAGGCATTTAATATGCGGTGTTGAGTCCATTTCGTTGAGCAAGGAGTAGCTCTTGTCTATTCCATATTTGGCTTAAGGAACTTTATCTGTGCTCATTTCAATCTATGGTTTTATGCAGCACCCCAACTCACCTTTCCCCTTAAGCAAGCATAAGTTGGTTTTCTAAATTTGAGACCCTTTTCTGTTCTGTAATTCAGTTCTTGTGTAGCCAAGTTTACATTCCGTGTATTACTGATATCTTATGATGTTTCTTTTTCTGTGTGACTTATTTCAGTTAGAATCATCATACCTGAATCCACTCATTGTGCTGCTAAGGGCCTGATGACATAGATTTCATTGCTGAGTGATATTGCTTTGTAAGTAAATACCACAACTTCTTTATCCATTTTTCACTTTCTGCGATGTTGAACTTGTACGGTAAACGAGGTTCTTGTAAACAGAGGCGTCCCAAACTTTGGGGTGGCTGTGTCTTTTTGATTTTAATTTCCCTAAGCTATAGGACCATAAGTGGAAGTGCCCTAGGCTCTGTTGCTTTGTTTTTTAGATGTTTCAGGAAACACCATACACTTCTCCCGAGTGTCTGTTGGCAATTTACATCCCGCCCATCAGCATAACAAGGCTCCCAGTTCTCCATGGCCTGTCCTGCCTTTCTGGATTTTACACTTTTTTCAGATGGCCCTTTTGACCGGGGGGAAGGGAGACTTCATTGTAGTGCAGATTTCCTTTGCAAGCTTGCTTGGTTGGCCAAAAAGGGCGTATGCGTTTTTTCCTGAATATATTCAGGAAAAAACGCATACGCCCTTTTTGGCCAAGTGCATCATTGTGGACGTTCTGCCTCTTTTCCTATGCTTTCAATGCAATTCCAGTCTGCCTCCTGAAATCGGTTTCCTGCAATTCTGCCCCGCTTTCAAGTCCTCTTGGCAGCCTTACTTCAGTATATTTTTGGACGATAGCTGTCATTTATAACTCTGCAGGTTTGTGAATTACAGTGCCCCTGAGCTCCTTTCTTCAACTCGCTTTCTTTTGAGCTGGCCGCAACACCGCAGGATGGCTTCAGGCCCTAATCTGGTTCCGGCACGGCACGCTGAGCCTTTGGTTAATTCCTCTTCCTGGTGGGAAATGAGAGTTAAATTTGCCCGTCCAGACACCTTCCAGCTAGTCTCTCATTGGTTCTCGCTATTCCTGTTCATCTTCCGCAGAAATTGCAAACTGGGCCAAACAGGAGGTTAAAGGGACTGACTCTCCAAGTCGGGAGGGTGTTAGTAAAGCGTCTGGAATGTTGCACCCGAGTACCAGGGTACGAAAACTGAGACATATTTGAACACGTCTCCTGATCACATGGTTGATCATACTCTAGGTTCCACATGCATGTTTTAGCTGAAGGAAGAATACCTTAAACCTGGGTAGTTGAAACCCGTGGAATGGGTACCATGCGATATGACTTCAAAGGGTCTTCATTTGCTCACCGAACCTCTCCAATCCTATCACTGCTGCGTTTATGCCCCTGTACACATGCTTGATTCTCTTTCAGAGACATAGCAATCCATAGGTTTTAAGATACTTACTAGTCAGGTACATTCTTAGGCATTTAATATGCGGTGTTGAGTCCATTTCGTTGAGCAAGGAGTAGCTCTTGTCTATTCCATATTTGGCTTAAGGAACTTTATCTGTGCTCATTTCAATCTCTGGTTTTATGCAGCACCCCAACTCACCTTTCCCCTTAAGCAAGCATAAGTTGGTTTTCTAAATTTGAGACCCTGTTCTGTTCTGTAATTCAGTTCCTGTGTAGCCAAGTTTACATTCCGTGTATTACTGATATCTTATGATGTTTCTTTTTCTGTGTGACTTATTTCAGTTAGAATCATCATACCTGAATCCACTCATTGTGCTGCTAAGGGCCTGATGACATAGATTTCATTGCTGAGTGATATTGCTTTGTAAGTAAATACCACAACTTCTTTATCCATTTTTCACTTTCTGCGATGTTGAACTTGTACGGTAAACGAGGTTCTTGTAAACAGAGGCGTCCCAAACTTTGGGGTGGCTGTGTCTTTTTGATTTTAATTTCCCTAAGCTATAGGACCATAAGTGGAAGTGCCCTAGGCTCTGTTGCTTTGTTTTTTAGATGTTTCAGGAAACACCATACACTTCTCCCGAGTGTCTGTTGGCAATTTACATCCCGCCCATCAGCATAACAAGGCTCCCAGTTCTCCATGGCCTGTCCTGCCTTTCTGGATTTTACACATTTTTCAGATGGCCCTTTTGACCGGGGGGAAGTGAGACTTCATTGTAGTGCAGATTTCCTTTGCAAGCTTGCTTGGTTGGCCAAAAAGGGCGTATGCGTTTTTTCCTGAATATATTCAGGAAAAAACGCATACGCCCTTTTTGGCCAAGTGCATCATGGTGGACGTTCTGCCTCTTTTCCTATGCTTTCAATGCAATTCCAGTCTGCCTCCTGAAATCGGTTTCCTGCAATTCTGCCCCGCTTTCAAGTCCTCTTGGCAGCCTTACTTCAGTATATTTTTGGACGATAGCTGTCATTTATAACTCTGCAGGTTTGTGAATTACAGTGCCCCTGAGCTCCTTTCTTCAACTCGCTTTCTTTTGAGCTGGCCGCAACACCGCAGGATGGCTTCAGGCCCTGATCTGGTTCCGGCACGGCACGCTGAGCCTTTGGTTAATTCCTCTTCCTGGTGGGAAATGAGAGTTAAATTTGCCCGTCCAGACACCTTCCAGCTAGTCTCTCATTGGTTCTCGCTATTCCTGTTCATCTTCCGCAGAAATTGCAAACTGGGCCAAACAGGAGGTTAAAGGGACTGACTCTCCAAGTCGGGAGGGTGTTAGTAAAGCGTCTGGAATGTTGCACCCGAGTACCAGGGTACGAAAACTGAGACATATTTGAACACGTCTCCCGATCACATGGTTGATCATACTCTAGGTTCCACATGCATGTTTTAGCTGAAGGAAGAATACCTTAAACCTGGGTAGTTGAAACCCGTGGAATGGGTACCATGCGATATGACTTCAAAGGGTCTTCATTTGCTCACCGAACCTCTCCAATCCTATCACTGCTGCATTTATGCCCCTGTACACATGCTTGATTCTCTTTCGGAGACATAGCAATCCATAGGTTTTAAGATACTTACTAGTCAGGTACATTCTTAGGCATTTAATATGCGGTGTTGAGTCCATTTCGTTGAGCAAGGAGTAGCTCTTGTCTATTCCATATTTGGCTTAAGGAACTTTATCTGTGCTCATTTCAATCTCTGGTTTTATGCAGCACCCCAACTCACCTTTCCCCTTAAGCAAGCATAAGTTGGTTTTCTAAATTTGAGACCCTGTTCTGTTCTGTAATTCAGTTCCTGTGTAGCCAAGTTTACATTCCGTGTATTACTGATATCTTATGATGTTTCTTTTTCTGTGTGACTTATTTCAGTTAGAATCATCATACCTGAATCCACTCATTGTGCTGCTAAGGGCCTGATGACATAGATTTCATTGCTGAGTGATATTGCTTTGTAAGTAAATACCACAACTTCTTTATCCATTTTTCACTTTCTGCGATGTTGAACTTGTACGGTAAACGAGGTTCTTGTAAACAGAGGCGTCCCAAACTTTGGGGTGGCTGTGTCTTTTTGATTTTAATTTCCCTAAGCTATAGGACCATAAGTGGAAGTGCCCTAGGCTCTGTTGCTTTGTTTTTTAGATGTTTCAGGAAACACCATACACTTCTCCCGAGTGTCTGTTGGCAATTTACATCCCGCCCATCAGCATAACAAGGCTCCCAGTTCTCCATGGCCTGTCCTGCCTTTCTGGATTTTACACTTTTTTCAGATGGCCCTTTTGACCGGGGGGAAGTGAGACTTCATTGTAGTGCAGATTTCCTTTGCAAGCTTGCTTGGTTGGCCAAAAAGGGCGTATGCGTTTTTTCCTGAAAATATTCAGGAAAAAACGCATACGCCCTTTTTGGCCAAGTGCATCATTGTGGACGTTCTGCCTCTTTTCCTATGCTTTTAATGCAATTCCAGTCTGCCTCCTGAAATCGGTTTCCTGCAATTCTGCCCCGCTTTCAAGTCCTCTTGGCAGCCTTACTTCAGTATATTTTTGGACGATAGCTGTCATTTATAACTCTGCAGGTTTGTGAATTACAGTGCCCCTGAGCTCCTTTCTTCAACTCGCTTTCTTTTGAGCTGGCCGCAACACCGCAGGATGGCTTCAGGCCCTAATCTGGTTCCGGCACGGCACGCTGAGCCTTTGGTTAATTCCTCTTCCTGGTGGGAAATGAGAGTTAAATTTGCCCGTCCAGACACCTCCAGCTAGTCTCTCATTGGTTCTCGCCATTCCTGTTCATCTTCCGCAGAAATTGCAAACTGGGCCAAACAGGAGGTTAAAGGGACTGACTCTCCAAGTCGGGAGGGTGTTAGTAAAGCGTCTGGAATGTTGCACCCGAGTACCAGGGTATGAAAACTGAGACATATTTGAACACGTCTCCCGATCACATGGTTGATCATACTCTAGGTTCCACATGCATGTTTTAGCTGAAGGAAGAATACCTTAAACCTGGGTAGTTGAAACCCATGGAATGGGTACTATGCAATATGACTTCAAAGGGTCTTCATTTGCTCACCGAACCTCTCCAATCCTATCACTGCTGCGTTTATGCCCCTGTACACATGCTTGATTCTCTTTCGGAGACATAGCAATCCATAGGTTTTAAGATACTTACTAGTCAGGTACATTCTTAGGCATTTAATATGCGGTGTTGAGTCCATTTCGTTGAGCAAGGAGTAGCTCTTGTCTATTCCATATTTGGCTTAAGGAACTTTATCTGTGCTCATTTCAATCTCTGGTTTTATGCAGCACCCCAACTCACCTTTCCCCTTAAGCAAGCATAAGTTGGTTTTCTAAATTTGAGACCCTGTTCTGTTCTGTAATTCAGTTCCTGTGTAGCCAAGTTTACATTCCGTTTATTACTGATATCTTATGATGTTTCTATTTCTGTGTGACTTATTTCAGTTAGAATCATCATACCTGAATCCACTCATTGTGCTGCTAAGGGCCTGATGACATAGATTTCATTGCTGAGTGATATTGCTTTGTAAGTAAATACCACAACTTCTTTATCCATTTTTCACTTTCTGCGATGTTGAACTTGTACTGTAAACGAGGTTCTTGTAAACAGAGGCGTCCCAAACTTTGGGGTGGCTGTGTCTTTTTGATTTTAATTTCCCTAAGCTATAGGACCATAAGTGGAAGTGCCCTAGGCTCTGTTGCTTTGTTTTTTAGATGTTTCAGGAAACACCATACACTTCTCCCTAGTGTCTGTTGGCAATTTACATCCCGCCCATCAGCATAACAAGGCTCCCAGTTCTCCATGGCCTGTCCTGCCTTTCTGGATTTTACACTTTTTTCAGATGGCCCTTTTGACCGGGGGGAAGTGAGACTTCATTGTAGTGCAGATTTCCTTTGCAAGCTTGCTTGGTTGGCCAAAAAGGGCGTATGCGTTTTTTCCTGAATATATTCAGGAAAAAACGCATACGCCCTTTTTGGCCAAGTGCATCATTGTGGACGTTCTGCCTCTTTTCCTATGCTTTCAATGCAATTCCAGTCTACCTCCTGAAATCGGTTTCCTGCAATTCTGCCCCGCTTTCACGTCCTCTTGGCAGCCTTACTTCAGTATATTTTTGGACGATAGCTGTCATTTATAACTCTGCAGGTTTGTGAATTACAGTGCCCCTGAGCTCCTTTCTTCAACTCGCTTTCTTGTGACCTGGCCGCAACACCGCAGGATGGCTTCAGGCCCTAATCTGGTTCCGGCACGGCATGCTGAGCCTTTGGTTATTTCCTCTTCCTGGTGGGAAATGAGAGTTAAATTTGCCCGTCCAGACACCTCCAGCTAGTCTCTCATTGGTTCTCCCTATTTCTGTTCATCTTCCGCAGAATTTGCAAACTGGGCCAAACAGGAGCTTAAAGGTGCTGACTCTCCAAGTGCGGAGAGTGTTAGTAAAGCGTCTGGAATGTTGCACCCGAGAACCAGGGGAGGACAACTGAGACATATTTGAACATGTCTCCCGTTCACACAGTTGATCATACTCTGGGTTCCACATGCATGTTTTAGCTGAAGGAAGAATACCTTAAACCTGGAGAGTTGAGACCCGTGGAATGGGTACCATGCAATATGACTTCAAAGGGTCTTCATTTGCTCACTGAACCTCTCCAATCCTATCACTGCTGCGTTTATGCCCCTGTACACATGCTTGATTCTCTTTTGGAGACATAGCAATCCATAGGTTTTAAGATACTTACTAGTCAGGTACATTCTTAGACGTTTAATATGGGGTGTTGAGTCCATTTCATTGAGCAAGGAGTAGCTCTTGCTATTCCATATTTGGCTTAAGGAACTTTATCTGTGCTCATTTCAATGTCTGGTTTTATGCAGCACCCCAACTCACCTTTCCCCTTAAGCAAGCATAAGTTGGTTTTCTAATTTTGAGACCCTGTTCTGTTTTGGAATTCAGTTCCTGTGTAGCCAAGTTTACATTCCGTGTATTAGTGATATCTTATGATGTTTCTTTTTCTGTGTGACTTATTTCAGTTAGAATCATCGTACCTGAATCCACTCATTATGCTCCTACGGGCCTGATGACATAGATTTCATTGTTGAGTGATACTGCATTGTACGTAAGTACCAGAAGTTCTTTATCCATTTTTCACTTTCTGTGATATTGAACTTGTACGGTAAACGAGGTTCTTGTAAACAGAGGCGTCCCAAACTTTGGGGTGGCTGTGTCTTTTTGATTTTAATTTCCCTAAGCTATAGGACCATAAGTGGAAGTGCCCTAGGCTCTGTTGCTTTGTTTTTTAGATGTTTCAGGAAACACCATACACTTCTCCCGAGTGTCTGTTGGCAATTTACATCCCGCCCATCAGCATAACAAGGCTCCCAGTTCTCCATGGCCTGTCCTGCCTTTCTGGATTTTACACTTTTTTCAGATGGCCCTTTTGACCGGGGGGAAGTGAGACTTCATTGTAGTGCAGATTTCCATTGCAAGCTTGCTTGGTTGGCCAAAAGGGGCGTATGCGTTTTTTCCTGAATATATTCAGGAAAAAACGCATACGCCCTTTATGGCCAAGTACATCATTGTGGACGTTCTGCCTCTTTTCCTATGCTTTCAATGCAATTCCAGTCTACCTCCTGAAATCGGTTTCCTGCAATTCTGCCCCGCTTTCAAGTCCTCTTGGCAGCCTTACTTCAGTATATTTTTGGACGATAGCTGTCATTTATAACTCTGCAGGTTTGTGAATTACAGTGCCCCTGAGCTCCTTTCTTCAACTCGCTTTCTTTTGAGCTGGCCGCAACACCGCAGGATGGCTTCAGGCCCTAATCTGGTTCCGGCACGGCACGCTGAGCCTTTGGTTAATTCCTCTTCCTGGTGGGAAATGAGAGTTAAATTTGCCCGTCCAGACACCTCCAGCTAGTCTCTCATTGGTTCTCGCCATTCCTGTTCATCTTCCGCAGAAATTGCAAACTGGGCCAAACAGGAGGTTAAAGGGACTGACTCTCCAAGTCGGGAGGGTGTTAGTAAAGCGTCTGGAATGTTGCACCCGAGTACCAGGGTACGAAAACTGAGACATATTTGAACACGTCTCCCGATCACATGGTTGATCATACTCTAGGTTCCACATGCATGTTTTAGCTGAAGGAAGAATACCTTAAACCTGGGTAGTTGAAACCCGTGGAATGGGTACCATGCAATATGACTTCAAAGGGTCTTCATTTGCTCACCGAACCTCTCCAATCCTATCACTGCTGCGTTTATGCCCCTGTACACATGCTTGATTCTCTTTCGGAGACATAGCAATCCATAGGTTTTAAGATACTTACTAGTCAGGTACATTCTTAGGCATTTAATATGCGGTGTTGAGTCCATTTCATTGAGCAAGGAGTAGCTCTAGTCTATTCCATATTTGGCTTAAGGAACTTTATCTGTGTTCATTTCAATCTCTGGTTTTATGCAGCACCCCAACTCACCTTTCCCCTTAAGCAAGCATAAGTTGGTTTTCCAAATTTGAGACCCTGTTCTGTTCTGTAATTCAGTTCCTGTGTAGCCAAGTTTACATTCCGTGTATTACTGATATCTTATGATGTTTCTTTTTCTGTGTGACTTATTTCAGTTAGAATCATCATACCTGAATCCACTCATTGTGCTGCTAAGGGCCTGATGACATAGATTTCATTGCTGAGTGATATTGCTTTGTAAGTAAATACCACAACTTCTTTATCCATTTTTCACTTTCTGCGATGTTGAACTAGTACGGTAAACGAGGTTCTTGTAAACAGAGGCGTCCCAAACTTTGGGGTGGCTGTGTCTTTTTGATTTTAATTTCCCTAAGCTATAGGACCATAAGTGGAAGTGCCCTAGGCTCTGTTGCTTTGTTTTTTAGATGTTTCAGGAAACACCATACACTTCTCCCGAGTGTCTGTTGGCAATTTACATCCCGCCCATCAGCATAACAAGGCTCCCAGTTCTCCATGGCCTGTCCTGTCTTTCTGGATTTTACACTTTTTTCAGATGGCCCTTTTGACCGGGGGGAAGTGAGACTTCATTGTAGTGCAGATATCCTTTGCAAGCTTGCTTGGTTGGCCAAAAAGGGCGTATGCGTTTTTTCCTGAATATATTCAGGAAAAAACGCATACGCCCTTTTTGGCCAAGTGCATCATGGTGGACGTTCTGCCTCTTTTCCTATGCTTTCAATGCAATTCCAGTCTGCCTCCTCAAATCGGTTTCCTGCAATTCTGCCCCGCTTTCACGTCCTCTTGGCAGCCTTACTTCAGTATATTTTTGGACGATAGCTGTCACTTATAACTCTGCAGGTTTGTGAATTACAGTGCCCCTGAGCTCCTTTCTTCAACTCGCTTTCTTTTGAGCTGGCCGCAACACCGCAGGATGGCTTCAGGCCCTAATCTGGTTCCGGCACGGCATGCTGAGCCTTTGGTTATTTCCTCTTCCTGGTGGGAAATGAGAGTTAAATTTGCCCGTCCAGACACCTCCAGCTAGTCTCTCATTGGTTCTCCCTATTTCTGTTCATCTTCCGCAGAAATTGCAAACTGGGCCAAACAGGAGCTTAAAGGTGCTGACTCTCCAAGTGCGGAGAGTGTTAGTAAAGCGTCTGGAATGTTGCATCCGAGAACCAGGGGAGGACAACTGAGACATATTTGAACATGTCTCCCGTTCACACAGATGATCATACTCTGGGTTCCACATGCATGTTTTAGCTGAAGGAAGAATACCTTAAACCTGGAGAGTTGAGACCCGTGGAATGGGTACCATGCAATATGACTTCAAAGGGTCTTCATTTGCTCACTGAACCTCTCCAATCCTATCACTGCTGCGTTTATGCCCCTGTACACATGCTTGATTCTCTTTTGGAGACATAGCAATCCATAGGTTTTAAGATACTTACTAGTCAGGTACATTCTTAGACGTTTAATATGGGGTGTTGAGTCCATTTCATTGAGCAAGGAGTAGCTCTTGCTATTCCATATTTGGCTTAAGGAACTTTATCTGTGCTCATTTCAATGTCTGGTTTTATGCAGCACCCCAACTCACCTTTCCCCTTAAGCAAGCATAAGTTGGTTTTCTAATTTTGAGACCCTGTTCTGTTTTGGAATTCAGTTCCTGTGTAGCCAAGTTTACATTCCGTGTATTAGTGATATCTTATGATGTTTCTTTTTCTGTGTGACTTATTTCAGTTAGAATCATCGTACCTGAATCCACTCATTATGCTGCTACGGGCCTGATGACATAGATTTCATTGTTGAGTGATACTGCATTGTACGTAAGTACCACAAGTTCTTTATCCATTTTTCACTTTCTGTGATATTGAACTTGTACGGTAAACGAGGTTCTTGTAAACAGAGGCGTCCCAAACTTTGGGGTGGCTGTGTCTTTTTGATTTTAATTTCCCTAAGCTATAGGACCATAAGTGGAAGTGCCCTAGGCTCTGTTGCTTTGTTTTTTAGATGTTTCAGGAAACACCATACACTTCTCCCGAGTGTCTGTTGGCAATTTACATCCCGCCCATCAGCATAACAAGGCTCCCAGTTCTCCATGGCCTGTCCTGCCTTTCTGGATTTTACACTTTTTTCAGATGGCCCTTTTGACCGGGGGGAAGTGAGACTTCATTGTAGTGCAGATTTCCATTGCAAGCTTGCTTGGTTGGCCAAAAGGGGCGTATGCGTTTTTTCCTGAATATATTCAGGAAAAAACGCATACGCCCCTTTATGGCCAAGTACATCATTGTGGACGTTCTGCCTCTTTTCCTATGCTTTCAATGCAATTCCAGTCTACCTCCTGAAATCGGTTTCCTGCAATTCTGCCCCGCTTTCAAGTCCTCTTGGCAGCCTTACTTCAGTATATTTTTGGACGATAGCTGTCATTTATAACTCTGCAGGTTTGTGAATTACAGTGCCCCTGAGCTCCTTTCTTCAACTCGCTTTCTTTTGAGCTGGCCGCAACACCGCAGGATGGCTTCAGGCCCTAATCTGGTTCCGGCACGGCACGCTGAGCCTTTGGTTAATTCCTCTTCCTGGTGGGAAATGAGAGTTAAATTTGCCCGTCCAGACACCTCCAGCTAGTCTCTCATTGGTTCTCGCCATTCCTGTTCATCTTCCGCAGAAATTGCAAACTGGGCCAAACAGGAGGTTAAAGGGACTGACTCTCCAAGTCGGGAGGGTGTTAGTAAAGCATCTGGAATGTTGCACCCGAGTACCAGGGTACGAAAACTGAGACATATTTGAACACGTCTCCCGATCACATGGTTGATCATACTCTAGGTTCCACATGCATGTTTTAGCTGAAGGAAGAATACCTTAAACCTGGGTAGTTGAAACCCGTGGAATGGGTACCATGCAATATGACTTCAAAGGGTCTTCATTTGCTCACCGAACCTCTCCAATCCTATCACTGCTGCGTTTATGCCCCTGTACACATGCTTGATTCTCTTTCGGAGACATAGCAATCCATAGGTTTTAAGATACTTACTAGTCAGGTACATTCTTAGGCATTTAATATGCGGTGTTGAGTCCATTTCATTGAGCAAGGAGTAGCTCTAGTCTATTCCATATTTGGCTTAAGGAACTTTATCTGTGTTCATTTCAATCTCTGGTTTTATGCAGCACCCCAACTCACCTTTCCCCTTAAGCAAGCATAAGTTGGTTTTCCAAATTTGAGACCCTGTTCTGTTCTGTAATTCAGTTCCTGTGTAGCCAAGTTTACATTCCGTGTATTACTGATATCTTATGATGTTTCTTTTTCTGTGTGACTTATTTCAGTTAGAATCATCATACCTGAATCCACTCATTGTGCTGCTAAGGGCCTGATGACATAGATTTCATTGCTGAGTGATATTGCTTTGTAAGTAAATACCACAACTTCTTTATCCATTTTTCACTTTCTGCGATGTTGAACTTGTACTGTAAACGAGGTTCTTGTAAACAGAGGCGTCCCAATGTTTGGGGTGGCTGTGTCTTTTTGATTTTAATTTCCCTAAGCTATAGGACCATAAGTGGAAGTGCCCTAGGCTCTGTTGCTTTGTTTTTTAGATGTTTCAGGAAACACCATACACTTCTCCCGAGTGTCTGTTGGCAATTTACATCCCGCCCATCAGCATAACAAGGCTCCCAGTTCTCCATGGCCTGTCCTGCCTTTCTGGATTTTACACTTTTTTCAGATGGCCCTTTTGACCGGGGGGAAGTGAGACTTCATTGTAGTGCAGATTTCCTTTGCAAGCTTGCTTGGTTGGCCAAAAAGGGCGTATGCGTTTTTTCCTGAATATATTCAGGAAAAAACGCATACGCCCTTTTTGGCCAAGTGCATCATGGTGGACGTTCTGCCTCTTTTCCTATGCTTTCAATGCAATTCCAGTCTGCCTCCTGAAATCGGTTTCCTGCAATTCTGCCCCGCTTTCAAGTCCTCTTGGCAGCCTTACTTCAGTATATTTTTGGACGATAGCTGTCATTTATAACTCTGCAGGTTTGTGAATTACAGTGCCCCTGAGCTCCTTTCTTCAACTCGCTTTCTTTTGAGCTGGCCGCAACACCGCAGGATGGCTTCAGGCCCTAATCTGGTTCCGGCACGGCATGCTGAGCCTTTGGTTAATTCCTCTTCCTGGTGGGAAATGAGAGTTAAATTTGCCCGTCCAGACACCTTCCAGCTAGTCTCTCATTGGTTCTCGCTATTCCTGTTCATCTTCCGCAGAAATTGCAAACTGGGCCAAACAGGAGGTTAAAGGGACTGACTCTCCAAGTCGGGAGGGTGTTAGTAAAGCGTCTGGAATGTTGCACCCGAGTACCAGGGTACGAAAACTGAGACATATTTGAACACGTCTCCCGATCACATGGTTGATCATACCCTAGGTTCCACATGCATGTTTTAGCTGAAGGAAGAATACCTTAAACCTGGGTAGTTGAAACCCGTGGAATGGGTACCATGCAATATGACTTCAAAGGGTCTTCATTTGCTCACCGAACCTCTCCAATCCTATCACTGCTGCATTTATGCCCCTGTACACATGCTTGATTCTCTTTCGGAGACATAGCAATCCATAGGTTTTACGATACTTACTAGTCAGGTAAATTCTTAGGCATTTAATATGCGGTGTTGAGTCCATTTCGTTGAGCAAGGAGTAGCTCTTGTCTATTCCATATTTGGCTTAAGGAACTTTATCTGTGCTCATTTCAATCTCTGGTTTTATGCAGCACCCCAACTCACCTTTACCCTTAAGCAAGCATAAGTTGGTTTTCTAAATTTGAGACCCTGTTCTGTTCTGTAATTCAGTTCCTGTGTAGCCAAGTTTACATTCCGTGTATTACTGATATCTTATGATGTTTCTTTTTCTGTGTGACTTATTTCAGTTAGAATCATCATACCTGAATCCACTCATTGTGCTGCTAAGGGCCTGATGACATAGATTTCATTGCTGAGTGATATTGCTTTGTAAGTAAATACCACAACTTCTTTATCCATTTTTCACTTTCTGCGATGTTGAACTTGTACTGTAAACGAGGTTCTTGTAAACAGAGGCGTCCCAAACTTTGGGGTGGCTGTGTCTTTTTGATTTTAATTTCCCTAAGCTATAGGACCATAAGTGGAAGTGCCCTAGGCTCTGTTGCTTTGTTTTTTAGATGTTTCAGGAAACACCATACACTTCTCCCGAGTGTCTGTTGGCAATTTACATCCCGCCCATCAGCATAACAAGGCTCCCAGTTCTCCATGGCCTGTCCTGCCTTTCTGGATTTTACACTTTTTTCAGATGGCCCTTTTGACCGGGGGGAAGTGAGACTTCATTGTAGTGCAGATTTCCATTGCAAGCTTGCTTGGTTGGCCAAAAGGGGCGTATGCGTTTTTTCCTGAATATATTCAGGAAAAAACGCATACGCCCTTTATGGCCAAGTACATCATTGTGGACGTTCTGCCTCTTTTCCTATGCTTTCAATGCAATTCCAGTCTACCTCCTGAAATCGGTTTCCTGCAATTCTGCCCCGCTTTCAAGTCCTCTTGGCAGCCTTACTTCAGTATATTTTTGGACGATAGCTGTCATTTATAACTCTGCAGGTTTGTGAATTACAGTGCCCCTGAGCTCCTTTCTTCAACTCGCTTTCTTTTGAGCTGGCCGCAACACCGCAGGATGGCTTCAGGCCCTAATCTGGTTCCGGCACGGCACGCTGAGCCTTTGGTTAATTCCTCTTCCTGGTGGGAAATGAGAGTTAAATTTGCCCGTCCAGACACCTCCAGCTAGTCTCTCATTGGTTCTCGCCATTCCTGTTCATCTTCCGCAGAAATTGCAAACTGGGCCAAACAGGAGGTTAAAGGGACTGACTCTCCAAGTCGGGAGGGTGTTAGTAAAGCGTCTGGAATGTTGCACCCGAGTACCAGGGTACGAAAACTGAGACATATTTGAACACGTCTCCCGATCACATGGTTGATCATACTCTAGGTTCCACATGCATGTTTTAGCTGAAGGAAGAATACCTTAAACCTGGGTAGTTGAAACCCGTGGAACGGGTACCATGCAATATGACTTCAAAGGGTCTTCATTTGCTCACCGAACCTCTCCAATCCTATCACTGCTGCGTTTATGCCCCTGTACACATGCTTGATTCTCTTTCGGAGACATAGCAATCCATAGGTTTTAAGATACTTACTAGTCAGGTACATTCTTAGGCATTTAATATGCGGTGTTGAGTCCATTTCATTGAGCAAGGAGTAGCTCTAGCCTATTCCATATTTGGCTTAAGGAACTTTATCTGTGTTCATTTCAATCTCTGGTTTTATGCAGCACCCCAACTCACCTTTCCCCTTAAGCAAGCATAAGTTGGTTTTCCAAATTTGAGACCCTGTTCTGTTCTGTAATTCAGTTCCTGTGTAGCCAAGTTTACATTCCGTGTATTACTGATATCTTATGATGTTTCTTTTTCTGTGTGACTTATTTCAGTTAGAATCATCATACCTGAATCCACTCATTGTGCTGCTAAGGGCCTGATGACATAGATTTCATTGCTGAGTGATATTGCTTTGTAAGTAAATACCACAACTTCTTTATCCATTTTTCACTTTCTGCGATGTTGAACTTGTACGGTAAACGAGGTTCTTGTAAACAGAGGCGTCCCAAACTTTGGGGTGGCTGTGTCTTTTTGATTTTAATTTCCCTAAGCTATAGGACCATAAGTGGAAGTGCCCTAGGCTCTGTTGCTTTGTTTTTTAGATGTTTCAGGAAACACCATACACTTCTCCCGAGTGTCTGTTGGCAATTTACATCCCACCCATCAGCATAACAAGGCTCCCAGTTCTCCATGGCCTGTCCTGTCTTTCTGGATTTTACACTTTTTTCAGATGGCCCTTTTGACCGGGGGGAAGTGAGACTTCATTGTAGTGCAGATTTCCTTTGCAAGCTTGCTTGGTTGGCCAAAAAGGGCGTATGCGTTTTTTCCTGAATATATTCAGGAAAAAACGCATACGCCCTTTTTGGCCAAGTGCATCATGGTGGACGTTCTGCCTCTTTTCCTATGCTTTCAATGCAATTCCAGTCTGCCTCCTGAAATCGGTTTCCTGCAATTCTGCCCCGCTTTCACGTCCTCTTGGCAGCCTTACTTCAGTATATTTTTGGACGATAGCTGTCATTTATAACTCTGCAGGTTTGTGAATTACAGTGCCCCTGAGCTCCTTTCTTCAACTCGCTTTCTTTTGAGCTGGCCGCAACACCGCAGGATGGCTTCAGGCCCTAATCTGGTTCCGGCACGGCATGCTGAGCCTTTGGTTATTTCCTCTTCCTGGTGGGAAATGAGAGTTAAATTTGCCCGTCCAGACACCTCCAGCTAGTCTCTCATTGGTTCTCCCTATTTCTGTTCATCTTCCGCAGAAATTGCAAACTGGGCCAAACAGGAGCTTAAAGGTGCTGACTCTCCAAGTGCGGAGAGTGTTAGTAAAGCGTCTGGAATGTTGCACCCGAGAACCAGGGGAGGACAACTGAGACATATTTGAACATGTCTCCCGTTCACACAGTTGATCATACTCTGGGTTCCACATGCATGTTTTAGCTGAAGGAAGAATACCTTAAACCTGGAGAGTTGAGACCCGTGGAATGGGTACCATGCAATATGACTTCAAAGGGTCTTCATTTGCTCACTGAACCTCTCCAATCCTATCACTGCTGCGTTTATGCCCCTGTACACATGCTTGATTCTCTTTTGGAGACATAGCAATCCATAGGTTTTAAGATACTTACTAGTCAGGTACATTCTTAGACGTTTAATATGGGGTGTTGAGTCCATTTCATTGAGCAAGGAGTAGCTCTTGCTATTCCATATTTGGCTTAAGGAACTTTATCTGTGCTCATTTCAATGTCTGGTTTTATGCAGCACCCCAACTCACCTTTCCCCTTAAGCAAGCATAAGTTGGTTTTCTAATTTTGAGACCCTGTTCTGTTTTGGAATTCAGTTCCTGTGTAGCCAAGTTTACATTCCGTGTATTAGTGATATCTTATGATGTTTCTTTTTCTGTGTGACTTATTTCAGTTAGAATCATCGTACCTGAATCCACTCATTATGCTGCTACGGGCCTGATGACATAGATTTCATTGTTGAGTGATACTGCATTGTACGTAAGTACCACAAGTTCTTTATCCATTTTTCACTTTCTGTGATATTGAACTTGTACAGTAAACGAGGTTCTTGTAAACAGAGGCGTCCCAAACTTTGGGGTGGCTGTGTCTTTTTGATTTTAATTTCCCTAAGCTATAGGACCATAAGTGGAAGTGCCCTAGGCTCTGTTGCTTTGTTTTTTAGATGTTTCAGGAAACACCATACACTTCTCCCGAGTGTCTGTTGGCAATTTACATCCCGCCCATCAGCATAACAAGGCTCCCAGTTCTCCATGGCCTGTCCTGCCTTTCTGGATTTTACACTTTTTTCAGATGGCCCTTTTGACCGGGGGGAAGTGAGACTTCATTGTAGTGCAGATTTCCATTGCAAGCTTGCTTGGTTGGCCAAAAGGGGCGTATGCGTTTTTTCCTGAATATATTCAGGAAAAAACGCATACGCCCTTTATGGCCAAGTACATCATTGTGGACGTTCTGCCTCTTTTCCTATGCTTTCAATGCAATTCCAGTCTACCTCCTGAAATCGGTTTCCTGCAATTCTGCCCCGCTTTCAAGTCCTCTTGGCAGCCTTACTTCAGTATATTTTTGGACGATAGCTGTCATTTATAACTCTGCAGGTTTGTGAATTACAGTGCCCCTGAGCTCCTTTCTTCAACTCGCTTTCTTTTGAGCTGGCCGCAACACCGCAGGATGGCTTCAGGCCCTAATCTGGTTCCGGCACGGCACGCTGAGCCTTTGGTTAATTCCTCTTCCTGGTGGGAAATGAGAGTTAAATTTGCCCGTCCAGACACCTCCAGCTAGTCTCTCATTGGTTCTCGCCATTCCTGTTCATCTTCCGCAGAAATTGCAAACTGGGCCAAACAGGAGGTTAAAGGGACTGACTCTCCAAGTCGGGAGGGTGTTAGTAAAGCGTCTGGAATGTTGCACCCGAGTACCAGGGTACGAAAACTGAGACATATTTGAACACGTCTCCCGATCACATGGTTGATCATACTCTAGGTTCCACATGCATGTTTTAGCTGAAGGAAGAATACCTTAAACCTGGGTAGTTGAAACCCGTGGAATGGGTACCATGCAATATGACTTCAAAGGGTCTTCATTTGCTCACCGAACCTCTCCAATCCTATCACTGCTGCGTTTATGCCCCTGTACACATGCTTGATTCTCTTTCGGAGACATAGCAATCCATAGGTTTTAAGATACTTACTAGTCAGGTACATTCTTAGGCATTTAATATGCGGTGTTGAGTCCATTTCATTGAGCAAGGAGTAGCTCTAGTCTATTCCATATTTGGCTTAAGGAACTTTATCTGTGTTCATTTCAATCTCTGGTTTTATGCAGCACCCCAACTCACCTTTCCCCTTAAGCAAGCATAAGTTGGTTTTCCAAATTTGAGACCCTGTTCTGTTCTGTAATTCAGTTCCTGTGTAGCCAAGTTTACATTCCGTGTATTACTGATATCTTATGATGTTTCTTTTTCTGTGTGACTTATTTCAGTTAGAATCATCATACCTGAATCCACTCATTGTGCTGCTAAGGGCCTGATGACATAGATTTCATTGCTGAGTGATATTGCTTTGTAAGTAAATACCACAACTTCTTTATCCATTTTTCACTTTCTGCGATGTTGAACTTGTACTGTAAACGAGGTTCTTGTAAACAGAGGCGTCCCAATGTTTGGGGTGGCTGTGTCTTTTTGATTTTAATTTCCCTAAGCTATAGGACCATAAGTGGAAGTGCCCTAGGCTCTGTTGCTTTGTTTTTTAGATGTTTCAGGAAACACCATACACTTCTCCCGAGTGTCTGTTGGCAATTTACATCCCGCCCATCAGCATAACAAGGCTCCCAGTTCTCCATGGCCTGTCCTGCCTTTCTGGATTTTACACTTTTTTCAGATGGCCCTTTTGACCGGGGGGAAGTGAGACTTCATTGTAGTGCAGATTTCCTTTGCAAGCTTGCTTGGTTGGCCAAAAAGGGCGTATGCGTTTTTTCCTGAATATATTCAGGAAAAAACGCATACGCCCTTTTTGGCCAAGTGCATCATGGTGGACGTTCTGCCTCTTTTCCTATGCTTTCAATGCAATTCCAGTCTGCCTCCTGAAATCGGTTTCCTGCAATTCTGCCCCGCTTTCAAGTCCTCTTGGCAGCCTTACTTCAGTATATTTTTGGACGATAGCTGTCATTTATAACTCTGCAGGTTTGTGAATTACAGTGCCCCTGAGCTCCTTTCTTCAACTCGCTTTCTTTTGAGCTGGCCGCAACACCGCAGGATGGCTTCAGGCCCTAATCTGGTTCCGGCACGGCACGCTGAGCCTTTGGTTAATTCCTCTTCCTGGTGGGAAATGAGAGTTAAATTTGCCCGTCCAGACACCTTCCAGCTAGTCTCTCATTGGTTCTCGCTATTCCTGTTCATCTTCCGCAGAAATTGCAAACTGGGCCAAACAGGAGGTTAAAGGGACTGACTCTCCAAGTCGGGAGGGTGTTAGTAAAGCGTCTGGAATGTTGCACCCGAGTACCAGGGTACGAAAACTGAGACATATTTGAACACGTCTCCCGATCACATGGTTGATCATACCCTAGGTTCCACATGCATGTTTTAGCTGAAGGAAGAATACCTTAAACCTGGGTAGTTGAAACCCGTGGAATGGGTACCATGCAATATGACTTCAAAGGGTCTTCATTTGCTCACCGAACCTCTCCAATCCTATCACTGCTGCATTTATGCCCCTGTACACATGCTTGATTCTCTTTCGGAGACATAGCAATCCATAGGTTTTAAGATACTTACTAGTCAGGTACATTCTTAGGCATTTAATATGCGGTGTTGAGTCCATTTCGTTGAGCAAGAGGTAGCTCTTGTCTATTCCATATTTGGCTTAAGGAACTTTATCTGTGCTCATTTCAATTTCTGGTTTTATGCAGCACCCCAACTCACCTTTACCCTTAAGAAAGCATAAGTTGGTTTTCCAAATTTGAGACCCTGTTCTGTTCTGTAATTCAGTTCCTGTGTAGCCAAGTTTACATTCCGTGTATTACTGATATCTTATGATGTTTCTTTTTCTGTGTGACTTATTTCAGTTAGAATCATCATACCTGAATCCACTCATTGTGCTGCTAAGGGCCTGATGACATAGATTTCATTGCTGAGTGATATTGCTTTGTAAGTAAATACCACAACTTCTTTATCCATTTTTCACTTTCTGCGATGTTGAACTTGTACTGTAAACGAGGTTCTTGTAAACAGAGGCGTCCCAATGTTTGGGGTGGCTGTGTCTTTTTGATTTTAATTTCCCTAAGCTATAGGACCATAAGTGGAAGTGCCCTAGGCTCTGTTGCTTTGTTTTTTAGATGTTTCAGGAAACACCATACACTTCTCCCGAGTGTCTGTTGGCAATTTACATCCCGCCCATCAGCATAACAAGGCTCCCAGTTCTCCATGGCCTGTCCTGCCTTTCTGGATTTTACACTTTTTTCAGATGGCCCTTTTGACCGGGGGGAAGTGAGACTTCATTGTAGTGCAGATTTCCTTTGCAAGCTTGCTTGGTTGGCCAAAAAGGGCGTATGCGTTTTTTCCTGAATATATTCAGGAAAAAACGTATACGCCCTTTTTGGCCAAGTGCATCATGGTGGACGTTCTGCCTCTTTTCCTATGCTTTCAATGCAATTCCAGTCTGCCTCCTGAAATCGGTTTCCTGCAATTCTGCCCCGCTTTCAAGTCCTCTTGGCAGCCTTACTTCAGTATATTTTTGGACGATAGCTGTCATTTATAACTCTGCAGGTTTGTGAATTACAGTGCCCCTGAGCTCCTTTCTTCAACTCGCTTTCTTTTGAGCTGGCCGCAACACCGCAGGATGGCTTCAGGCCCTAATCTGGTTCCGGCACGGCACGCTGAGCCTTTGGTTAATTCCTCTTCCTGGTGGGAAATGAGAGTTAAATTTGCCCGTCCAGACACCTTCCAGCTAGTCTCTCATTGGTTCTCGCTATTCCTGTTCATCTTCCGCAGAAATTGCAAACTGGGCCAAACAGGAGGTTAAAGGGACTGACTCTCCAAGTCGGGAGGGTGTTAGTAAAGCGTCTGGAATGTTGCACCCGAGTACCAGGGTACGAAAACTGAGACATATTTGAACACGTCTCCCGATCACATGGTTGATCATACCCTAGGTTCCACATGCATGTTTTAGCTGAAGGAAGAATACCTTAAACCTGGGTAGTTGAAACCCGTGGAATGGGTACCATGCAATATGACTTCAAAGGGTCTTCATTTGCTCACCGAACCTCTCCAATCCTATCACTGCTGCATTTATGCCCCTGTACACATGCTTGATTCTCTTTCGGAGACATAGCAATCCATAGGTTTTAAGATACTTACTAGTCAGGTACATTCTTAGGCATTTAATATGCGGTGTTGAGTCCATTTCGTTGAGCAAGAGGTAGCTCTTGTCTATTCCATATTTGGCTTAAGGAACTTTATCTGTGCTCATTTCAATTTCTGGTTTTATGCAGCACCCCAACTCACCTTTACCCTTAAGAAAGCATAAGTTGGTTTTCCAAATTTGAGACCCTGTTCTGTTCTGTAATTCAGTTCCTGTGTAGCCAAGTTTACATTCCGTGTATTACTGATATCTTATGATGTTTCTTTTTCTGTGTGACTTATTTCAGTTAGAATCATCATACCTGAATCCACTCATTGTGCTGCTAAGGGCCTGATGACATAGATTTCATTGCTGAGTGATATTGCTTTGTAAGTAAATACCACAACTTCTTTATCCATTTTTCACTTTCTGCGATGTTGAACTTGTACTGTAAACGAGGTTCTTGTAAACAGAGGCGTCCCAAACTTTGGGGTGGCTGTGTCTTTTTGATTTTAATTTCCCTAAGCTATAGGACCATAAGTGGAAGTGCCCTAGGCTCTGTTGCTTTGTTTTTTAGATGTTTCAGGAAACACCATACACTTCTCCCGAGTGTCTGTTGGCAATTTACATCCCGCCCATCAGCATAACAAGGCTCCCAGTTCTCCATGGCCTGTCCTGCCTTTCTGGATTTTACACTTTTTTCAGATGGCCCTTTTGACCGGGGGGAAGTGAGACTTCATTGTAGTGCAGATTTCCTTTGCAAGCTTGCTTGGTTGGCCAAAAAGGGCGTATGCGTTTTTTCCTGAATATATTCAGGAAAAAACGCATACGCCCTTTTTGGCCAAGTGCATCATTGTGGACGTTCTGCCTCTTTTCCTATGCTTTCAATGCAATTCCAGTCTACCTCCTGAAATCGGTTTCCTGCAATTCTGCCCCGCTTTCAAGTCCTCTTGGCAGCCTTACTTCAGTATATTTTTGGACGATAGCTGTCATTTATAACTCTGCAGGTTTGTTAATTACAGTGCCCCTGAGCTCCTTTCTTCAACTCGCTTTCTTTTGAGCTGGCCGCAACACCGCAGGATGGCTTCAGGCCCTAATCTGGTTCCGGCACGGCACGCTGAGCCTTTGGTTAATTCCTCTTCCTGGTGGGAAATGAGAGTTAAATTTGCCCGTCCAGACACCTCCAGCTAGTCTCTCATTGGTTCTCGCTATTCCTGTTCATCTTCCGCAGAAATTGCAAACTGGGCCAAACAGGAGGTTAAAGGGACTGACTCTCCAAGTCGGGAGGGTGTTAGTAAAGCATCTGGAATGTTGCACCCGAGTACCAGGGTACGAAAACTGAGACATATTTGAACACGTCTCCCGATCACATGGTTGATCATACTCTAGGTTCCACATGCATGTTTTAGCTGAAGGAAGAATACCTTAAACCTGGGTAGTTGAAACCCGTGGAATGGGTACCATGCAATATGACATCAAAGGGTCTTCATTTGCTCACCGAACCTCTCCAATCCTATCACTGCTGCGTTTATGCCCCTGTACACATGCTTGATTCTCTTTCGGAGACATAGCAATCCATAGGTTTTAAGATACTTACTAGTCAGGTACATTCTTAGGCGTTTAATATGCGGTGTTGAGTCCATTTCGTTGAGCAAGGAGTAGCTCTTGTCTATTCCATATTTGGCTTAAGGAACTTTATCTGTGCTCATTTCAATCTCTGGTTTTATGCAGCACCCCAACTCACCTTTACCCTTAAGCAAGCATAAGTTGGTTTTCTTAATTTGAGACCCTGTTCTGTTCTTAATTCAGTTCCTGTGGAGCCAAGTTTACATTCCGTGTATTACTGATATCTTATGATGTTTCTTTTTCTGTGTGACTTATTTCAGTTAGAATCATCATACCTGAATCCACTCATTGTGCTGCTAAGGGCCTGATGACATAGATTTCATTGCTGAGTGATATTGCTTTGTAAGTAAATACCACAACTTCTTTATCCATTTTTCACTTTCTGCAATGTTGAACTTGTACTGTAAACGAGGTTCTTGTAAACAGAGTCGTCCCAAACTTTGGGGTGGCTGTGTCTTTTTGATTTTAATTTCCCTAAGCTATAGGACCATAAGTGGAAGTGCCCTAGGCTCTGTTGCTTTGTTTTTTAGATGTTTCAGGAAACACCATACACATCCCGCCCATCAGCATAACAAGGCTCCCAGTTCTCCATGGCCTGTCCTGCCTTTCTGGATTTTACACTTTTTTCAGATGGCCCTTTTGACCAGGGGGAAGTGAGACTTCATTGTAGTGCAGATTTCCTTTGCAAGCTTGCTTGGTTGGCCAAAAAGGGCGTATGCCTTTTTTCCTGAATAAATTCAGGAAAAAAGGCATACACCCTTTTTGGCCAAGTGCATCATTGTGGACGTTCTGCCTCTTTTCCTATGCTTTAAATGCAATTCCAGTCTACCTCCTGAAATCGTTTTCCTGCAATTCTGCCTTGCTTTCAATGCCTCTTCATAGCCTTACCTCAATATATTTTTTGAAAATAGTTGGCCTTTATAACTCTGCAAGTTTTTGAATTGCAGGGGCCCTTAGCTCCATTTTTCAGCTCTTATTTTTGTGATCTTGCCTCATAACCACAGGATTCCTTCAGGCCCTATTCTTCTTCTGGGGCACCTTGCTGTGCCTTTGGTTTATTCTTCTTACTGATGTGAATTTAGAGTGACATGTGCCCATTGAAACCGCTACAGCTAGTTTCTCACTGGTTCCCCCTATTCCCATTCATCCTCCGCACTAACTGCAGACTGTGCGATACCAGAACTTAAAGGCATTGACTCTCCATGTGGGGATATTTTTGGTAAAGCGGCTGGAATGTCGATCCGGAGCCCCAGGAGAGGAAAAATGAGGTGCGTTTTAGAAACCTTTCCCGATCATATGGTATACCAGTCGCTGGGTTTCCCAAGCATGGTTTAGCTGTAGGAAGATTCCCTTCAACCTGGAGTGTTGGGACCCTTGGAATGAGTAGCATGAAGTATTGCATTAAACTTTTGGCAGTTGCTCACCAAAGCTCATCAATCCTCTCAGCCCCAAGTGTCCAGCCTTATGTCTTATCCAGCTGTGGGTTTATATGTGGTCAATCCAGGTTGCATCACAGCCCCTGAGCGAATTTTGTAAGAATTTTTCTCTCTTTCATTGTTTCTGCGTTTTGTTTTTAAAATTTATTTCTATAATGGGGTTTAGCTCATTTTCACTGCTGTGTTTGTGCCACTCTGCACACACTTGATTCCCTTATGGAGATATATCAATACATGGGTTTTAAGATTCTTATTACTCAGATATATTTCTCTGCGGTGTATAGGGTGTGTTGAGGCCAGTTCATTGAGCAAGGTGTAGATCTTGTCTAATATCTATTTGGTTTATTGAACGGTATCTGTGCTAATTTCAAACTCTGGTTTTATGCATCACCCCACCTCTCCTTTCCCCTTAAGCTGAAATAAGTGTGTTTTCTAAATGTGAGACACTGTTCTGTTCTGTAATTCATTTCTTGTGCAGCCATATTTACCCTCCCTCTATAAGTGATATCTTATGATATGTTTCTTTTTCTGTTTGACTTATTTCAAGTAGTATTATCGGACCTAAATCCACTCTTTATCCTTCTACTAGCCTTATTACATTGATTTCATGGTGAAGAGATATTCCATTGTACATAAGTACCACATCTTCTTTATCCATTGTTCTCTTTCCTGGGATATTTAAGGTATACTGAAGTTGAGGTTCTTGTAAACAGAGTAGCCCTAAACTGTGGTGTGCTTGTGTCTTGTTAATTTTTAGATTTCCCTAGATATACTCCCATGATTGGAAGTGTCCTATGCTCTGTAGCTCTGTTTTTTAGATGATTTAGGAACCACCATACACTTCTCCAGAGTGGCTCTCGGCAGTTCACACACTACCCATCAGCGTATAAAGGCTCCCTGTTCTCCATGGCCTGTCCTGCATTTCTGGTTTTTACAATTTTTTAGGATGGCCCTTTTGACCAGTGGGAAATGAGACTTCTTTGTTGTGCACATTTGCATTGCTTGCTTGCTTCGTTGCCCATAAAGTGCGTATGCGTTTTTTCCTGGATATAATCAGGAAAAAACGCATACGCCCTTTTGGGCCAACTGCATCATTGTCGAAATTCTGCCGCTTTTCATGTGCTTTAAAGACGAGTCCAATCTATCTCTTGAAATCTGTTTCTTGCAATTCTGTCTTGCATTCAGATCCTCTTCTTTGCCTTACCTCAACATATTTTTGGACGTTAGTTTTCATTTATAACTCTGCAGGTTTGTGAATTGCAGTGACCCTGAGCTCCATTTTTTAAGTTGCTCTTTTGTGAGCTGGCCTCAAACCCGCAGGATTGCTTCAGGCCCTATTTTGGCTCGGGCGAGGCGGGCTGAGCCTTTTTTCAATTCTTATTCTTAATGGGAAATTAGAGTGATATGTGCCCGTCCAAACCCCTACAACTATTCTCTCATTGGTTCCCCGTTCATCCTCCTCACAATTTGCAAAATGTGTGAAACAGAAGTTGAAATGTGCTGATTCTCCAAGTGGGGAGATTCTAAGTAACGTGGCTGGAATGGTGAACAGGAGCACCAGGAGAGGATAAATGAGCTGCATTTTAGACACATCTCCCGATCACATGGTGTACAGTCCTCTGGGTTTTCCATGCATGTTTTAGCTGTAGGAAGATCCCTTGAACCTGCATATTTGGGACCCATTGAATGGGTACCAGGTAGTATTACTTTAAAGGGTGTGCATTTCCTCACCCAACCTCACATTTCTCTTAGCGCAAACAGTTTCCAGCCTTATGTCTCATCCTGCTGTGGGTCTAGATGTGTTCAATCCATGTTGCATCACCGGCCCTGAGGAAAAGTTGTAAGAGGTTTTCTCTGTCTCTCTGTCGTTTATTTTTTTCAATTTATTACTATATTGGTTACAGCTGATTTTCAAAGCTCTGTTTCTTGCTGCTGTACATCCACTTGATTCACGTACAGAGAGACATCAGTAAATTCTTTTTCAGATTCTTACCAGTCGTATATATTCTTTTCCGGTGACTTGAGTGTGCTGAGTGCAGTTCTTTTAGCTACCGTGTAGGCCTTGTTGATTATCAGTTTGGTATTTGGAATGGTATCTTTGCTAATTTCAACCTCCTGGGTGATGCCTCACCCCTCCCCACCTTTCCCGTTTAGCAGCCTTATGCGTGTTTTCTACATATTTGACTATGTTTTTGTTTTGTAATTTATTTCATGTGTAGCCATTTTGGATTCCACCTTTAAGTGATATCTTATGATATGTGTCTTTTTCTTTTTGAATTCTGTCACTTAGAAAGATCATACGTAACTCCTCCGGAGTTGTTACAACTGGCCATATTTCATTGATTTCCAGGCTGAATAATATTCCACTCTACCTAAGTACCACATCTCTACCCATTTTTTCCCTCCAGAGACATTTAAGTTATATCCTAGTTGAGGATCTTTTAAACAGAGAGGGGGTAAACATTGGGGTGCCTGTGTCCTCTCGATTTTTGTTTTTCTCAAGATATACGCCCATGAGTGCAAGTGCCCTATGCTCTGTAGCTCATTTTTTAGATGCTTTAGTAAACACAATACACTTCTCCAGAATGGCCGTTGGCAATATACATTTCCACTATAAGTCTCACAGGGCTCCCTCTTCTCCTTGCCCTGTCCTGCATTTCTGTTGTTTACGCTTTATGAGGATGGCTCTTCTGACTGATGCGAAGTGATATCTTTTGTAGTATTGACTTCCAGTGCCCACCTGTTTGGTTGGCTAAAAAAGTGTATGCCCTTTTCTTGAATATATACAGAAAAAAACGCATACACCCTTTTTGGCCAACTGCAATGTTGGCAATGTTCAGCTCCTTTTCTTGTGCTTAATGGCGAGTCCTTTCTACCTCCTCAAATCCCTTTCCTGCCATTCTCCCTTGCTTACAAGTCCTTTTCTCTGACTTTCCTCAAGACATTTTTCAGTGATGGATATTTTCAACTCTGCAGTTTTGTGAATTTTACTGCCCCTGAGTTCCATTGTTCAACTTGTGTTTATGGGAACTGGCCACAAAGCAGCGGGATTTCCTCAAGCCCTATACTGTTTCCATGGGCAACCCTAGCCTTTGGTCAATTCGTCTTCCTGATTGGAAATTAGAGTGACATGTGCCTGTCTGAACACCTAGGACTTGTCTCTCATTGTTCCTCATCCTTCCGCTTCATCCTCTGGACAAATTCCAAACTGTACGCAACAGGATGTTGACAGTGCTGACATCTCCAAGTGGGGAGACTGTTAGTAAAGACGCTGGAGGGGTGAACCCGAGCACCAGGAGATGAGGAGATGAGATGCCTTTTCCAAACTCTTCCCGATCAGACGGTATACCATCCTCTGGGTGTGACAGACATGTTTTAGCAGTAGGAAGAGTCCCATTCATGTAAGGAGAACACCAGGGCTTTTTCAAAATCAGTGTCTCCCCGAAACCCAAACTGGGGAATTTTTTAAGCTACGGCTACACATATGTTCATTAAGGGCCTTGGGAAGTAGGCAGAGTCCAAACTTTAGATGATTGAAGTCTTCAGGGTCAGAAGCACTCACCACCAGCTTCCCTTAGGTTACACTTTAACTGTCATTGATAGATGATGTCAATAAAAATATCTATTCTTTTTCAGATTATTTCCCCTTATAGGTTATTGCAAAATGTTGAGTGTAGTTCCCTGTGCTATACAGTAGTTCCTTGTTGATGATCTATTTTATACATAGCAGTGTGTATGTGTTAATCCCAAACTGTTAATTTATCCCTCCTCCCACCTTTCCCCTTTGGTAATAATAAATTATAAGATTTTATACTTCTCAGAAATGGGGGAGCTGAAAGAGAGGTATCATTTTCAATGGAAAAGCATTTAAAACAAGATTGAAGCTTTAACCAAGATTATTAGATGTACATCCTTGGAAAGAAATCACTTCGTTTCTCTAATATTGACCTGACAAATAAGACAAACCTTTTCACTGAACTTGCTTATAATAAAGTGATGGAAATATCAAATGGAAGTGTTAGAAACATCTTATTTTACCCGAGCCTTATACACTGTTCTATGTTAACTACAGTTTGGCTCACACATCTGTTCATTGAGGTTACAATAGTCTCAATTTCTGTTACTGATCCTCCAGAGTGGACCCCAACAAGTGTCCCCCTGCCCAGTGTCATTGGGGCCAACAGATCGAGACTGAGTTTGGTTCACAAGCAAAGGAAACTTTATATTTTGATCAGAGAATGGAGAGGTGAGAGCATGCACTACCCCGTGGGCTGTGGGCTGGGCTGCTGTGTAGAGATCCTGTCAGAGTCAGTGGGAGGGAGGGGGCGGAGCTCTCGAGGGCCAGGTTGGCTGCAGCTCAGGCTCTATATCGCGGAGTCTGCACTGGGCCCCAGGAGCTGAGGTGTCGACCCAGCCATTCTGCACTAGGAAATCTGGTCTGAAGTGCCGGGTGTGGAACCTCTGCATGCGGGACCCTAGGAGCACGTGAAATTAGACAAAGCACAAAGGATAAAAAAGGTTAGACTTGACTTTATTGCCCAGATTCTATTTTTATCTCCCAGGGATTTTTAATGGGCTTTGCTGGGGACAAACCCCTCCTCTGCCTTTTGTCCCGTTCCTCATTCTTGGAGTGCTGAGGGTGCAGACACTTCTTCTGTAACTGCTGAGTGCTGAGTTGGGAGCCCTAATACCCGGGGGCGAGGGTCAGAGCTTCTCCCCAGCAGCCTCCAGGTGACGTTGATTGTCCCCAGGCCCCCTGCCTCCCTGCTCGTCCACCTGAGCACCAGCATTGGAAGTGTTATAGATTCTAATGACCTTTAAGGGTCCAGGAAAGAGATGTGCAGAGACGCTGTGGGGGCCGGTTTCACCCCGCCCCACATTTGTTCGGCCACCTTAGGCTGACCGTTTCTGCCAGCCTAGATGCTCTGACCAGTAGTCTGCGCTTTCTTCAATTAGGCCCCTGAATTAACGTACAAACAGCACCAGGTGTCAGAGCCCTGCCCGCTCAACTCCCAGACAGTCCAGGGTCAGTGGTGATCAAGGACCATGATGACCACTGAGTCAACAGCCTTTTGAAGTAAACAGGAGTCCAGCCGGTCTTATTGGCCACCATCATCACGGTGTCTGTAGGCTTTTCTATGGTGACAGTGTGATATACGGTTCCCCCGCCAAGATTATTAGCTCCCCTCTGGGTGCAGTAAGTCCTGCAAGCAGTAGTCTACTCTTTTGGGACACACTCTTATTGTTTTATGAGAGAAACTCCAGGTCAAGTGATGTTCACACGAGTCGTCATGGTGCCCTGTTGCCCCCGGTTATCTCTCTGGATGTTGGAGTTGGAGGGCCTCCTCACTCGAGGTCGGTGTGCCCACGGAGCGAACCCTGCAACTTCAGGGCATCGTTGGTGGTTAGGATCACCACGTGGGGTCCTTTTCCCTTAGGAAGGAGGTGGCCTTTTGGGCTGCTGATTTCCAGGTTTTTAGATACCGCCAGTATCTTGGCCAGATGCGGCAGTGGGCCAAGCCCCTTGGTGACCGTAGTTTATCCTACCTGGATGGCATTCTTGCATTGTTCCATTTCAAGTGGTCCCAGTTTTTGCACTAATTCTCCAATGGCGATTCACCTTTCACCGGGAATGTAAAGGTCAAAGGGTTTAGCTAAATTAGGGAGTTCCAGGGCAAGGGTCTGAATTGACTGCTCTTTCCATTCTTGAAAGGCCACTTCTGGATTCTATTCAAAAGGATCATCATCTTTTCCTTTCAGTGTTTCATATAGAGGCCCAGCTAGTAGACTGTAGTTAGGGATCCAGAAGCAGCAAACCCTGGCCTCCCCAGGAACCCCTAAGCTGTCTTCTAGTTTTAGAAAGGGGTAAGGCTGCAAATGGTTTCTTCCCTTTCCTGGGATGGGCTTCTCCGACCTTCTGTGAGAATGAAGCCCAGGCAGGTCACCGCAGTCTGTGATATTTGAGCTTTTTCTTGGACAACTTCTATCCTTTATTGGCTTGGTAGTTCAGAGGCCTCCTTAGTAGGGCTGGCGATCAGAATGTCGTCTGCGTACTGAAGGAGGGTTTCCTTTTCCAGAGGTAGAACTTTTAGGTCTTTAGCTAAGCTTTCCCCAAAGATGGTGTGGGAATTTTTGCACCCTTGGGGCAAGACGGCCCGGAAGTATTGTTTTAGTTGTATGTTGAGTCCTGCCACTCACAAGCCAAAATTTCTTGTGACTCTGGGACTAATGGAATACAAAAGAAGGCATCATTGAAGACTAATACAGAATACCATGTCCTGGTGGTTGGTAGAATGACCAGCAGGGTGTAGGAATTAGGAGCAACTGGAGGTATATCCTCGGTGGCTTCACTGACTGTCCTGACATCCTTTACCAGGTCCCCAGCAGCCCATGGGGCTCTCGTGGTCAGACCAATCCCAGAATATGGAGCTCACCTGGGCAGGTACCCCACCCCCACCCCAGCCCACGGGGCTCTCGTGGTCAGGCCCTTCCCAGGATACAGAGCTACCCTTGCAGGTACCATGGCAGGGCTGGGCACACAGGAACCGTGCACATAGCCCTCATTGCAGAGCACCCCCAGCTCACCTGTCGCTCAGAGCTGGCACAGAGCACCTCAGAGCAGGACTTGAACTAACAAACAGCAGCTGCGACAGGTCTGTGACCCTGGGCGTCACTCTGTGCGGCCTCCCTCCACCTGGTCTTCCAGAGACTTCCACTGCACCCGGGGCACCAGGCCTCTGTCTCCAACCACCACCCACCCCTCCTCTCCCTGACTCCTGGGTTCCTCTCATAAGGAGAGGGTTTTCTTGAAGTTGTCTCCCACTCATGGGCCAGATAAAATGATTAGAAAACAAGCCAAAGCTGCAGCCCCTTGTCTATCCTGACTCTCAGGAGCCCACACCTGTTCCTTGGACCTGGCCGGTTCAGCAAGTTCCATTTTCTGCAACTGTGAGCCCCTGAGGGGTGATGATTGGCTGACCTGGGCAGCCTTACCGTGCGGGCCAGCCCTCCCCAGGTGTGCCTGGGTTGAGATCAATATAAATACCACTCCAGGCAGCAAGAGCCCCTGCAGCCGTGCCTGACGCCATTTTCTCTGCCCTGTCAGCAGTCTCGGGGCTGGGCTGGTGGGAGGGAGTGAGAGGCCACGGCTTTGTGGGTGGCCCAGTGTGAGTGGGGCTCTGCTGGACTTTCTGCAGCAGTTGCCAGGCTGCCACCTGCTAAAGAAGAGGATGTGTCACCCATACCTGCTGCTGGAATTTCTCCCTGGGCAGAGGTGAGGAAGGAAAAAAGCAGTGGGGGCAGGGACAGGACGGGTATCTCAGTCAGGGAAATGGAAATCTTCCAGAAGAGCACCCAGGGCCAGGACCATCCTGGCTGGCCTGCAGGCACCAAGTCGGCCGGCATGCTGTCACTCGTGTGGCTCTATGGCCCTTCCTCTAGGCTTTCAAGTCCTTGTATATATTCAGGTGTTTTACCTGGGACGGGTGGGAATAGTTCAGCAGCAACTGGCCTGGGGCTCAGCTCACGTTTACTCACAGATGCCTCGGCACGGTGCCCCAGCTTTGCAATGAGGACGCTTGTTGCGTGGGGGCTGCTGGCTGAATGGGAGACGATTCCCCACCACTGGCCAACTTCAGAATTGTTTACAACTGGAGCAAGTGCCCTGATACGGTTTTCCTCTGTGGAACTAGTGGGTTCTGTGTTTTTTTTCTCTTTTTCGTTTTTGGTTCAAGGTAGATTTTATTCCTCTTTTTTGTATTTACAGATATAAGCATGGAAATAATTTATTCATATAAATACATGTATGTGAAGGGAATAATTGTTTTTTCTGTTTTATTTTTTAAATTTTATTTCTTTTTAATTTTGAATTTTATTTTATATTTTTATACAGCAGGTTCTTATTGGTTATCTATTTTATACATATAAATGTATACATGCCAATCCCAGTCTCTCAACTCCTCCCACCACCACCCCCCCAACAGCTTTCCCCCCTTGTTGTCCATACATTTGTTGTCTACATCTGTTGCTCTATTTATGCCTTGCAAAATGGTTAATCTGTACAGTTTTTCTAGGTTCCACATATATGCATGAATATACAAGATTTGTTTTTCTCTTTCTGACTTACTTCACTCTGTATGACAGTCTCTAGATCCATCGACGTCTCTACAAATGACCCAATTTCATTCCTTTTCATGGCTTAGTAATATTCCATTTTATATATGTACCACAGCTTTATGCATTCGTCTGTCTGTGGGCATTTAGGTTGCTTCCATTACCTCGATATTGTAAATAGTGATGCAATGAACATTGCGGTGAATGTCTCATTTTGATTTATGGTTTTGTCTGGGTATATGTCCAGTACTGGGATTGCTGTATCATATGGTAATTCTATTGTTAGTTTCTTAAGAAACTCCATATTGTTCTCTGTAGTGACTGTATCAATTTATATTCCCAACAATAGTGGAAGAGGGTTCCTTTTCTCCACACCCTTTCCAGCATTTTTGTTTGTAGATTTTCTCATGATGCCCATTCTATCAGGTGTGAGGTGATACCTCATTGTTGAGTCCATTTTGTTGAGCAAGGGGTAGGTCTTGTCTATTACATATTTGGCTTATTGAATGGTATCGGTGCTAATTTCAAACTCTGGTTTTATGCAGCACCCCAACTCACTTTCCCCCTTAAGGAAGCATAAGTTGGTTTTCTAAACTTGAGACCCTGTTCTGTTTTGTAATTCAGTTCATGTGTAGCCAAGTTCACATTCCATGTATTAGTGATATCTTATGATGTTTCTTTTTCTGTGTGACATATTTCAGTTAGAATCATCATACCTGAATCCACTCATTATGCTGCTATGGGCCTGATGACATAGATTTCATGGCTGAGTGATTTTGCATTGTACATAAGTACCACAACTTCTTTATCCATTTTTCACTTTCTGCGATATTGAACTTGTACCGTAAACGAGGTTCTTGTAAACAGAGCTGTCCCAAACTGTGGGGTGGCTGTGTCTTTCTGATTTTAATTTCCCTAAGCTATAGGACCATAAGTGGAAGTGCCCTAGGCTCTGTTGCTTTGTTTTTTAGATGTTTCAGGAAACACCATACACTTCTCCCGAGTGGCTGTTGGCAATTTACATCCCGCCCATCAGCATAACAAGGCTCCCAGTTCTCCATGGCCTGTCCTGCCTTTCTGGATTTTACACTTTTCTCAGATGGCCCTTTTGACCGGGGGGAAGTGAGACTTCATTGTAGTGCAGATTTCCTTTGCAAGCTTGCTTGGTTGGCCAAAAAGTGCGTATGCGTTTTTTCCTGATTCAGGAAAAAACGCATACGCCCTTTTTGGCCAAGTGCATCATTGTGGACGTTCTCCCTCTTTGCCTTTGCTTTCAATGCAATTCCAGTCTACCTCCTGAAATCGGTTTCCTGCAATTCTTCCCCGCTTTCAAGTCCTCTTGGCAACCTTACTTCAGTATATTTTTGGACGATAGCTGTCATTTATAAGTCTGCAGGTTTGTGAATTACAGTGCCCCTGAGCTCCTTTCTTCAACTCGCTTTCTTGTGAGCTGGCCGCAACACCGCAGGATTGCTTCAGGCCCTAATCTGGTTCTGGCACGACATGCTGAGCCTTTGGTTAATTCCTCTTCCTGGTGGGAAATGAGAGTTAAATTTGCCCGTCCAGACACCTCCAGCTAGTCTCTCATTGGTTCTCCCTATTCCTGTTCATCTTCCGCAGAAATTGCAAACTGGGCCAAACAGGAGGTTAAAGGCACTGACTCTCCAAGTCGGGAGAGTGTTAGTAAAGCGTCTGGAATGTTGCACCCGAGTACCAGGGGACGAAATCTGAGACATATTTGAACACGTCTCCCGATCACACGGTGGATAATACTCTGGGTTCCACATGCATGTTTTAGCTGAAGGAAGAATCCCTGAAACCTGGAGAGTTGAAACCCGTGGAATGGGCACCATGCAATATGACTTCAAAGGGTCTTCGTTTGCTCACCGAACCTCTCCAATCCTATCATTGCTGCATTTATGCCCCTGGACACACGCTTGATTCTCTTTTGGAGATATAGCAATCCATAGGTTTTAAGATACTTACTAGTCAGGTACATTCTTAGGCGTTTAATATGGGGTGTTGAGTCCATTTCGTTGAGCAAGGAGTAGCTCTTGTCTATTACATATTTGGCTTAAGGAACTTTATCTGTGCTCATTTCAATGTCTGGTTTTATGCAGCACCCCAACTCACCTTTCCCCTTAAGCAAGCATAAGTTGGTTTTCTAAATTTGAGACCCTGTTCTGTTTTGTAATTCAGTTCCTGTGTAGCCAAGTTTACACTCCGTGTATTAGTGATATCTTATGATGTTTCTTTTTCTGTGTGACTTATTTCAGTTAGAATCATCATACCTGAATCCACTCATTATGCTGCTATGGGCCTGATGACATAGATTTCATTGCTGAGTGATATTGCATTGTACGTAAGTACCACAACTTCTTTATCCATTTTTCACTTTCTACGATATTGAACTTGTACCGTAAACGAGGTTCTTGTAAACAGAGCAGTCCCAAACTTTGGGGTGGCTGTGTCTTTTTGATTTTAATTTCCCTAAGCTATAGGACCATAAGTGGAAGTGCCCTAGGCTCTGTTGCTTTGTTTTTTAGATGTTTCAGGAAACACCATACACTTCTCCCGAGTGTCTGTTGGCAATTTACATCCCGCCCATCAGCATAACAAGGCTCCTAGTTCTCCATGGCCTGTCCTGCCTTTCTGGATTTTACACTTTTTTCAGATGGCCCTTTTGACCGGGGGGAAGTGAGACTTCATTGTAGTGCAGATTTCCTTTGCAAGTTTGCTTGGTTGGCCAAAAAGGGCGTATGCGTTTTTTCCTGAATATATTCAGGAAAAAACGCATACGCCCTTTTTGGCCAAGTGCATCATTGTGGACGTTCTGCCTCTTTTCCTATGCTTTCAATGCAATTCCAGTCTACCTCCTGAAATCGGTTTCCTGCAATTCTGCCCCGCTTTCAAGTCCTCTTGGCAGCCTTACTTCAGTATATTTTTGGACGATAGCTGTCATTTATAACTCTGCAGGTTTGTGAATTACAGTGCCCCTGAGCTCCTTTCTTCAACTCGCTTTCTTTTGAGCTGGCCGCAACACCGCAGGATGGCTTCAGGCCCTAATCTGGTTCCGTCACGGCACGCTGAGCCTTTGGTTAATTCCTCTTCCTCGTGGGAAATGAGAGTTAAATTTGCCCGTCCAGTCACCTCCAGCTAGTCTCTCATTGGTTCTCGCTATTCCTGTTCATCTTCCGCAGAAATTGCAAACTGGGCCAAACAGGAGGTTAAAGGGACTGACTCTCCAAGTCGGGAGGGTGTTAGGAAAGCGTCTGGAATGTTGCACCCGAGTACCAGGGTACGAAAACTGAGACATATTTGAACACGTCTCCCGATCACATGGTTGATCATACTCTAGGTTCCACATGCATGTTTTAGCTGAAGGAAGAATACCTTAAACCTGGGTAGTTGAAACCCGTGGAATGGGTACCATGCAATATGACTTCAAAGGGTCTTCATTTGCGCACCGAACCTCTCCAATCCTATCACTGCTGCGTTTATGCCCCTGTACACAGGCTTGATTCTCTTTCGGAGACATAGCAATCCATAGGTTTTAAGATACTTACTAGTCAGGTACATTCTTAGGCATTTAATATGGGGTGTTGAGTCCATTTCGTTGAGCAAGGAGTAGCTCTTGTCTATTCCATATTTGGCTTAAGAAAATTTATCTGTGCTCATTTCAATCTCTGGTTTTATTCAGCACCCCAACTCACCTTTCCCCTTAAGCAAGCATAAGTAGGTTTTCTAAATTTGAGACCCTGTTCTGTTTTGGAATTCAGTTCCTGTGTAGCCAAGTTTACATTCCGTGCATTAGTGATATCTTATGATGTTTCTTTTTCTGTGTGACTTATTTCAGTTAGAATCATCGTACCTGAATCCACTCATTATGCTGCTACGGGCCTGATGACATAGATTTCATTGCTGAGTGATACTGCATTGTACGTAGTTACCACAAGTTCTTTATTCATTTTTCACTTTCTGTGATATTGAACTTGTACGGTAAACGCGGTTCTTGTAAACAGAGGCGTCCCAAACTTTGGGGTGGCTGTGTCTTTTTGATTTTAATTTCCCTAAGCTATAGGACCATAAGTGGAAGTGCCCTAGGCTCTGTTGCTTTGTTTTTTAGATGTTTCAGGAAACACCATACACTTCTCCCGAGTGTCTGTTGGCAATTTACATCCCGCCCATCAGCATAACAAGGCTCCCAGTTCTCCATGGCCTGTCCTGCCTTTCTGGATTTTACACTTTTTTCAGATGGCCCTTTTGACCGGGGGGAAGTGAGACTTCATTGTAGTGCAGATTTCCTTTCCAAGTTTGCTTGGTTGGCCAAAAAGTGCGTATGCGTTTTTTCCTGAATATATTCAGGAAAAAACGCATACGCCCTTTTTGGCCAAGTGCATCATTGTGGACGTTCTGCCTCTTTTCCTATGCTTTCAATGCAATTCCAGTCTACCTCCTGAAATCGGTTTCCTGCAATTCTGCCCCGCTTTCAAGTCCTCTTGGCAGCCTTACTTCAGTATATTTTTGGACGATAGCTGTCATTTATAACTCTGCAGGTTTGTGAATTACAGTGCCCCTGAGCTCCTTTCTTCAACTCGCTTTCTTATGACCTGGCCGCAACAACGCAGGATGGCTTCAGGCCCTAATCTGGTTCCGGCACGGCACGCTGAGCCTTTGGTTAATTCCTCTTCCTGGTGGGAAATGAGAGTTAAATTTGCCCGTCCAGACACCTCCAGCTATTCTCTCATTGGTTCTCGCTATTCCTGTTCATCTTCCGCAGAAATTGCAAACTGGGCCAAACAGGAGGTTAAAGGGACTGACTCTCCAAGTCGGGAGGGTGTTAGTAAAGCGTCTGGAATGTTGCACCCGAGTACCAGGGTATGGAAAGTGAGACATATTTGAACACGTTTCCCGATCACATGGTTGATCATACTCTAGGTTCCACATGCATGTTTTAGCTGAAGGAAGAATACCTTAAACCTGGGTAGTTGAAACCCGTGGAATGGGTACCATGCAATATGACTTCAGAGGGTCTTCATTTGCTCACCGAACCTCTCCAATCCTATCACTGCTGCGTTTATGCCCCTGTACACATGCTTGATTCTCTTTCGGAGACATAGCAATCCATAGGTTTTAAGATACTTACTAGTCAGGTACATTCTTAGGCGTTTAATATGGGGTGTTGAGTCCATTTCGTTGAGCAAGGAGTAGCTCTTGTCTATTCCATATTTGGCTTAAGAAAATTTATCTGTGCTCATTTCAATCTCTGGTTTTATTCAGCACCCCAACTCACCTTTCCCCTTAAGCAAGCATAAGTTGGTTTTCTAAATTTGAGACCCTGTTCTGTTTTGGAATTCAGTTCCTGTGTAGCCAAGTTTACATTCCGTGCATTAGTGATATCTTATGATGTTTCTTTTTCTGTGTGACTTATTTCAGTTAGAATCATCGTACCTGAATCCACTCATTATGCTGCTACGGGCCTGATGACATAGATTTCATTGCTGAGTGATATTGCTTTGTAAGTAAATACCACAACTTCTTTATCCATTTTTCACTTTCTGCGATGTTGAACTTGTACTGTAAACGAGGTTCTTGTAAACAGAGGCGTCCCAAACTTTGGGGTGGCTGTGTCTTTTTGATTTTAATTTCCCTATGCTATAGGACCATAAGTGGAAGTGCCCTAGGCTCTGTTGCTTTGTTTTTTAGATGTTTCAGGAAACACCATACACTTCTCCCGAGTGTCTGTTGGCAATTTACATCCCGCCCATCAGCATAACAAGGCTCCCAGTTCTCCATGGCCTGTCCTGCCTTTCTGGATTTTACACTTTTTTCAGATGGCCCTTTTGACCGGGGGGAAGTGAGACTTCATTGTAGTGCAGATTTCCTTTGCAAGTTTGCTTGGTTGGCCAAAAAGGGCGTATGCGTTTTTTCCTGAATATATTCAGGAAAAAACGCATACACCCTTTTTGGCCAAGTGCATCATTGTGGACGTTCTGCCTCTTTTCCTATGCTTTCAATGCAATTCCAGACTACCTCCTGAAATCGGTTTCCTGCAATTCTGCCCCGCTTTCAAGTCCTCTTGGCAGCCTTACTTCAGTATATTTTTGGACGATAGCTGTCATTTATAACTCTGCAGGTTTGTGAATTACAGTGCCCCTGAGCTCCTTTCTTCAACTCGCTTTCTTTTGAGCTGGCCGCAACACCGCAGGATGGCTTCAGGCCCTAATCTGGTTCCGGCAGGGCACGCTGAGCCTTTGGTTAATTCCTCTTCCTGGTGGGAAATGAGAGTTAAATTTGCCCGTCCAGACACCTCCAGCTATTCTCTCATTGGTTCTCGCTATTCCTGTTCATCTTCCGCAGAAATTGCAAACTGGGCCAAACAGGAGGTTAAAGGGACTGACTCTCCAAGTCGGGAGGGTGTTAGTAAAGCGTCTGGAATGTTGCACCCGAGTACCAGGGTACGAGAACTGAGACATATTTGAACACGTTTCCCGATCACATGGTTGATCATACTCTAGGTTCCACATGCATGTTTTAGCTGAAGGAAGAATACTTTAAACCTGGGTAGTTGAAACCCGTGGAATGGGTACCATGCAATATGACTTCAGAGGGTCTTCATTTGCTCACCGAACCTCTCCAATCCTATCACTGCTGTGTTTATGCCCCTGTACACATGCTTGATTCTCTTTCAGAGACATAGCAATCCATAGGTTTTAAGATACTTACTAGTCAGGTACATTCTTAGGCGTTTAATATGCGGTGTTGAGTCCATTTTGTTGAGCAAGGAGTAGCTCTTGTCTATTCCATATTTGGCTTAAGGAACTTTATCTGTGCTCATTTCAATCTCTGGTTTTATGCAGCACCCCAACTCACCTTTCCCCTTAAGCAAGCATAAGTTGGTTTTCTAAATTTGAGACCCTGTTCTGTTCTGTAATTCAGTTCCTGTGTAGCCAAGTTTACATTCCGTGTATTACTGATATCTTATGATGTTTCTTTTTCTGTGTGACTTATTTCAGTTAGAATCATCATACCTGAATCCACTCATTGTGCTGTTAAGGGCCTGATGACATAGATTTCATTGCTGAGTGATATTGCTTTGTAAGTAAATACCACAACTTCTTTATCCATTTTTCACTTTCTGCGATGTTGAACTTGTACTGTAAAAGAGGTTCTTGTAAACAGAGGCGTCCCAATGTTTGGGGTGGCTGTGTCTTTTTGATTTTAATTTCCCTAAGCTATAGGACCATAAGTGGAAGTGCCCTAGGCTCTGTTGCTTTGTTTTTTAGATGTTTCAGGAAACACCATACACTTCTCCCGAGTGTCTGCTGGCAATTTACATCCCGCCCATCAGCATAACAAGGCTCCCAGTTCTCCATGGCCTGTCCTGCCTTTCTGGATTTTACACTTTTTTCAGATGGCCCTTTTGACCGGGGGGAAGTGAGACTTCATTGTAGTGCAGATTTCCTTTGCAAGCTTGCTTGGTTGGCCAAAAAGCGCGTATGCGTTTTTTCCTGAATATATTCAGGAAAAAACGCATACGCCCTTTTTGGCCAAGTGCATCATTGTGGACGTTCTGCCTCTTTTCCTATGCTTTCACTGCAATTCCAGTCTACCTCCTGAAATCGGTTTCCTGCAATTCTGCCCCGCTTTCAAGTCCTCTTGGCAGCCTTACTTCAGTATATTTTTGGACGATAGCTGTCATTTATAACTCTGCAGGTTTGTGAATTACAGTGCCCCTGAGCTCCTTTCTTCAACTCGCTTTCTTGTGACCTGGCCGCAACACCGCAGGATTGCTTCAGGCCCTAATCTGGTTCCGGCACGGCACGCTGAGCCTTTGGTTAATTCCTCTTCCTGGTGGGAAATGAGAGTTAAATTTGCCCGTCCAGACACCTCCAGCTAGTCTCTCATTGGTTCTCGCTATTCCTGTTCATCTTCCGCAGAAATTGCAAACTGGGCCAAACAGGAGGTTAAAGGGACTGACTCTCCAAGTCGGGAGGATGTTAGTAAAGCGTCTGGAATGTTGCACCCGAGTACCAGGGTACGAAAACTGAGACATATTTGAACACGTTTCCCGATCACATGGTTGATCATAATCTAGGTTCCACATGCATGTTTTAGCTGAAGGAAGAATCCCTGAAACCTGGAGAGTTGAGACCCGTGGAATGGGTACCATGCAATATGACTTCAAAGGGTCTTTGTTTGCTCACCGAACCTCTCCAATCCTATCACTGCTGCATTTATGCCCCTGTACACACGCTTGATTCTCTTTTGGAGATATAGCAATCCATAGGTTTTAAGATACTTACTAGTCAGGTACATTCTTAGGCGCTTAATATGGGGTGTTGAGTCCATTTCGTTGAGCAAGGAGTAGCTCTTGTCTATTCCATATTTGGCTTAAGGAACTTTATCTGTGCTCATTTCAATCTCTGGTTTTATGCAGCACCCCAACTCACCTTCACCCTTAAGCAAGCATAAGTTGGTTTTCTAAATTTGAGACCCTGTTCTGTTCTGTAATTCAGTTCCTGTGTAGCCAAGTTTACATTCCGTGTATTACTGATATCTTATGATGTTTCTTTTTCTGTGTGACTTATTTCAGTTAGAATCATCATACCTGAATCCACTCATTGTGCTCTTAAGGGCCTGATGACATAGATTTCATTGCTGAGTGATATTGTTTTGTAAGTAAATACCACAACTTCTTTATCCATTTTTCACTTTCTGCGATGTTGAACTTGTACTGTAAACGCGGTTCTTGTAAACAGAGGCGTTCCATACTTTGGGGTGGCTGTTTCTTTTTGATTTTAATTTCCCTAAGCTATAGGACCATAAGTGGAAGTGCCCTAGGCTCTGTTGCTTTGTTTTTTAGATGTTTCAGGAAACACCATACACTTCTCCCGAGTGTCTGTTGGCAATTTACATCCCGCCCATCAGCATAACAAGGCTCCCAGTTCTCCATGGCCTGTCCTGCCTTTCTGGATTTTACACTTTTTTCAGATGGCCCTTTTGACCGGGGGGAAGTGAGACTTCATTGTAGTGCAGATTTCCTTTGCAAGCTTGCTTGGTTGGCCAAAAAGTGCGTATGCGTTTTGTCCTGAATATATTCAGGAAAAAACACATACGCCCTTTTTGGCCAAGTGCATCATTGTGGACGTTCTGCCTCTTTTCCTATGCTTTCAATGCAATTCCAGTCTACCTCCTGAAATCGGATTCCTGCAATTCTGCCCCGCTTTCAAGTCCTCTTGGCAGCCTTACTTCAGTATATTTTTGGACGATAGCTGTCATTTATAACTCTGCAGGTTTGTGAATTACAGTGCCCCTGAGCTCCTTTCTTCAACTCGCTTTCTTATGACCTGGCCGCAACAACGCAGGATGGCTTCAGGCCCTAATCTGGTTCCGGCACGGCACGCTGAGCCTTTGGTTAATTCCTCTTCCTGGTGGGAAATGAGAGTTAAATTTGCCCGTCCAGACACCTCCAGCTATTCTCTCATTGGTTCTCGCTATTCCTGTTCATCTTCCGCAGAAATTGCAAACTGGGCCAAACAGGAGGTTAAAGGGACTGACTCTCCAAGTCGGGAGGGTGTTAGTAAAGCGTCTGGAATGTTGCACCCGAGTACCAGGGTATGGAAAGTGAGACATATTTGAACACGTTTCCCGATCACATGGTTGATCATACTCTAGGTTCCACATGCATGTTTTAGCTGAAGGAAGAATACCTTAAACCTGGGTAGTTGAAACCCGTGGAATGGGTACCATGCAATATGACTTCAGAGGGTCTTCATTTGCTCACCGAACCTCTCCAATCCTATCACTGCTGCGTTTATGCCCCTGTACACATGCTTGATTCTCTTTCGGAGACATAGCAATCCATAGGTTTTAAGATACTTACTAGTCAGGTACATTCTTAGGCGTTTAATATGGGGTGTTGAGTCCATTTCGTTGAGCAAGGAGTAGCTCTTGTCTATTCCATATTTGGCTTAAGAAAATTTATCTGTGCTCATTTCAATCTCTGGTTTTATTCAGCACCCCAACTCACCTTTCCCCTTAAGCAAGCATAAGTTGGTTTTCTAAATTTGAGACCCTGTTCTGTTTTGGAATTCAGTTCCTGTGTAGCCAAGTTTACATTCCGTGCATTAGTGATATCTTATGATGTTTCTTTTTCTGTGTGACTTATTTCAGTTAGAATCATCGTACCTGAATCCACTCATTATGCTGCTACGGGCCTGATGACATAGATTTCATTGCTGAGTGATATTGCTTTGTAAGTAAATACCACAACTTCTTTATCCATTTTTCACTTTCTGCGATGTTGAACTTGTACTGTAAACGAGGTTCTTGTAAACAGAGGCGTCCCAAACTTTGGGGTGGCTGTGTCTTTTTGATTTTAATTTCCCTATGCTATAGGACCATAAGTGGAAGTGCCCTAGGCTCTGTTGTTTTGTTTTTTAGATGTTTCAGGAAACACCATACACTTCTCCCGAGTGTCTGCTGGCAATTTACATCCTGCCCATCAGCATAACAAGGCTCCCAGTTCTCTATGGCCTGTCCTGCCTTTCTGGATTTTACACTTTTTTCAGATGGCCCTTTTGACCGGGGGGAAGTGAGACTTCATTGTAGTGCAGATTTCCTTTGCAAGTTTGCTTGGTTGGCCAAAAAGGGCGTATGCGTTTTTTCCTGAATATATTCAGGAAAAAACGCATACACCCTTTTTGGCCAAGTGCATCATTGTGGACGTTCTGCCTCTTTTCCTATGCTTTCAATGCAATTCCAGACTACCTCCTGAAATCGGTTTCCTGCAATTCTGCCCCGCTTTCAAGTCCTCTTGGCAGCCTTACTTCAGTATATTTTTGGACGATAGCTGTCATTTATAACTCTGCAGGTTTGTGAATTACAGTGCCCCTGAGCTCCTTTCTTCAACTCGCTTTCTTTTGAGCTGGCCGCAACACCGCAGGATGGCTTCAGGCCCTAATCTGGTTCCGGCAGGGCACGCTGAGCCTTTGGTTAATTCCTCTTCCTGGTGGGAAATGAGAGTTAAATTTGCCCGTCCAGACACCTCCAGCTATTCTCTCATTGGTTCTCGCTATTCCTGTTCATCTTCCGCAGAAATTGCAAACTGGGCCAAACAGGAGGTTAAAGGGACTGACTCTCCAAGTCGGGAGGGTGTTAGTAAAGCGTCTGGAATGTTGCACCCGAGTACCAGGGTACGAGAACTGAGACATATTTGAACACGTTTCCCGATCACATGGTTGATCATACTCTAGGTTCCACATGCATGTTTTAGCTGAAGGAAGAATACTTTAAACCTGGGTAGTTGAAACCCGTGGAATGGGTACCATGCAATATGACTTCAGAGGGTCTTCATTTGCTCACCGAACCTCTCCAATCCTATCACTGCTGTGTTTATGCCCCTGTACACATGCTTGATTCTCTTTCAGAGACATAGCAATCCATAGGTTTTAAGATACTTACTAGTCAGGTACATTCTTAGGCGTTTAATATGCGGTGTTGAGTCCATTTTGTTGAGCAAGGAGTAGCTCTTGTCTATTCCATATTTGGCTTAAGGAACTTTATCTGTGCTCATTTCAATCTCTGGTTTTATGCAGCACCCCAACTCACCTTTCCCCTTAAGCAAGCATAAGTTGGTTTTCTAAATTTGAGACCCTGTTCTGTTCTGTAATTCAGTTCCTGTGTAGCCAAGTTTACATTCCGTGTATTACTGATATCTTATGATGTTTCTTTTTCTGTGTGACTTATTTCAGTTAGAATCATCATACCTGAATCCACTCATTGTGCTGTTAAGGGCCTGATGACATAGATTTCATTGCTGAGTGATATTGCTTTGTAAGTAAATACCACAACTTCTTTATCCATTTTTCACTTTCTGCGATGTTGAACTTGTACTGTAAAAGAGGTTCTTGTAAACAGAGGCGTCCCAATGTTTGGGGTGGCTGTGTCTTTTTGATTTTAATTTCCCTAAGCTATAGGACCATAAGTGGAAGTGCCCTAGGCTCTGTTGCTTTGTTTTTTAGATGTTTCAGGAAACACCATACACTTCTCCCGAGTGTCTGCTGGCAATTTACATCCCGCCCATCAGCATAACAAGGCTCCCAGTTCTCCATGGCCTGTCCTGCCTTTCTGGATTTTACACTTTTTTCAGATGGCCCTTTTGACCGGGGGGAAGTGAGACTTCATTGTAGTGCAGATTTCCTTTGCAAGCTTGCTTGGTTGGCCAAAAAGCGCGTATGCGTTTTTTCCTGAATATATTCAGGAAAAAACGCATACGCCCTTTTTGGCCAAGTGCATCATTGTGGACGTTCTGCCTCTTTTCCTATGCTTTCACTGCAATTCCAGTCTACCTCCTGAAATCGGTTTCCTGCAATTCTGCCCCGCTTTCAAGTCCTCTTGGCAGCCTTACTTCAGTATATTTTTGGACGATAGCTGTCATTTATAACTCTGCAGGTTTGTGAATTACAGTGCCCCTGAGCTCCTTTCTTCAACTCGCTTTCTTGTGACCTGGCCGCAACACCGCAGGATTGCTTCAGGCCCTAATCTGGTTCCGGCACGGCACGCTGAGCCTTTGGTTAATTCCTCTTCCTGGTGGGAAATGAGAGTTAAATTTGCCCGTCCAGACACCTCCAGCTAGTCTCTCATTGGTTCTCGCTATTCCTGTTCATCTTCCGCAGAAATTGCAAACTGGGCCAAACAGGAGGTTAAAGGGACTGACTCTCCAAGTCGGGAGGATGTTAGTAAAGCGTCTGGAATGTTGCACCCGAGTACCAGGGTACGAAAACTGAGACATATTTGAACACGTTTCCCGATCACATGGTTGATCATAATCTAGGTTCCACATGCATGTTTTAGCTGAAGGAAGAATCCCTGAAACCTGGAGAGTTGAGACCCGTGGAATGGGTACCATGCAATATGACTTCAAAGGGTCTTTGTTTGCTCACCGAACCTCTCCAATCCTATCACTGCTGCATTTATGCCCCTGTACACACGCTTGATTCTCTTTTGGAGATATAGCAATCCATAGGTTTTAAGATACTTACTAGTCAGGTACATTCTTAGGCGCTTAATATGGGGTGTTGAGTCCATTTCGTTGAGCAAGGAGTAGCTCTTGTCTATTCCATATTTGGCTTAAGGAACTTTATCTGTGCTCATTTCAATCTCTGGTTTTATGCAGCACCCCAACTCACCTTCACCCTTAAGCAAGCATAAGTTGGTTTTCTAAATTTGAGACCCTGTTCTGTTCTGTAATTCAGTTCCTGTGTAGCCAAGTTTACATTCCGTGTATTACTGATATCTTATGATGTTTCTTTTTCTGTGTGACTTATTTCAGTTAGAATCATCATACCTGAATCCACTCATTGTGCTCTTAAGGGCCTGATGACATAGATTTCATTGCTGAGTGATATTGTTTTGTAAGTAAATACCACAACTTCTTTATCCATTTTTCACTTTCTGCGATGTTGAACTTGTACTGTAAACGCGGTTCTTGTAAACAGAGGCGTTCCATACTTTGGGGTGGCTGTTTCTTTTTGATTTTAATTTCCCTAAGCTATAGGACCATAAGTGGAAGTGCCCTAGGCTCTGTTGCTTTGTTTTTTAGATGTTTCAGGAAACACCATACACTTCTCCCGAGTGTCTGTTGGCAATTTACATCCCGCCCATCAGCATAACAAGGCTCCCAGTTCTCCATGGCCTGTCCTGCCTTTCTGGATTTTACACTTTTTTCAGATGGCCCTTTTGACCGGGGGGAAGTGAGACTTCATTGTAGTGCAGATTTCCTTTGCAAGCTTGCTTGGTTGGCCAAAAAGTGCGTATGCGTTTTGTCCTGAATATATTCAGGAAAAAACACATACGCCCTTTTTGGCCAAGTGCATCATTGTGGACGTTCTGCCTCTTTTCCTATGCTTTCAATGCAATTCCAGTCTACCTCCTGAAATCGGATTCCTGCAATTCTGCCCCGCTTTCAAGTCCTCTTGGCAGCCTTACTTCAGTATATTTTTGGACGATAGCTGTCATTTATAACTCTGCAGGTTTGTGAATTACAGTGCCCCTGAGCTCCTTTCTTCAACTCGCTTTCTTTTGAGCTGGCCGCAACACCGCAGGATGGCTTCAGGCCCTAATCTGGTTCCGGCAGGGCACGCTGAGCCTTTGGTTAATTCCTCTTCCTGGTGGGAAATGAGAGTTAAATTTGCCCGTCCAGACACCTCCAGCTATTCTCTCATTGGTTCTCGCTATTCCTGTTCATCTTCCGCAGAAATTGCAAACTGGGCCAAACAGGAGGTTAAAGGGACTGACTCTCCAAGTCGGGAGGGTGTTAGTAAAGCGTCTGGAATGTTGCACCCGAGTACCAGGGTACGAGAACTGAGACATATTTGAACACGTTTCCCGATCACATGGTTGATCATACTCTAGGTTCCACATGCATGTTTTAGCTGAAGGAAGAATACTTTAAACCTGGGTAGTTGAAACCCGTGGAATGGGTACCATGCAATATGACTTCAGAGGGTCTTCATTTGCTCACCGAACCTCTCCAATCCTATCACTGCTGTGTTTATGCCCCTGTACACATGCTTGATTCTCTTTCAGAGACATAGCAATCCATAGGTTTTAAGATACTTACTAGTCAGGTACATTCTTAGGCGTTTAATATGCGGTGTTGAGTCCATTTTGTTGAGCAAGGAGTAGCTCTTGTCTATTCCATATTTGGCTTAAGGAACTTTATCTGTGCTCATTTCAATCTCTGGTTTTATGCAGCACCCCAACTCACCTTTCCCCTTAAGCAAGCATAAGTTGGTTTTCTAAATTTGAGACCCTGTTCTGTTCTGTAATTCAGTTCCTGTGTAGCCAAGTTTACATTCCGTGTATTACTGATATCTTATGATGTTTCTTTTTCTGTGTGACTTATTTCAGTTAGAATCATCATACCTGAATCCACTCATTGTGCTGTTAAGGGCCTGATGACATAGATTTCATTGCTGAGTGATATTGCTTTGTAAGTAAATACCACAACTTCTTTATCCATTTTTCACTTTCTGCGATGTTGAACTTGTACTGTAAAAGAGGTTCTTGTAAACAGAGGCGTCCCAATGTTTGGGGTGGCTGTGTCTTTTTGATTTTAATTTCCCTAAGCTATAGGACCATAAGTGGAAGTGCCCTAGGCTCTGTTGCTTTGTTTTTTAGATGTTTCAGGAAACACCATACACTTCTCCCGAGTGTCTGCTGGCAATTTACATCCCGCCCATCAGCATAACAAGGCTCCCAGTTCTCCATGGCCTGTCCTGCCTTTCTGGATTTTACACTTTTTTCAGATGGCCCTTTTGACCGGGGGGAAGTGAGACTTCATTGTAGTGCAGATTTCCTTTGCAAGCTTGCTTGGTTGGCCAAAAAGCGCGTATGCGTTTTTTCCTGAATATATTCAGGAAAAAACGCATACGCCCTTTTTGGCCAAGTGCATCATTGTGGACGTTCTGCCTCTTTTCCTATGCTTTCACTGCAATTCCAGTCTACCTCCTGAAATCGGTTTCCTGCAATTCTGCCCCGCTTTCAAGTCCTCTTGGCAGCCTTACTTCAGTATATTTTTGGACGATAGCTGTCATTTATAACTCTGCAGGTTTGTGAATTACAGTGCCCCTGAGCTCCTTTCTTCAACTCGCTTTCTTGTGACCTGGCCGCAACACCGCAGGATTGCTTCAGGCCCTAATCTGGTTCCGGCACGGCACGCTGAGCCTTTGGTTAATTCCTCTTCCTGGTGGGAAATGAGAGTTAAATTTGCCCGTCCAGACACCTCCAGCTAGTCTCTCATTGGTTCTCGCTATTCCTGTTCATCTTCCGCAGAAATTGCAAACTGGGCCAAACAGGAGGTTAAAGGGACTGACTCTCCAAGTCGGGAGGATGTTAGTAAAGCGTCTGGAATGTTGCACCCGAGTACCAGGGTACGAAAACTGAGACATATTTGAACACGTTTCCCGATCACATGGTTGATCATAATCTAGGTTCCACATGCATGTTTTAGCTGAAGGAAGAATCCCTGAAACCTGGAGAGTTGAGACCCGTGGAATGGGTACCATGCAATATGACTTCAAAGGGTCTTTGTTTGCTCACCGAACCTCTCCAATCCTATCACTGCTGCATTTATGCCCCTGTACACACGCTTGATTCTCTTTTGGAGATATAGCAATCCATAGGTTTTAAGATACTTACTAGTCAGGTACATTCTTAGGCGCTTAATATGGGGTGTTGAGTCCATTTCGTTGAGCAAGGAGTAGCTCTTGTCTATTCCATATTTGGCTTAAGGAACTTTATCTGTGCTCATTTCAATCTCTGGTTTTATGCAGCACCCCAACTCACCTTCACCCTTAAGCAAGCATAAGTTGGTTTTCTAAATTTGAGACCCTGTTCTGTTCTGTAATTCAGTTCCTGTGTAGCCAAGTTTACATTCCGTGTATTACTGATATCTTATGATGTTTCTTTTTCTGTGTGACTTATTTCAGTTAGAATCATCATACCTGAATCCACTCATTGTGCTCTTAAGGGCCTGATGACATAGATTTCATTGCTGAGTGATATTGTTTTGTAAGTAAATACCACAACTTCTTTATCCATTTTTCACTTTCTGCGATGTTGAACTTGTACTGTAAACGCGGTTCTTGTAAACAGAGGCGTCCCAAACTTTGGGGTGGCTGTGTCTTTTTGATTTTAATTTCCCTAAGCTATAGGACCATAAGTGGAAGTGCCCTAGGCTCTGTTGCTTTGTTTTTTAGATGTTTCAGGAAACACCATACACTTCTCCCGAGTGTCTGTTGGCAATTTACATCCCGCCCATCAGCATAACAAGGCTCCCAGTTCTCCATGGCCTGTCCTGCCTTTCTGGATTTTACACTTTTTACAGATGGCCCTTTTGACCGGGGGGAAGTGAGACTTCATTGTAGTGCAGATTTCCTTTGCAAGCTTGCTTGGTTGGCCAAAAAGGGCGTATGCGTTTTTTCCTGAATATATTCAGGAAAAAACGCATACGCCCTTTTTGCCCAAGTGCATCATTGTGGACGTTCTGCCTCTTTTCCTATGCTTTCAATGCAATTCCAGTCTACCTCCTGAAATCGGTTTCCTGCAATTCTGCCCCGCTTTCAAGTCCTCTTGGCAGCCTTACTTCAGTATATTTATGGACGATAGCTGTCATTTATAACTCTGCAGGTTTGTGAATTACAGTGCCCCTGAGCTCCTTTCTTCAACTCGCTTTCTTGTGACCTGGCCGCAACACCGCAGGATGGCTTCAGGCCCTAATCTGGTTCTGGCACGGCATGCTGAGCCTTTGGTTATTTCCTCTTCCTGGTGGGAAATGAGAGTTAAATTTGCCCGTCCAGACACCTCCAGCTAGTCTCTCATTGGTTCTCCCTATTTCTGTTCATCTTCCGCAGAAATTGCAAATTGGGCCAAACAGGAGGTTAAAGGCGCTGACTCTCCAAGTGGGGAGAGTGTTAGTAAAGCGTCTGGAATGTTGCACCCGAGTACCAGGGGAGGAAAACTGAGACATATTTGAACATGTCTCCCGTTCACACGGTTGATCATACTCTGTGTTCCACATGCATGTTTTAGCTGAAGGAAGAATACCTTAAACCTTGAGAGTTGAGACCCGTGGAATTGGTACCATTCAATATGACTTCAAAGGGTCTTCATTTGCTCACTGAACCTCTCCAATCCTATCACTGCTGCGTTTATGCCCCTGTACACATGCTTGATTCTCTTTTGGAGACATAGCAATCCATAGGTTTTAAGATACTTACTAGTCAGGTACATTCTTAGGCGTTTAATATGGGGTGTTGAGTCCATTTCGTTGAGCAAGGAGTAGCTCTTGTCTATTCCATATTTGGCTTAAGGAACTTTATCTGTGTTCATTTCAATCTCTGGTTTTATGCAGCACCCCAACTCATCTTTCCCCTTAAGCAAGCATAAGTTGGTTTTCTAAATTTGAGACCCTGTTCTGTTTTGGTATTCAGTTCCTGCGTAGCCAAGTTTACATTCCGTGTATTAGTGATATCTTATGATGTTTCTTTTTCTGTGTGTCTTATTTCAGTTAGAATCATCATACCTGAATCCACTCATTATGCTGCTATGGGCCTGATGACATAGATTTCATTGCTGAGTGATACTGCATTGTACGTAAGTACCACAAGTTCTTTATCCATTTTTCACTTTCTGTGATATTGAACTTGTACGGTTAACGAGGTTCTTGTAAACAGAGGCGTCCCAAATTTTGGGGTGGCTGTGTCTTTTTGGTTTTTATTTCCCTAAGCTATAGGACCATAAGTGGAAGTGCCCTAGGCTCTGTTGCTTTGTTTTTTAGATGTTTCAGGAAACACCATACACATCCCGCCCATCAGCATAACAAGGCTCCCAGTTCTCCATGGCCTGTCCTGCCTTTCTGGATTTTACACTTTTTTCAGATGGCCCTTTTGACCAGGGGGAAGTGAGACTTCATTGTAGTGCAGATTTCCTTTGCAAGCTTGCTTGGTTGGCCAAAAAGGGCGTATGCCTTTTTTCCTGAATAAATTCAGGAAAAAAGGCATACGCCCTTTTTGGCCAAGTGAATCATTGTGGACGTTCTGCCTCTTTTCCTATGCTTTAAATGCAATTCCAGTCTACCTCCTGAAATCGTTTTCCTGCAATTCTGCCTTGCTTTCAATGCCTCTTCATAGCCTTACCTCAATATATTTTTTGAAAATAGTTGGCCTTTATAACTCTGCAGGTTTTTGAATTGCAGTGGCCCTTAGCTCCATTTTTCAGCTCTTATTTTTGTGATCTTGCCTCATAACCACAGGATTCCTTCAGGCCCTATTCTTCTTCTGGGGCACCTTGCTGTGCCTTTGGTTTATTCTTCTTACTGATGTGAATTTAGAGTGACATGTGCCCCTTGAAACCGCTACAGCTAGTTTCTCACTGGTTCCCCCTATTCCCATTCATCCTCCGCACTAACTGCAGACTGTGTGATACCAGAACTTAAAGGCATTGACTCTCCATGTGGGGATATTTTTGCTAAAGCGGCTGGAATGTCGATCCGGAGCCCCAGGAGAGGAAAAATGAGGTGCGTTTTAGAAACCTTTCCCGATCATATGGTATACCAGTCGCTGGGTTTCCCAAGCATGGTTTAGCTGTAGGAAGATTCCCTTCAACCTGGAGTGTTGGGACCCTTGGAATGAGTAGCATGAAGTATTGCATTAAACTTTTGGCAGTTGCTCACCAAAGCTCATCAATCCTCTCAGCCCCAAGTGTCCAGCCTTATGTCTTATCCAGCTGTGGGTTTATATGTGGTCAATCCAGGTTGCATCACAGCCCCTGAGCGAATTTTGTAAGAATTTTTCTCTCTTTCATTGTTTCTGCGTTTTGTTTTTAAAATTTATTTCTATAATGGGGTTTAGCTCATTTTCACTGCTGTGTTTGTGCCACTCTGCACACACTTGATTCCCTTATGGAGATATATCAATACATGGGTTTTAAGATTCTTATTACTCAGATATATTTCTCTGCGGTGTATAGGGTGTGTTGAGGCCAGTTCATTGAGCAAGGTGTAGATCTTGTCTAATATCTATTTGGTTTATTGAACGGTATCTGTGCTAATTTCAAACTCTGGTTTTATGCATCACCCCACCTCTCCTTTCCCCTTAAGCTGAAATAAGTGTGTTTTCTAAATGTGAGACACTGTTCTGTTCTGTAATTCATTTCTTGTGCAGCCATATTTACCCTCCCTCTATAAGTGATATCTTATGATATGTTTCTTTTTCTGTTTGACTTATTTCAAGTAGTATTATCGGACCTAAATCCACTCTTTATCCTTCTACTAGCCTTATTACATTGATTTCATGGTGAAGAGATATTCCATTGTACATAAGTACCACATCTTCTTTATCCATTGTTCTCTTTCCTGGGATATTTAAGGTATACTGAAGTTGAGGTTCTTGTAAACAGAGTAGCCCTAAACTGTGGTGTGCTTGTGTCTTGTTAATTTTTAGATTTCCCTAGATATACTCCCATGATTGGAAGTGTCCTATGCTCTGTAGCTCTGTTTTTTAGATGATTTAGGAACCACCATACACTTCTCCAGAGTGGCTCTCGGCAGTTCACACACTGCCCATCAGCGTATAAAGGCTCCCTGTTCTCCATGGCCTGTCCTGCATTTCTGGTTTTTACAATTTTTTAGGATGGCCCTTTTGACCAGTGGGAAATGAGACTTCTTTGTTGTGCACATTTGCATTGCTTGCTTGCTTCGTTGCCCATAAAGTGCGTATGCGTTTTTTCCTGGATATAATCAGGAAAAAACGCATACGCCCTTTTGGGCCAACTGCATCATTGTCGAAATTCTGCCGCTTTTCATGTGCTTTAAAGACGAGTCCAATCTATCTCTTGAAATCTGTTTCTTGCAATTCTGTCTTGCATTCAGATCCTCTTCTTTGCCTTACCTCAACATATTTTTGGACGTTAGTTTTCATTTATAACTCTGCAGGTTTGTGAATTGCAGTGACCCTGAGCTCCATTTTTTAAGTTGCTCTTTTGTGAGCTGGCCTCAAACCCGCAGGATTGCTTCAGGCCCTATTTTGGCTCGGGCGAGGCGGGCTGAGCCTTTTTTCAATTCTTATTCTTAATGGGAAATTAGAGTGATATGTGCCCGTCCAAACCCCTACAACTATTCTCTCATTGGTTCCCCGTTCATCCTCCTCACAATTTGCAAAATGTGTGAAACAGAAGTTGAAATGTGCTGATTCTCCAAGTGGGGAGATTCTAAGTAACGTGGCTGGAATGGTGAACAGGAGCACCAGGAGAGGATAAATGAGCTGCATTTTAGACACATCTCCCGATCACATGGTGTACAGTCCTCTGGGTTTTCCATGCATGTTTTAGCTGTAGGAAGATCCCTTGAACCTGCATATTTGGGACCCATTGAATGGGTACCAGGTAGTATTACTTTAAAGGGTGTGCATTTCCTCACCCAACCTCACATTTCTCTTAGCGCAAACAGTTTCCAGCCTTATGTCTCATCCTGCTGTGGGTCTAGATGTGTTCAATCCATGTTGCATCACCGGCCCTGAGGAAAAGTTGTAAGAGGTTTTCTCTGTCTCTCTGTCGTTTATTTTTTTCAATTTATTACTATATTGGTTACAGCTGATTTTCAAAGCTCTGTTTCTTGCTGCTGTACATCCACTTGATTCACGTACAGAGAGACATCAGTAAATTCTTTTTCAGATTCTTACCAGTCGTATATATTCTTTTCCGGTGACTTGAGTGTGCTGAGTGCAGTTCTTTTAGCTACCGTGTAGGCCTTGTTGATTATCAGTTTGGTATTTGGAATGGTATCTTTGCTAATTTCAACCTCCTGGGTGATGCCTCACCCCTCCCCACCTTTCCCGTTTAGCAGCCTTATGCGTGTTTTCTACATATTTGACTATGTTTTTGTTTTGTAATTTATTTCATGTGTAGCCATTTTGGATTCCACCTTTAAGTGATATCTTATGATATGTGTCTTTTTCTTTTTGAATTCTGTCACTTAGAAAGATCATACGTAACTCCTCCGGAGTTGTTACAACTGGCCATATTTCATTGATTTCCAGGCTGAATAATATTCCACTCTACCTAAGTACCACATCTCTACCCATTTTTTCCCTCCAGAGACATTTAAGTTATATCCTAGTTGAGGATCTTTTAAACAGAGAGGGGGTAAACATTGGGGTGCCTGTGTCCTCTCGATTTTTGTTTTTCTCAAGATATACGCCCATGAGTGCAAGTGCCCTATGCTCTGTAGCTCATTTTTTAGATGCTTTAGTAAACACAATACACTTCTCCAGAATGGCCGTTGGCAATATACATTTCCACTATAAGTCTCACAGGGCTCCCTCTTCTCCTTGCCCTGTCCTGCATTTCTGTTGTTTACGCTTTATGAGGATGGCTCTTCTGACTGATGCGAAGTGATATCTTTTGTAGTATTGACTTCCAGTGCCCACCTGTTTGGTTGGCTAAAAAAGTGTATGCCCTTTTCTTGAATATATACAGAAAAAAACGCATACACCCTTTTTGGCCAACTACAATGTTGGCAATGTTCAGCTCCTTTTCTTGTGCTTAATGGCGAGTCCTTTCTACCTCCTCAAATCCCTTTCCTGCCATTCTCCCTTGCTTACAAGTCCTTTTCTCTGACTTTCCTCAAGACATTTTTCAGTGATGGATATTTTCAACTCTGCAGTTTTGTGAATTTTACTGCCCCTGAGTTCCATTGTTCAACTTGTGTTTATGGGAACTGGCCACAAAGCAGCGGGATTTCCTCAAGCCCTATACTGTTTCCATGGGCAACCCTAGCCTTTGGTCAATTCGTCTTCCTGATTGGAAATTAGAGTGACATGTGCCTGTCTGAACACCTAGGACTTGTCTCTCATTGTTCCTCATCCTTCCGCTTCATCCTCTGGACAAATTCCAAACTGTACGCAACAGGATGTTGACAGTGCTGACATCTCCAAGTGGGGAGACTGTTAGTAAAGACGCTGGAGGGGTGAACCCGAGCACCAGGAGATGAGGAGATGAGATGCCTTTTCCAAACTCTTCCCGATCAGACGGTATACCATCCTCTGGGTGTGACAGACATGTTTTAGCAGTAGGAAGAGTCCCATTCATGTAAGGAGAACACCAGGGCTTTTTCAAAATCAGTGTCTCCCCGAAACCCAAACTGGGGAATTTTTTAAGCTACGGCTACACATATGTTCATTAAGGGCCTTGGGAAGTAGGCAGAGTCCAAACTTTAGATGATTGAAGTCTTCAGGGTCAGAAGCACTCACCACCAGCTTCCCTTAGGTTACACTTTAACTGTCATTGATAGATGATGTCAATAAAAATATCTATTCTTTTTCAGATTATTTCCCCTTATAGGTTATTGCAAAATGTTGAGTGTAGTTCCCTGTGCTATACAGTAGTTCCTTGTTGATGATCTATTTTATACATAGCAGTGTGTATGTGTTAATCCCAAACTGTTAATTTATCCCTCCTCCCACCTTTCCCCTTTGGTAATAATAAATTATAAGATTTTATACTTCTCAGAAATGGGGGAGCTGAAAGAGAGGTATCATTTTCAATGGAAAAGCATTTAAAACAAGATTGAAGCTTTAACCAAGATTATTAGATGTACATCCTTGGAAAGAAATCACTTCGTTTCTCTAATATTGACCTGACAAATAAGACAAACCTTTTCACTGAACTTGCTTATAATAAAGTGATGGAAATATCAAATGGAAGTGTTAGAAACATCTTATTTTACCCGAGCCTTATACACTGTTCTATGTTAACTACAGTTTGGCTCACACATCTGTTCATTGAGGTTACAATAGTCTCAATTTCTGTTACTGATCCTCCAGAGTGGACCCCAACAAGTGTCCCCCTGCCCAGTGTCATTGGGGCCAACAGATCGAGACTGAGTTTGGTTCACAAGCAAAGGAAACTTTATATTTTGATCAGAGAATGGAGAGGTGAGAGCATGCACTATCCCGTGGGCTGTGGGCTGGGCTGCTGTGTAGAGATCCTGTCAGAGTCAGTGGGAGGGAGGGGGCGGAGCTCTCGAGGGCCAGGTTGGCTGCAGCTCAGGCTCTATATCGCGGAGTCTGCACTGGGCCCCAGGAGCTGAGGTGTCGACCCAGCCATTCTGCACTAGGAAATCTGGTCTGAAGTGCCGGGTGTGGAACCTCTGCATGCGGGACCCTAGGAGCACGTGAAATTAGACAAAGCACAAAGGATAAAAAAGGTTAGACTTGACTTTATTGCCCAGATTCTATTTTTATCTCCCAGGGGTTTTTAATGGGCTTTGCTGGGGACAAACCCCTCCTCTGCCTTTTGTCCCGTTCCTCATTCTTGGAGTGCTGAGGGTGCAGACACTTCTTCTGTAACTGCTGAGTGCTGAGTTGGGAGCCCTAATACCCGGGGGCGAGGGTCAGAGCTTCTCCCCAGCAGCCTCCAGGTGACGTTGATTGTCCCCAGGCCCCCTGCCTCCCTGCTCGTCCACCTGAGCACCAGCATTGGAAGTGTTATAGATTCTAATGACCTTTAAGGGTCCAGGAAAGAGATGTGCAGAGACACTGTGGGGGCCGGTTTCACCCCGCCCCACATTTGTTCGGCCACCTTAGGCTGACCGTTTCTGCCAGCCTAGATGCTCTGACCAGTAGTCTGCGCTTTCTTCAATTAGGCCCCTGAATTAACGTACAAACAGCACCAGGTGTCAGAGCCCTGCCCGCTCAACTCCCAGACAGTCCAGGGTCAGTGGTGATCAAGGACCATGATGACCACTGAGTCAACAGCCTTTTGAAGTAAACAGGAGTCCAGCCGGTCTTATTGGCCACCATCATCACGGTGTCTGTAGGCTTTTCTATGGTGACAGTGTGATATACGGTTCCCCCGCCAAGATTATTAGCTCCCCTCTGGGTGCAGTAAGTCCTGCAAGCAGTAGTCTACTCTTTTGGGACACACTCTTATTGTTTTATGAGAGAAACTCCAGGTCAAGTGATGTTCACACGAGTCGTCATGGTGCCCTGTTGCCCCCGGTTATCTCTCTGGATGTTGGAGTTGGAGGGCCTCCTCACTCGAGGTCGGTGTGCCCACGGAGCGAACCCTGCAACTTCAGGGCATCGTTGGTGGTTAGGATCACCACGTGGGGTCCTTTTCCCTTAGGAAGGAGGTGGCCTTTTGGGCTGCTGATTTCCAGGTTTTTAGATACCGCCAGTATCTTGGCCAGATGCGGCAGTGGGCCAAGCCCCTTGGTGACCGTAGTTTATCCTACCTGGATGGCATTCTTGCATTGTTCCATTTCAAGTGGTCCCAGTTTTTGCACTAATTCTCCAATGGCGATTCACCTTTCACCGGGAATGTAAAGGTCAAAGGGTTTAGCTAAATTAGGGAGTTCCAGGGCAAGGGTCTGAATTGACTGCTCTTTCCATTCTTGAAAGGCCACTTCTGGATTCTATTCAAAAGGATCATCATCTTTTCCTTTCAGTGTTTCATATAGAGGCCCAGCTAGTAGACTGTAGTTAGGGATCCAGAAGCAGCAAACCCTGGCCTCCCCAGGAACCCCTAAGCTGTCTTCTAGTTTTAGAAAGGGGTAAGGCTGCAAATGGTTTCTTCCCTTTCCTGGGATGGGCTTCTCCGACCTTCTGTGAGAATGAAGCCCAGGCAGGTCACCGCAGTCTGTGATATTTGAGCTTTTTCTTGGACAACTTCTATCCTTTATTGGCTTGGTAGTTCAGAGGCCTCCTTAGTAGGGCTGGCGATCAGAATGTCGTCTGCGTACTGAAGGAGGGTTTCCTTTTCCAGAGGTAGAACTTTTAGGTCTTTAGCTAAGCTTTCCCCAAAGATGGTGTGGGAATTTTTGCACCCTTGGGGCAAGACGGCCCGGAAGTATTGTTTTAGTTGTATGTTGAGTCCTGCCACTCACAAGCCAAAATTTCTTGTGACTCTGGGACTAATGGAATACAAAAGAAGGCATCATTGAAGACTAATACAGAATACCATGTCCTGGTGGTTGGTAGAATGACCAGCAGGGTGTAGGAATTAGGAGCAACTGGAGGTATATCCTCGGTGGCTTCACTGACTGTCCTGACATCCTTTACCAGGTCCCCAGCAGCCCATGGGGCTCTCGTGGTCAGACCAATCCCAGAATATGGAGCTCACCTGGGCAGGTACCCCACCCCCACCCCAGCCCACGGGGCTCTCGTGGTCAGGCCCTTCCCAGGATACAGAGCTACCCTTGCAGGTACCATGGCAGGGCTGGGCACACAGGAACCGTGCACATAGCCCTCATTGCAGAGCACCCCCAGCTCACCTGTCGCTCAGAGCTGGCACAGAGCACCTCAGAGCAGGACTTGAACTAACAAACAGCAGCTGCGACAGGTCTGTGACCCTGGGCGTCACTCTGTGCGGCCTCCCTCCACCTGGTCTTCCAGAGACTTCCACTGCACCCGGGGCACCAGGCCTCTGTCTCCAACCACCACCCACCCCTCCTCTCCCTGACTCCTGGGTTCCTCTCATAAGGAGAGGGTTTTCTTGAAGTTGTCTCCCACTCATGGGCCAGATAAAATGATTAGAAAACAAGCCAAAGCTGCAGCCCCTTGTCTATCCTGACTCTCAGGAGCCCACACCTGTTCCTTGGACCTGGCCGGTTCAGCAAGTTCCATTTTCTGCAACTGTGAGCCCCTGAGGGGTGATGATTGGCTGACCTGGGCAGCCTTACCGTGCGGGCCAGCCCTCCCCAGGTGTGCCTGGGTTGAGATCAATATAAATACCACTCCAGGCAGCAAGAGCCCCTGCAGCCGTGCCTGACGCCATTTTCTCTGCCCTGTCAGCAGTCTCGGGGCTGGGCTGGTGGGAGGGAGTGAGAGGCCACGGCTTTGTGGGTGGCCCAGTGTGAGTGGGGCTCTGCTGGACTTTCTGCAGCAGTTGCCAGGCTGCCACCTGCTAAAGAAGAGGATGTGTCACCCATACCTGCTGCTGGAATTTCTCCCTGGGCAGAGGTGAGGAAGGAAAAAAGCAGTGGGGGCAGGGACAGGACGGGTATCTCAGTCAGGGAAATGGAAATCTTCCAGAAGAGCACCCAGGGCCAGGACCATCCTGGCTGGCCTGCAGGCACCAAGTCGGCCGGCATGCTGTCACTCGTGTGGCTCTATGGCCCTTCCTCTAGGCTTTCAAGTCCTTGTATATATTCAGGTGTTTTACCTGGGACGGGTGGGAATAGTTCAGCAGCAACTGGCCTGGGGCTCAGCTCACGTTTACTCACAGATGCCTCGGCACGGTGCCCCAGCTTTGCAATGAGGACGCTTGTTGCGTGGGGGCTGCTGGCTGAATGGGAGACGATTCCCCACCACTGGCCAACTTCAGAATTGTTTACAACTGGAGCAAGTGCCCTGATACGGTTTTCCTCTGTGGAACTAGTGGGTTCTGTGTTTTTTTTCTCTTTTTCGTTTTTGGTTCAAGGTAGATTTTATTCCTCTTTTTTGTATTTACAGATATAAGCATGGAAATAATTTATTCATATAAATACATGTATGTGAAGGGAATAATTGTTTTTTCTGTTTTATTTTTTAAATTTTATTTCTTTTTAATTTTGAATTTTATTTTATATTTTTATACAGCAGGTTCTTATTGGTTATCTATTTTATACATATAAATGTATACATGCCAATCCCAGTCTCTCAACTCCTCCCACCACCACCCCCCCAACAGCTTTCCCCCCTTGTTGTCCATACATTTGTTGTCTACATCTGTTGCTCTATTTATGCCTTGCAAAATGGTTAATCTGTACAGTTTTTCTAGGTTCCACATATATGCATGAATATACAAGATTTGTTTTTCTCTTTCTGACTTACTTCACTCTGTATGACAGTCTCTAGATCCATCGACGTCTCTACAAATGACCCAATTTCATTCCTTTTCATGGCTTAGTAATATTCCATTTTATATATGTACCACAGCTTTATGCATTCGTCTGTCTGTGGGCATTTAGGTTGCTTCCATTACCTCGATATTGTAAATAGTGATGCAATGAACATTGCGGTGAATGTCTCATTTTGATTTATGGTTTTGTCTGGGTATATGTCCAGTACTGGGATTGCTGTATCATATGGTAATTCTATTGTTAGTTTCTTAAGAAACTCCATATTGTTCTCTGTAGTGACTGTATCAATTTATATTCCCAACAATAGTGGAAGAGGGTTCCTTTTCTCCACACCCTTTCCAGCATTTTTGTTTGTAGATTTTCTCATGATGCCCATTCTATCAGGTGTGAGGTGATACCTCATTGTTGAGTCCATTTTGTTGAGCAAGGGGTAGGTCTTGTCTATTACATATTTGGCTTATTGAATGGTATCGGTGCTAATTTCAAACTCTGGTTTTATGCAGCACCCCAACTCACTTTCCCCCTTAAGGAAGCATAAGTTGGTTTTCTAAACTTGAGACCCTGTTCTGTTTTGTAATTCAGTTCATGTGTAGCCAAGTTCACATTCCATGTATTAGTGATATCTTATGATGTTTCTTTTTCTGTGTGACATATTTCAGTTAGAATCATCATACCTGAATCCACTCATTATGCTGCTATGGGCCTGATGACATAGATTTCATGGCTGAGTGATTTTGCATTGTACATAAGTACCACAACTTCTTTATCCATTTTTCACTTTCTGCGATATTGAACTTGTACCGTAAACGAGGTTCTTGTAAACAGAGCTGTCCCAAACTGTGGGGTGGCTGTGTCTTTCTGATTTTAATTTCCCTAAGCTATAGGACCATAAGTGGAAGTGCCCTAGGCTCTGTTGCTTTGTTTTTTAGATGTTTCAGGAAACACCATACACTTCTCCCGAGTGGCTGTTGGCAATTTACATCCCGCCCATCAGCATAACAAGGCTCCCAGTTCTCCATGGCCTGTCCTGCCTTTCTGGATTTTACACTTTTCTCAGATGGCCCTTTTGACCGGGGGGAAGTGAGACTTCATTGTAGTGCAGATTTCCTTTGCAAGCTTGCTTGGTTGGCCAAAAAGTGCGTATGCGTTTTTTCCTGATTCAGGAAAAAACGCATACGCCCTTTTTGGCCAAGTGCATCATTGTGGACGTTCTCCCTCTTTGCCTTTGCTTTCAATGCAATTCCAGTCTACCTCCTGAAATCGGTTTCCTGCAATTCTTCCCCGCTTTCAAGTCCTCTTGGCAACCTTACTTCAGTATATTTTTGGACGATAGCTGTCATTTATAAGTCTGCAGGTTTGTGAATTACAGTGCCCCTGAGCTCCTTTCTTCAACTCGCTTTCTTGTGAGCTGGCCGCAACACCGCAGGATTGCTTCAGGCCCTAATCTGGTTCTGGCACGACATGCTGAGCCTTTGGTTAATTCCTCTTCCTGGTGGGAAATGAGAGTTAAATTTGCCCGTCCAGACACCTCCAGCTAGTCTCTCATTGGTTCTCCCTATTCCTGTTCATCTTCCGCAGAAATTGCAAACTGGGCCAAACAGGAGGTTAAAGGCACTGACTCTCCAAGTCGGGAGAGTGTTAGTAAAGCGTCTGGAATGTTGCACCCGAGTACCAGGGGACGAAATCTGAGACATATTTGAACACGTCTCCCGATCACACGGTGGATAATACTCTGGGTTCCACATGCATGTTTTAGCTGAAGGAAGAATCCCTGAAACCTGGAGAGTTGAAACCCGTGGAATGGGCACCATGCAATATGACTTCAAAGGGTCTTCGTTTGCTCACCGAACCTCTCCAATCCTATCATTGCTGCATTTATGCCCCTGGACACACGCTTGATTCTCTTTTGGAGATATAGCAATCCATAGGTTTTAAGATACTTACTAGTCAGGTACATTCTTAGGCGTTTAATATGGGGTGTTGAGTCCATTTCGTTGAGCAAGGAGTAGCTCTTGTCTATTACATATTTGGCTTAAGGAACTTTATCTGTGCTCATTTCAATGTCTGGTTTTATGCAGCACCCCAACTCACCTTTCCCCTTAAGCAAGCATAAGTTGGTTTTCTAAATTTGAGACCCTGTTCTGTTTTGTAATTCAGTTCCTGTGTAGCCAAGTTTACACTCCGTGTATTAGTGATATCTTATGATGTTTCTTTTTCTGTGTGACTTATTTCAGTTAGAATCATCATACCTGAATCCACTCATTATGCTGCTATGGGCCTGATGACATAGATTTCATTGCTGAGTGATATTGCATTGTACGTAAGTACCACAACTTCTTTATCCATTTTTCACTTTCTACGATATTGAACTTGTACCGTAAACGAGGTTCTTGTAAACAGAGCAGTCCCAAACTTTGGGGTGGCTGTGTCTTTTTGATTTTAATTTCCCTAAGCTATAGGACCATAAGTGGAAGTGCCCTAGGCTCTGTTGCTTTGTTTTTTAGATGTTTCAGGAAACACCATACACTTCTCCCGAGTGTCTGTTGGCAATTTACATCCCGCCCATCAGCATAACAAGGCTCCTAGTTCTCCATGGCCTGTCCTGCCTTTCTGGATTTTACACTTTTTTCAGATGGCCCTTTTGACCGGGGGGAAGTGAGACTTCATTGTAGTGCAGATTTCCTTTGCAAGCTTGCTTGGTTGGCCAAAACGGGCGTATGCGTTTCTTCCTGAATATATTCAGGAAAAAACGCATACGCCCTTTATGGCCAAGTGCATCATTGTGGACGTTCTGCCTCTTTTCCTATGCTTTCAATGCAATTCCAGTCTACCTCCTGAAATCGGTTTCCTGCAATTCTGCCCCGCTTTCAAGTCCTCTTGGCAGCCTTACTTCAGTATATTTTTGGACGATAGCTGTCATTTATAACTCTGCAGGTTTGTGAATTACAGTGCCCCTGAGCTCCTTTCTTCAACTCGCTTTCTTTTGAGCTGGCCGCAACACCGCAGGATGGCTTCAGGCCCTAATCTGGTTCCGGCACGGCACGCTGAGCCTTTGGTTAATTCCTCTTCCTGGTGGGAAATGAGAGTTAAATTTGCCCGTCCAGACACCTCCAGCTAGTCTCTCATTGGTTCTCGCTATTCCTGTTCATCTTCCGCAGAAATTACAAACTGGGCCAAACAGGAGGTTAAAGGCGCTGACTCTCCAAGTCGGGAGAGTGTTAGTAAAGCGTCTGGAATGTTGCACCCGAGTACCAGGGGAGGAAAACTGAGACATATTTGAACATGTTTCCCGTTCACACGGTTGATCATACTCTGGGTTCCACATGCATGTTTTAGCTGAAGGAAGAATACCTTAAACCTGGAGAGTTGAGACCCGTGGAATTGGTACCATGCAATATGACTTCAAAGGGTCTTCATTTGCTCACTGAACCTCTCCAATCCTATCACTGCTGCGTTTATGCCCCTGTACACATGCTTGATTCTCTTTTGGAGACATAGCAATCCATAGGTTTTAAGATACTTACTAGTCAGGTACATTCTTAGGCGTTTAATATGGGGTGTTGAGTCCATTTCGTTGAGCAAGGAGTAGCTCTTGTCTATTCCATATTTGGCTTAAGGAACTTTATCTGTGTTCATTTCTATCTCTGGTTTTATGCAGCACCCCAACTCACCTTTCCCCTTAAGCAAGCATAAGTTGGTTTTCTAAATTTGAGACCCTGTTCTGTTCTGTAATTCAGTTCCTGTGTAGCCAAGTTTACATTCCGTGTATTAGTGATATCTTATGATGTTTCTTTTTCTGTGTGTCTTATTTCAGTTAGAATCATCATACCTGAATCCACTCATTATGCTGCTACGGGCCTGATGACATAGATTTCATTGCTGAGTGATACTGCATTGTACGTAAGTACCACAAGTTCTTTATCCATTTTTCACTTTCTGTGATATTGAACTTGTACGGTTAACGAGGTTCTTGTAAACAGAGGCGTCCCAAATTTTGGGGTGGCTGTGTCTTTTTGATTTTAATTTCCCTAAGCTATAGGACCATAAGTGGAAGTGCCCTAGGCTCTGTTGCTTTGTTTTTTAGATGTTTCAGGAAACACCATACACATCCCGCCCATCAGCATAACAAGGCTCCCAGTTCTCCATGGCCTGTCCAGCCTTTCTGGATTTTACACTTTTTTCAGATGGCCCTTTTGACCAGGGGGAAGTGAGACTTCATTGTAGTGCAGATTTCCTTTGCAAGCTTGCTTGGTTGGCCAAAAAGTGCGTATGCCTTTTTTCCTGAATAAATTCAGGAAAAAAATGCATACACCCTTTTTGGCCAAGTGAATCATTGTGGACGTTCTGCCTCTTTTCCTATGCTTTAAATGCAATTCCAGTCTACCTCCTGAAATCGTTTTCCTGCAATTCTGCCTTGCTTTCAATGCCTCTTCATAGCCTTACCTCAATATATTTTTTGAAAATAGTTGGCCTTTATAACTCTGCAGGTTTTTGAATTGCAGTGGCCCTTAGCTCCATTTTTCAGCTCTTATTTTTGTGATCTTGCCTCATAACCACAGGATTCCTTCAGGCCCTATTCTTCTTCTGGGGCACCTTGCTGTGCCTTTGGTTTATTCTTCTTACTGATGTGAATTTAGAGTGACATGTGCCCATTGAAACCGCTACAGCTAGTTTCTCACTGGTTCCCCCTATTCCCATTCATCCTCCGCACTAACTGCAGACTGTGCGATACCAGAACTTAAAGGCATTGACTCTCCATGTGGGGATATTTTTGGTAAAGTGGCTGGAATGTCGATCCGGAGCCCCAGGAGAGGAAAAATGAGGTGCGTTTTAGAAACCTTTCCCGATCATATGGTATACCAGTCGCTGGGTTTCCCAAGCATGGTTTAGCTGTAGGAAGATTCCCTTCAACCTGGAGTGTTGGGACCCTTGGAATGAGTAGCATGAAGTATTGCATTAAACTTTTGGCAGTTGCTCACCAAAGCTCATCAATCCTCTCAGCCCCAAGTGTCCAGCCTTATGTCTTATCCAGCTGTGGGTTTATATGTGGTCAATCCAGGTTGCATCACAGCCCCTGAGCGAATTTTGTAAGAATTTTTCTCTCTTTCATTGTTTCTGCGTTTTGTTTTTAAAATTTATTTCTATAATGGGGTTTAGCTCATTTTCACTGCTGTGTTTGTGCCACTCTGCACACACTTGATTCCCTTATGGAGATATATCAATACATGGGTTTTAAGATTCTTATTACTCAGATATATTTCTCTGCGGTGTATAGGGTGTGTTGAGGCCAGTTCATTGAGCAAGGTGTAGATCTTGTCTAATATCTATTTGGTTTATTGAACGGTATCTGTGCTAATTTCAAACTCTGGTTTTATGCATCACCCCACCTCTCCTTTCCCCTTAAGCTGAAATAAGTGTGTTTTCTAAATGTGAGACACTGTTCTGTTCTGTAATTCATTTCTTGTGCAGCCATATTTACCCTCCCTCTATAAGTGATATCTTATGATATGTTTCTTTTTCTGTTTGACTTATTTCAAGTAGTATTATCGGACCTAAATCCACTCTTTATCCTTCTACTAGCCTTATTACATTGATTTCATGGTGAAGAGATATTCCATTGTACATAAGTACCACATCTTCTTTATCCATTGTTCTCTTTCCTGGGATATTTAAGGTATACTGAAGTTGAGGTTCTTGTAAACAGAGTAGCCCTAAACTGTGGTGTGCTTGTGTCTTGTTAATTTTTAGATTTCCCTAGATATACTCCCATGATTGGAAGTGTCCTATGCTCTGTAGCTCTGTTTTTTAGATGATTTAGGAACCACCATACACTTCTCCAGAGTGGCTCTCGGCAGTTCACACACTGCCCATCAGCGTATAAAGGCTCCCTGTTCTCCATGGCCTGTCCTGCATTTCTGGTTTTTACAATTTTTTAGGATGGCCCTTTTGACCAGTGGGAAATGAGACTTCTTTGTTGTGCACATTTGCATTGCTTGCTTGCTTCGTTGCCCATAAAGTGCGTATGCGTTTTTTCCTGGATATAATCAGGAAAAAACGCATACGCCCTTTTGGGCCAACTGCATCATTGTCGAAATTCTGCCGCTTTTCATGTGCTTTAAAGACGAGTCCAATCTATCTCTTGAAATCTGTTTCTTGCAATTCTGTCTTGCATTCAGATCCTCTTCTTTGCCTTACCTCAACATATTTTTGGACGTTAGTTTTCATTTATAACTCTGCAGGTTTGTGAATTGCAGTGACCCTGAGCTCCATTTTTTAAGTTGCTCTTTTGTGAGCTGGCCTCAAACCCGCAGGATTGCTTCAGGCCCTATTTTGGCTCGGGCGAGGCGGGCTGAGCCTTTTTTCAATTCTTATTCTTAATGGGAAATTAGAGTGATATGTGCCCGTCCAAACCCCTACAACTATTCTCTCATTGGTTCCCCGTTCATCCTCCTCACAATTTGCAAAATGTGTGAAACAGAAGTTGAAATGTGCTGATTCTCCAAGTGGGGAGATTCTAAGTAACGTGGCTGGAATGGTGAACAGGAGCACCAGGAGAGGATAAATGAGCTGCATTTTAGACACATCTCCCGATCACATGGTGTACAGTCCTCTGGGTTTTCCATGCATGTTTTAGCTGTAGGAAGATCCCTTGAACCTGCATATTTGGGACCCATTGAATGGGTACCAGGTAGTATTACTTTAAAGGGTGTGCATTTCCTCACCCAACCTCACATTTCTCTTAGCGCAAACAGTTTCCAGCCTTATGTCTCATCCTGCTGTGGGTCTAGATGTGTTCAATCCATGTTGCATCACCGGCCCTGAGGAAAAGTTGTAAGAGGTTTTCTCTGTCTCTCTGTCGTTTATTTTTTTCAATTTATTACTATATTGGTTACAGCTGATTTTCAAAGCTCTGTTTCTTGCTGCTGTACATCCACTTGATTCACGTACAGAGAGACATCAGTAAATTCTTTTTCAGATTCTTACCAGTCGTATATATTCTTTTCCGGTGACTTGAGTGTGCTGAGTGCAGTTCTTTTAGCTACCGTGTAGGCCTTGTTGATTATCAGTTTGGTATTTGGAATGGTATCTTTGCTAATTTCAACCTCCTGGGTGATGCCTCACCCCTCCCCACCTTTCCCGTTTAGCAGCCTTATGCGTGTTTTCTACATATTTGACTATGTTTTTGTTTTGTAATTTATTTCATGTGTAGCCATTTTGGATTCCACCTTTAAGTGATATCTTATGATATGTGTCTTTTTCTTTTTGAATTCTGTCACTTAGAAAGATCATACGTAACTCCTCCGGAGTTGTTACAACTGGCCATATTTCATTGATTTCCAGGCTGAATAATATTCCACTCTACCTAAGTACCACATCTCTACCCATTTTTTCCCTCCAGAGACATTTAAGTTATATCCTAGTTGAGGATCTTTTAAACAGAGAGGGGGTAAACATTGGGGTGCCTGTGTCCTCTCGATTTTTGTTTTTCTCAAGATATACGCCCATGAGTGCAAGTGCCCTATGCTCTGTAGCTCATTTTTTAGATGCTTTAGTAAACACAATACACTTCTCCAGAATGGCCGTTGGCAATATACATTTCCACTATAAGTCTCACAGGGCTCCCTCTTCTCCTTGCCCTGTCCTGCATTTCTGTTGTTTACGCTTTATGAGGATGGCTCTTCTGACTGATGCGAAGTGATATCTTTTGTAGTATTGACTTCCAGTGCCCACCTGTTTGGTTGGCTAAAAAAGTGTATGCCCTTTTCTTGAATATATACAGAAAAAAACGCATACACCCTTTTTGGCCAACTACAATGTTGGCAATGTTCAGCTCCTTTTCTTGTGCTTAATGGCGAGTCCTTTCTACCTCCTCAAATCCCTTTCCTGCCATTCTCCCTTGCTTACAAGTCCTTTTCTCTGACTTTCCTCAAGACATTTTTCAGTGATGGATATTTTCAACTCTGCAGTTTTGTGAATTTTACTGCCCCTGAGTTCCATTGTTCAACTTGTGTTTATGGGAACTGGCCACAAAGCAGCGGGATTTCCTCAAGCCCTATACTGTTTCCATGGGCAACCCTAGCCTTTGGTCAATTCGTCTTCCTGATTGGAAATTAGAGTGACATGTGCCTGTCTGAACACCTAGGACTTGTCTCTCATTGTTCCTCATCCTTCCGCTTCATCCTCTGGACAAATTCCAAACTGTACGCAACAGGATGTTGACAGTGCTGACATCTCCAAGTGGGGAGACTGTTAGTAAAGACGCTGGAGGGGTGAACCCGAGCACCAGGAGATGAGGAGATGAGATGCCTTTTCCAAACTCTTCCCGATCAGACGGTATACCATCCTCTGGGTGTGACAGACATGTTTTAGCAGTAGGAAGAGTCCCATTCATGTAAGGAGAACACCAGGGCTTTTTCAAAATCAGTGTCTCCCCGAAACCCAAACTGGGGAATTTTTTAAGCTACGGCTACACATATGTTCATTAAGGGCCTTGGGAAGTAGGCAGAGTCCAAACTTTAGATGATTGAAGTCTTCAGGGTCAGAAGCACTCACCACCAGCTTCCCTTAGGTTACACTTTAACTGTCATTGATAGATGATGTCAATAAAAATATCTATTCTTTTTCAGATTATTTCCCCTTATAGGTTATTGCAAAATGTTGAGTGTAGTTCCCTGTGCTATACAGTAGTTCCTTGTTGATGATCTATTTTATACATAGCAGTGTGTATGTGTTAATCCCAAACTGTTAATTTATCCCTCCTCCCACCTTTCCCCTTTGGTAATAATAAATTATAAGATTTTATACTTCTCAGAAATGGGGGAGCTGAAAGAGAGGTATCATTTTCAATGGAAAAGCATTTAAAACAAGATTGAAGCTTTAACCAAGATTATTAGATGTACATCCTTGGAAAGAAATCACTTCGTTTCTCTAATATTGACCTGACAAATAAGACAAACCTTTTCACTGAACTTGCTTATAATAAAGTGATGGAAATATCAAATGGAAGTGTTAGAAACATCTTATTTTACCCGAGCCTTATACACTGTTCTATGTTAACTACAGTTTGGCTCACACATCTGTTCATTGAGGTTACAATAGTCTCAATTTCTGTTACTGATCCTCCAGAGTGGACCCCAACAAGTGTCCCCCTGCCCAGTGTCATTGGGGCCAACAGATCGAGACTGAGTTTGGTTCACAAGCAAAGGAAACTTTATATTTTGATCAGAGAATGGAGAGGTGAGAGCATGCACTATCCCGTGGGCTGTGGGCTGGGCTGCTGTGTAGAGATCCTGTCAGAGTCAGTGGGAGGGAGGGGGCGGAGCTCTCGAGGGCCAGGTTGGCTGCAGCTCAGGCTCTATATCGCGGAGTCTGCACTGGGCCCCAGGAGCTGAGGTGTCGACCCAGCCATTCTGCACTAGGAAATCTGGTCTGAAGTGCCGGGTGTGGAACCTCTGCATGCGGGACCCTAGGAGCACGTGAAATTAGACAAAGCACAAAGGATAAAAAAGGTTAGACTTGACTTTATTGCCCAGATTCTATTTTTATCTCCCAGGGGTTTTTAATGGGCTTTGCTGGGGACAAACCCCTCCTCTGCCTTTTGTCCCGTTCCTCATTCTTGGAGTGCTGAGGGTGCAGACACTTCTTCTGTAACTGCTGAGTGCTGAGTTGGGAGCCCTAATACCCGGGGGCGAGGGTCAGAGCTTCTCCCCAGCAGCCTCCAGGTGACGTTGATTGTCCCCAGGCCCCCTGCCTCCCTGCTCGTCCACCTGAGCACCAGCATTGGAAGTGTTATAGATTCTAATGACCTTTAAGGGTCCAGGAAAGAGATGTGCAGAGACACTGTGGGGGCCGGTTTCACCCCGCCCCACATTTGTTCGGCCACCTTAGGCTGACCGTTTCTGCCAGCCTAGATGCTCTGACCAGTAGTCTGCGCTTTCTTCAATTAGGCCCCTGAATTAACGTACAAACAGCACCAGGTGTCAGAGCCCTGCCCGCTCAACTCCCAGACAGTCCAGGGTCAGTGGTGATCAAGGACCATGATGACCACTGAGTCAACAGCCTTTTGAAGTAAACAGGAGTCCAGCCGGTCTTATTGGCCACCATCATCACGGTGTCTGTAGGCTTTTCTATGGTGACAGTGTGATATACGGTTCCCCCGCCAAGATTATTAGCTCCCCTCTGGGTGCAGTAAGTCCTGCAAGCAGTAGTCTACTCTTTTGGGACACACTCTTATTGTTTTATGAGAGAAACTCCAGGTCAAGTGATGTTCACACGAGTCGTCATGGTGCCCTGTTGCCCCCGGTTATCTCTCTGGATGTTGGAGTTGGAGGGCCTCCTCACTCGAGGTCGGTGTGCCCACGGAGCGAACCCTGCAACTTCAGGGCATCGTTGGTGGTTAGGATCACCACGTGGGGTCCTTTTCCCTTAGGAAGGAGGTGGCCTTTTGGGCTGCTGATTTCCAGGTTTTTAGATACCGCCAGTATCTTGGCCAGATGCGGCAGTGGGCCAAGCCCCTTGGTGACCGTAGTTTATCCTACCTGGATGGCATTCTTGCATTGTTCCATTTCAAGTGGTCCCAGTTTTTGCACTAATTCTCCAATGGCGATTCACCTTTCACCGGGAATGTAAAGGTCAAAGGGTTTAGCTAAATTAGGGAGTTCCAGGGCAAGGGTCTGAATTGACTGCTCTTTCCATTCTTGAAAGGCCACTTCTGGATTCTATTCAAAAGGATCATCATCTTTTCCTTTCAGTGTTTCATATAGAGGCCCAGCTAGTAGACTGTAGTTAGGGATCCAGAAGCAGCAAACCCTGGCCTCCCCAGGAACCCCTAAGCTGTCTTCTAGTTTTAGAAAGGGGTAAGGCTGCAAATGGTTTCTTCCCTTTCCTGGGATGGGCTTCTCCGACCTTCTGTGAGAATGAAGCCCAGGCAGGTCACCGCAGTCTGTGATATTTGAGCTTTTTCTTGGACAACTTCTATCCTTTATTGGCTTGGTAGTTCAGAGGCCTCCTTAGTAGGGCTGGCGATCAGAATGTCGTCTGCGTACTGAAGGAGGGTTTCCTTTTCCAGAGGTAGAACTTTTAGGTCTTTAGCTAAGCTTTCCCCAAAGATGGTGTGGGAATTTTTGCACCCTTGGGGCAAGACGGCCCGGAAGTATTGTTTTAGTTGTATGTTGAGTCCTGCCACTCACAAGCCAAAATTTCTTGTGACTCTGGGACTAATGGAATACAAAAGAAGGCATCATTGAAGACTAATACAGAATACCATGTCCTGGTGGTTGGTAGAATGACCAGCAGGGTGTAGGAATTAGGAGCAACTGGAGGTATATCCTCGGTGGCTTCACTGACTGTCCTGACATCCTTTACCAGGTCCCCAGCAGCCCATGGGGCTCTCGTGGTCAGACCAATCCCAGAATATGGAGCTCACCTGGGCAGGTACCCCACCCCCACCCCAGCCCACGGGGCTCTCGTGGTCAGGCCCTTCCCAGGATACAGAGCTACCCTTGCAGGTACCATGGCAGGGCTGGGCACACAGGAACCGTGCACATAGCCCTCATTGCAGAGCACCCCCAGCTCACCTGTCGCTCAGAGCTGGCACAGAGCACCTCAGAGCAGGACTTGAACTAACAAACAGCAGCTGCGACAGGTCTGTGACCCTGGGCGTCACTCTGTGCGGCCTCCCTCCACCTGGTCTTCCAGAGACTTCCACTGCACCCGGGGCACCAGGCCTCTGTCTCCAACCACCACCCACCCCTCCTCTCCCTGACTCCTGGGTTCCTCTCATAAGGAGAGGGTTTTCTTGAAGTTGTCTCCCACTCATGGGCCAGATAAAATGATTAGAAAACAAGCCAAAGCTGCAGCCCCTTGTCTATCCTGACTCTCAGGAGCCCACACCTGTTCCTTGGACCTGGCCGGTTCAGCAAGTTCCATTTTCTGCAACTGTGAGCCCCTGAGGGGTGATGATTGGCTGACCTGGGCAGCCTTACCGTGCGGGCCAGCCCTCCCCAGGTGTGCCTGGGTTGAGATCAATATAAATACCACTCCAGGCAGCAAGAGCCCCTGCAGCCGTGCCTGACGCCATTTTCTCTGCCCTGTCAGCAGTCTCGGGGCTGGGCTGGTGGGAGGGAGTGAGAGGCCACGGCTTTGTGGGTGGCCCAGTGTGAGTGGGGCTCTGCTGGACTTTCTGCAGCAGTTGCCAGGCTGCCACCTGCTAAAGAAGAGGATGTGTCACCCATACCTGCTGCTGGAATTTCTCCCTGGGCAGAGGTGAGGAAGGAAAAAAGCAGTGGGGGCAGGGACAGGACGGGTATCTCAGTCAGGGAAATGGAAATCTTCCAGAAGAGCACCCAGGGCCAGGACCATCCTGGCTGGCCTGCAGGCACCAAGTCGGCCGGCATGCTGTCACTCGTGTGGCTCTATGGCCCTTCCTCTAGGCTTTCAAGTCCTTGTATATATTCAGGTGTTTTACCTGGGACGGGTGGGAATAGTTCAGCAGCAACTGGCCTGGGGCTCAGCTCACGTTTACTCACAGATGCCTCGGCACGGTGCCCCAGCTTTGCAATGAGGACGCTTGTTGCATGGGGGCTGCTGGCTGAATGGGAGACGATTCCCCACCACTGGCCAACTTCAGAATTGTTTACAACTGGAGCAAGTGCCCTGATACGGTTTTCCTCTGTGGAACTGGTGGGTTCTGTGTTTTTTTTTCTCTTTTTCGTTTTTGGTTCAAGGTAGATTTTATTCCTCTTTTTTGTATTTACAGATATAAGCATGGAAATAATTTATTCATACAAATACATGTATGTGAAGGGAATAATTGTTTTTTCTGTTTTATTTTTTAAATTTTATTTCTTTTTAATTTTGAATTTTATTTTATATTTTTATACAGCAGGTTCTTATTGGTTATCTATTTTATACATATAAATGTATACATGCCAATCCCAGTCTCTCAACTCCTCCCACCACCACCCCCCCAACAGCTTTCCCCCCTTGTTGTCCATACATTTGTTGTCTACATCTGTTGCTCTATTTATGCCTTGCAAAATGGTTAATCTGTACAGTTTTTCTAGGTTCCACATATATGCATGAATATACAAGATTTGTTTTTCTCTTTCTGACTTACTTCACTCTGTATGACAGTCTCTAGATCCATCGACGTCTCTACAAATGACCCAATTTCATTCCTTTTCATGGCTTAGTAATATTCCATTTTATATATGTACCACAGCTTTATGCATTCGTCTGTCTGTGGGCATTTAGGTTGCTTCCATTACCTCGATATTGTAAATAGTGATGCAATGAACATTGCGGTGAATGTCTCGTTTTGATTTATGGTTTTGTCTGGGTATATGTCCAGTACTGGGATTGCTGTATCATATGGTAATTCTATTGTTAGTTTCTTAAGAAACTCCATATTGTTCTCCGTAGTGACTGTATCAATTTATATTCCCAACAATAGTGGAAGAGGGTTCCTTTTCTCCACACCCTTTCCAGCATTTTTGTTTGTAGATTTTCTCATGATGCCCATTCTATCAGGTGTGAGGTGATACCTCATTGTTGAGTCCATTTTGTTGAGCAAGGGGTAGGTCTTGTCTATTACATATTTGGCTTATTGAATGGTATCTGTGCTAATTTCAAACTCTGGTTTTATGCAGCACCCCAACTCACTTTCCCCCTTAAGGAAGCAAAAGTTGGTTTTCTAAACTTGAGACCCTGTTCTGTTTTGTAATTCAGTTCATGTGTAGCCAAGTTCACATTCCGTGTATTAGTGATATCTTATGATGTTTCTTTTTCTGTGTGACATATTTCAGTTAGAATCATCATACCTGAATCCACTCATTATGCTGCTAAGGGCCTGATGACATAGATTTCATGGCTGAGTGATTTTGCATTGTACATAAGTACCACAACTTCTTTATCCATTTTTCACTTTCTGCGATATTGAACTTGTACCGTAAACGAGGTTCTTGTAAACAGAGCTGTCCCAAACTGTGGGGTGGCTGTGTCTTTTTGATTTTAATTTCCCTAAGCTATAGGACCATAAGTGGAAGTGCCCTAGGCTCTGTTGCTTTGTTTTTTAGATGTTTCAGGAAACACCATACACTTCTCCCGAGTGGCTGTTGGCAATTTACATCCCGCCCATCAGCATAACAAGGCTCCCAGTTCTCCATGGCCTGTCCTGCCTTTCTGGATTTTACACTTTTCTCAGATGCCCCTTTTGACCGGGGGGAAGTGAGACTTCATTGTAGTGCAGATTTCCTTTGCAAGCTTGCTTGGTTGGCCAAAAAGTGCGTATGCGTTTTTTCCTGATTCAGGAAAAAACGCATACGCCCTTTTTGGCCAAGTGCATCATTGTGGACGTTCTCCCTCTTTGCCTATGCTTTCAATGCAATTCCAGTCTACCTCCTGAAATCGGTTTCCTGCAATTCTTCCCCGCTTTCAAGTCCTCTTGGCAACCTTACTTCAGTATATTTTTGGACGATAGCTGTCATTTATAAGTCTGCAGGTTTGTGAATTACAGTGCCCCTGAGCTACTTTCTTCAACTCGCTTTCTTGTGAGCTGGCCGCAACACCGCAGGATTGCTTCAGGCCCTAATCTGGTTCTGGCACGACATGCTGAGCCTTTGGTTAATTCCTCTTCCTGGTGGGAAATGAGAGTTAAATTTGCCCGTCCAGACACCTCCAGCTAGTCTCTCATTGGTTCTCCCTATTCCTGTTCATCTTCCGCAGAAATTGCAAACTGGGCCAAACAGGAGGTTAAAGGCACTGACTCTCCAAGTCGGGAGAGTGTTAGTAAAGCGTCTGGAATGTTGCACCCGAGTACCAGGGGACGAAATCTGAGACATATTTGAACACGTCTCCCGATCACACGGTGGATAATACTCTGGGTTCCACATGCATGTTTTAGCTGAAGGAAGAATCCCTGAAACCTGGAGAGTTGAAACCCGTGGAATGGGTACCATGCAATATGACTTCAAAGGGTCTTCGTTTGCTCACCGAACCTCTCCAATCCTATCATTGCTGCATTTATGCCCCTGGACACACGCTTGATTCTCTTTTGGAGATATAGCAATCCATAGGTTTTAAGATACTTACTAGTCAGGTACATTCTTAGGCGTTTAATATGGGGTGTTGAGTCCATTTCGTTGAGCAAGGAGTAGCTCTTGTCTATTACATATTTGGCTTAAGGAACTTTATCTGTGCTCATTTCAATGTCTGGTTTTATGCAGCACCCCAACTCACCTTTCCCCTTAAGCAAGCATAAGTTGGTTTTCTAAATTTGAGACCCTGTTCTGTTTTGTAATTCAGTTCCTGTGTAGCCAAGTTTACACTCCGTGTATTAGTGATATCTTATGATGTTTCTTTTTCTGTGTGACTTATTTCAGTTAGAATCATCATACCTGAATCCACTCATTATGCTGCTATGGGCCTGATGACATAGATTTCATTGCTGAGTGATATTGCATTGTACGTAAGTACCACAACTTCTTTATCCATTTTTCACTTTCTACGATATTGAACTTGTACCGTAAACGAGGTTCTTGTAAACAGAGCAGTCCCAAACTTTGGGGTGGCTGTGTCTTTTTGATTTTAATTTCCCTAAGCTATAGGACCATAAGTGGAAGTGCCCTAGGCTCTGTTGCTTTGTTTTTTAGATGTTTCAGGAAACACCATACACTTCTCCCGAGTGTCTGTTGGCAATTTACACCCCGCCCATCAGCATAACAAGGCTCCTAGTTCTCCATGGCCTGTCCTGCCTTTCTGGATTTTACACTTTTTTCAGATGGCCCTTTTGACCGGGGGGAAGTGAGACTTCATTGTAGTGCAGATTTCCTTTGCAAGTTTGCTTGGTTGGCCAAAAAGGGCATATGCGTTTTTTCCTGAATATATTCAGGAAAAAACGCATACGCCCTTTTTGGCCAAGTGCATCATTGTGGACGTTCTGCCTCTTTTCCTATGCTTTCAATGCAATTCCAGTCTACCTCCTGAAATCGGTTTCCTGCAATTCTGCCCCGCTTTCAAGTCCTCTTGGCAGCCTTACTTCAGTATATTTTTGGACGATAGCTGTCATTTATAACTCTGCAGGTTTGTGAATTACAGTGCCCCTGAGCTCCTTTCTTCAACTCGCTTTCTTTTGAGCTGGCCGCAACACCGCAGGATGGCTTCAGGCCCTAATCTGGTTCCGTCACGGCACGCTGAGCCTTTGGTTAATTCCTCTTCCTCGTGGGAAATGAGAGTTAAATTTGCCCGTCCAGACACCTCCAGCTAGTCTCTCATTGGTTCTCGCTATTCCTGTTCATCTTCCGCAGAAATTGCAAACTGGGCCAAACAGGAGGTTAAAGGGACTGACTCTCCAAGTCGGGAGGGTGTTAGGAAAGCGTCTGGAATGTTGCACCCGAGTACCAGGGTACGAAAACTGAGACATATTTGAACATGTCTCCCGATCACATGGTTGATCATACTCTAGGTTCCACATGCATGTTTTAGCTGAAGGAAGAATACCTTAAACCTGGGTAGTTGAAACCCGTGGAATGGGTACCATGCAATATGACTTCAAAGGGTCTTCATTTGCTCACCGAACCTCTCCAATCCTATCACTGCTGCGTTTATGCCCCTGTACACAGGCTTGATTCTCTTTCGGAGACATAGCAATCCATAGGTTTTAAGATACTTACTAGTCAGGTACATTCTTAGGCATTTAATATGGGGTGTTGAGTCCATTTCGTTGAGCAAGGAGTAGCTCTTGTCTATTCCATATTTGGCTTAAGAAAATTTATCTGTGCTCATTTCAATCTCTGGTTTTATTCAGCACCCCAACTCACCTTTCCCCTTAAGCAAGCATAAGTTGGTTTTCTAAATTTGAGACCCTGTTCTGTTTTGGAATTCAGTTCCTGTGTAGCCAAGTTTACATTCCGTGCATTAGTGATATCTTATGATGTTTCTTTTTCTGTGTGACTTATTTCAGTTAGAATCATCGTACCTGAATCCACTCATTATGCTGCTACGGGCCTGATGACATAGATTTCATTGCTGAGTGATACTGCATTGTACGTAGTTACCACAAGTTCTTTATTCATTTTTCACTTTCTGTGATATTGAACTTGTACGGTAAACGCGGTTCTTGTAAACAGAGGCGTCCCAAACTTTGGGGTGGCTGTGTCTTTTTGATTTTAATTTCCCTAAGCTATAGGACCATAAGTGGAAGTGCCCTAGGCTCTGTTGCTTTGTTTTTTAGATGTTTCAGGAAACACCATACACTTCTCCCGAGTGTCTGTTGGCAATTTACATCCCGCCCATCAGCATAACAAGGCTCCCAGTTCTCCATGGCCTGTCCTGTCTTTCTGGATTTTACACTTTTTTCAGATGGCCCTTTTGACCGGGGGGAAGTGAGACTTCATTGTAGTGCAGATTTCCTTTGCAAGTTTGCTTGGTTCGCCAAAAAGGGCGTATGCGTTTTTTCCTGAATATATTCAGGAAAAAACGCATACGCCCTTTTTGGCCAAGTGCATCATTGTGGACGTTCTGCCTCTTTTCCTATGCTTTCAATGCAATTCCAGTCTACCTCCTGAAATCGGTTTCCTGCAATTCTGCCCCGCTTTCAAGTCCTCTTGGCAGCCTTACTTCAGTATATTTTTGGACGATAGCTGTCATTTATAACTCTGCAGGTTTGTGAATTACAGTGCCCCTGAGCTCCTTTCTTCAACTCGCTTTCTTATGACCTGGCCGCAACACCGCAGGATGGCTTCAGGCCCTAATCTGGTTCCGGCACGGCACGCTGAGCCTTTGGTTAATTCCTCTTCCTGGTGGGAAATGAGAGTTAAATTTGCCCGTCCAGACACCTCCAGCTATTCTCTCATTGGTTCTCGCTATTCCTGTTCATCTTCCGCAGAAATTGCAAACTGGGCCAAACAGGAGGTTAAAGGGACTGACTCTCCAAGTCGGGAGGGTGTTAGTAAAGCGTCTGGAATGTTGCACCCGAGTATCAGGGTATGGAAAGTGAGACATATTTGAACACGTTTCCCGATCACATGGTTGATCATACTCTAGGTTCCACATGCATGTTTTAGGTGAAGGAAGAATACCTTAAACCTGGGTAGTTGAAACCCGTGGAATGGGTACGATGCAATATGACTTCAGAGGGTCTTCATTTGCTCACCGAACCTCTCCAATCCTATCACTGCTGCGTTTATGCCCCTGTACACATGCTTGATTCTCTTTCGGAGACATAGCAATCCATAGGTTTTAAGATACTTACTAGTCAGGTACATTCTTAGGCGTTTAATATGGGGTGTTGAGTCCATTTCGTTGAGAAAGGAGTAGCTCTTGTCTATTCCATATTTGGCTTAAGGAACTTTATCTGTGCTCATTTCAATGTCTGGTTTTATGCAGCACCCCAACTCACCTTTCCCCTTAAGCAAGCATAAGTTGGTTTTCTAAATTTGAGACCCTGTTCTGTTCTGTAATTCAGTTCCTGTGTAGCCAAGTTTACATTCCGTGTATTACTGATATCTTATGATGTTTCTTTTTCTGTGTGACTTATTTCAGTTAGAATCATCATACCTGAATCCACTCATTGTGCTGTTAAGGGCCTGATGACATAGATTTCATTGCTGAGTGATATTGCTTTGTAAGTAAATACCACAACTTCTTTATCCATTTTTCACTTTCTGCGATGTTGAACTTGTACTGTAAAAGAGGTTCTTGTAAACAGAGGCGTCCCAATGTTTGGGGTGGCTGTGTCTTTTTGATTTTAATTTCCCTAAGCTATAGGACCATAAGTGGAAGTGCCCTAGGCTCTGTTGCTTTGTTTTTTAGATGTTTCAGGAAACACCATACACTTCTCCCGAGTGTCTGCTGGCAATTTACATCCCGCCCATCAGCATAACAAGGCTCCCAGTTCTCCATGGCCTGTCCTGCCTTTCTGGATTTTACACTTTTTTCAGATGGCCCTTTTGACCGGGGGGAAGTGAGACTTCATTGTAGTGCAGATTTCCTTTGCAAGCTTGCTTGGTTGGCCAAAAAGCGCGTATGCGTTTTTTCCTGAATATATTCAGGAAAAAACGCATACGCCCTTTTTGGCCAAGTGCATCATTGTGGACGTTCTGCCTCTTTTCCTATGCTTTCACTGCAAATCCAGTCTACCTCCTGAAATCGGTTTCCTGCAATTCTGCCCCGCTTTCAAGTCCTCTTGGCAGCCTTACTTCAGTATATTTTTGGACGATAGCTGTCATTTATAACTCTGCAGGTTTGTGAATTACAGTGCCCCTGAGCTCCTTTCTTCAACTCGCTTTCTTGTGACCTGGCCGCAACACCGCAGGATGGCTTCAGGCCCTAATCTGGTTCCGGCAGGGCACGCTGAGCCTTTGGTTAATTCCTCTTCCTGGTGGGAAATGAGAGTTAAATTTACCCGTCCAGACACCTCCAGCTAGTCTCTCATTGGTTCTCGCTATTCCTGTTCATCTTCCGCAGAAATTACAAACTGGACAAAACAGGAGGTTAAAGGGGCTGACTCTCCAAGTGGGGAGGGTGTTAGTAAAGCGTCTGGAATGTGGCACCCGAGTACCAGGGTACGAAAACTGAGACATATTTGAACACGTCTCCCGATCACATGGTTGATCATACTCTAGGTTCCACATGCATGTTTTAGCTGAAGGAAGAATACCTTAAACCTGGGTAGTTGAAACCCGTGGAATGGGTACCATGCAATATGACTTCAAAGGGTCTTCATTTGCTCACCGAACCTCTCCAATCCTATCACTGCTGCGTTTATGCCCCTGTACACATGCTTGATTCTCTTTCGGAGACATAGCAATCCATAGGTTTTAAGATACTTACTAGTCAGGTACATTCTTAGGCGTTTAATATGCGGTGTTGAATCCATTTCGTTGAGCAAGGAGTAGATCTTGTCTATTCCATATTTGGCTTAAGGAACTTCATCTGTGCTCATTTCAATCTCTGGTTTTATGCAGCACCCCAACTCACCTTTCCCCTTAAGCAAGCATAAGTTGGTTTTCTAAATTTGAGACCCTGTTCTGTTCTGTAATTCAGTTCCTGTGGAGCCAAGTTTACATTCCGTGTATTACTGATATCTTATGATGTTTCTTTTTCTGTGTGACTTATTTCAGTTAGAATCATCATACCTGAATCCACTCATTGTGCTGCTAAGGGCCTGATGACATAGATTTCATTGCTGAGTGATATTGCTTTGTAAGTAAATACCACAACTTCTTTATCCATTTTTCACTTTCTGTGATATTGAACTTGTACGGTAAACGAGGTTCTTGTAAACAGAGGCGTCCCAAACTTTGGGGTGGCTGTGTCTTTTTGATTTTAATTTCCCTAAGCTATAGGACCATAAGTGGAAGTGCCCTAGGCTCTGTTGCTTTGTTTTTTAGATGTTTCAGGAAACACCATACACTTCTCCCGAGTGTCTGTTGGCAATTTACATCCCGCCCATCAGCATAACAAGGCTCCCAGTTCTCCATGGCCTGTCCTGCCTTTCTGGATTTTACACTTTTTTCAGATGGCCCTTTTGACCGGGGGGAAGTGAGACTTCATTGTAGTGCAGATTTCCTTTGCAAGCTTGCTTGGTTGGCCAAAAAGGGCGTATGCGTTTTTTCCGGAATATATTCAGGAAAAAACGCATACGCCCTTTTTGGCCAAGTGCATCATTGTGGACGTTCTGCCTCTTTTCCTATGCTTTCAATGCAATTCCAGTCTACCTCCTGAAATCGGTTTCCTGCAATTCTGCCCCGCTTTCAAGTCCTCTTGGCAGCCTTACTTCAGTATATTTTTGGACGATAGCTGTCATTTATAACTCTGCAGGTTTGTGAATTACAGTGGCCCTGAGCTCCTTTCTTCAACTCGCTTTCATGTGACCTGGCCGCAACACCGCAGGATGGCTTCAGGCCCTAATCTGGTTCCGGCACGGCACGCTGAGCCTTTGGTTAATTCCTCTTCCTGGTGGGAAATGAGAGTTAAATTTGCCCGTCCAGACACCTCCAGCTAGTCTCTCATTGGTTCTCGCTATTCCTGTTCATCTTCCGCAGAAATTGCAAACTGGGCCAAACAGGAGGTTAAAGGGACTGACTCTCCAAGTCGGGAGGGTGTTAGTAAAGCATCTGGAATGTTGCACCCGAGTACCAGGGTACGAAAACTGAGACATATTTGAACACGTCTCCCGATCACATGGTTGATCATACTCTAGGTTCCACATGCATGTTTTAGCTGAAGGAAGAATCCCTGAAACCTGGAGAGTTGAGACCCGTGGAATGGGTACCATGCAATATGACTTCAAAGGGTCTTTGTTTGCTCACCGAACCTCTCCAATCCTATCACTGCTGCATTTATGCCCCTGTACACACGCTTGATTCTCTTTTGGAGATATAGCAATCCATAGGTTTTAAGATACTTACTAGTCAGGTACATTCTTAGGCGCTTAATATGGGGTGTTGAGTCCATTTCGTTGAGCAAGGAGTAGCTCTTGTCTATTCCATATTTGGCTTAAGGAACTTTATCTGTGCTCATTTCAATCTCTGGTTTTATGCAGCACCCCAACTCACCTTTCCCCTTAAGCAAGCATAAGTTGGTTTTCTAAATTTGAGACCCTGTTCTGTTCTGTAATTCAGTTCCTGTGTAGCCAAGTTTACATTCCGTGTATTACTGATATCTTATGATGTTTCTTTTTCTGTGTGACTTATTTCAGTTAGAATCATCATACCTGAATCCACTCATTGTGCTGCTAAGGGCCTGATGACATAGATTTCATTGCTGAGTGATATTGCTTTGTAAGTAAATACCACAACTTCTTTATCCATTTTTCACTTTCTGCGATGTTGAACTTGTACTGTAAACGAGGTTCTTGTAAACAGAGGCGTTCCAAACTTTGGGGTGGCTGTGTCTTTTTGATTTTAATTTCCCTAAGCTATAGGACCATAAGTGGAAGTGCCCTAGGCTCTGTTGCTTTGTTTTTTAGATGTTTCAGGAAAGACCATACACTTCTCCTGAGTGTCTGTTGGCAATTTACATCCCGCCCATCAGCATAACAAGGCTCCCAGTTCTCCATTGCCTGTCCTGCCTTTCTGGATTTTACACTTTTTTCAGATGGCCCTTTTGACCGGGGGGAAGTGAGACTTCATTGTAGTGCAGATTTCCTTTGCAAGCTTGCTTGGTTGGCCAAAAAGGGCGTATGCGTTTTTTCCTGAATATATTCAGGAAAAAACGCATACGCCCTTTTTGGCCAAGTGCATCATTTTGGACGTTCTGCCTCTTTTCCTATGCTTTCAATGCAATTCCAGTCTACCTCTTGAAATCGGTTTCCTGCAATTCTGCCCCGCTTTCAAGTCCTCTTGGCAGCCTTACTTCAGTATATTTTTGGACGATAGCTGTCATTTATAACTCTGCAGGTTTGTGAATTACAGTGCCCCTGAGCTCCTTTCTTCAACTCGCTTTCTTTTGAGCTGGCCGCAACACCGCAGGATGGCTTCAGGCCCTAATCTGGTTCCGGCACGGCATGCTGAGCCTTTGGTTATTTCCTCTTCCTGGGGGGAAATGAGAGTTAAATTTGCCCGTCCAGACACCTCCAGCTTGTCTCTCATTGGTTCTCCCTATTTCTGTTCATCTTCCGCAGAAATTGCAAACTGGGCCAAACAGGAGGTTAAAGAGGCTGACTCTCTAAGTGGGGAGAGTGTTAGTAAAGCGTCTGGAAAGTTGCACCCGAGTACCAGGGGAGGAAAACTGAGACAGATTTGAACATGTCTCCCGTTCACACGGTGGATCATACTCTGGGTTCCACATGCATGTTTAAGCTGATGGAAGAATACCTTAAACCTGGGTAGTTGAAACCCGTGGAATGGGTACCATGCAATATGACTTCAAAGGGTCTTTGTTTGCTCACCGAACCTCTCCAATCCTATCACTGCTGCATTTATGCCCCTGGACACCCGCTTGATTCTCTTTTGGAGATATAGCAATCCATAGGTTTTAAGATACTTACTAGTCAGGTACATTCTTAGGCGCTTAATATGGGGTGTTGAGTCCATTTTGTTGAGCAAGGAGTAGCTCTTGTCTATTCCATATTTGGCTTAAGGAACTTTATCTGTGCTCATTTCAATGTCTGGTTTTATGCAGCACCCCAACTCACCTTTACCCTTAAGCAAGCATAAGTTGGTTTTCTAAATTTGAGACCCTGTTCTGTTCTGTAATTCAGTTCCTTTGGAGCCAAGTTTACATTCCGTGTATTACTGATATCTTATGATGTTTCTGTTTCTGTGTGACTTATTTCAGTTAGAATCATCATACCTGAATCCACTCATTGTGCTGCTAAGGGCCTGATGACATAGATTTCATTGCTGCGTGATATTGCTTTGTAAGTAAATACCACAAATTCTTTATCCATTTTTCACTTTCTGCGATGTTGAACTTGTACGGTAAACGAGGTTCTTGTAAACAGAGGCGTCCCAAACTTTGGGGTGGCTGTGTCTTTTTGATTTTTATTTCCCTAAGCTATAGGACCATAAGTGGAAGTGCCCTAGGCTCTGTTGCTTTGTTTTTTAGATGTTTCAGGAAACACCATACACTTCTCCCGAGTGGCTGTTGGCAATTTACATCCCGCCCATCAGCACAACAAGGCTCCCAGTTCTCCATGGCCTGTCCTGCCTTTCTGGATTTTACACTTTTTACAGATGGCCCTTTTGACCGGGGGGAAGTGAGACTTCATTGTAGTGCAGATTTCCTTTGCAAGCTTGCTTGGTTGGCCAAAAAGGGCGTATGCGTTTTTTCCTGAATATATTCAGGAAAAAACGCATACGCCCTTTTTGGCCAAGTGCATCATTGTGGACGTTCTGCCTCTTTTCCTATGCTTTCAATGCAATTCCAGTCTACCTCCTGAAATCGGTTTCCTGCAATTCTGCCCCGCTTTCAAGTCTTCTTGGCAGCCTTACTTCAGTATATTTATGGACGATAGCTGTCATTTATAACTCTGCAGGTTTGTGAATTACAGTGCCCCTGAGCTCCTTTCTTCAACTCGCTTTCTTGTGACCTGGCCGCAACACCGCAGGATGGCTTCAGGCCCTAATCTGGTTCTGGCACGGCATGCTGAGCCTTTGGTTATTTCCTCTTCCTGGTGGGAAATGAGAGTTAAATTTGCCCGTCCAGACACCTCCAGCTAGTCTCTCATTGGTTCTCCCTATTTCTGTTCATCTTCCGCAGAAATTGCAAATTGGGCCAAACAGGAGGTTAAAGGCGCTGACTCTCCAAGTGGGGAGAGTGTTAGTAAAGCGTCTGGAATGTTGCAACCGAGTACCAGGGGAGGAAAACTGAGACATATTTGAACATGTCTCCCGTTCACACGGTTGATCATACTCTGTGTTCCACATGCATGTTTTAGCTGAAGGAAGAATACCTTAAACCTTGAGAGTTGTGACCCGTGGAATTGGTACCATTCAATATGACTTCAAAGGGTCTTCATTTGCTCACTGAACCTCTCCAATCCTATCACTGCTGCGTTTATGCCCCTGTACACATGCTTGATTCTCTTTTGGAGCCATAGCAATCCATAGGTTTTAAGATACTTACTAGTCAGGTACATTCTTAGGCGTTTAATATGGGGTGTTGAGTCCATTTCGTTGAGCAAGGAGTAGCTCTTGTCTATTCCATATTTGGCTTAAGGAACTTTATCTGTGTTCATTTCAATCTCTGGTTTTATGCAGCACCCCAACTCATCTTTCCCCTTAAGCAAGCATAAGTTGGTTTTCTAAATTTGAGACCCTGTTCTGTTTTGGTATTCAGTTCCTGCGTAGCCAAGTTTACATTCCGTGTATTAGTGATATCTTATGATGTTTCTTTTTCTGTGTGTCTTATTTCAGTTAGAATCATCATACCTGAATCCACTCATTATGCTGCTATGGGCCTGATGACATAGATTTCATTGCTGAGTGATACTGCATTGTACGTAAGTACCACAAGTTCTTTATCCATTTTTCACTTTCTGTGATATTGAACTTGTACGGTTAACGAGGTTCTTGTAAACAGAGGTGTCCCAAATTTTGGGGTGGCTGTGTCTTTTTGGTTTTTATTTCCCTAAGCTATAGGACCATAAGTGGAAGTGCCCTAGGCTCTGTTGCTTTGTTTTTTAGATGTTTCAGGAAACACCATACACATCCCGCCCATCAGCATAACAAGGCTCCCAGTTCTCCATGGCCTGTCCTGCCTTTCTGGATTTTACACTTTTTTCAGATGGCCCTTTTGACCAGGGGGAAGTGAGACTTCATTGTAGTGCAGATTTCCTTTGCAAGCTTGCTTGGTTGGCCAAAAAGGGCGTATGCCTTTTTTCCTGAATAAATTCAGGAAAAAAGGCATACGCCCTTTTTGGCCAAGTGAATCATTGTGGACGTTCTGCCTCTTTTCCTATGCTTTAAATGCAATTCCAGTCTACCTCCTGAAATCGTTTTCCTGCAATTCTGCCTTGCTTTCAATGCCTCTTCATAGCCTTACCTCAATATATTTTTTGAAAATAGTTGGCCTTTATAACTCTGCAGGTTTTTGAATTGCAGTGGCCCTTAGCTCCATTTTTCAGCTCTTATTTTTGTGATCTTGCCTCATAACCACAGGATTCCTTCAGGCCCTATTCTTCTTCTGGGGCACCTTGCTGTGCCTTTGGTTTATTCTTCTTACTGATGTGAATTTAGAGTGACATGTGCCCCTTGAAACCGCTACAGCTAGTTTCTCACTGGTTCCCCCTATTCCCATTCATCCTCCGCACTAACTGCAGACTGTGTGATACCAGAACTTAAAGGCATTGACTCTCCATGTGGGGATATTTTTGCTAAAGCGGCTGGAATGTCGATCCGGAGCCCCAGGAGAGGAAAAATGAGGTGCGTTTTAGAAACCTTTCCCGATCATATGGTATACCAGTCGCTGGGTTTCCCAAGCATGGTTTAGCTGTAGGAAGATTCCCTTCAACCTGGAGTGTTGGGACCCTTGGAATGAGTAGCATGAAGTATTGCATTAAACTTTTGGCAGTTGCTCACCAAAGCTCATCAATCCTCTCAGCCCCAAGTGTCCAGCCTTATGTCTTATCCAGCTGTGGGTTTATATGTGGTCAATCCAGGTTGCATCACAGCCCCTGAGCGAATTTTGTAAGAATTTTTCTCTCTTTCATTGTTTCTGCGTTTTGTTTTTAAAATTTATTTCTATAATGGGGTTTAGCTCATTTTCACTGCTGTGTTTGTGCCACTCTGCACACACTTGATTCCCTTATGGAGATATATCAATACATGGGTTTTAAGATTCTTATTACTCAGATATATTTCTCTGCGGTGTATAGGGTGTGTTGAGGCCAGTTCATTGAGCAAGGTGTAGATCTTGTCTAATATCTATTTGGTTTATTGAACGGTATCTGTGCTAATTTCAAACTCTGGTTTTATGCATCACCCCACCTCTCCTTTCCCCTTAAGCTGAAATAAGTGTGTTTTCTAAATGTGAGACACTGTTCTGTTCTGTAATTCATTTCTTGTGCAGCCATATTTACCCTCCCTCTATAAGTGATATCTTATGATATGTTTCTTTTTCTGTTTGACTTATTTCAAGTAGTATTATCGGACCTAAATCCACTCTTTATCCTTCTACTAGCCTTATTACATTGATTTCATGGTGAAGAGATATTCCATTGTACATAAGTACCACATCTTCTTTATCCATTGTTCTCTTTCCTGGGATATTTAAGGTATACTGAAGTTGAGGTTCTTGTAAACAGAGTAGCCCTAAACTGTGGTGTGCTTGTGTCTTGTTAATTTTTAGATTTCCCTAGATATACTCCCATGATTGGAAGTGTCCTATGCTCTGTAGCTCTGTTTTTTAGATGATTTAGGAACCACCATACACTTCTCCAGAGTGGCTCTCGGCAGTTCACACACTGCCCATCAGCGTATAAAGGCTCCCTGTTCTCCATGGCCTGTCCTGCATTTCTGGTTTTTACAATTTTTTAGGATGGCCCTTTTGACCAGTGGGAAATGAGACTTCTTTGTTGTGCACATTTGCATTGCTTGCTTGCTTCGTTGCCCATAAAGTGCGTATGCGTTTTTTCCTGGATATAATCAGGAAAAAACGCATACGCCCTTTTGGGCCAACTGCATCATTGTCGAAATTCTGCCGCTTTTCATGTGCTTTAAAGACGAGTCCAATCTATCTCTTGAAATCTGTTTCTTGCAATTCTGTCTTGCATTCAGATCCTCTTCTTTGCCTTACCTCAACATATTTTTGGACGTTAGTTTTCATTTATAACTCTGCAGGTTTGTGAATTGCAGTGACCCTGAGCTCCATTTTTTAAGTTGCTCTTTTGTGAGCTGGCCTCAAACCCGCAGGATTGCTTCAGGCCCTATTTTGGCTCGGGCGAGGCGGGCTGAGCCTTTTTTCAATTCTTATTCTTAATGGGAAATTAGAGTGATATGTGCCCGTCCAAACCCCTACAACTATTCTCTCATTGGTTCCCCGTTCATCCTCCTCACAATTTGCAAAATGTGTGAAACAGAAGTTGAAATGTGCTGATTCTCCAAGTGGGGAGATTCTAAGTAACGTGGCTGGAATGGTGAACAGGAGCACCAGGAGAGGATAAATGAGCTGCATTTTAGACACATCTCCCGATCACATGGTGTACAGTCCTCTGGGTTTTCCATGCATGTTTTAGCTGTAGGAAGATCCCTTGAACCTGCATATTTGGGACCCATTGAATGGGTACCAGGTAGTATTACTTTAAAGGGTGTGCATTTCCTCACCCAACCTCACATTTCTCTTAGCGCAAACAGTTTCCAGCCTTATGTCTCATCCTGCTGTGGGTCTAGATGTGTTCAATCCATGTTGCATCACCGGCCCTGAGGAAAAGTTGTAAGAGGTTTTCTCTGTCTCTCTGTCGTTTATTTTTTTCAATTTATTACTATATTGGTTACAGCTGATTTTCAAAGCTCTGTTTCTTGCTGCTGTACATCCACTTGATTCACGTACAGAGAGACATCAGTAAATTCTTTTTCAGATTCTTACCAGTCGTATATATTCTTTTCCGGTGACTTGAGTGTGCTGAGTGCAGTTCTTTTAGCTACCGTGTAGGCCTTGTTGATTATCAGTTTGGTATTTGGAATGGTATCTTTGCTAATTTCAACCTCCTGGGTGATGCCTCACCCCTCCCCACCTTTCCCGTTTAGCAGCCTTATGCGTGTTTTCTACATATTTGACTATGTTTTTGTTTTGTAATTTATTTCATGTGTAGCCATTTTGGATTCCACCTTTAAGTGATATCTTATGATATGTGTCTTTTTCTTTTTGAATTCTGTCACTTAGAAAGATCATACGTAACTCCTCCGGAGTTGTTACAACTGGCCATATTTCATTGATTTCCAGGCTGAATAATATTCCACTCTACCTAAGTACCACATCTCTACCCATTTTTTCCCTCCAGAGACATTTAAGTTATATCCTAGTTGAGGATCTTTTAAACAGAGAGGGGGTAAACATTGGGGTGCCTGTGTCCTCTCGATTTTTGTTTTTCTCAAGATATACGCCCATGAGTGCAAGTGCCCTATGCTCTGTAGCTCATTTTTTAGATGCTTTAGTAAACACAATACACTTCTCCAGAATGGCCGTTGGCAATATACATTTCCACTATAAGTCTCACAGGGCTCCCTCTTCTCCTTGCCCTGTCCTGCATTTCTGTTGTTTACGCTTTATGAGGATGGCTCTTCTGACTGATGCGAAGTGATATCTTTTGTAGTATTGACTTCCAGTGCCCACCTGTTTGGTTGGCTAAAAAAGTGTATGCCCTTTTCTTGAATATATACAGAAAAAAACGCATACACCCTTTTTGGCCAACTGCAATGTTGGCAATGTTCAGCTCCTTTTCTTGTGCTTAATGGCGAGTCCTTTCTACCTCCTCAAATCCCTTTCCTGCCATTCTCCCTTGCTTACAAGTCCTTTTCTCTGACTTTCCTCAAGACATTTTTCAGTGATGGATATTTTCAACTCTGCAGTTTTGTGAATTTTACTGCCCCTGAGTTCCATTGTTCAACTTGTGTTTATGGGAACTGGCCACAAAGCAGCGGGATTTCCTCAAGCCCTATACTGTTTCCATGGGCAACCCTAGCCTTTGGTCAATTCGTCTTCCTGATTGGAAATTAGAGTGACATGTGCCTGTCTGAACACCTAGGACTTGTCTCTCATTGTTCCTCATCCTTCCGCTTCATCCTCTGGACAAATTCCAAACTGTACGCAACAGGATGTTGACAGTGCTGACATCTCCAAGTGGGGAGACTGTTAGTAAAGACGCTGGAGGGGTGAACCCGAGCACCAGGAGATGAGGAGATGAGATGCCTTTTCCAAACTCTTCCCGATCAGACGGTATACCATCCTCTGGGTGTGACAGACATGTTTTAGCAGTAGGAAGAGTCCCATTCATGTAAGGAGAACACCAGGGCTTTTTCAAAATCAGTGTCTCCCCGAAACCCAAACTGGGGAATTTTTTAAGCTACGGCTACACATATGTTCATTAAGGGCCTTGGGAAGTAGGCAGAGTCCAAACTTTAGATGATTGAAGTCTTCAGGGTCAGAAGCACTCACCACCAGCTTCCCTTAGGTTACACTTTAACTGTCATTGATAGATGATGTCAATAAAAATATCTATTCTTTTTCAGATTATTTCCCCTTATAGGTTATTGCAAAATGTTGAGTGTAGTTCCCTGTGCTATACAGTAGTTCCTTGTTGATGATCTATTTTATACATAGCAGTGTGTATGTGTTAATCCCAAACTGTTAATTTATCCCTCCTCCCACCTTTCCCCTTTGGTAATAATAAATTATAAGATTTTATACTTCTCAGAAATGGGGGAGCTGAAAGAGAGGTATCATTTTCAATGGAAAAGCATTTAAAACAAGATTGAAGCTTTAACCAAGATTATTAGATGTACATCCTTGGAAAGAAATCACTTCGTTTCTCTAATATTGACCTGACAAATAAGACAAACCTTTTCACTGAACTTGCTTATAATAAAGTGATGGAAATATCAAATGGAAGTGTTAGAAACATCTTATTTTACCCGAGCCTTATACACTGTTCTATGTTAACTACAGTTTGGCTCACACATCTGTTCATTGAGGTTACAATAGTCTCAATTTCTGTTACTGATCCTCCAGAGTGGACCCCAACAAGTGTCCCCCTGCCCAGTGTCATTGGGGCCAACAGATCGAGACTGAGTTTGGTTCACAAGCAAAGGAAACTTTATATTTTGATCAGAGAATGGAGAGGTGAGAGCATGCACTACCCCGTGGGCTGTGGGCTGGGCTGCTGTGTAGAGATCCTGTCAGAGTCAGTGGGAGGGAGGGGGCGGAGCTCTCGAGGGCCAGGTTGGCTGCAGCTCAGGCTCTATATCGCGGAGTCTGCACTGGGCCCCAGGAGCTGAGGTGTCGACCCAGCCATTCTGCACTAGGAAATCTGGTCTGAAGTGCCGGGTGTGGAACCTCTGCATGCGGGACCCTAGGAGCACGTGAAATTAGACAAAGCACAAAGGATAAAAAAGGTTAGACTTGACTTTATTGCCCAGATTCTATTTTTATCTCCCAGGGATTTTTAATGGGCTTTGCTGGGGACAAACCCCTCCTCTGCCTTTTGTCCCGTTCCTCATTCTTGGAGTGCTGAGGGTGCAGACACTTCTTCTGTAACTGCTGAGTGCTGAGTTGGGAGCCCTAATACCCGGGGGCGAGGGTCAGAGCTTCTCCCCAGCAGCCTCCAGGTGACGTTGATTGTCCCCAGGCCCCCTGCCTCCCTGCTCGTCCACCTGAGCACCAGCATTGGAAGTGTTATAGATTCTAATGACCTTTAAGGGTCCAGGAAAGAGATGTGCAGAGACGCTGTGGGGGCCGGTTTCACCCCGCCCCACATTTGTTCGGCCACCTTAGGCTGACCGTTTCTGCCAGCCTAGATGCTCTGACCAGTAGTCTGCGCTTTCTTCAATTAGGCCCCTGAATTAACGTACAAACAGCACCAGGTGTCAGAGCCCTGCCCGCTCAACTCCCAGACAGTCCAGGGTCAGTGGTGATCAAGGACCATGATGACCACTGAGTCAACAGCCTTTTGAAGTAAACAGGAGTCCAGCCGGTCTTATTGGCCACCATCATCACGGTGTCTGTAGGCTTTTCTATGGTGACAGTGTGATATACGGTTCCCCCGCCAAGATTATTAGCTCCCCTCTGGGTGCAGTAAGTCCTGCAAGCAGTAGTCTACTCTTTTGGGACACACTCTTATTGTTTTATGAGAGAAACTCCAGGTCAAGTGATGTTCACACGAGTCGTCATGGTGCCCTGTTGCCCCCGGTTATCTCTCTGGATGTTGGAGTTGGAGGGCCTCCTCACTCGAGGTCGGTGTGCCCACGGAGCGAACCCTGCAACTTCAGGGCATCGTTGGTGGTTAGGATCACCACGTGGGGTCCTTTTCCCTTAGGAAGGAGGTGGCCTTTTGGGCTGCTGATTTCCAGGTTTTTAGATACCGCCAGTATCTTGGCCAGATGCGGCAGTGGGCCAAGCCCCTTGGTGACCGTAGTTTATCCTACCTGGATGGCATTCTTGCATTGTTCCATTTCAAGTGGTCCCAGTTTTTGCACTAATTCTCCAATGGCGATTCACCTTTCACCGGGAATGTAAAGGTCAAAGGGTTTAGCTAAATTAGGGAGTTCCAGGGCAAGGGTCTGAATTGACTGCTCTTTCCATTCTTGAAAGGCCACTTCTGGATTCTATTCAAAAGGATCATCATCTTTTCCTTTCAGTGTTTCATATAGAGGCCCAGCTAGTAGACTGTAGTTAGGGATCCAGAAGCAGCAAACCCTGGCCTCCCCAGGAACCCCTAAGCTGTCTTCTAGTTTTAGAAAGGGGTAAGGCTGCAAATGGTTTCTTCCCTTTCCTGGGATGGGCTTCTCCGACCTTCTGTGAGAATGAAGCCCAGGCAGGTCACCGCAGTCTGTGATATTTGAGCTTTTTCTTGGACAACTTCTATCCTTTATTGGCTTGGTAGTTCAGAGACCTCCTTAGTAGGGCTGGCGATCAGAATGTCGTCTGCGTACTGAAGGAGGGTTTCCTTTTCCAGAGGTAGAACTTTTAGGTCTTTAGCTAAGCTTTCCCCAAAGATGGTGTGGGAATTTTTGCACCCTTGGGGCAAGACGGCCCGGAAGTATTGTTTTAGTTGTATGTTGAGTCCTGCCACTCACAAGCCAAAATTTCTTGTGACTCTGGGACTAATGGAATACAAAAGAAGGCATCATTGAAGACTAATACAGAATACCATGTCCTGGTGGTTGGTAGAATGACCAGCAGGGTGTAGGAATTAGGAGCAACTGGAGGTATATCCTCGGTGGCTTCACTGACTGTCCTGACATCCTTTACCAGGTCCCCAGCAGCCCATGGGGCTCTCGTGGTCAGACCAATCCCAGAATATGGAGCTCACCTGGGCAGGTACCCCACCCCCACCCCAGCCCACGGGGCTCTCGTGGTCAGGCCCTTCCCAGGATACAGAGCTACCCTTGCAGGTACCATGGCAGGGCTGGGCACACAGGAACCGTGCACATAGCCCTCATTGCAGAGCACCCCCAGCTCACCTGTCACTCAGAGCTGGCACAGAGCACCTCAGAGCAGGACTTGAACTAACAAACAGCAGCTGCGACAGGTCTGTGACCCTGGGCATCACTCTGTGCGGCCTCCCTCCACCTGGTCTTCCAGAGACTTCCACTGCACCCGGGGCACCAGGCCTCTGTCTCCAACCACCACCCACCCCTCCTCTCCCTGACTCCTGGGTTCCTCTCATAAGGAGAGGGTTTTCTTGAAGTTGTCTCCCACTCATGGGCCAGATAAAATGATTAGAAAACAAGCCAAAGCTGCAGCCCCTTGTCTATCCTGACTCTCAGGAGCCCACACCTGTTCCTTGGACCTGGCCGGTTCAGCAAGTTCCATTTTCTGCAACTGTGAGCCCCTGAGGGGTGATGATTGGCTGACCTGGGCAGCCTTACCGTGCGGGCCAGCCCTCCCCAGGTGTGCCTGGGTTGAGATCAATATAAATACCACTCCAGGCAGCAAGAGCCCCTGCAGCCGTGCCTGACGCCATTTTCTCTGCCCTGTCAGCAGTCTCGGGGCTGGGCTGGTGGGAGGGAGTGAGAGGCCACGGCTTTGTGGGTGGCCCAGTGTGAGTGGGGCTCTGCTGGACTTTCTGCAGCAGTTGTCAGGCTGCCACCTGCTAAAGAAGAGGATGTGTCACCCATACCTGCTGCTGGAATTTCTCCCTGGGCAGAGGTGAGGAAGGAAAAAAGCAGTGGGGGCAGGGACAGGACGGGTATCTCAGTCAGGGAAATGGAAATCTTCCAGAAGAGCACCCAGGGCCAGGACCATCCTGGCTGGCCTGCAGGCACCAAGTCGGCCGGCATGCTGTCACTCGTGTGGCTCTATGGCCCTTCCTCTAGGCTTTCAAGTCCTTGTATATATTCAGGTGTTTTACCTGGGACGGGTGGGAATAGTTCAGCAGCAACTGGCCTGGGGCTCAGCTCACGTTTACTCACAGATGCCTCGGCACGGTGCCCCAGCTTTGCAATGAGGACGCTTGTTGCGTGGGGGCTGCTGGCTGAATGGGAGACGATTCCCCACCACTGGCCAACTTCAGAATTGTTTACAACTGGAGCAAGTGCCCTGATACGGTTTTCCTCTGTGGAACTGGTGGGTTCTGTGTTTTTTTTCTCTTTTTCGTTTTTGGTTCAAGGTAGATTTTATTCCTCTTTTTTGTATTTACAGATATAAGCATGGAAATAATTTATTCATATAAATACATGTATGTGAAGGGAATAATTGTTTTTTCTGTTTTATTTTTTAAATTTTATTTCTTTTTAATTTTGAATTTTATTTTATATTTTTATACAGCAGGTTCTTATTGGTTATCTATTTTATACATATAAATGTATACATGCCAATCCCAGTCTCTCAACTCCTCCCACCACCACCCCCCCAACAGCTTTCCCCCCTTGTTGTCCATACATTTGTTGTCTACATCTGTTGCTCTATTTATGCCTTGCAAAATGGTTAATCTGTACAGTTTTTCTAGGTTCCACATATATGCATGAATATACAAGATTTGTTTTTCTCTTTCTGACTTACTTCACTCTGTATGACAGTCTCTAGATCCATCGACGTCTCTACAAATGACCCAATTTCATTCCTTTTCATGGCTTAGTAATATTCCATTTTATATATGTACCACAGCTTTATGCATTCGTCTGTCTGTGGGCATTTAGGTTGCTTCCATTACCTCGATATTGTAAATAGTGATGCAATGAACATTGCGGTGAATGTCTCGTTTTGATTTATGGTTTTGTCTGGGTATATGTCCAGTACTGGGATTGCTGTATCATATGGTAATTCTATTGTTAGTTTCTTAAGAAACTCCATATTGTTCTCCGTAGTGACTGTATCAATTTATATTCCCAACAATAGTGGAAGAGGGTTCCTTTTCTCCACACCCTTTCCAGCATTTTTGTTTGTAGATTTTCTCATGATGCCCATTCTAACAGGTGTGAGGTGATACCTCATTGTTGAGTCCATTTTGTTGAGCAAGGGGTAGGTCTTGTCTATTACATATTTGGCTTATTGAATGGTATCTGTGCTAATTTCAAACTCTGGTTTTATGCAGCACCCCAACTCACTTTCCCCCTTAAGGAAGCATAAGTTGGTTTTCTAAACTTGAGACCCTGTTCTGTTTTGTAATTCAGTTCATGTGTAGCCAAGTTCACATTCCGTGTATTAGTGATATCTTATGATGTTTCTTTTTCTGTGTGACATATTTCAGTTAGAATCATCATACCTGAATCCACTCATTATGCTGCTACGGGCCTGATGACATAGATTTCATGGCTCAGTGATTTTGCATTGTACATAAGTACCACAACTTCTTTATCCATTTTTCACTTTCTGCGATATTGAACTTGTACCGTAAACGAGGTTCTTGTAAACAGAGCTGTCCCAAACTGTGGGGTGGCTGTGTCTTTTTGATTTTAATTTCCCTAAGCTATAGGACCATAAGTGGAAGTGCCCTAGGCTCTGTTGCTTTGTTTTTTAGATGTTTCAGGAAACACCATACACTTCTCCCGAGTGTCTGTTGGCAATTTACATCCCGCCCATCAGCATAACAAGGCTCCCAGTTCTCCATGGCCTGTCCTGCCTTTCTGGATTTTACACTTTTTTCAGATGGCCCTTTTGACCGGGGGGAAGTGAGACTTCATTGTAGTGCAGATTTCCTTTGCAAGCTTGCTTGGTTGGCCAAAAAGTGCATATGCGTTTTTTCCTGAATATATTCAGGAAAAAACGCATACGCCCTTTTTGGCCAAGTGCATCATTGTGGACGTTCTGCCTCTTTTCCTATGCTTTCAATGCAATTCCAGTCTACCTCCTGAAATCGGTTTCCTGCAATTCTGCCCCGCTTTCAAGTCCTCTTGGCAGCCTTACTTCAGTATATTTTTGGACGATAGCTGTCATTTATAACTCTGCAGGTTTGTGAATTACAGTGCCCCTGAGCTCCTTTCTTCAACTCGCTTTCTTGTGAGCTGGCCGCAACACCGCAGGATGGCTTCAGGCCCTAATCTGGTTCCGGCACGGCATGCTGAGCCTTTGGTTATTTCCTCTTCCTGGTGGGAAATGAGAGTTAAATTTGCCCGTCCAGACACCTCCAGCTAGTCTCTCATTGGTTCTCGCTATTCCTGTTCATCTTCCGCAGAAATTGCAAACTGGGCCAAACAGGAGGTTAAAGGCGCTGACTCTCCAAGTGGGGAGAGTGTTAGTAAAGCGTCTGGAATGTTGCACCCGAGTACCAGGGGAGGAAAACTGAGACATATTTGAACATGTTTCCCGTTCACACGGTTGATCATACTCTGGGTTCCACATGCATGTTTTAGCTGAAGGAAGAATACCTTAAACCTGGAGAGTTGAGACCCGTGGAATTGGTACCATGCAATATGACTTCAAAGGGTCTTCATTTGCTCACTGAACCTCTCCAATCCTATCACTGCTGCGTTTATGCCCCTGTACACATGCTTGATTCTCTTTTGGAGACATAGCAATCCATAGGTTTTAAGATACTTACTAGTCAGGTACATTCTTAGGCATTTAATATGGGGTGTTGAGTCCATTTCGTTGAGCAAGGAGTAGCTCTTGTCTATTCCATATTTGGCTTAAGGAACTTTATCTGTGTTCATTTCAATCTCTGGTTTTATGCAGCACCCCAACTCACCTTTCCCCTTAAGCAAGCATAAGTTGGTTTTCTAAATTTGAGACCCTGTTCTGTTCTGTAATTCAGTTCCTGTGTAGCCAAGTTTACATTCCGTGTATTAGTGATATCTTATGATGTTTCTTTTTCTGTGTGTCTTATTTCAGTTAGAATCATCATACCTGAATCCACTCATTATGCTGCTACGGGCCTGATGACATAGATTTCATTGCTGAGTGATACTGCATTGTACGTAAGTACCACAAGTTCTTTATCCATTTTTCACTTTCTGTGATATTGAACTTGTACGGTTAACGAGGTTCTTGTAAACAGAGGCGTCCCAAATTTTGGGGTGGCTGTGTCTTTTTGATTTTAATTTCCCTAAGCTATAGGACCATAAGTGGAAGTGCCCTAGGCTCTGTTGCTTTGTTTTTTAGATGTTTCAGGAAACACCATACACATCCCGCCCATCAGCATAACAAGGCTCCCAGTTCTCCATGGCCTGTCCTGCCTTTCTGGATTTTACACTTTTTTCAGATGGCCCTTTTGACCAGGGGGAAGTGAGACTTCATTGTAGTGCAGATTTCCTTTGCAAGCTTGCTTGGTTGGCCAAAAAGGGCGTATGCCTTTTTTCCTGAATAAATTCAGGAAAAAAATGCATACACCCTTTTTGGCCAAGTGAATCATTGTGGACGTTCTGCCTCTTTTCCTATGCTTTAAATGCAATTCCAGTCTACCTCCTGAAATCGTTTTCCTGCAATTCTGCCTTGCTTTCAATGCCTCTTCATAGCCTTACCTCTTTATATTTTTTGAAAATAGTTGGCCTTTATAACTCTGCAGGTTTTTGAATTGCAGTGGCCCTTAGCTCCATTTTTCAGCTCTTATTTTTGTGATCTTGCCTCATAACCACAGGATTCCTTCAGGCCCTATTCTTCTTCTGGGGCACCTTGCTGTGCCTTTGGTTTATTCTTCTTACTGATGTGAATTTAGAGTGACATGTGCCCATTGAAACCGCTACAGCTAGTTTCTCACTGGTTCCCCCTATTCCCATTCATCCTCCGCACTAACTGCAGACTGTGCGATACCAGAACTTAAAGGCATTGACTCTCCATGTGGGGATATTTTTGGTAAAGTGGCTGGAATGTCGATCCGGAGCCCCAGGAGAGGAAAAATGAGGTGCGTTTTAGAAACCTTTCCCGATCATATGGTATACCAGTCGCTGGGTTTCCCAAGCATGGTTTAGCTGTAGGAAGATTCCCTTCAACCTGGAGTGTTGGGACCCTTGGAATGAGTAGCATGAAGTATTGCATTAAACTTTTGGCAGTTGCTCACCAAAGCTCATCAATCCTCTCAGCCCCAAGTGTCCAGCCTTATGTCTTATCCAGCTGTGGGTTTATATGTGGTCAATCCAGGTTGCATCACAGCCCCTGAGCGAATTTTGTAAGAATTTTTCTCTCTTTCATTGTTTCTGCGTTTTGTTTTTAAAATTTATTTCTATAATGGGGTTTAGCTCATTTTCACTGCTGTGTTTGTGCCACTCTGCACACACTTGATTCCCTTATGGAGATATATCAATACATGGGTTTTAAGATTCTTATTACTCAGATATATTTCTCTGCGGTGTATAGGGTGTGTTGAGGCCAGTTCATTGAGCAAGGTGTAGATCTTGTCTAATATCTATTTGGTTTATTGAACGGTATCTGTGCTAATTTCAAACTCTGGTTTTATGCATCACCCCACCTCTCCTTTCCCCTTAAGCTGAAATAAGTGTGTTTTCTAAATGTGAGACACTGTTCTGTTCTGTAATTCATTTCTTGTGCAGCCATATTTACCCTCCCTCTATAAGTGATATCTTATGATATGTTTCTTTTTCTGTTTGACTTATTTCAAGTAGTATTATCGGACCTAAATCCACTCTTTATCCTTCTACTAGCCTTATTACATTGATTTCATGGTGAAGAGATATTCCATTGTACATAAGTACCACATCTTCTTTATCCATTGTTCTCTTTCCTGGGATATTTAAGGTATACTGAAGTTGAGGTTCTTGTAAACAGAGTAGCCCTAAACTGTGGTGTGCTTGTGTCTTGTTAATTTTTAGATTTCCCTAGATATACTCCCATGATTGGAAGTGTCCTATGCTCTGTAGCTCTGTTTTTTAGATGATTTAGGAACCACCATACACTTCTCCAGAGTGGCTCTCGGCAGTTCACACACTGCCCATCAGCGTATAAAGGCTCCCTGTTCTCCATGGCCTGTCCTGCATTTCTGGTTTTTACAATTTTTTAGGATGGCCCTTTTGACCAGTGGGAAATGAGACTTCTTTGTTGTGCACATTTGCATTGCTTGCTTGCTTCGTTGCCCATAAAGTGCGTATGCGTTTTTTCCTGGATATAATCAGGAAAAAACGCATACGCCCTTTTGGGCCAACTGCATCATTGTCGAAATTCTGCCGCTTTTCATGTGCTTTAAAGACGAGTCCAATCTATCTCTTGAAATCTGTTTCTTGCAATTCTGTCTTGCATTCAGATCCTCTTCTTTGCCTTACCTCAACATATTTTTGGACGTTAGTTTTCATTTATAACTCTGCAGGTTTGTGAATTGCAGTGACCCTGAGCTCCATTTTTTAAGTTGCTCTTTTGTGAGCTGGCCTCAAACCCGCAGGATTGCTTCAGGCCCTATTTTGGCTCGGGCGAGGCGGGCTGAGCCTTTTTTCAATTCTTATTCTTAATGGGAAATTAGAGTGATATGTGCCCGTCCAAACCCCTACAACTATTCTCTCATTGGTTCCCCGTTCATCCTCCTCACAATTTGCAAAATGTGTGAAACAGAAGTTGAAATGTGCTGATTCTCCAAGTGGGGAGATTCTAAGTAACGTGGCTGGAATGGTGAACAGGAGCACCAGGAGAGGATAAATGAGCTGCATTTTAGACACATCTCCCGATCACATGGTGTACAGTCCTCTGGGTTTTCCATGCATGTTTTAGCTGTAGGAAGATCCCTTGAACCTGCATATTTGGGACCCATTGAATGGGTACCAGGTAGTATTACTTTAAAGGGTGTGCATTTCCTCACCCAACCTCACATTTCTCTTAGCGCAAACAGTTTCCAGCCTTATGTCTCATCCTGCTGTGGGTCTAGATGTGTTCAATCCATGTTGCATCACCGGCCCTGAGGAAAAGTTGTAAGAGGTTTTCTCTGTCTCTCTGTCGTTTATTTTTTTCAATTTATTACTATATTGGTTACAGCTGATTTTCAAAGCTCTGTTTCTTGCTGCTGTACATCCACTTGATTCACGTACAGAGAGACATCAGTAAATTCTTTTTCAGATTCTTACCAGTCGTATATATTCTTTTCCGGTGACTTGAGTGTGCTGAGTGCAGTTCTTTTAGCTACCGTGTAGGCCTTGTTGATTATCAGTTTGGTATTTGGAATGGTATCTTTGCTAATTTCAACCTCCTGGGTGATGCCTCACCCCTCCCCACCTTTCCCGTTTAGCAGCCTTATGCGTGTTTTCTACATATTTGACTATGTTTTTGTTTTGTAATTTATTTCATGTGTAGCCATTTTGGATTCCACCTTTAAGTGATATCTTATGATATGTGTCTTTTTCTTTTTGAATTCTGTCACTTAGAAAGATCATACGTAACTCCTCCGGAGTTGTTACAACTGGCCATATTTCATTGATTTCCAGGCTGAATAATATTCCACTCTACCTAAGTACCACATCTCTACCCATTTTTTCCCTCCAGAGACATTTAAGTTATATCCTAGTTGAGGATCTTTTAAACAGAGAGGGGGTAAACATTGGGGTGCCTGTGTCCTCTCGATTTTTGTTTTTCTCAAGATATACGCCCATGAGTGCAAGTGCCCTATGCTCTGTAGCTCATTTTTTAGATGCTTTAGTAAACACAATACACTTCTCCAGAATGGCCGTTGGCAATATACATTTCCACTATAAGTCTCACAGGGCTCCCTCTTCTCCTTGCCCTGTCCTGCATTTCTGTTGTTTACGCTTTATGAGGATGGCTCTTCTGACTGATGCGAAGTGATATCTTTTGTAGTATTGACTTCCAGTGCCCACCTGTTTGGTTGGCTAAAAAAGTGTATGCCCTTTTCTTGAATATATACAGAAAAAAACGCATACACCCTTTTTGGCCAACTGCAATGTTGGCAATGTTCAGCTCCTTTTCTTGTGCTTAATGGCGAGTCCTTTCTACCTCCTCAAATCCCTTTCCTGCCATTCTCCCTTGCTTACAAGTCCTTTTCTCTGACTTTCCTCAAGACATTTTTCAGTGATGGATATTTTCAACTCTGCAGTTTTGTGAATTTTACTGCCCCTGAGTTCCATTGTTCAACTTGTGTTTATGGGAACTGGCCACAAAGCAGCGGGATTTCCTCAAGCCCTATACTGTTTCCATGGGCAACCCTAGCCTTTGGTCAATTCGTCTTCCTGATTGGAAATTAGAGTGACATGTGCCTGTCTGAACACCTAGGACTTGTCTCTCATTGTTCCTCATCCTTCCGCTTCATCCTCTGGACAAATTCCAAACTGTACGCAACAGGATGTTGACAGTGCTGACATCTCCAAGTGGGGAGACTGTTAGTAAAGACGCTGGAGGGGTGAACCCGAGCACCAGGAGATGAGGAGATGAGATGCCTTTTCCAAACTCTTCCCGATCAGACGGTATACCATCCTCTGGGTGTGACAGACATGTTTTAGCAGTAGGAAGAGTCCCATTCATGTAAGGAGAACACCAGGGCTTTTTCAAAATCAGTGTCTCCCCGAAACCCAAACTGGGGAATTTTTTAAGCTACGGCTACACATATGTTCATTAAGGGCCTTGGGAAGTAGGCAGAGTCCAAACTTTAGATGATTGAAGTCTTCAGGGTCAGAAGCACTCACCACCAGCTTCCCTTAGGTTACACTTTAACTGTCATTGATAGATGATGTCAATAAAAATATCTATTCTTTTTCAGATTATTTCCCCTTATAGGTTATTGCAAAATGTTGAGTGTAGTTCCCTGTGCTATACAGTAGTTCCTTGTTGATGATCTATTTTATACATAGCAGTGTGTATGTGTTAATCCCAAACTGTTAATTTATCCCTCCTCCCACCTTTCCCCTTTGGTAATAATAAATTATAAGATTTTATACTTCTCAGAAATGGGGGAGCTGAAAGAGAGGTATCATTTTCAATGGAAAAGCATTTAAAACAAGATTGAAGCTTTAACCAAGATTATTAGATGTACATCCTTGGAAAGAAATCACTTCGTTTCTCTAATATTGACCTGACAAATAAGACAAACCTTTTCACTGAACTTGCTTATAATAAAGTGATGGAAATATCAAATGGAAGTGTTAGAAACATCTTATTTTACCCGAGCCTTATACACTGTTCTATGTTAACTACAGTTTGGCTCACACATCTGTTCATTGAGGTTACAATAGTCTCAATTTCTGTTACTGATCCTCCAGAGTGGACCCCAACAAGTGTCCCCCTGCCCAGTGTCATTGGGGCCAACAGATCGAGACTGAGTTTGGTTCACAAGCAAAGGAAACTTTATATTTTGATCAGAGAATGGAGAGGTGAGAGCATGCACTACCCCGTGGGCTGTGGGCTGGGCTGCTGTGTAGAGATCCTGTCAGAGTCAGTGGGAGGGAGGGGGCGGAGCTCTCGAGGGCCAGGTTGGCTGCAGCTCAGGCTCTATATCGCGGAGTCTGCACTGGGCCCCAGGAGCTGAGGTGTCGACCCAGCCATTCTGCACTAGGAAATCTGGTCTGAAGTGCCGGGTGTGGAACCTCTGCATGCGGGACCCTAGGAGCACGTGAAATTAGACAAAGCACAAAGGATAAAAAAGGTTAGACTTGACTTTATTGCCCAGATTCTATTTTTATCTCCCAGGGATTTTTAATGGGCTTTGCTGGGGACAAACCCCTCCTCTGCCTTTTGTCCCGTTCCTCATTCTTGGAGTGCTGAGGGTGCAGACACTTCTTCTGTAACTGCTGAGTGCTGAGTTGGGAGCCCTAATACCCGGGGGCGAGGGTCAGAGCTTCTCCCCAGCAGCCTCCAGGTGACGTTGATTGTCCCCAGGCCCCCTGCCTCCCTGCTCGTCCACCTGAGCACCAGCATTGGAAGTGTTATAGATTCTAATGACCTTTAAGGGTCCAGGAAAGAGATGTGCAGAGACGCTGTGGGGGCCGGTTTCACCCCGCCCCACATTTGTTCGGCCACCTTAGGCTGACCATTTCTGCCAGCCTAGATGCTCTGACCAGTAGTCTGTGCTTTCTTCAATTAGGCCCCTGAATTAACGTACAAACAGCACCAGGTGTCAGAGCCCTGCCCGCTCAACTCCCAGACAGTCCAGGGTCAGTGGTGATCAAGGACCATGATGACCACTGAGTCAACAGCCTTTTGAAGTAAACAGGAGTCCAGCCGGTCTTATTGGCCACCATCATCACGGTGTCTGTAGGCTTTTCTATGGTGACAGTGTGATATACGGTTCCCCCACCAAGATTATTAGCTCCCCTCTGGGTGCAGTAAGTCCTGCAAGCAGTAGTCTACTCTTTTGGGACACACTCTTATTGTTTTATGAGAGAAACTCCAGGTCAAGTGATGTTCACACGAGTCGTCATGGTGCCCTGTTGCCCCCGGTTATCTCTCTGGATGTTGGAGTTGGAGGGCCTCCTCACTCGAGGTCGGTGTGCCCACGGAGCGAACCCTGCAACTTCAGGGCATCGTTGGTGGTTAGGATCACCACGTGGGGTCCTTTTCCCTTAGGAAGGAGGTGGCCTTTTGGGCTGCTGATTTCCAGGTTTTTAGATACCGCCAGTATCTTGGCCAGATGCGGCAGTGGGCCAAGCCCCTTGGTGACCGTAGTTTATCCTACCTGGATGGCATTCTTGCATTGTTCCATTTCAAGTGGTCCCAGTTTTTGCACTAATTCTCCAATGGCGATTCACCTTTCACCGGGAATGTAAAGGTCAAAGGGTTTAGCTAAATTAGGGAGTTCCAGGGCAAGGGTCTGAATTGACTGCTCTTTCCATTCTTGAAAGGCCACTTCTGGATTCTATTCAAAAGGATCATCATCTTTTCCTTTCAGTGTTTCATATAGAGGCCCAGCTAGTAGACTGTAGTTAGGGATCCAGAAGCAGCAAACCCTGGCCTCCCCAGGAACCCCTAAGCTGTCTTCTAGTTTTAGAAAGGGGTAAGGCTGCAAATGGTTTCTTCCCTTTCCTGGGATGGGCTTCTCCGACCTTCTGTGAGAATGAAGCCCAGGCAGGTCACCGCAGTCTGTGATATTTGAGCTTTTTCTTGGACAACTTCTATCCTTTATTGGCTTGGTAGTTCAGAGGCCTCCTTAGTAGGGCTGGCGATCAGAATGTCGTCTGCGTACTGAAGGAGGGTTTCCTTTTCCAGAGGTAGAACTTTTAGGTCTTTAGCTAAGCTTTCCCCAAAGATGGTGTGGGAATTTTTGCACCCTTGGGGCAAGACGGCCCGGAAGTATTGTTTTAGTTGTATGTTGAGTCCTGCCACTCACAAGCCAAAATTTCTTGTGACTCTGGGACTAATGGAATACAAAAGAAGGCATCATTGAAGACTAATACAGAATACCATGTCCTGGTGGTTGGTAGAATGACCAGCAGGGTGTAGGAATTAGGAGCAACTGGAGGTATATCCTCGGTGGCTTCACTGACTGTCCTGACATCCTTTACCAGGTCCCCAGCAGCCCATGGGGCTCTCGTGGTCAGACCAATCCCAGAATATGGAGCTCACCTGGGCAGGTACCCCACCCCCACCCCAGCCCACGGGGCTCTCGTGGTCAGGCCCTTCCCAGGATACAGAGCTACCCTTGCAGGTACCATGGCAGGGCTGGGCACACAGGAACCGTGCACATAGCCCTCATTGCAGAGCACCCCCAGCTCACCTGTCGCTCAGAGCTGGCACAGAGCACCTCAGAGCAGGACTTGAACTAACAAACAGCAGCTGCGACAGGTCTGTGACCCTGGGCGTCACTCTGTGCGGCCTCCCTCCACCTGGTCTTCCAGAGACTTCCACTGCACCCGGGGCACCAGGCCTCTGTCTCCAACCACCACCCACCCCTCCTCTCCCTGACTCCTGGGTTCCTCTCATAAGGAGAGGGTTTTCTTGAAGTTGTCTCCCACTCATGGGCCAGATAAAATGATTAGAAAACAAGCCAAAGCTGCAGCCCCTTGTCTATCCTGACTCTCAGGAGCCCACACCTGTTCCTTGGACCTGGCCGGTTCAGCAAGTTCCATTTTCTGCAACTGTGAGCCCCTGAGGGGTGATGATTGGCTGACCTGGGCAGCCTTACCGTGCGGGCCAGCCCTCCCCAGGTGTGCCTGGGTTGAGATCAATATAAATACCACTCCAGGCAGCAAGAGCCCCTGCAGCCGTGCCTGACGCCATTTTCTCTGCCCTGTCAGCAGTCTCGGGGCTGGGCTGGTGGGAGGGAGTGAGAGGCCACGGCTTTGTGGGTGGCCCAGTGTGAGTGGGGCTCTGCTGGACTTTCTGCAGCAGTTGCCAGGCTGCCACCTGCTAAAGAAGAGGATGTGTCACCCATACCTGCTGCTGGAATTTCTCCCTGGGCAGAGGTGAGGAAGGAAAAAAGCAGTGGGGGCAGGGACAGGACGGGTATCTCAGTCAGGGAAATGGAAATCTTCCAGAAGAGCACCCAGGGCCAGGACCATCCTGGCTGGCCTGCAGGCACCAAGTCGGCCGGCATGCTGTCACTCGTGTGGCTCTATGGCCCTTCCTCTAGGCTTTCAAGTCCTTGTATATATTCAGGTGTTTTACCTGGGACGGGTGGGAATAGTTCAGCAGCAACTGGCCTGGGGCTCAGCTCATGTTTACTCACAGATGCCTCGGCACGGTGCCCCAGCTTTGCAATGAGGACGCTTGTTGCGTGGGGGCTGCTGGCTGAATGGGAGACGATTCCCCACCACTGGCCAACTTCAGAATTGTTTACAACTGGAGCAAGTGCCCTGATACGGTTTTCCTCTGTGGAACTGGTGGGTTCTGTGTTTTTTTTCTCTTTTTCGTTTTTGGTTCAAGGTAGATTTTATTCCTCTTTTTTGTATTTACAGATATAAGCATGGAAATAATTTATTCATATAAATACATGTATGTGAAGGGAATAATTGTTTTTTCTGTTTTATTTTTTAAATTTTATTTCTTTTTAATTTTGAATTTTATTTTATATTTTTATACAGCAGGTTCTTATTGGTTATCTATTTTATACATATAAATGTATACATGCCAATCCCAGTCTCTCAACTCCTCCCACCACCACCCCCCCAACAGCTTTCCCCCCTTGTTGTCCATACATTTGTTGTCTACATCTGTTGCTCTATTTATGCCTTGCAAAATGGTTAATCTGTACAGTTTTTCTAGGTTCCACATATATGCATGAATATACAAGATTTGTTTTTCTCTTTCTGACTTACTTCACTCTGTATGACAGTCTCTAGATCCATCGACGTCTCTACAAATGACCCAATTTCATTCCTTTTCATGGCTTAGTAATATTCCATTTTATATATGTACCACAGCTTTATGCATTCGTCTGTCTGTGGGCATTTAGGTTGCTTCCATTACCTCGATATTGTAAATAGTGATGCAATGAACATTGCGGTGAATGTCTCGTTTTGATTTATGGTTTTGTCTGGGTATATGTCCAGTACTGGGATTGCTGTATCATATGGTAATTCTATTGTTAGTTTCTTAAGAAACTCCATATTGTTCTCCGTAGTGACTGTATCAATTTATATTCCCAACAATAGTGGAAGAGGGTTCCTTTTCTCCACACCCTTTCCAGCATTTTTGTTTGTAGATTTTCTCATGATGCCCATTCTATCAGGTGTGAGGTGATACCTCATTGTTGAGTCCATTTTGTTGAGCAAGGGGTAGGTCTTGTCTATTACATATTTGGCTTATTGAATGGTATCTGTGCTAATTTCAAACTCTGGTTTTATGCAGCACCCCAACTCACTTTCCCCCTTAAGGAAGCATAAGTTGGTTTTCTAAACTTGAGACCCTGTTCTGTTTTGTAATTCAGTTCATGTGTAGCCAAGTTCACATTCCGTGTATTAGTGATATCTTATGATGTTTCTTTTTCTGTGTGACATATTTCAGTTAGAATCATCATACCTGAATCCACTCATTATGCTGCTACGGGCCTGATGACATAGATTTCATGGCTGAGTGATTTTGCATTGTACATAAGTACCACAACTTCTTTATCCATTTTTCACTTTCTGCGATATTGAACTTGTACCGTAAACGAGGTTCTTGTAAACAGAGCTGTCCCAAACGGTGGGGTGACTGTGTCTTTTTGATTTTAATTTCCCTAAGCTATAGGACCATAAGTGGAAGTGCCCTAGGCTCTGTTGCTTTGTTTTTTAGATGTTTCAGGAAACACCATACACTTCTCCCGAGTGGCTGTTGGCAATTTACATCCCGCCCATCAGCATAACAAGGCTCCCAGTTCTCCATGGCCTGTCCTGCCTTTCTGGATTTTACACTTTTCTCAGATGGCCCTTTTGACCGGGGGGAAGTGAGACTTCATTGTAGTGCAGATTTCCTTTGCAAGCTTGCTTGGTTGGCCAAAAAGTGCCTATGCGTTTTTTCCTGATTCAGGAAAAAACGCATACGCCCTTTTTGGCCAAGTGCATCATTGTGGACGTTCTGCCTCTCTTCCTATGCTTAAAATGCAATTCCAGTCTACCTCCTGAAATCGGTTTCCTGCAATTCTGCCCCGCTTTCAAGTCCTCTTGGCAGCCTTACTTCAGTATATTTTTGGACGATAGCTCTCATTTATATCTCTGCAGGTTTGTGAATTCCTGTGCCCCTGAGCTCCGTTCTTCATCTCGCTTTCTTGTGAGCTGGCCGCAACACCGCAGGATTGCTTCAGGCCCTAATCTGTTTCCAGCACGGCACGCTGAGCCTTTGGTTAATTCCTGTCCTTGGTGGGAAATGAGAGTTAAATTTGCCCGTCCAGAAACCTCCAGCTTGTCTCTCATTGGTTCTCCCTATTCCTGTTCATCTTCCACAGAAATTGCAAACTGGGCCAAACAGGAGAATAAAGATACTGACTCTCCAAGTCGGGAGAGTGTTAGTAAAGCGTCTGAAATGTTGCACCCAAGTACCAGGGGATGAAAACTGAGACATATTTGAACACGTCTCCTGATCACATGGTTGATCATACTCTGGGTTCCACATGCATGTTTTAGCTGAAGGAAGAATCCCTTAAACCTGGAGAGTTGAGACCCGTGGAATGGGTACCATGCAATGTGACTTCAAAGGGTCTTCATTTGCTCACCGAACCTCTCCAATCCTATCACTGCTGCGTTTATGCCCCTCTGCACACGCTTCATTCCCTTTCAGAGACATAGCAATCCATAGATTTTAAGATACTTGCTAGTCAGGTACATTCTTAGGCGTTTAATATGGGGTGTTGAGTCCATTTCGTTGAGCAAGGAGTAGCTCTTGTCTATTACATATTTGATTAAGGAACTTTATCTGTGCTCATTTCAATCTCTGGTTTTATGCAGCACCCCAACTCCCCTTTCCCCTTAAGCAAGCATAAGTTGGTTTTCTAAATTTGAGACCCTGTTCTGTTTTGGAATTCAGTTCCTGTGTAGCCAAGTTTACATTCCGTGTATTACTGATATCTTATGATGTTTCTTTTTCTGTGTGACTTATTTCAGATAAAATCATCATACCTGAATCCACTCATTATGCTTCTACGTGTCTGAAGACAGAGATTTAATTGCTGAGTGATATTGCATTGTACGTAAGTACCACAACTTCTTTATGCATTTTTCGCACTTTGCGATATTGAACTTGTACCGTAAACGAGGTTCTTGTAAACAGAGGCGTCCCAAACTTTGGGGTGGCTGTGTCTTTTTGATTTTAATTTCCCTAAGCTATAGGACCATAAGTGGAAGTGCCCTAGGCTCTGTTGCTTTGTTTTTTAGATGTTTCAGGAAACACCATACACTTCTCCCGAGTGTCTGTTGGCAATTTACATCCCGCCCATCAGCATAACAAGGCTCCCAGTTCTCCATGGCCTGTCCTGCCTTTCTGGATTTTACACTTTTTTCAGATGGCCCTTTTGACCGGGGGGAAGTGAGTCTTCATTGTAGTGCAGATTTCCTTTGCAAGCTTGCTTGGTTGGCCAAAAAGGGCGTAGGCGTTTTTTCCTGAATATATTCAGGAAAAAACGCATACGCCCTTTTTGGCCAAGTGCATCATTGTGGACGTTCTGCCTCTTTTCCTATGCTTTCAATGCAATTCCAGTCTACCTCCTGAAATCGGTTTCCTGCAATTCTGCCCCGCTTTCAAGTCCTCTTGGCAGCCTTACTTCAGTATATTTTTGGACGATAGCTGTCATTTATAACTCTGCAGGTTTGTGAATTACAGTGCCCCTGAGCTCCTTTCTTCAACTCGCTTTCTTGTGAGCTGGCCGCAACACCACAGGATGTCTTCAGGCCCTAATCTGGTTCCGGCAGGGCACGCTGAGCCTTTGGTTAATTCCTCTTCCTGGTGGGAAATGAGAGTTAAATTTGCCCGTCCAGACACCTCCAGCTCGTCTCTCATTGGTTCTCCCTATTCCTGTTCATCTTCCGCAGAAATTGCAAACTGGGCCAAACAGGAGGTTAAAGGCGCTGACTCTCCAAGTCGGGAGAGTTTTAGTAAAGCGTCTGGAATGTTGCACCTGAGTACCAGGGTACGAAAACTGAGACATATTTGAACACGTCTCCCGTTCACACGGTTGATCATACTCTGGGTTCCACATGCATGTTTTAGCTGAAGGAAGAATACCTTAAACCTGGAGAGTTGAGACCCGTGTAATGGGTACCATGCAATATGACTTCAAAGGGTCTTCATTTGCTCACCGAACATCTCCAATCCTATCACTGCTGCTTTTATGCCCCTGTACACACGCTTGATTCTCTTTTGGAGACATAGCAATCCATAGGTTTTAAGATACTTACTAGTCAGGTACATTCTTAGGCATTTAATATGCGGTGTTGAGTCCATTTCGTTGAGCAAGGAGTAGCTCTTGTCTATTCCATATTTGGCTTAAGGAACTTTATCTGTGCTCATTTCAATCTCTGGTTTTATGCAGCACCCCAACTCACCTTTCCCCTTAAGCAAGCATAAGTTGGTTTTCTAAATTTGAGACCCTGTTCTGTTCTGTAATTCAGTTCCTGTGTAGCCAAGTTTACATTCCGTGTATTACTGATATCTTATGATGTTTCTTTTTCTGTGTGACTTATTTCAGTTAGAATCATCATACCTGAATCCACTCATTGTGCTGCGAAGGGCCTGATGACATAGATTTCATTGCTGAGTGATATTGCTTTGTAAGTAAATACCACAACTTCTTTATCCATTTTTCACTTTCTGCGATGTTGAACTTGTACTGTAAACGAGGTTCTTGTAAACAGAGGCGTCCCAAACTTTGGGGTAGCTGTGTCTTTTTGATTTTAATTTCCCTAAGCTATAGGACCATAAGTGGAAGTGCCCTAGGCTCAGTTGCTTTGTTTTTTAGATGTTTCAGGAAACACCATACACTTCTCCCGAGTGTCTGTTGGCAATTTACATCCCGCCCATCAGCATAACAAGGCTCCCAGTTCTCCATGGCCTGTCCTGCCTTTCTGGATTTTACACTTTTTTCAGATGGCCCTTTTGACCGGGGGGAAGTGAGACTTCATTGTAGTGCAGATTTCCTCTGCAAGCTTGCTTGGTTGGCCAAAAAGGGCGTATGCGTTTTTTCCTGAATATATTCAGGAAAAAACGCATACGCCCTTTTTGGCCAAGTGCATCATTGTGGACGTTCTGCCTCTTTTCCTATGCTTTCAATGCAATTCCAGTCTACCACCTGAAATCGGTTTCCTGCAATTCTGCCCCGCTTTCAAGTCCTCTTGGCAGCCTTATTTCAGTATATTTTTGGACGATAGCTGTCATTTATAAGTCTGCAGGTTTGTGAATTACAGTGCCCCTGAGCTCCTTTCTTCAACTCGCTTTCTTTTGAGCTGGCCGCAACACCACAGGATGGCTTCAGGCCCTAATCTGGTTCCGGCACGGCACGCTGAGCCTTTGGTTATTTCCTCTTCCTGGTGGGAAATGAGAGTTAAATTTGCCCGTCCAGACACCTCCAGCTAGTCTCTCATTGGTTCTCCCTATTCCTGTTCATCTTCCGCAGAAATTGCAAACTGGGCCAAACAGGAGGTTAAAGGCGCTGACTCTCCAAGTGGGGAGAGTGTTAGTAAAGCGTATGGAATGTTACACCCGAGTACCAGGGGAGGAAAACTGAGACATATTTGAACACGTCTCCCGTTCACACGGTTGATCATACTCTGGGTTCCACATGCATGTTTTAGCTGAAGGAAGAATACCTTAAACCTGGAGAGTTGAGACCCGTGTAATGGGTACCATGCAATATGACTTCAAAGGGTCTTAATTTGCTCACCGAACCTCTCCAATCCTATCACTGCTGCGTTTATGCCCCTGTACACACGCTTGATTCTCTTTTGGAGACATAGCAATCCATAGGTTTTAAGATACTTACTAGTCAGGTACATTCTTAGGCGTTTAATATGGGGTGTTGAGTCCATTTCGTTGAGCAAGGAGTAGCTCTTGTCTATTCCATATTTGGCTTAAGGAACTTTATCTGTGCTCATTTCAATGTCTTGTTTTATGCAGCACCCCAAATCACCTTTCCCCTTAAGCAAGCATAAGTTGGTTTTCTAAATTTGAGACCCTGTTCTGTTTTGGAATTGAGTTCCTGTGTAGCCAAGTTTACATTCCGTGTATTACTGATATCTTATGATGTTTCTTTTTCGGTGTGACTTATTTCAGTTAGAATCATTGTACCTGAATCCACTCATTATGCTGCTACGGGCCTGATGACATAGATTTCATTGTTGAGTGATACTGCATTGTACGTAAGTACCACAAGTTCTTTATCCATTTTTCACTTTCTGTGATATTGAACTTGTACGGTAAACGAGGTTCTTGTAAACAGAGGCGTCCCAAACTTTGGGGTGGCTGTGTCTTTTTGATTTTAATTTCCCTAAGCTATAGGACCATAAGTGGAAGTGCCCTAGGCTCTGTTGCTTTGTTTTTTAGATGTTTCAGGAAACACCATACACTTCTCCTGAGTGTCTGTTGGCAATTTACATCCCGCCCATCAGCATAACAAGGCTCCAAGTTCTCCATGGCCTGTCCTGCCTTTCTGGATTTTACACTTTTTACAGATGGCCCATTTGACCAGGGGGAAGTGAGTCTTAATTGTAGTGCAGATTTCCTTTGCAAGCTTGCTTGGTTGGCCAAAAAGGGCGTATGCGTTTTTTCCTGAATATATTCAGGAAAAAACGCATACGCCCTTTTTGGCCAAGTGCATCATTGTGGACGTTCTGCCTCTTTTCCTTTGCTTTCAATGCAATTCCAGTCTACCTCCTGAAATCGGTTTCCTGCAATTCTGTCCCGCTTTGAAGTCCTCTTGGCAGCCTTACTTCAGTATATTTTTGGACGATAGCTGTCATTTATAACTCTGCAGGTTTGTGAATTACAGTGCCCCTGAGCTCCTTTCTTCAACTCGCTTTCTTGTGAGCTGGCCGCAACACCACATGATGTCTTCAGGCCCTAATCTTGGTCCGGCACGGCACGCTGAACCTTTGGTTAATTCCTCTTCCTGGTGGGAAATGAGAGTTAAATTTGCCCGTCCAGACACCTTCCAGCTCGTCTCTCATTGGTTCTCCCTATTCCTGTTCATCTTCCGCAGAAATTGCAAACTGGGCCAAACAGGAGTTTAAAGGCGCTGACTCTCCAAGTCGGGAGAGTTTTAGTAAAGCGTCTGGAATGTTGCACCCGAGTACCAGGGTACGAAAACTGAGACATATTTGAACACGTCTTCTGATCATATGGTTGATCATACTCTATGTTCCACATGCATGTTTTAGCTGAAGGAAGAATACCTTAAACCTGGGTACTTGAGACCCATGGAATGGGTACCATGCAATATGACTTCAAAGGGTCTTCATTTGCTCACCGAACCTCTCCAATCCTATCACTGCTGTGTTTATGCCCCTGTACTCATGCTTGATTCTCTTTCGGAGACATAGCAATCCATAGGTTTTAAGATACTTACTAGTCAGGTACATTCTTAGGCGTTTAATATGCGGTGTTGAGTCCATTTCGTTGAGCAAGGTGTAGCTCTTTTCTATTCCATATTTGGCTTAAGGAACTTTATCTGTGCTCATTTCAATGTCTGGTTTTATGCAGCACCCCAACTCACCTTTACCCTTAAGCAAGCATAAGTTGGTTTTCTAAATTTGAGACCCTGTTCTGTTCTGTAATTCAGTTCCTGTGTAGCCAAGTTTACATTCCGTGTATTACTGATATCTTATGATGTTTCTATTTCTGTGTGACTTATTTCAGTTAGAATCATCATACCTGAATCCACTCATTGTGCTGCTAATGGCCTGATGACATAGATTTCATTGCTGAGGGATATTGCTTTGTAAGTAAATACCACAACTTCTTTATCCATTTTTCACTTTCTGCGATGTTGAACTTGTACTGTAAACGAGGTTCTTGTAAACAGAGGCGTCCCAAATTTTGGGGTGGCTGTGTCTTTTTGATTTTAATTTCCCTAAGCTATAGGACCATAAGTGGAAGTGCCCTAGGCTCTGTTGCTTTGTTTTTTAGGTGTTTCAGGAAACACCATACACTTCTCCCGAGTGTCTGTTGGCAATTTACATCCCGCCCATCAGCATAACAAGGCTCCCAGTTCTCCATGGCCTGTCCTGCCTTTCTGGATTTTACACTTTTTTCAGATGGCCCTTTTGACCGGGGGGAAGTGAGTCTTCATTGTAGTGCAGATTTCCTTTGCAAGCTTGCTTGGTTGGCCAAAAAGGGCGTATGCGTTTTTTCCTGAATATATTCAGGAAAAAACGCATACGCCCTTTTTGGCCAAGTGCATCATTGTGGACGTTCTGCCTCTTTTCCTATGCTTTCAATGCAATTCCAGTCTACCTCTTGAAATCGGTTTACTGCATTTCTGCCCCACTTTCAAGTCCTCTTGGCAGCCTTACTTCAGTATATTTTTGGACGATAGCTGTCATTTATAACTCTGCAGGTTTGTGAATTACAGTGCCCCTGAGCTCCTTTCTTCAACTCGCTTTCTTTTGAGCTGGCCGCAACACCGCAGGATGGCTTCAGGCCATAATCTGGTTCCGGCACAGCACACTGAGCCTTTGGTTAATTCCTCTTCCTGGTGGGAAATGAGAGTTAAATTTGCCCGTCCAGACACCTCCAGCTCGTCTCTCATTGGTTCTCCCTATTCCTGTTCATCTTCCGCAGAAATTGCAAACTGGGCCAAACAGGAGGTTAAAGGGACTGACTCTCCAAGTCGGGAGAGTGTTAGTAAAGCGTCTGGAATGTTGCACCCGAGTACCAGGGTACGAAAACTGAGACATATTTGAACACGTCTCCCGATCACATGGTTGATCATACTCTAGGTTCCACATGCATGTTTTAGCTGAAGGAAGAATACCTTAAACCTGGGTACTTGAAACCCATGGAATGGGTACCATGCAATATGACTTCAAAGGGTCTTCATTTGCTCACCGAACCTCTCCAATCCTATCACTGCTGCGTTTATGCCCCTGTACACATGCTTGATTCTCTTTCGGAGACATAGCAATCCATAGGTTTTAAGATACTTACTAGTCAGGTACATTCTTAGGCGTTTAATATGCGGTGTTGAGTCCATTTCGTTGAGCAAGGAGTAGCTCTTTTCTATTCCATATTTGGCTTAAGAAACTTTATCTGTGCTCATTTCAATGTCTGGTTTTATGCAGCACCCCAACTCACCTTTCCCCTTAAGCAAGCATAAGTTGCTTTGCTAAATTTGAGACCCTGTTCTGTTCTGTAATTCAGTTCCTGTGTAGCCAAGTTTACATTCCGTGTATTACTGATATCTTATGATGTTTCTATTTCTGTGTGACTTATTTCAGTTAGAATCATCATACCTGAATCCACTCATTGTGCTGCTAATGGCCTGATGACATAGATTTCATTGCTGAGGGATATTGCTTTGTAAGTAAATACCACAACTTCTTTATCCATTTTTCACTTTCTGCGATGTTGAACTTGTACTGTAAACGAGGTTCTTGTAAACAGAGGCGTCCCAAACTTTGGGGTGGCTGTGTCTTTTTGATTTTAATTTCCCTAAGCTATAGGACCATAAGTGGAAGTGCCCTAGGCTCTGTTGCTTTGTTTTTTAGGTGTTTCAGGAAACACCATACACTTCTCCCGAGTGTCTGTTGGCAATTTACATCCCGCCCATCAGCATAACAAGGCTCCCAGTTCTCCATGGCCTGTCCTGCCTTTCTGGATTTTACACTTTTTTCAGATGGCCCTTTTGACCGGGGGGAAGTGAGACTTCATTGTAGTGCAGATTTCCTTTGCAAGCTTGCTTGGTTGGCCAAAAAGGGCGTATGCGTTTTTTCCTGAATATATTCAGGAAAAAACGCATACGCCCTTTTTGGCCAAGTGCATCATTGTGGACGTTCTGCCTCTTTTCCTATGCTTTCAATGCAATTCCAGTCTACCTCTTGAAATCGGTTTCCTGCAATTCTGCCCCACTTTCAAGTCCTCTTGGCAGCCTTACTTCAGTATATTTTTGGACGATAGCTGTCATTTATAACTCTGCAGGTTTGTGAATTACAGTGCCCCTGAGCTCCTTTCTTCAACTCGCTTTCTTTTGAGCTGGCCGCAACACCGCAGGATGGCTTCAGGCCATAATCTGGTTCCGGCACGACACACTGAGCCTTTGGTTATTTCCTCTTCCTGGTGGGAAATGAGAGTTAAATTTGCCCGTCCAGACACCTCCAGCTAGTCTCTCATTGGTTCTCGCTATTCCTGTTCATCTTCCGCAGAAATTGCAAACTGGGCCAAACAGGAGGTTAAAGGGACTGACTCTCCAAGTGGGGAGAGTGTTAGTAAAGCATCTGGAATGTTGCACCCGAGTACCAGGGTACGAAAACTGAGACATATTTGAACACGTCTCCCGTTCACACGGTTGATCATACTCTGGGTTCCACATGCATGTTTTAGCTGAAGGAAGAATTCCTTAAACCTGGAGAGTTGAGACCCGTGTAATGGGTACCATGCAATATGACTTCAAAGGGTCTTCATTTGCTCACCGAACCTCTCCAATCCTATCACTGCTGCGTTTATGCCCCTGTACACACGCTTGATTCTCTTTTGGAGACATAGCAATCCATAGGTTTTAAGATACTTACTAGTCAGGTGCATTCTTAGGTGTTTAATATGGGGTGTTGAGTCCATTTCGTTGAGCAAGGAGTAGCTCTTGTCTATTCCATATTTGGCTTAAGGAATTTTATCTGTGCTCATTTCAATGTCTGGTTTTATGCAGCACCCCAAATCACCTTTCCCCTTAAGCAAGCATAAGTTGGTTTTCTAAATTTGAGACCCTGTTCTGTTTTGGAATTGAGTTCCTGTGTAGCCAAGTTTACATTCCGTGTATTAGTGATATCTTATGATGTTTCTTTTTCTGTGTGACTTATTTCAGTTAGAATCATCGTACCTGAATCCACTCATTATGCTGCTACGGGCCTGATGACATAGATTTCATTGCTGAGTGATACTGCATTGTACGTAAGTACCACAAGTTCTGTATCCATTTTTCACTTTCTGTGATATTGAACTTGTACGGTAAACGAGGTTCTTGTAAACAGAGGCGTCCCAAACTTTGGGGTGGCTGTGTCTTTTTGATTTTAATTTCCCTAAGCTATAGGACCATAAGTGGAAGTGCCCTAGGCTCTGTTGCTTTGTTTTTTAGGTGTTTCAGGAAACACCATACACTTCTCCCGAGTGTCTGTTGGCAATTTACATCCCGCCCATCAGCATAACAAGGCTCCCAGTTCTCCATGGCCTGTCCTGCCTTTCTGGATTTTACACTTTTTTCAGATGGCCCTTTTGACCGGGGGGAAGTGAGTCTTCATTGTAGTGCAGATTTCCTTTGCAAGCTTGCTTGGTTGGCCAAAAAGGGCGTATGCGTTTTTTCCTGAATATATTCAGGAAAAAACGCATACGCCCTTTTTGGCCAAGTGCATCATTGTGGACGTTCTGCCTCTTTTCCTATGCTTTCAATGCAATTCCAGTCTACCTCCTGAAATCGGTTTCCTGCAATTCTGCCCCGCTTTCAAGTCCTCTTGGCAGCCTTACTTCAGTATATTTTTGGACGATAGCTGTCATTTATAAGTCTGCAGGTTTGTGAATTACAGTGCCCCTGAGCTCCTTTCTTCAACTCGCTTTCTTGTGAGCTAGCCGCAACACCACAGGATGTCTTCAGGCCCTAATCTGTGTCCGGCACGACACGCTGAACCTTTGGTTAATTCCTCTTCCTGGTGGGAAATGAGAGTTAAATTTGCCCGTCCAGACACCTCCAGCTAGTCTCTCATTGGTTCTCCCTATTCCTGTTCATCTTCCGCAGAAATTGCAAACTGGGCCAAACAAGAGGTTAAAGGCGTTGACTCTCCAAGTCCGGAGAGTTTTAGTAAAGCGTCTGGAATGTTGCACCCGAGTACCAGGGTACGAAAACTGAGACATATTTGAACACGTCTCCCGATCACATGGTTGATCATACTCTAGGTTCCACATGCATGTTTTAGCTGAAGGAAGAATACCTTAAACCTGGGTACTTGAAACCCATGGAATGGGTACCATGCAATATGACTTCAAAGGGTCTTCATTTGCTCACCGAACCTCTCCAATCCTATCACTGCTGCGTTTATGCCCCTGTACACATGCTTGATTCTCTTTCGGAGACATAGCAATCCATAGGTTTTAAGATACTTAGTAGTCAGGTACATTCTTAGGCGTTTAATATGCGGTGTTGAGGCCATTTCGTTGAGCAAGGAGTAGCTCTTGTCTATTCCGTATTTGGCTTAAGGAACTTTATCTGTGCTCATTTCAATCTCTGGTTTTATGCAGCACCCCAACTCACCTTTCCCCTTAAGCAAGCATAAGTTGGTTTTCTAAATTTGAGACCCTGTTCTGTTCTGTAATTCAGTTCCTGTGTAGCCAAGTTTACATTCCGTGTATTACTGATATCTTATGATGTTTCTTTTTCTGTGTGACTTATTTCAGTTAGAATCATCATACCTGAATCCACTCATTGTGCTGCTAAGGGCCTGATGACATAGATTTCATTGCTGAGGGATATTGCTTTGTAAGTAAATACCACAACTTCTTTATCCATTTTTCACTTTCTGCGATGTTGAACTTTTACTGTAAATGAGGTTCTTGTAAACAGTGGCGTCCCAAACTTTGGGGTGGCTGTGTCTTTTTGATTTTAATTTCCCTAATCTATAGGACCATAAGTGGAAGTGCCCTAGGCTCTGTTGCTTTGTTTTTTAGATGTTTCAGGAAACACCATACACTTCTCCCGAGTGTCTGTTGGCAATTTACATCCCGCCCATCAGCATAACAAGGCTCCCAGTTCTCCATGGCCTGTCCTGCCTTTCTGGATTTTACACTTTTTTCAGATGGCCCTTTTGACCGGGGGGAAGTGAGACTTCATTGTAGTGCAGATTTCCTTTGCAAGCTTGCTTGGTTGGCCAAAACGGGCGTATGCGTTTTTTCCTGAATATATTCAGGAAAAAACGCATACGCCCTTTTTGGCCAAGTGCATCATTGTGGACGTTCTGCCTCTTTTCCTATGCTTTCAATGCAATTCCAGTCTACCTCTTGAAATCGGTTTCCTGCAATTCTGCCCCACTTTCAAGTCCTCTTGGCAGCCTTACTTCAGTATATTTTTGGACGATAGCTGTCATTTATAACTCTGCAGGTTTGTGAATTACAGTGCCCCTGAGCTCCTTTCTTCAACTCGCTTTCTTTTGAGCTGGCCGCAACACCGCAGGATGGCTTCAGGCCATAATCTGGTTCCGGCACGACACACTGAGCCTTTGGTTATTTCCTCTTCCTGGTGGGAAATGAGAGTTAAATTTGCCCGTCCAGACACCTCCAGCTAGTCTCTCATTGGTTCTCGCTATTCCTGTTCATCTTCCGCAGAAATTGCAAACTGGGCCAAACAGGAGGTTAAAGGGACTGACTCTCCAAGTGGGGAGAGTGTTAGTAAAGCATCTGGAATGTTGCACCCGAGTACCAGGGTCCGAAAACTGAGACATATTTGAACACGTCTCCCGTTCACACGGTTGATCATACTCTGGGTTCCACATGCATGTTTTAGCTGAAGGAAGAATTCCTTAAACCTGGAGAGTTGAGACCCGTGTAATGGGTACCATGCAATATGACTTCAAAGGGTCTTCATTTGCTCACCGAACCTCTCCAATCCTATCACTGCTGCGTTTATGCCCCTGTCACACGCTTGATTCTCTTTTGGAGACATAGCAATCCATAGGTTTTAAGATACTTATTAGTCAGGTGCATTCTTAGGTGTTTAATATGGGGTGTTGACTCCATTTCGTTGAGCAAGGAGTAGCTCTTGTCTATTCCATATTTGGCTTAAGGAATTTTATCTGTGCTCATTTCAATGTCTGGTTTTATGCAGCACCCCAAATCACCTTTCCCCTCAAGCAAGCATAAGTTGGTTTTCTAAATTTGAGACCCTGTTCTGTTTTGGAATTGAGTTCCTGTGTAGCCAAGTTTACATTCCGTGTATTAGTGATATCTTATGATGTTTCTTTTTCTGTGTGACTTATTTCAGTTAGAATCATCGTACCTGAATCCACTCATTATGCTGCTACGGGCCTGATGACATAGATTTCATTGCTGAGTGATACTGCATTGTACGTAAGTACCACAAGTTCTGTATCCATTTTTCACTTTCTGTGATATTGAACTTGTACGGTAAACGAGGTTCTTGTAAACAGAGGCGTCCCAAACTTTGGGGTGGCTGTGTCTTTTTGATTTTAATTTCCCTAAGCTATAGGACCATAAGTGGAAGTGCCCTAGGCTCTGTTGCTTTGTTTTTTAGGTGTTTCAGGAAACACCATACACTTCTCCCGAGTGTCTGTTGGCAATTTACATCCCGCCCATCAGCATAACAAGGCTCCCAGTTCTCCATGGCCTGTCCTGCCTTTCTGGATTTTACACTTTTTTCAGATGGCCCTTTTGACCGGGGGGAAGTGAGTCTTCATTGTAGTGCAGATTTCCTTTGCAAGCTTGCTTGGTTGGCCAAAAAGGGCGTATGCGTTTTTTCCTGAATATATTCAGGAAAAAACGCATACGCCCTTTTTGGCCAAGTGCATCATTGTGGACGTTCTGCCTCTTTTCCTATGCTTTCAATGCAATTCCAGTCTACCTCCTGAAATCGGTTTCCTGCAATTCTGCCCCGCTTTCAAGTCCTCTTGGCAGCCTTACTTCAGTATATTTTTGGACGATAGCTGTCATTTATAAGTCTGCAGGTTTGTGAATTACAGTGCCCCTGAGCTCCTTTCTTCAACTCGCTTTCTTGTGAGCTAGCCGCAACACCACAGGATGTCTTCAGGCCCTAATCTGTGTCCGGCACGACACGCTGAACCTTTGGTTAATTCCTCTTCCTGGTGGGAAATGAGAGTTAAATTTGCCCGTCCAGACACCTCCAGCTAGTCTCTCATTGGTTCTCCCTATTCCTGTTCATCTTCCGCAGAAATTGCAAACTGGGCCAAACAAGAGGTTAAAGGCGCTGACTCTCCAAGTCGGGAGAGTTTTAGTAAAGCGTCTGGAATGTTGCACCCGAGTACCAGGGTACGAAAACTGAGACATATTTGAACACGTCTCCCGATCACATGGTTGATCATACTCTAGGTTCCACATGCATGTTTTAGCTGAAGGAAGAATACCTTAAACCTGGGTAGTTGAAACCCGTGGAATGGGTACCATGCAATATGACTTCAAAGGGTCTTCATTTGCTCACCGAACCTCTCCAATCCTATCACTGCTGCGTTTATGCCCCTGTACACATGCTTGATTCTCTTTCGGAGACATAGCAATCCATAGGTTTTAAGATACTTACTAGTCAGGTACATTCTTAGGCATTTAATATGCGGTGTTGAGTCCATTTCGTTGAGCAAGGAGTAGCTCTTGTCTATTCCATATTTGGCTTAAGGAACTTTATCTGTGCTCATTTCAATCTCTGGTTTTATGCAGCACCCCAACTCACCTTTCCCCTTAAGCAAGCATAAGTTGGTTTTCTAAATTTGAGACCCTGTTCTGTTCTGTAATTCAGTTCCTGTGTAGCCAAGTTTACATTCCGTGTATTACTGATATCTTATGATGTTTCTTTTTCTGTGTGACTTATTTCAGTTAGAATCATCATACCTGAATCCACTCATTGTGCTGCTAAGGGCCTGATGACATAGATTTCATTGCTGAGTGATATTGGTTTGTAAGTAAATACCACAACTTCTTTATCCATTTTTCACTTTCTGCGATGTTGAACTTGTACGGTAAACGAGGTTCTTGTAAACAGAGGCGTCCCAAACTTTGGGGTGGCTGTGTCTTTTTGATTTTAATTTCCCTAAGCTATAGGACCATAAGTGGAAGTGCCCTAGGCTCTGTTGCTTTGTTTTTTAGATGTTTCAGGAAACACCATACACTTCTCCCGAGTGTCTGTTGGCAATTTACATCCCGCCCATCAGCATAACAAGGCTCCCAGTTCTCCATGGCCTGTCCTGCCTTTCTGGATTTTACACTTTTTTCAGATGGCCCTTTTGACCGGGGGGAAGTGAGACTTCATTGTAGTGCAGATTTCCTTTGCAAGCTTGCTTGGTTGGCCAAAAAGGGCGTATGCGTTTTTTCCTGAATATATTCAGGAAAAAACGCATACGCCCTTTTTGGCCAAGTGCATCATTGTGGACGTTCTGCCTCTTTTCCTATGCTTTCAATGCAATTCCAGTCTGCCTCCTGAAATCGGTTTCCTGCAATTCTGCCCTGCTTTCAAGTCCTCTTGGCAGCCTTACTTCAGTATATTTTTGGACGATAGCTGTCATTTATAACTCTGCAGGTTTGTGAATTACAGTGCCCCTGAGCTCCTTTCTTCAACTCGCTTTCTTTTGAGCTGGCCGCAACACCGCAGGATGGCTTCAGGCCCTAATCTGGTTCCGGCACGGCACGCTGAGCCTTTGGTTAATTCCTCTTCCTGGTGGGAAATGAGAGTTAAATTTGCCCGTCCAGACACCTCCAGCTAGTCTCTCATTGGTTCTCGCTATTCCTGTTCATCTTCCGCAGAAATTGCAAACTGGGCCAAACAGGAGGTTAAAGGGACTGACTCTCCAAGTCGGGAGGGTGTTAGTAAAGCGTCTGGAATGTTGCACCCGAGTACCAGGGTACGAAAACTGAGACATATTTGAACACGTCTCCCGATCTCATGGTTGATCAGACTCTAGGTTCCACATGCATGTTTTAGCTGAAGGAAGAATACCTTAAACCTGGGTAGTTGAAACCCGTGGAATGGGTACCATGCAATATGACTTCAAAGGGTCTTCATTTGCTCACCGAACCTCTCCAATCCTATCACTGCTGTGTTTATGCCCCTGTACACATGCTTGATTCTCTTTCGGAGACATAGCAATCCATAGGTTTTAAGATACTTACTAGTCAGGTACATTCTTAGGCGTTTAATATGCGGTGTTGAGTCCATTTCTTTGAGCAAGGAGTAGCTCTTGTCTATTCCATATTTGGCTTAAGGAACTTTATCTGTGCTCATTTCAATCTCTGGTTTTATGCAGCACCCCAACTCACCTTTCCCCTTAAGCAAGCATAAGTTGGTTTTCTAAATTTGAGACCCTGTTCTGTTCTGTAATTCAGTTCCTGTGTAGCCAAGTTTACATTCCGTGTATTACTGATATCTTATGATGTTTCTTTTTCTGTGTGACTTATTTCAGTTAGAATCATCATACCTGAATCCACTCATTGTGCTTCTAAGGGCCTGATGACATAGATTTCATTGCAGAGTGATATTGCTTTGTAAGTAAATACCACAACTTCTTTATCCATTTTTCAATTTCTGCGATGTTGAACTTGTACTGTAAACGAGGTTCTTGTGAACAGAGGCGTCCCAAACTTTGGGGTGGCTGTGTCTTTTTGATTTTAATTTCCCTAATCTATAGGACCATAAGTGGAAGTGCCCTAGGCTCTGTTGCTTTGTTTTTTAGATGTTTCAGGAAACACCATACACTTCTCCCGAGTGTCTGTTGGCAATTTACATCCCGCCCATCAGCATAACAAGGCTCCCAGTTCTCCATGGCCTGTCCTGCCTTTCTGGATTTTACACTTTTTTCAGATGGCCCTTTTGTCCGGGGGGAAGTGAGACTTCATTGTAGTGCAGATTTCCTTTGCAAGCTTGCTTGGTTGGCCAAAAAGGGCGTATGAGTTTTTTCCTGAATATATTCAGGAAAAAACGCATACGCCCTTTTTGGCCAAGTGCATCATTGTGGACGTTCTGCCTCTTTTCCTATGCTTTCAATGCAATTCCAGTCTACCTCCTGAAATCGGTTTCCTGCAATTCTGCCCCGCTTTCAAGTCCTCTTGGCAGTCTTACTTCAGTATATTTTTGGACGATAGCTGTCATTTATAAGTCTGCAGGTTTGTGAATTACAGTGCCCCTGAGCTCCTTTCTTCAACTCGCTTTCTTGTGACCTGGCCGCAACACCGCAGGATGGCTTCAGGCCCTAATCTGGTTCTGGCACGGCACACTGAGCCTGTGGTTAATTCCTCTTCCTGGTGGGAAATGAGAGTTAAATTTGCCCGTCCAGACACCTCCAGCTAGTCTCTCATTGGTTCTCGCTATTCCTGTTCATCTTCCGCAGAAATTGCAAACTGGGCCAAACAGGAGGTTAAAGGGACTGACTCTCCAAGTCGGGAGAGTGTTAGTAAAGAGTCTGGAATGTTGCACCCGAGTACCAGGGTATGAAAACTGAGACATATTTGAACACGTCTCCCGATCACATGGTTGATCACACTCTAGGTTCCACATGCATGTTTTAGCTGAAGGAAGAATACCTTAAACCTGGGTAGTTGAAACCCATGGAAAGGGTACCATGCAATATGACTTCAAAGGGTCTTCATTTGCTCACCGAACCTCTAAAATCCTATCACTGCTGCGTTTATGCCCCTGTACACACGCTTGATTCTCTTTCGGAGACATAGCAATCCATAGGTTTTAAGATACTTACTAGTCACATACATTCTTAGGCATTTAATATGCGGTGTTGAGTCCATTTCGTTGAGCAAGGAGTAGCTCTTGTCTATTCCATATTTGGCTTAAGGAACTTTATCTGTGCTCATTTCAATCTCTGGTTTTATGCAGCACCCCAACTCACCTTTACCCTTAAGCAAGCATAAGTTGGTTTTCTAAATTTGAGACCCTGTTCTGTTCTGTAATTCAGTTCCTCTGTAGCCGAGTTTACATTCCGTGTATTACTGATATCTTATGATGTTTCTTTTTCTGTGTGACTTATTTCAGTTAGAATCATCATACCTGAATCAACTCATTGTGCTGCTAAGGGCCTGATGACATAGATTTCATTGCTGAGTGATATTGCTTTGTAAGTAAATACCACAACTTCTTTATCCATTTTTCACTTTCTGCGATGTTGAACTTGTACTGTAAACGAGGTTCTTGTAAACAGAGGCGTCCCAAACTTTGGGGTGGCTGTGTCTGTTTGATTTTAATTTCCCTAAGCTATAGGACCATAAGTGGAAGTGCCCTAGGCTCTGTTGCTTTGTTTTTTAGATGTTTCAGGAAACACCATACACTTCTCCCGAGTGTCTGTTGGCAATTTACATCCCGCCCATCAGCATAACAAGGCTCCCAGTTCTCCATGGCCTGTCCTGCCTTTCTGGATTTTACACTTTTTTCAGATGGCCCTTTTGACCGGGGGGAAGTGAGACTTCATTGTAGTGCAGATTTCCTTTGCAAGCTTGCTTGGTTGGCCAAAACGGGCGTATGCGTTTCTTCCTGAATATATTCAGGAAAAAACGCATACGCCCTTTATGGCCAAGTGCATCATTGTGGATGTTCTGCCTCTTTTCCTATGCTTTCAATGCAATTCCAGTCTACCTCCTGAAATCGGTTTCCTGCAATTCTGCCCCGCTTTCAAGTCCTCTTGGCAGCCTTACTTCAGTATATTTTTGGACGATAGCTGTCATTTATAACTATGCAGGTTTGTGAATTACAGTGCCCCTGAGCTCCTTTCTTCAACTCGCTTTCTTTTGAGCTGGCAGCAACACCGCAGGATGGCTTCAGGCCCTAATCTGGTTCCGGCACGGCACGCTGAGCCTTTGGTTAATTCCTCTTCCTGGTGGGAAATGAGAGTTAAATTTGCCCGTCCAGACACCTCCAGCTAGTCTCTCATTGGTTCTCGCTATTCCTGTTCATCTTCCACAGAAATTGCAAACTGGGCCAAACAGGAGGTTAAAGGGACTGACTCTCCAAGTCGGGAGAGTGTTAGTAAAGCGTCTGGAATGTTGCACCCGAGTACCAGGGTACGAAAACTGAGACATATTTGAACACGTCTCCCGATCACATGGTTGATCATACTCTAGGATCCACATGCATGTTTTAGCTGAAGGAAGAATACCTTAAACCTGGGTAGTTGAAACACGTGGAATGGGTACCATGCAATATGACTTCAAAGGGTCTTCATTTGCTCACCGAACCTCTCCAATCCTATCACTGCTGTGTTTATGCCCCTGTACACATGCTTGATTCTCTTTCGGAGACATAGCAATCCATAGGTTTTAAGATACTTACTAGTCAGGTACATTCTTAGGCATTTAATATGCGGTGTTGAGTCCATTTCGTTGAGCAAGGAGTAGCTCTTGTCTATTCCATATTTGGCTTAAGGAACTTTATCTGTGCTCATTTCAATCTCTGGTTTTATGCAGCACCCCAACTCACCTTTCCCCTTAAGCAAGCATAAGTTGGTTTTCTAAATTTGAGACCCTGTTCTGTTCTGTAATTCAGTTCCTGTGTAGCCGAGTTTACATTCCGTGTATTACTGATATCTTATGATGTTTCTTTTTCTGTGTGACTTATTTCAGTTAGAATCATCATACCTGAATCAACTCATTGTGCTGCTAAGGGCCTGATGACATAGATTTCATTGCTGAGTGATATTGCTTTGTAAGTAAATACCACAACTTCTTTATCCATTTTTCACTTTCTGCGATGTTGAACTTGTACTGTAAACGAGGTTCTTGTAAACAGAGGCGTCCCAAACTTTGGGGTGGCTGTGTCTTTTTGATTTTAATTTCCCTAAGCTATAGGACCATAAGTGGAAGTGCCCTAGGCTCTGTTGCTTTGTTTTTTAGATGTTTCAGGAAACACCATACACTTCTCCCGAGTGTCTGTTGGCAATTTACATCCCGCCCATCAGCATAACAAGGCTCCCAGTTCTCCATGGCCTGTCCTGCCTTTCTGGATTTTACACTTTTTTCAGATGGCCCTTTTGACCGGGGGGAAGTGAGACTTCATTGTAGTGCAGATTTCCTTTGCAAGCTTGCTTGGTTGGCCAAAACGGGCGTATGCGTTTCTTCCTGAATATATTCAGGAAAAAACGCATACGCCCTTTATGGCCAAGTGCATCATTGTGGACGTTCTGCCTCTTTTCCTATGCTTTCAATGCAATTCCAGTCTACCTCCTGAAATCGGTTTCCTGCAATTCTGCCCCGCTTTCAAGTCCTCTTGGCAGCCTTACTTCAGTATATTTTTGGACGATAGCTGTCATTTATAACTCTGCAGGTTTGTGAATTACAGTGCCCCTGAGCTCCTTTCTTCAACTCGCTTTCTTTTGAGCTGGCCGCAACACCGCAGGATGGCTTCAGGCCCTAATCTGGTTCCGGCACGGCACGCTGAGCCTTTGGTTAATTCCTCTTCCTGGTGGGAAATGAGAGTTAAATTTGCCCGTCCAGACACCTCCAGCTAGTCTCTCATTGGTTCTCGCTATTCCTGTTCATCTTCCGCAGAAATTGCAAACTGGGCCAAACAGGAGGTTAAAGGCGCTGACTCTCCAAGTCGGGAGAGTGTTAGTAAAGCGTCTGGAATGTTGCACCCGAGTACCAGGGGAGGAAAACTGAGACATATTTGAACATGTTTCCCGTTCACACGGTTGATCATACTCTGGGTTCCACATGCATGTTTTAGCTGAAGGAAGAATACCTTAAACCTGGAGAGTTGAGACCCGTGGAATTGGTACCATGCAATATGACTTCAAAGGGTCTTCATTTGCTCACTGAACCTCTCCAATCCTATCACTGCTGCGTTTATGCCCCTGTACACATGCTTGATTCTCTTTTGGAGACATAGCAATCCATAGGTTTTAAGATACTTACTAGTCAGGTACATTCTTAGGCGTTTAATATGGGGTGTTGAGTCCATTTCGTTGAGCAAGGAGTAGCTCTTGTCTATTCCATATTTGGCTTAAGGAACTTTATCTGTGTTCATTTCTATCTCTGGTTTTATGCAGCACCCCAACTCACCTTTCCCCTTAAGCAAGCATAAGTTGGTTTTCTAAATTTGAGACCCTGTTCTGTTCTGTAATTCAGTTCCTGTGTAGCCAAGTTTACATTCCGTGTATTAGTGATATCTTATGATGTTTCTTTTTCTGTGTGTCTTATTTCAGTTAGAATCATCATACCTGAATCCACTCATTATGCTGCTACGGGCCTGATGACATAGATTTCATTGCTGAGTGATACTGCATTGTACGTAAGTACCACAAGTTCTTTATCCATTTTTCACTTTCTGTGATATTGAACTTGTACGGTTAACGAGGTTCTTGTAAACAGAGGCGTCCCAAATTTTGGGGTGGCTGTGTCTTTTTGATTTTAATTTCCCTAAGCTATAGGACCATAAGTGGAAGTGCCCTAGGCTCTGTTGCTTTGTTTTTTAGATGTTTCAGGAAACACCATACACATCCCGCCCATCAGCATAACAAGGCTCCCAGTTCTCCATGGCCTGTCCAGCCTTTCTGGATTTTACACTTTTTTCAGATGGCCCTTTTGACCAGGGGGAAGTGAGACTTCATTGTAGTGCAGATTTCCTTTGCAAGCTTGCTTGGTTGGCCAAAAAGTGCGTATGCCTTTTTTCCTGAATAAATTCAGGAAAAAAATGCATACACCCTTTTTGGCCAAGTGAATCATTGTGGACGTTCTGCCTCTTTTCCTATGCTTTAAATGCAATTCCAGTCTACCTCCTGAAATCGTTTTCCTGCAATTCTGCCTTGCTTTCAATGCCTCTTCATAGCCTTACCTCAATATATTTTTTGAAAATAGTTGGCCTTTATAACTCTGCAGGTTTTTGAATTGCAGTGGCCCTTAGCTCCATTTTTCAGCTCTTATTTTTGTGATCTTGCCTCATAACCACAGGATTCCTTCAGGCCCTATTCTTCTTCTGGGGCACCTTGCTGTGCCTTTGGTTTATTCTTCTTACTGATGTGAATTTAGAGTGACATGTGCCCATTGAAACCGCTACAGCTAGTTTCTCACTGGTTCCCCCTATTCCCATTCATCCTCCGCACTAACTGCAGACTGTGCGATACCAGAACTTAAAGGCATTGACTCTCCATGTGGGGATATTTTTGGTAAAGTGGCTGGAATGTCGATCCGGAGCCCCAGGAGAGGAAAAATGAGGTGCGTTTTAGAAACCTTTCCCGATCATATGGTATACCAGTCGCTGGGTTTCCCAAGCATGGTTTAGCTGTAGGAAGATTCCCTTCAACCTGGAGTGTTGGGACCCTTGGAATGAGTAGCATGAAGTATTGCATTAAACTTTTGGCAGTTGCTCACCAAAGCTCATCAATCCTCTCAGCCCCAAGTGTCCAGCCTTATGTCTTATCCAGCTGTGGGTTTATATGTGGTCAATCCAGGTTGCATCACAGCCCCTGAGCGAATTTTGTAAGAATTTTTCTCTCTTTCATTGTTTCTGCGTTTTGTTTTTAAAATTTATTTCTATAATGGGGTTTAGCTCATTTTCACTGCTGTGTTTGTGCCACTCTGCACACACTTGATTCCCTTATGGAGATATATCAATACATGGGTTTTAAGATTCTTATTACTCAGATATATTTCTCTGCGGTGTATAGGGTGTGTTGAGGCCAGTTCATTGAGCAAGGTGTAGATCTTGTCTAATATCTATTTGGTTTATTGAACGGTATCTGTGCTAATTTCAAACTCTGGTTTTATGCATCACCCCACCTCTCCTTTCCCCTTAAGCTGAAATAAGTGTGTTTTCTAAATGTGAGACACTGTTCTGTTCTGTAATTCATTTCTTGTGCAGCCATATTTACCCTCCCTCTATAAGTGATATCTTATGATATGTTTCTTTTTCTGTTTGACTTATTTCAAGTAGTATTATCGGACCTAAATCCACTCTTTATCCTTCTACTAGCCTTATTACATTGATTTCATGGTGAAGAGATATTCCATTGTACATAAGTACCACATCTTCTTTATCCATTGTTCTCTTTCCTGGGATATTTAAGGTATACTGAAGTTGAGGTTCTTGTAAACAGAGTAGCCCTAAACTGTGGTGTGCTTGTGTCTTGTTAATTTTTAGATTTCCCTAGATATACTCCCATGATTGGAAGTGTCCTATGCTCTGTAGCTCTGTTTTTTAGATGATTTAGGAACCACCATACACTTCTCCAGAGTGGCTCTCGGCAGTTCACACACTGCCCATCAGCGTATAAAGGCTCCCTGTTCTCCATGGCCTGTCCTGCATTTCTGGTTTTTACAATTTTTTAGGATGGCCCTTTTGACCAGTGGGAAATGAGACTTCTTTGTTGTGCACATTTGCATTGCTTGCTTGCTTCGTTGCCCATAAAGTGCGTATGCGTTTTTTCCTGGATATAATCAGGAAAAAACGCATACGCCCTTTTGGGCCAACTGCATCATTGTCGAAATTCTGCCGCTTTTCATGTGCTTTAAAGACGAGTCCAATCTATCTCTTGAAATCTGTTTCTTGCAATTCTGTCTTGCATTCAGATCCTCTTCTTTGCCTTACCTCAACATATTTTTGGACGTTAGTTTTCATTTATAACTCTGCAGGTTTGTGAATTGCAGTGACCCTGAGCTCCATTTTTTAAGTTGCTCTTTTGTGAGCTGGCCTCAAACCCGCAGGATTGCTTCAGGCCCTATTTTGGCTCGGGCGAGGCGGGCTGAGCCTTTTTTCAATTCTTATTCTTAATGGGAAATTAGAGTGATATGTGCCCGTCCAAACCCCTACAACTATTCTCTCATTGGTTCCCCGTTCATCCTCCTCACAATTTGCAAAATGTGTGAAACAGAAGTTGAAATGTGCTGATTCTCCAAGTGGGGAGATTCTAAGTAACGTGGCTGGAATGGTGAACAGGAGCACCAGGAGAGGATAAATGAGCTGCATTTTAGACACATCTCCCGATCACATGGTGTACAGTCCTCTGGGTTTTCCATGCATGTTTTAGCTGTAGGAAGATCCCTTGAACCTGCATATTTGGGACCCATTGAATGGGTACCAGGTAGTATTACTTTAAAGGGTGTGCATTTCCTCACCCAACCTCACATTTCTCTTAGCGCAAACAGTTTCCAGCCTTATGTCTCATCCTGCTGTGGGTCTAGATGTGTTCAATCCATGTTGCATCACCGGCCCTGAGGAAAAGTTGTAAGAGGTTTTCTCTGTCTCTCTGTCGTTTATTTTTTTCAATTTATTACTATATTGGTTACAGCTGATTTTCAAAGCTCTGTTTCTTGCTGCTGTACATCCACTTGATTCACGTACAGAGAGACATCAGTAAATTCTTTTTCAGATTCTTACCAGTCGTATATATTCTTTTCCGGTGACTTGAGTGTGCTGAGTGCAGTTCTTTTAGCTACCGTGTAGGCCTTGTTGATTATCAGTTTGGTATTTGGAATGGTATCTTTGCTAATTTCAACCTCCTGGGTGATGCCTCACCCCTCCCCACCTTTCCCGTTTAGCAGCCTTATGCGTGTTTTCTACATATTTGACTATGTTTTTGTTTTGTAATTTATTTCATGTGTAGCCATTTTGGATTCCACCTTTAAGTGATATCTTATGATATGTGTCTTTTTCTTTTTGAATTCTGTCACTTAGAAAGATCATACGTAACTCCTCCGGAGTTGTTACAACTGGCCATATTTCATTGATTTCCAGGCTGAATAATATTCCACTCTACCTAAGTACCACATCTCTACCCATTTTTTCCCTCCAGAGACATTTAAGTTATATCCTAGTTGAGGATCTTTTAAACAGAGAGGGGGTAAACATTGGGGTGCCTGTGTCCTCTCGATTTTTGTTTTTCTCAAGATATACGCCCATGAGTGCAAGTGCCCTATGCTCTGTAGCTCATTTTTTAGATGCTTTAGTAAACACAATACACTTCTCCAGAATGGCCGTTGGCAATATACATTTCCACTATAAGTCTCACAGGGCTCCCTCTTCTCCTTGCCCTGTCCTGCATTTCTGTTGTTTACGCTTTATGAGGATGGCTCTTCTGACTGATGCGAAGTGATATCTTTTGTAGTATTGACTTCCAGTGCCCACCTGTTTGGTTGGCTAAAAAAGTGTATGCCCTTTTCTTGAATATATACAGAAAAAAACGCATACACCCTTTTTGGCCAACTGCAATGTTGGCAATGTTCAGCTCCTTTTCTTGTGCTTAATGGCGAGTCCTTTCTACCTCCTCAAATCCCTTTCCTGCCATTCTCCCTTGCTTACAAGTCCTTTTCTCTGACTTTCCTCAAGACATTTTTCAGTGATGGATATTTTCAACTCTGCAGTTTTGTGAATTTTACTGCCCCTGAGTTCCATTGTTCAACTTGTGTTTATGGGAACTGGCCACAAAGCAGCGGGATTTCCTCAAGCCCTATACTGTTTCCATGGGCAACCCTAGCCTTTGGTCAATTCGTCTTCCTGATTGGAAATTAGAGTGACATGTGCCTGTCTGAACACCTAGGACTTGTCTCTCATTGTTCCTCATCCTTCCGCTTCATCCTCTGGACAAATTCCAAACTGTACGCAACAGGATGTTGACAGTGCTGACATCTCCAAGTGGGGAGACTGTTAGTAAAGACGCTGGAGGGGTGAACCCGAGCACCAGGAGATGAGGAGATGAGATGCCTTTTCCAAACTCTTCCCGATCAGACGGTATACCATCCTCTGGGTGTGACAGACATGTTTTAGCAGTAGGAAGAGTCCCATTCATGTAAGGAGAACACCAGGGCTTTTTCAAAATCAGTGTCTCCCCGAAACCCAAACTGGGGAATTTTTTAAGCTACGGCTACACATATGTTCATTAAGGGCCTTGGGAAGTAGGCAGAGTCCAAACTTTAGATGATTGAAGTCTTCAGGGTCAGAAGCACTCACCACCAGCTTCCCTTAGGTTACACTTTAACTGTCATTGATAGATGATGTCAATAAAAATATCTATTCTTTTTCAGATTATTTCCCCTTATAGGTTATTGCAAAATGTTGAGTGTAGTTCCCTGTGCTATACAGTAGTTCCTTGTTGATGATCTATTTTATACATAGCAGTGTGTATGTGTTAATCCCAAACTGTTAATTTATCCCTCCTCCCACCTTTCCCCTTTGGTAATAATAAATTATAAGATTTTATACTTCTCAGAAATGGGGGAGCTGAAAGAGAGGTATCATTTTCAATGGAAAAGCATTTAAAACAAGATTGAAGCTTTAACCAAGATTATTAGATGTACATCCTTGGAAAGAAATCACTTCGTTTCTCTAATATTGACCTGACAAATAAGACAAACCTTTTCACTGAACTTGCTTATAATAAAGTGATGGAAATATCAAATGGAAGTGTTAGAAACATCTTATTTTACCCGAGCCTTATACACTGTTCTATGTTAACTACAGTTTGGCTCACACATCTGTTCATTGAGGTTACAATAGTCTCAATTTCTGTTACTGATCCTCCAGAGTGGACCCCAACAAGTGTCCCCCTGCCCAGTGTCATTGGGGCCAACAGATCGAGACTGAGTTTGGTTCACAAGCAAAGGAAACTTTATATTTTGATCAGAGAATGGAGAGGTGAGAGCATGCACTACCCCGTGGGCTGTGGGCTGGGCTGCTGTGTAGAGATCCTGTCAGAGTCAGTGGGAGGGAGGGGGCGGAGCTCTCGAGGGCCAGGTTGGCTGCAGCTCAGGCTCTATATCGCGGAGTCTGCACTGGGCCCCAGGAGCTGAGGTGTCGACCCAGCCATTCTGCACTAGGAAATCTGGTCTGAAGTGCCGGGTGTGGAACCTCTGCATGCGGGACCCTAGGAGCACGTGAAATTAGACAAAGCACAAAGGATAAAAAAGGTTAGACTTGACTTTATTGCCCAGATTCTATTTTTATCTCCCAGGGATTTTTAATGGGCTTTGCTGGGGACAAACCCCTCCTCTGCCTTTTGTCCCGTTCCTCATTCTTGGAGTGCTGAGGGTGCAGACACTTCTTCTGTAACTGCTGAGTGCTGAGTTGGGAGCCCTAATACCCGGGGGCGAGGGTCAGAGCTTCTCCCCAGCAGCCTCCAGGTGACGTTGATTGTCCCCAGGCCCCCTGCCTCCCTGCTCGTCCACCTGAGCACCAGCATTGGAAGTGTTATAGATTCTAATGACCTTTAAGGGTCCAGGAAAGAGATGTGCAGAGACGCTGTGGGGGCTGGTTTCACCCCGCCCCACATTTGTTCGGCCACCTTAGGCTGACCATTTCTGTCAGCCTAGATGCTCTGACCAGTAGTCTGCGCTTTCTTCAATTAGGCCCCTGAATTAACGTACAAACAGCACCAGGTGTCAGAGCCCTGCCCGCTCAACTCCCAGACAGTCCAGGGTCAGTGGTGATCAAGGACCATGATGACCACTGAGTCAACAGCCTTTTGAAGTAAACAGGAGTCCAGCCGGTCTTATTGGCCACCATCATCACGGTGTCTGTAGGCTTTTCTATGGTGACAGTGTGATATACGGTTCCCCCACCAAGATTATTAGCTCCCCTCTGGGTGCAGTAAGTCCTGCAAGCAGTAGTCTACTCTTTTGGGACACACTCTTATTGTTTTATGAGAGAAACTCCAGGTCAAGTGATGTTCACACGAGTCGTCATGGTGCCCTGTTGCCCCCGGTTATCTCTCTGGATGTTGGAGTTGGAGGGCCTCCTCACTCGAGGTCGGTGTGCCCACGGAGCGAACCCTGCAACTTCAGGGCATCGTTGGTGGTTAGGATAACCACGTGGGGTCCTTTTCCCTTAGGAAGGAGGTGGCCTTTTGGGCTGCTGATTTCCAGGTTTTTAGATACCGCCAGTATCTTGGCCAGATGCGGCAGTGGGCCAAGCCCCTTGGTGACCGTAGTTTATCCTACCTGGATGGCATTCTTGCATTGTTCCATTTCAAGTGGTCCCAGTTTTTGCACTAATTCTCCAATGGCGATTCACCTTTCACCGGGAATGTAAAGGTCAAAGGGTTTAGCTAAATTAGGGAGTTCCAGGGCAAGGGTCTGAATTGACTGCTCTTTCCATTCTTGAAAGGCCACTTCTGGATTCTATTCAAAAGGATCATCATCTTTTCCTTTCAGTGTTTCATATAGAGGCCCAGCTAGTAGACTGTAGTTAGGGATCCAGAAGCAGCAAACCCTGGCCTCCCCAGGAACCCCTAAGCTGTCTTCTAGTTTTAGAAAGGGGTAAGGCTGCAAATGGTTTCTTCCCTTTCCTGGGATGGGCTTCTCCGACCTTCTGTGAGAATGAAGCCCAGGCAGGTCACCGCAGTCTGTGATATTTGAGCTTTTTCTTGGACAACTTCTATCCTTTATTGGCTTGGTAGTTCAGAGGCCTCCTTAGTAGGGCTGGCGATCAGAATGTCGTCTGCGTACTGAAGGAGGGTTTCCTTTTCCAGAGGTAGAACTTTTAGGTCTTTAGCTAAGCTTTCCCCAAAGATGGTGTGGGAATTTTTGCACCCTTGGGGCAAGACGGCCCGGAAGTATTGTTTTAGTTGTATGTTGAGTCCTGCCACTCACAAGCCAAAATTTCTTGTGACTCTGGGACTAATGGAATACAAAAGAAGGCATCATTGAAGACTAATACAGAATACCATGTCCTGGTGGTTGGTAGAATGACCAGCAGGGTGTAGGAATTAGGAGCAACTGGAGGTATATCCTCGGTGGCTTCACTGACTGTCCTGACATCCTTTACCAGGTCCCCAGCAGCCCATGGGGCTCTCGTGGTCAGACCAATCCCAGAATATGGAGCTCACCTGGGCAGGTACCCCACCCCCACCCCAGCCCACGGGGCTCTCGTGGTCAGGCCCTTCCCAGGATACAGAGCTACCCTTGCAGGTACCATGGCAGGGCTGGGCACACAGGAACCGTGCACATAGCCCTCATTGCAGAGCACCCCCAGCTCACCTGTCGCTCAGAGCTGGCACAGAGCACCTCAGAGCAGGACTTGAACTAACAAACAGCAGCTGCGACAGGTCTGTGACCCTGGGCGTCACTCTGTGCGGCCTCCCTCCACCTGGTCTTCCAGAGACTTCCACTGCACCCGGGGCACCAGGCCTCTGTCTCCAACCACCACCCACCCCTCCTCTCCCTGACTCCTGGGTTCCTCTCATAAGGAGAGGGTTTTCTTGAAGTTGTCTCCCACTCATGGGCCAGATAAAATGATTAGAAAACAAGCCAAAGCTGCAGCCCCTTGTCTATCCTGACTCTCAGGAGCCCACACCTGTTCCTTGGACCTGGCCGGTTCAGCAAGTTCCATTTTCTGCAACTGTGAGCCCCTGAGGGGTGATGATTGGCTGACCTGGGCAGCCTTACCGTGCGGGCCAGCCCTCCCCAGGTGTGCCTGGGTTGAGATCAATATAAATACCACTCCAGGCAGCAAGAGCCCCTGCAGCCGTGCCTGACGCCATTTTCTCTGCCCTGTCAGCAGTCTCGGGGCTGGGCTGGTGGGAGGGAGTGAGAGGCCACGGCTTTGTGGGTGGCCCAGTGTGAGTGGGGCTCTGCTGGACTTTCTGCAGCAGTTGCCAGGCTGCCACCTGCTAAAGAAGAGGATGTGTCACCCATACCTGCTGCTGGAATTTCTCCCTGGGCAGAGGTGAGGAAGGAAAAAAGCAGTGGGGGCAGGGACAGGACGGGTATCTCAGTCAGGGAAATGGAAATCTTCCAGAAGAGCACCCAGGGCCAGGACCATCCTGGCTGGCCTGCAGGCACCAAGTCGGCCGGCATGCTGTCACTCGTGTGGCTCTATGGCCCTTCCTCTAGGCTTTCAAGTCCTTGTATATATTCAGGTGTTTTACCTGGGACGGGTGGGAATAGTTCAGCAGCAACTGGCCTGGGGCTCAGCTCACGTTTACTCACAGATGCCTCGGCACGGTGCCCCAGCTTTGCAATGAGGACGCTTGTTGCGTGGGGGCTGCTGGCTGAATGGGAGACGATTCCCCACCACTGGCCAACTTCAGAATTGTTTACAACTGGAGCAAGTGCCCTGATACGGTTTTCCTCTGTGGAACTGGTGGGTTCTGTGTTTTTTTTCTCTTTTTCGTTTTTGGTTCAAGGTAGATTTTATTCCTCTTTTTTGTATTTACAGATATAAGCATGGAAATAATTTATTCATATAAATACATGTATGTGAAGGGAATAATTGTTTTTTCTGTTTTATTTTTTAAATTTTATTTCTTTTTAATTTTGAATTTTATTTTATATTTTTATACAGCAGGTTCTTATTGGTTATCTATTTTATACATATAAATGTATACATGCCAATCCCAGTCTCTCAACTCCTCCCACCACCACCCCCCCAACAGCTTTCCCCCCTTGTTGTCCATACATTTGTTGTCTACATCTGTTGCTCTATTTATGCCTTGCAAAATGGTTAATCTGTACAGTTTTTCTAGGTTCCACATATATGCATGAATATACAAGATTTGTTTTTCTCTTTCTGACTTACTTCACTCTGTATGACAGTCTCTAGATCCATCGACGTCTCTACAAATGACCCAATTTCATTCCTTTTCATGGCTTAGTAATATTCCATTTTATATATGTACCACAGCTTTATGCATTCGTCTGTCTGTGGGCATTTAGGTTGCTTCCATTACCTCGATATTGTAAATAGTGATGCAATGAACATTGCGGTGAATGTCTCGTTTTGATTTATGGTTTTGTCTGGGTATATGTCCAGTACTGGGATTGCTGTATCATATGGTAATTCTATTGTTAGTTTCTTAAGAAACTCCATATTGTTCTCCGTAGTGACTGTATCAATTTATATTCCCAACAATAGTGGAAGAGGGTTCCTTTTCTCCACACCCTTTCCAGCATTTTTGTTTGTAGATTTTCTCATGATGCCCATTCTATCAGGTGTGAGGTGATACCTCATTGTTGAGTCCATTTTGTTGAGCAAGGGGTAGGTCTTGTCTATTACATATTTGGCTTATTGAATGGTATCTGTGCTAATTTCAAACTCTGGTTTTATGCAGCACCCCAACTCACTTTCCCCCATAAGGAAGCATAAGTTGGTTTTCTAAACTTGAGACCCTGTTCTGTTTTGTAATTCAGTTCATGTGTAGCCAAGTTCACATTCCATGTATTAGTGATATCTTATGATGTTTCTTTTTCTGTGTGACATATTTCAGTTAGAATCATCATACCTGAATCCACTCATTATGCTGCTACGGGCCTGATGACATAGATTTCATGGCTGAGTGATTTTGCATTGTACATAAGTACCACAACTTCTTTATCCATTTTTCACTTTCTGCGATATTGAACTTGTACCGTAAACGAGGTTCTTGTAAACAGAGGCGTCCCAAACTTTGGGGTGGCTGTGTCTTTTTGATTTTAATTTCCCTAAGCTATAGGACCATAATTGGAAGTGCCCTAGGCTCTGTTGCTTTGTTTTTTAGATGTTTCAGGAAACACCATACACTTCTCCCGAGTGTCTGTTGGCAATTTACATCCCGCCCATCAGCATAACAAGGCTCCCAGTTCTCCATGGCCTGTCCTGCCTTTCTGGATTTTACACTTTTTTCAGATGGCCCTTTTGACCGGGGGGAAGTGAGACTTCATTGTAGTGCAGATTTCCTTTGCAAGCTTGCTTGGTTGGCCAAAAAGTGCATATGCGTTTTTTCCTGAATATATTCAGGAAAAAACGCATACGCCCTTTTTGGCCAAGTGCATCATTGTGGACGTTCTGCCTCTTTTCCTATGCTTTCAATGCAATTCCAGTCTACCTCCTGAAATCGGTTTCCTGCAATTCTGCCCCGCTTTCAAGTCCTCTTGGCAGCCTTACTTCAGTATATTTTTGGACGATAGCTGTCATTTATAACTCTGCAGGTTTGTGAATTACAGTGCCCCTGAGCTCCTTTCTTCAACTCGCTCTCTTGTGAGCTGGCCGCAACACCGCAGGATGGCTTCAGGCCCTAATCTGGTTCCGGCACGGCATGCTGAGCCTTTGGTTATTTCCTCTTCCTGGTGGGAAATGAGAGTTAAATTTGCCCGTCCAGACACCTCCAGCTAGTCTCTCATTGGTTCTCGCTATTCCTGTTCATCTTCCGCAGAAATTGCAAACTGGGCCAAACAGGAGGTTAAAGGCGCTGACTCTCCAAGTGGGGAGAGTGTTAGTAAAGCGTCTGGAATGTTGCACCCGAGTACCAGGGGAGGAAAACTGAGACATATTTGAACATGTTTCCCGTTCACACGGTTGATCATACTCTGGGTTCCACATGCATGTTTTAGCTGAAGGAAGAATACCTTAAACCTGGAGAGTTGAGACCCGTGTAATTGGTACCATGCAATATGACTTCAAAGGGTCTTCATTTGCTCACTGAACCTCTCCAATCCTATCACTGCTGCGTTTATGCCCCTGTACACATGCTTGATTCTCTTTTGGAGACATAGCAATCCATAGGTTTTAAGATACTTACTAGTCAGGTACATTCTTAGGCGTTTAATATGGGGTGTTGAGTCCATTTCGTTGAGCAAGGAGTAGCTCTTGTCTATTCCATATTTGGCTTAAGGAACTTTATCTGTGTTCATTTCAATCTCTGGTTTTATGCAGCACCCCAACTCACCTTTCCCCTTAAGCAAGCATAAGTTGGTTTTCTAAATTTGAGACCCTGTTCTGTTCTGTAATTCAGTTCCTGTGTAGCCAAGTTTACATTCCGTGTATTAGTGATATCTTATGATGTTTCTTTTTCTGTGTGTCTTATTTCAGTTAGAATCATCATACCTGAATCCACTCATTATGCTGCCACGGGCCTGATGACATAGATTTCATTGCTGAGTGATACTGCATTGTACGTAAGTACCACAAGTTCTTTATCCATTTTTCACTTTCTGTGATATTGAACTTGTACGGTTAACGAGGTTCTTGTAAACAGAGGCGTCCCAAATTTTGGGGTGGCTGTGTCTTTTTGATTTTAATTTCCCTAAGCTATAGGACCATAAGTGGAAGTGCCCTAGGCTCTGTTGCTTTGTTTTTTAGATGTTTCAGGAAACACCATACACATCCCGCCCATCAGCATAACAAGGCTCCCAGTTCTCCATGGCCTGTCCTGCCTTTCTGGATTTTACACTTTTTTCAGATGGCCCTTTTGACCAGGGGGAAGTGAGACTTCATTGTAGTGCAGATTTCCTTTGCAAGCTTGCTTGGTTGGCCAAAAAGGGCGTATGCCTTTTTTCCTGAATAAATTCAGGAAAAAATGCATACACCCTTTTTGGCCAAGTGAATCATTGTGGACGTTCTGCCTCTTTTCCTATGCTTTAAATGCAATTCCAGTCTACCTCCTGAAATCGTTTTCCTGCAATTCTGCCTTGCTTTCAATGCCTCTTCATAGCCTTACCTCAATATATTTTTTGAAAATAGTTGGCGTTTATAACTCTGCAGGTTTTTGAATTGCAGTGGCCCTTAGCTCCATTTTTCAGCTCTTATTTTTGTGATCTTGCCTCATAACCACAGGATTCCTTCAGGCCCTATTCTTCTTCTGGGGCACCTTGCTGTGCCTTTGGTTTATTCTTCTTACTGATGTGAATTTAGAGTGACATGTGCCCATTGAAACCGCTACAGCTAGTTTCTCACTGGTTCCCCCTATTCCCATTCATCCTCCGCACTAACTGCAGACTGTGCGATACCAGAACTTAAAGGCATTGACTCTCCATGTGGGGATATTTTTGGTAAAGTGGCTGGAATGTCGATCCGGAGCCCCAGGAGAGGAAAAATGAGGTGCGTTTTAGAAACCTTTCCCGATCATATGGTATACCAGTCGCTGGGTTTCCCAAGCATGGTTTAGCTGTAGGAAGATTCCCTTCAACCTGGAGTGTTGGGACCCTTGGAATGAGTAGCATGAAGTATTGCATTAAACTTTTGGCAGTTGCTCACCAAAGCTCATCAATCCTCTCAGCCCCAAGTGTCCAGCCTTATGTCTTATCCAGCTGTGGGTTTATATGTGGTCAATCCAGGTTGCATCACAGCCCCTGAGCGAATTTTGTAAGAATTTTTCTCTCTTTCATTGTTTCTGCGTTTTGTTTTTAAAATTTATTTCTATAATGGGGTTTAGCTCATTTTCACTGCTGTGTTTGTGCCACTCTGCACACACTTGATTCCCTTATGGAGATATATCAATACATGGGTTTTAAGATTCTTATTACTCAGATATATTTCTCTGCGGTGTATAGGGTGTGTTGAGGCCAGTTCATTGAGCAAGGTGTAGATCTTGTCTAATATCTATTTGGTTTATTGAACGGTATCTGTGCTAATTTCAAACTCTGGTTTTATGCATCACCCCACCTCTCCTTTCCCCTTAAGCTGAAATAAGTGTGTTTTCTAAATGTGAGACACTGTTCTGTTCTGTAATTCATTTCTTGTGCAGCCATATTTACCCTCCCTCTATAAGTGATATCTTATGATATGTTTCTTTTTCTGTTTGACTTATTTCAAGTAGTATTATCGGACCTAAATCCACTCTTTATCCTTCTACTAGCCTTATTACATTGATTTCATGGTGAAGAGATATTCCATTGTACATAAGTACCACATCTTCTTTATCCATTGTTCTCTTTCCTGGGATATTTAAGGTATACTGAAGTTGAGGTTCTTGTAAACAGAGTAGCCCTAAACTGTGGTGTGCTTGTGTCTTGTTAATTTTTAGATTTCCCTAGATATACTCCCATGATTGGAAGTGTCCTATGCTCTGTAGCTCTGTTTTTTAGATGATTTAGGAACCACCATACACTTCTCCAGAGTGGCTCTCGGCAGTTCACACACTGCCCATCAGCGTATAAAGGCTCCCTGTTCTCCATGGCCTGTCCTGCATTTCTGGTTTTTACAATTTTTTAGGATGGCCCTTTTGACCAGTGGGAAATGAGACTTCTTTGTTGTGCACATTTGCATTGCTTGCTTGCTTCGTTGCCCATAAAGTGCGTATGCGTTTTTTCCTGGATATAATCAGGAAAAAACGCATACGCCCTTTTGGGCCAACTGCATCATTGTCGAAATTCTGCCGCTTTTCATGTGCTTTAAAGACGAGTCCAATCTATCTCTTGAAATCTGTTTCTTGCAATTCTGTCTTGCATTCAGATCCTCTTCTTTGCCTTACCTCAACATATTTTTGGACGTTAGTTTTCATTTATAACTCTGCAGGTTTGTGAATTGCAGTGACCCTGAGCTCCATTTTTTAAGTTGCTCTTTTGTGAGCTGGCCTCAAACCCGCAGGATTGCTTCAGGCCCTATTTTGGCTCGGGCGAGGCGGGCTGAGCCTTTTTTCAATTCTTATTCTTAATGGGAAATTAGAGTGATATGTGCCCGTCCAAACCCCTACAACTATTCTCTCATTGGTTCCCCGTTCATCCTCCTCACAATTTGCAAAATGTGTGAAACAGAAGTTGAAATGTGCTGATTCTCCAAGTGGGGAGATTCTAAGTAACGTGGCTGGAATGGTGAACAGGAGCACCAGGAGAGGATAAATGAGCTGCATTTTAGACACATCTCCCGATCACATGGTGTACAGTCCTCTGGGTTTTCCATGCATGTTTTAGCTGTAGGAAGATCCCTTGAACCTGCATATTTGGGACCCATTGAATGGGTACCAGGTAGTATTACTTTAAAGGGTGTGCATTTCCTCACCCAACCTCACATTTCTCTTAGCGCAAACAGTTTCCAGCCTTATGTCTCATCCTGCTGTGGGTCTAGATGTGTTCAATCCATGTTGCATCACCGGCCCTGAGGAAAAGTTGTAAGAGGTTTTCTCTGTCTCTCTGTCGTTTATTTTTTTCAATTTATTACTATATTGGTTACAGCTGATTTTCAAAGCTCTGTTTCTTGCTGCTGTACATCCACTTGATTCACGTACAGAGAGACATCAGTAAATTCTTTTTCAGATTCTTACCAGTCGTATATATTCTTTTCCGGTGACTTGAGTGTGCTGAGTGCAGTTCTTTTAGCTACCGTGTAGGCCTTGTTGATTATCAGTTTGGTATTTGGAATGGTATCTTTGCTAATTTCAACCTCCTGGGTGATGCCTCACCCCTCCCCACCTTTCCCGTTTAGCAGCCTTATGCGTGTTTTCTACATATTTGACTATGTTTTTGTTTTGTAATTTATTTCATGTGTAGCCATTTTGGATTCCACCTTTAAGTGATATCTTATGATATGTGTCTTTTTCTTTTTGAATTCTGTCACTTAGAAAGATCATACGTAACTCCTCCGGAGTTGTTACAACTGGCCATATTTCATTGATTTCCAGGCTGAATAATATTCCACTCTACCTAAGTACCACATCTCTACCCATTTTTTCCCTCCAGAGACATTTAAGTTATATCCTAGTTGAGGATCTTTTAAACAGAGAGGGGGTAAACATTGGGGTGCCTGTGTCCTCTCGATTTTTGTTTTTCTCAAGATATACGCCCATGAGTGCAAGTGCCCTATGCTCTGTAGCTCATTTTTTAGATGCTTTAGTAAACACAATACACTTCTCCAGAATGGCCGTTGGCAATATACATTTCCACTATAAGTCTCACAGGGCTCCCTCTTCTCCTTGCCCTGTCCTGCATTTCTGTTGTTTACGCTTTATGAGGATGGCTCTTCTGACTGATGCGAAGTGATATCTTTTGTAGTATTGACTTCCAGTGCCCACCTGTTTGGTTGGCTAAAAAAGTGTATGCCCTTTTCTTGAATATATACAGAAAAAAACGCATACACCCTTTTTGGCCAACTGCAATGTTGGCAATGTTCAGCTCCTTTTCTTGTGCTTAATGGCGAGTCCTTTCTACCTCCTCAAATCCCTTTCCTGCCATTCTCCCTTGCTTACAAGTCCTTTTCTCTGACTTTCCTCAAGACATTTTTCAGTGATGGATATTTTCAACTCTGCAGTTTTGTGAATTTTACTGCCCCTGAGTTCCATTGTTCAACTTGTGTTTATGGGAACTGGCCACAAAGCAGCGGGATTTCCTCAAGCCCTATACTGTTTCCATGGGCAACCCTAGCCTTTGGTCAATTCGTCTTCCTGATTGGAAATTAGAGTGACATGTGCCTGTCTGAACACCTAGGACTTGTCTCTCATTGTTCCTCATCCTTCCGCTTCATCCTCTGGACAAATTCCAAACTGTACGCAACAGGATGTTGACAGTGCTGACATCTCCAAGTGGGGAGACTGTTAGTAAAGACGCTGGAGGGGTGAACCCGAGCACCAGGAGATGAGGAGATGAGATGCCTTTTCCAAACTCTTCCCGATCAGACGGTATACCATCCTCTGGGTGTGACAGACATGTTTTAGCAGTAGGAAGAGTCCCATTCATGTAAGGAGAACACCAGGGCTTTTTCAAAATCAGTGTCTCCCCGAAACCCAAACTGGGGAATTTTTTAAGCTACGGCTACACATATGTTCATTAAGGGCCTTGGGAAGTAGGCAGAGTCCAAACTTTAGATGATTGAAGTCTTCAGGGTCAGAAGCACTCACCACCAGCTTCCCTTAGGTTACACTTTAACTGTCATTGATAGATGATGTCAATAAAAATATCTATTCTTTTTCAGATTATTTCCCCTTATAGGTTATTGCAAAATGTTGAGTGTAGTTCCCTGTGCTATACAGTAGTTCCTTGTTGATGATCTATTTTATACATAGCAGTGTGTATGTGTTAATCCCAAACTGTTAATTTATCCCTCCTCCCACCTTTCCCCTTTGGTAATAATAAATTATAAGATTTTATACTTCTCAGAAATGGGGGAGCTGAAAGAGAGGTATCATTTTCAATGGAAAAGCATTTAAAACAAGATTGAAGCTTTAACCAAGATTATTAGATGTACATCCTTGGAAAGAAATCACTTCGTTTCTCTAATATTGACCTGACAAATAAGACAAACCTTTTCACTGAACTTGCTTATAATAAAGTGATGGAAATATCAAATGGAAGTGTTAGAAACATCTTATTTTACCCGAGCCTTATACACTGTTCTATGTTAACTACAGTTTGGCTCACACATCTGTTCATTGAGGTTACAATAGTCTCAATTTCTGTTACTGATCCTCCAGAGTGGACCCCAACAAGTGTCCCCCTGCCCAGTGTCATTGGGGCCAACAGATCGAGACTGAGTTTGGTTCACAAGCAAAGGAAACTTTATATTTTGATCAGAGAATGGAGAGGTGAGAGCATGCACTACCCCGTGGGCTGTGGGCTGGGCTGCTGTGTAGAGATCCTGTCAGAGTCAGTGGGAGGGAGGGGGCGGAGCTCTCGAGGGCCAGGTTGGCTGCAGCTCAGGCTCTATATCGCGGAGTCTGCACTGGGCCCCAGGAGCTGAGGTGTCGACCCAGCCATTCTGCACTAGGAAATCTGGTCTGAAGTGCCGGGTGTGGAACCTCTGCATGCGGGACCCTAGGAGCACGTGAAATTAGACAAAGCACAAAGGATAAAAAAGGTTAGACTTGACTTTATTGCCCAGATTCTATTTTTATCTCCCAGGGATTTTTAATGGGCTTTGCTGGGGACAAACCCCTCCTCTGCCTTTTGTCCCGTTCCTCATTCTTGGAGTGCTGAGGGTGCAGACACTTCTTCTGTAACTGCTGAGTGCTGAGTTGGGAGCCCTAATACCTGGGGGCGAGGGTCAGAGCTTCTCCCCAGCAGCCTCCAGGTGACGTTGATTGTCCCCAGGCCCCCTGCCTCCCTGCTCGTCCACCTGAGCACCAGCATTGGAAGTGTTATAGATTCTAATGACCTTTAAGGGTCCAGGAAAGAGATGTGCAGAGACGCTGTGGGGGCCGGTTTCACCCCGCCCCACATTTGTTCGGCCACCTTAGGCTGACCATTTCTGCCAGCCTAGATGCTCTGACCAGTAGTCTGTGCTTTCTTCAATTAGGCCCCTGAATTAACGTACAAACAGCACCAGGTGTCAGAGCCCTGCCCGCTCAACTCCCAGACAGTCCAGGGTCAGTGGTGATCAAGGACCATGATGACCACTGAGTCAACAGCCTTTTGAAGTAAACAGGAGTCCAGCCGGTCTTATTGGCCACCATCATCACGGTGTCTGTAGGCTTTTCTATGGTGACAGTGTGATATACGGTTCCCCCACCAAGATTATTAGCTCCCCTCTGGGTGCAGTAAGTCCTGCAAGCAGTAGTCTACTCTTTTGGGACACACTCTTATTGTTTTATGAGAGAAACTCCAGGTCAAGTGATGTTCACACGAGTCGTCATGGTGCCCTGTTGCCCCCGGTTATCTCTCTGGATGTTGGAGTTGGAGGGCCTCCTCACTCGAGGTCGGTGTGCCCACGGAGCGAACCCTGCAACTTCAGGGCATCGTTGGTGGTTAGGATCACCACGTGGGGTCCTTTTCCCTTAGGAAGGAGGTGGCCTTTTGGGCTGCTGATTTCCAGGTTTTTAGATACCGCCAGTATCTTGGCCAGATGCGGCAGTGGGCCAAGCCCCTTGGTGACCGTAGTTTATCCTACCTGGATGGCATTCTTGCATTGTTCCATTTCAAGTGGTCCCAGTTTTTGCACTAATTCTCCAATGGCGATTCACCTTTCACCGGGAATGTAAAGGTCAAAGGGTTTAGCTAAATTAGGGAGTTCCAGGGCAAGGGTCTGAATTGACTGCTCTTTCCATTCTTGAAAGGCCACTTCTGGATTCTATTCAAAAGGATCATCATCTTTTCCTTTCAGTGTTTCATATAGAGGCCCAGCTAGTAGACTGTAGTTAGGGATCCAGAAGCAGCAAACCCTGGCCTCCCCAGGAACCCCTAAGCTGTCTTCTAGTTTTAGAAAGGGGTAAGGCTGCAAATGGTTTCTTCCCTTTCCTGGGATGGGCTTCTCCGACCTTCTGTGAGAATGAAGCCCAGGCAGGTCACCGCAGTCTGTGATATTTGAGCTTTTTCTTGGACAACTTCTATCCTTTATTGGCTTGGTAGTTCAGAGGCCTCCTTAGTAGGGCTGGCGATCAGAATGTCATCTGCGTACTGAAGGAGGGTTTCCTTTTCCAGAGGTAGAACTTTTAGGTCTTTAGCTAAGCTTTCCCCAAAGATGGTGTGGGAATTTTTGCACCCTTGGGGCAAGACGGCCCGGAAGTATTGTTTTAGTTGTATGTTGAGTCCTGCCACTCACAAGCCAAAATTTCTTGTGACTCTGGGACTAATGGAATACAAAAGAAGGCATCATTGAAGACTAATACAGAATACCATGTCCTGGTGGTTGGTAGAATGACCAGCAGGGTGTAGGAATTAGGAGCAACTGGAGGTATATCCTCGGTGGCTTCACTGACTGTCCTGACATCCTTTACCAGGTCCCCAGCAGCCCATGGGGCTCTCGTGGTCAGACCAATCCCAGAATATGGAGCTCACCTGGGCAGGTACCCCACCCCCACCCCAGCCCACGGGGCTCTCGTGGTCAGGCCCTTCCCAGGATACAGAGCTACCCTTGCAGGTACCATGGCAGGGCTGGGCACACAGGAACCGTGCACATAGCCCTCATTGCAGAGCACCCCCAGCTCACCTGTCGCTCAGAGCTGGCACAGAGCACCTCAGAGCAGGACTTGAACTAACAAACAGCAGCTGCGACAGGTCTGTGACCCTGGGCGTCACTCTGTGCGGCCTCCCTCCACCTGGTCTTCCAGAGACTTCCACTGCACCCGGGGCACCAGGCCTCTGTCTCCAACCACCACCCACCCCTCCTCTCCCTGACTCCTGGGTTCCTCTCATAAGGAGAGGGTTTTCTTGAAGTTGTCTCCCACTCATGGGCCAGATAAAATGATTAGAAAACAAGCCAAAGCTGCAGCCCCTTGTCTATCCTGACTCTCAGGAGCCCACACCTGTTCCTTGGACCTGGCCAGTTCAGCAAGTTCCATTTTCTGCAACTGTGAGCCCCTGAGGGGTGATGATTGGCTGACCTGGGCAGCCTTACCGTGCGGGCCAGCCCTCCCCAGGTGTGCCTGGGTTGAGATCAATATAAATACCACTCCAGGCAGCAAGAGCCCCTGCAGCCGTGCCTGACGCCATTTTCTCTGCCCTGTCAGCAGTCTCGGGGCTGGGCTGGTGGGAGGGAGTGAGAGGCCACGGCTTTGTGGGTGGCCCAGTGTGAGTGGGGCTCTGCTGGACTTTCTGCAGCAGTTGCCAGGCTGCCACCTGCTAAAGAAGAGGATGTGTCACCCATACCTGCTGCTGGAATTTCTCCCTGGGCAGAGGTGAGGAAGGAAAAAAGCAGTGGGGGCAGGGACAGGACGGGTATCTCAGTCAGGGAAATGGAAATCTTCCAGAAGAGCACCCAGGGCCAGGACCATCCTGGCTGGCCTGCAGGCACCAAGTCGGCCGGCATGCTGTCACTCGTGTGGCTCTATGGCCCTTCCTCTAGGCTTTCAAGTCCTTGTATATATTCAGGTGTTTTACCTGGGACGGGTGGGAATAGTTCAGCAGCAACTGGCCTGGGGCTCAGCTCACGTTTACTCACAGATGCCTCGGCACGGTGCCCCAGCTTTGCAATGAGGACGCTTGTTGCGTGGGGGCTGCTGGCTGAATGGGAGACGATTCCCCACCACTGGCCAACTTCAGAATTGTTTACAACTGGAGCAAGTGCCCTGATACGGTTTTCCTCTGTGGAACTGGTGGGTTCTGTGTTTTTTTTCTCTTTTTCGTTTTTGGTTCAAGGTAGATTTTATTCCTCTTTTTTGTATTTACAGATATAAGCATGGAAATAATTTATTCATATAAATACATGTATGTGAAGGGAATAATTGTTTTTTCTGTTTTATTTTTTAAATTTTATTTCTTTTTAATTTTGAATTTTATTTTATATTTTTATACAGCAGGTTCTTATTGGTTATCTATTTTATACATATAAATGTATACATGCCAATCCCAGTCTCTCAACTCCTCCCACCACCACCCCCCCAACAGCTTTCCCCCCTTGTTGTCCATACATTTGTTGTCTACATCTGTTGCTCTATTTATGCCTTGCAAAATGGTTAATCTGTACAGTTTTTCTAGGTTCCACATATATGCATGAATATACAAGATTTGTTTTTCTCTTTCTGACTTACTTCACTCTGTATGACAGTCTCTAGATCCATCGACGTCTCTACAAATGACCCAATTTCATTCCTTTTCATGGCTTAGTAATATTCCATTTTATATATGTACCACAGCTTTATGCATTCGTCTGTCTGTGGGCATTTAGGTTGCTTCCATTACCTCGATATTGTAAATAGTGATGCAATGAACATTGCGGTGAATGTCTCGTTTTGATTTATGGTTTTGTCTGGGTATATGTCCAGTACTGGGATTGCTGTATCATATGGTAATTCTATTGTTAGTTTCTTAAGAAACTCCATATTGTTCTCCGTAGTGACTGTATCAATTTATATTCCCAAAAATAGTGGAAGAGGGTTCCTTTTCTCCACACCCTTTCCAGCATTTTTGTTTGTAGATTTTCTCATGATGCCCATTCTATCAGGTGTGAGGTGATACCTCATTGTTGAGTCCATTTTGTTGAGCAAGGGGTAGGTCTTGTCTATTACATATTTGGCTTATTGAATGGTATCTGTGCTAATTTCAAACTCTGGTTTTATGCAGCACCCCAACTCACTTTCCCCCTTAAGGAAGCATAAGTTGGTTTTCTAAACTTGAGACCCTGTTCTGTTTTGTAATTCAGTTCATGTGTAGCCAAGTTCACATTCCGTGTATTAGTGATATCTTATGATGTTTCTTTTTCTGTGTGACATATTTCAGTTAGAATCATCATACCTGAATCCACTCATTATGCTGCTACGGGCCTGATGACATAGATTTCATGGCTGAGTGATTTTGCATTGTACATAAGTACCACAACTTCTTTATCCATTTTTCACTTTCTGCGATATTGAACTTGTACCGTAAACGAGGTTCTTGTAAACAGAGCTGTCCCAAACGGTGGGGTGGCTGTGTCTTTTTGATTTTAATTTCCCTAAGCTATAGGACCATAAGTGGAAGTGCCCTAGGCTCTGTTGCTTTGTTTTTTAGATGTTTCAGGAAACACCATACACTTCTCCCGAGTGGCTGTTGGCAATTTACATCCCGCCCATCAGCATAACAAGGCTCCCAGTTCTCCATGGCCTGTCCTGCCTTTCTGGATTTTACACTTTTCTCAGATGGCCCTTTTGACCGGGGGGAAGTGAGACTTCATTGTAGTGCAGATTTCCTTTGCAAGCTTGCTTGGTTGGCCAAAAAGTGCGTATGCGTTTTTTCCTGATTCAGGAAAAAACGCATACGCCCTTTTTGGCCAAGTGCATCATTGTGGACGTTCTGCCTCTCTTCCTATGCTTAAAATGCAATTCCAGTCTACCTCCTGAAATCGGTTTCCTGCAATTCTGCCCCGCTTTCAAGTCCTCTTGGCAGCCTTACTTCAGTATATTTTTGGACGATAGCTCTCATTTATATCTCTGCAGGTTTGTGAATTCCTGTGCCCCTGAGCTCCGTTCTTCATCTCGCTTTCTTGTGAGCTGGCCGCAACACCGCAGGATTGCTTCAGGCCCTAATCTGTTTCCAGCACGGCACGCTGAGCCTTTGGTTAATTCCTGTCCTTGGTGGGAAATGAGAGTTAAATTTGCCCGTCCAGAAACCTCCAGCTTGTCTCTCATTGGTTCTCCCTATTCCTGTTCATCTTCCACAGAAATTGCAAACTGGGCCAAACAGGAGAATAAAGATACTGACTCTCCAAGTCGGGAGAGTGTTAGTAAAGCGTCTGAAATGTTGCACCCGAGTACCAAGGGATGAAAACTGAGACATATTTGAACACGTCTCCTGATCACATGGTTGATCATACTCTGGGTTCCACATGCATGTTTTAGCTGAAGGAAGAATCCCTTAAACCTGGAGAGTTGAGACCCGTGGAATGGGTACCATGCAATGTGACTTCAAAGGGTCTTCATTTGCTCACCGAACCTCTCCAATCCTATCACTGCTGCGTTTATGCCCCTCTACACACGCTTCATTCCCTTTCAGAGACATAGCAATCCATAGATTTTAAGATACTTGCTAGTCAGGTACATTCTTAGGCGTTTAATATGGGGTGTTGAGTCCATTTCGTTGAGCAAGGAGTAGCTCTTGTCTATTACATATTTGATTAAGGAACTTTATCTGTGCTCATTTCAATCTCTGGTTTTATGCAGCACCCCAACTCCCCTTTCCCCTTAAGCAAGCATAAGTTGGTTTTCTAAATTTGAGACCCTGTTCTGTTTTGGAATTCAGTTCCTGTGTAGCCAAGTTTACATTCCGTGTATTACTGATATCTTATGATGTTTCTTTTTCTGTGTGACTTATTTCAGATAAAATCATCATACCTGAATCCACTCATTATGCTTCTACGTGTCTGAAGACAGAGATTTAATTGCTGAGTGATATTGCATTGTACGTAAGTACCACAACTTCTTTATGCATTTTTCGCACTTTGCGATATTGAACTTGTACCGTAAACGAGGTTCTTGTAAACAGAGGCGTCCCAAACTTTGGGGTGGCTGTGTCTTTTTGATTTTAATTTCCCTAAGCTATAGGACCATAAGTGGAAGTGCCCTAGGCTCTGTTGCTTTGTTTTTTAGATGTTTCAGGAAACACCATACACTTCTCCCGAGTGTCTGTTGGCAATTTACATCCCGCCCATCAGCATAACAAGGCTCCCAGTTCTCCATGGCCTGTCCTGCCTTTCTGGATTTTACACTTTTTTCAGATGGCCCTTTTGACCGGGGGGAAGTGAGACTTCATTGTAGTGCAGATTTCCTCTGCAAGCTTGCTTGGTTGGCCAAAAAGGGCGTATGCGTTTTTTCCTGAATATATTCAGGAAAAAACGCATACGCCCTTTTTGGCCAAGTGCATCATTGTGGACGTTCTGCCTCTTTTCCTATGCTTTCAATGCAATTCCAGTCTACCACCTGAAATCGGTTTCCTGCAATTCTGCCCCGCTTTCAAGTCCTCTTGGCAGCCTTATTTCAGTATATTTTTGGACGATAGCTGTCATTTATAAGTCTGCAGGTTTGTGAATTACAGTGCCCCTGAGCTCCTTTCTTCAACTCGCTTTCTTTTGAGCTGGCCGCAACACCACAGGATGGCTTCAGGCCCTAATGTGGTTCCGGCACGGCACGCTGAGCCTTTGGTTATTTCCTCTTCCTGGTGGGAAATGAGAGTTAAATTTGCCCGTCCAGACACCTCCAGCTAGTCTCTCATTGGTTCTCCCTATTCCTGTTCATCTTCCGCAGAAATTGCAAACTGGGCCAAACAGGAGGTTAAAGGCGCTGACTCTCCAAGTGGGGAGAGTGTTAGTAAAGCGTATGGAATGTTACACCCGAGTACCAGGGGAGGAAAACTGAGACATATTTGAACACGTCTCCCGTTCACACGGTTGATCATACTCTGGGTTCCACATGCATGTTTTAGCTGAAGGAAGAATACCTTAAACCTGGAGAGTTGAGACCCGTGTAATGGGTACCATGCAATATGACTTCAAAGGGTCTTAATTTGCTCACCGAACCTCTCCAATCCTATCACTGCTGCGTTTATGCCCCTGTACACACGCTTGATTCTCTTCTGGAGACATAGCAATCCATAGGTTTTAAGATACTTACTAGTCAGGTACATTCTTAGGCGTTTAATATGGGGTGTTGAGTCCATTTCGTTGAGCAAGGAGTAGCTCTTGTCTATTCCATATTTGGCTTAAGGAACTTTATCTGTGCTCATTTCAATGTCTTGTTTTATGCAGCACCCCAAATCACCTTTCCCCTTAAGCAAGCATAAGTTGGTTTTCTAAATTTGAGACCCTGTTCTGTTTTGGAATTGAGTTCCTGTGTAGCCAAGTTTACATTCCGTGTATTACTGATATCTTATGATGTTTCTTTTTCGGTGTGACTTATTTCAGTTAGAATCATTGTACCTGAATCCACTCATTATGCTGCTACGGGCCTGATGACATAGATTTCATTGTTGAGTGATACTGCATTGTACGTAAGTACCACAAGTTCTTTATCCATTTTTCACTTTCTGTGATATTGAACTTGTACGGTAAACGAGGTTCTTGTAAACAGAGGCGTCCCAAACTTTGGGGTGGCTGTGTCTTTTTGATTTTAATTTCCCTAAGCTATAGGACCATAAGTGGAAGTGCCCTAGGCTCTGTTGCTTTGTTTTTTAGATGTTTCAGGAAACACCATACACTTCTCCTGAGTGTCTGTTGGCAATTTACATCCCGCCCATCAGCATAACAAGGCTCCAAGTTCTCCATGGCCTGTCCTGCCTTTCTGGATTTTACACTTTTTACAGATGGCCCATTTGACCAGGGGGAAGTGAGTCTTCATTGTAGTGCAGATTTCCTTTGCAAGCTTGCTTGGTTGGCCAAAAAGGGCGTATGCGTTTTTTCCTGAATATATTCAGGAAAAAACGCATACGCCCTTTTTGGCCAAGTGCATCATTGTGGACGTTCTGCCTCTTTTCCTTTGCTTTCAATGCAATTCCAGTCTACCTCCTGAAATCGGTTTCCTGCAATTCTGTCCCGCTTTGAAGTCCTCTTGGCAGCCTTACTTCAGTATATTTTTGGACGATAGCTGTCATTTATAACTCTGCAGGTTTGTGAATTACAGTGCCCCTGAGCTCCTTTCTTCAACTCGCTTTCTTGTGAGCTGGCCGCAACACCACATGATGTCTTCAGGCCCTAATCTTGGTCCGGCACGGCACGCTGAACCTTTGGTTAATTCCTCTTCCTGGTGGGAAATGAGAGTTAAATTTGCCCGTCCAGACACCTTCCAGCTCGTCTCTCATTGGTTCTCCCTATTCCTGTTCATCTTCCGCAGAAATTGCAAACTGGGCCAAACAGGAGTTTAAAGGCGCTGACTCTCCAAGTCGGGAGAGTTTTAGTAAAGCGTCTGGAATGTTGCACCCGAGTACCAGGGTACGAAAACTGAGACATATTTGAACACGTCTCCTGATCATATGGTTGATCATACTCTATGTTCCACATGCATGTTTTAGCTGAAGGAAGAATACCTTAAACCTGGGTACTTGAGACCCATGGAATGGGTACCATGCAATATGACTTCAAAGGGTCTTCATTTGCTCACCGAACCTCTCCAATCCTATCACTGCTGTGTTTATGCCCCTGTACTCATGCTTGATTCTCTTTCGGAGACATAGCAATCCATAGGTTTTAAGATACTTACTAGTCAGGTACATTCTTAGGCGTTTAATATGCGGTGTTGAGTCCATTTCGTTGAGCAAGGTGTAGCTCTTTTCTATTCCATATTTGGCTTAAGGAACTTTATCTGTGCTCATTTCAATGTCTGGTTTTATGCAGCACCCCAACTCACCTTTACCCTTAAGCAAGCATAAGTTGGTTTTCTAAATTTGAGACCCTGTTCTGTTCTGTAATTCAGTTCCTGTGTAGCCAAGTTTACATTCCGTGTATTACTGATATCTTATGATGTTTCTATTTCTGTGTGACTTATTTCAGTTAGAATCATCATACCTGAATCCACTCATTGTGCTGCTAATGGCCTGATGACATAGATTTCATTGCTGAGGGATATTGCTTTGTAAGTAAATACCACAACTTCTTTATCCATTTTTCACTTTCTGCGATGTTGAACTTGTACTGTAAACGAGGTTCTTGTAAACAGAGGCGTCCCAAATTTTGGGGTGGCTGTGTCTTTTTGATTTTAATTTCCCTAAGCTATAGGACCATAAGTGGAAGTGCCCTAGGCTCTGTTGCTTTGTTTTTTAGGTGTTTCAGGAAACACCATACACTTCTCCCGAGTGTCTGTTGGCAATTTACATCCCGCCCATCAGCATAACAAGGCTCCCAGTTCTCCATGGCCTGTCCTGCCTTTCTGGATTTTACACTTTTTTCAGATGGCCCTTTTGACCGGGGGGAAGTGAGTCTTCATTGTAGTGCAGATTTCCTTTGCAAGCTTGCTTGGTTGGCCAAAAAGGGCGTATGCGTTTTTTCCTGAATATATTCAGGAAAAAACACATACGCCCTTTTTGGCCAAGTGCATCATTGTGGACGTTCTGCCTCTTTTCCTATGCTTTCAATGCAATTCCAGTCTACCTCTTGAAATCGGTTTACTGCATTTCTGCCCCACTTTCAAGTCCTCTTGGCAGCCTTACTTCAGTATATTTTTGGACGATAGCTGTCATTTATAACTCTGCAGGTTTGTGAATTACAGTGCCCCTGAGCTCCTTTCTTCAACTCGCTTTCTTTTGAGCTGGCCGCAACACCGCAGGATGGCTTCAGGCCATAATCTGGTTCCGGCACAGCACACTGAGCCTTTGGTTAATTCCTCTTCCTGGTGGGAAATGAGAGTTAAATTTGCCCGTCCAGACACCTCCAGCTCGTCTCTCATTGGTTCTCCCTATTCCTGTTCATCTTCCGCAGAAATTGCAAACTGGGCCAAACAGGAGGTTAAAGGGACTGACTCTCCAAGTCGGGAGAGTGTTAGTAAAGCGTCTGGAATGTTGCACCCGAGTACCAGGGTACGAAAACTGAGACATATTTGAACACGTCTCCCGATCACATGGTTGATCATACTCTAGGTTCCACATGCATGTTTTAGCTGAAGGAAGAATACCTTAAACCTGGGTACTTGAAACCCATGGAATGGGTACCATGCAATATGACTTCAAAGGGTCTTCATTTGCTCACCGAACCTCTCCAATCCTATCACTGCTGCGTTTATGCCCCTGTACACATGCTTGATTCTCTTTCGGAGACATAGCAATCCATAGGTTTTAAGATACTTACTAGTCAGGTACATTCTTAGGCGTTTAATATGCGGTGTTGAGTCCATTTCGTTGAGCAAGGAGTAGCTCTTTTCTATTCCATATTTGGCTTAAGAAACTTTATCTGTGCTCATTTCAATGTCTGGTTTTATGCAGCACCCCAACTCACCTTTCCCCTTAAGCAAGCATAAGTTGCTTTGCTAAATTTGAGACCCTGTTCTGTTCTGTAATTCAGTTCCTGTGTAGCCAAGTTTACATTCCGTGTATTACTGATATCTTATGATGTTTCTATTTCTGTGTGACTTATTTCAGTTAGAATCATCATACCTGAATCCACTCATTGTGCTGCTAATGGCCTGATGACATAGATTTCATTGCTGAGGGATATTGCTTTGTAAGTAAATACCACAACTTCTTTATCCATTTTTCACTTTCTGCGATGTTGAACTTGTACTGTAAACGAGGTTCTTGTAAACAGAGGCGTCCCAAACTTTGGGGTGGCTGTGTCTTTTTTATTTTAATTTCCCTAAGCTATAGGACCATAAGTGGAAGTGCCCTAGGCTCTGTTGCTTTGTTTTTTAGGTGTTTCAGGAAACACCATACACTTCTCCCGAGTGTCTGTTGGCAATTTACATCCCGCCCATCAGCATAACAAGGCTCCCAGTTCTCCATGGCCTGTCCTGCCTTTCTGGATTTTACACTTTTTTCAGATGGCCCTTTTGACCGGGGGGAAGTGAGTCTTCATTGTAGTGCAGATTTCCTTTGCAAGCTTGCTTGGTTGGCCAAAAAGGGCGTATGCGTTTTTTCCTGAATATATTCAGGAAAAAACACATACGCCCTTTTTGGCCAAGTGCATCATTGTGGACGTTCTGCCTCTTTTCCTATGCTTTCAATGCAATTCCAGTCTACCTCTTGAAATCGGTTTACTGCATTTCTGCCCCACTTTCAAGTCCTCTTGGCAGCCTTACTTCAGTATATTTTTGGACGATAGCTGTCATTTATAACTCTGCAGGTTTGTGAATTACAGTGCCCCTGAGCTCCTTTCTTCAACTCGCTTTCTTTTGAGCTGGCCGCAACACCGCAGGATGGCTTCAGGCCATAATCTGGTTCCGGCACAGCACACTGAGCCTTTGGTTAATTCCTCTTCCTGGTGGGAAATGAGAGTTAAATTTGCCCGTCCAGACACCTCCAGCTCGTCTCTCATTGGTTCTCCCTATTCCTGTTCATCTTCCGCAGAAATTGCAAACTGGGCCAAACAGGAGGTTAAAGGGACTGACTCTCCAAGTCGGGAGAGTGTTAGTAAAGCGTCTGGAATGTTGCACCCGAGTACCAGGGTACGAAAACTGAGACATATTTGAACACGTCTCCCGATCACATGGTTGATCATACTCTAGGTTCCACATGCATGTTTTAGCTGAAGGAAGAATACCTTAAACCTGGGTACTTGAAACCCATGGAATGGGTACCATGCAATATGACTTCAAAGGGTCTTCATTTGCTCACCGAACCTCTCCAATCCTATCACTGCTGCGTTTATGCCCCTGTACACATGCTTGATTCTCTTTCGGAGACATAGCAATCCATAGGTTTTAAGATACTTACTAGTCAGGTACATTCTTAGGCGTTTAATATGCGGTGTTGAGTCCATTTCGTTGAGCAAGGAGTAGCTCTTTTCTATTCCATATTTGGCTTAAGAAACTTTATCTGTGCTCATTTCAATGTCTGGTTTTATGCAGCACCCCAACTCACCTTTCCCCTTAAGCAAGCATAAGTTGCTTTGCTAAATTTGAGACCCTGTTCTGTTCTGTAATTCAGTTCCTGTGTAGCCAAGTTTACATTCCGTGTATTACTGATATCTTATGATGTTTCTTTTTCTGTGTGACTTATTTCAGTTAGAATCATCATACCTGAATCCACTCATTGTGCTGCTAAGGGCCTGATGACATAGATTTCATTGCTGAGGGATATTGCTTTGTAAGTAAATACCACAACTTCTTTATCCATTTTTCACTTTCTGCGATGTTGAACTTTTACTGTAAATGAGGTTCTTGTAAACAGTGGCGTCCCAAATTTTGGGGTGGCTGTGTCTTTTTGATTTTAATTTCCCTAATCTATAGGACCATAAGTGGAAGTGCCCTAGGCTCTGTTGCTTTGTTTTTTAGATGTTTCAGGAAACACCATACACTTCTCCCGAGTGTCTGTTGGCAATTTACATCCCGCCCATCAGCATAACAAGGCTCCCAGTTCTCCATGGCCTGTCCTGCCTTTCTGGATTTTACACTTTTTTCAGATGGCCCTTTTGACCGGGGGGAAGTGAGACTTCATTGTAGTGCAGATTTCCTTTGCAAGCTTGCTTGGTTGGCCAAAAAGGGCGTATGCGTTTTTTCCTGAATATATTCAGGAAAAAACGCATACGCCCTTTTTGGCCAAGTGCATCATTGTGGACGTTCTGCCTCTTTTCCTATGCTTTCAATGCAATTCCAGTCTACCTCTTGAAATCGGTTTCCTGCAATTCTGCCCCACTTTCAAGTCCTCTTGGCAGCCTTACTACAGTATATTTTTGGACGATAGCTGTCATTTATAACTCTGCAGGTTTGTGAATTACAGTGCCCCTGAGCTCCTTTCTTCAACTCGCTTTCTTTTGAGCTGGCCGCAACACCGCAGGATGGCTTCAGGCCATAATCTGGTTCCTGCACGACACACTGAGCCTTTGGTTATTTCCTCTTCCTGGTGGGAAATGAGAGTTAAATTTGCCCGTCCAGACACCTCCAGCTAGTCTCTCATTGGTTCTCGCTATTCCTGTTCATCTTCCGCAGAAATTGCAAACTGGGCCAAACAGGAGGTTAAAGGGACTGACTCTCCAAGTGGGGAGAGTGTTAGTAAAGCATCTGGAATGTTGCACCCGAGTACCAGGGTACGAAAACTGAGACATATTTGAACACGTCTCCCGTTCACACGGTTGATCATACTCTGGGTTCCACATGCATGTTTTAGCTGAAGGAAGAATTCCTTAAACCTGGAGAGTTGAGACCCGTGTAATGGGTACCATGCAATATGACTTCAAAGGGTCTTCATTTGCTCACCGAACCTCTCCAATCCTATCACTGCTGCGTTTATGCCCCTGTACACACGCTTGATTCTCTTTTGGAGACATAGCAATCCATAGGTTTTAAGATACTTACTAGTCAGGTGCATTCTTAGGTGTTTAATATGGGGTGTTGAGTCCATTTCGTTGAGCAAGGAGTAGCTCTTGTCTATTCCATATTTGGCTTAAGGAATTTTATCTGTGCTCATTTCAATGTCTGGTTTTATGCAGCACCCCAAATCACCTTTCCCCTTAAGCAAGCATAAGTTGGTTTTCTAAATTTGAGACCCTGTTCTGTTTTGGAATTGAGTTCCTGTGTAGCCAAGTTTACATTCCGTGTATTAGTGATATCTTATGATGTTTCTTTTTCTGTGTGACTTATTTCAGTTAGAATCATCGTACCTGAATCCACTCATTATGCTGCTACGGGCCTGATGACATAGATTTCATTGCTGAGTGATACTGCATTGTACGTAATTACCACAATTTCTGTATCCATTTTTCACTTTCTGTGATATTGAACTTGTACGGTAAACGAGATTCTTGTAAACAGAGGTGTCCCAAACTTTGGGGTGGCTGTGTCTTTTTGATTTTAATTTCCCTAAGCTATAGGACCATAAGTGGAAGTGCCCTAGGCTCTGTTGCTTTGTTTTTTAGGTGTTTCAGGAAACACCATACACTTCTCCCGAGTGTCTGTTGGCAATTTACATCCCGCCCATCAGCATAACAAGGCTCCCAGTTCTCCATGGCCTGTCCTGCCTTTCTGGATTTTACACTTTTTTCAGATGGCCCTTTTGACCGGGGGGAAGTGAGTCTTCATTGTAGTGCAGATTTCCTTTGCAAGCTTGCTTGGTTGGCCAAAAAGGGCGTATGCGTTTTTTCCTGAATATATTCAGGAAAAAACACATACGCCCTTTTTGGCCAAGTGCATCATTGTGGACGTTCTGCCTCTTTTCCTATGCTTTCAATGCAATTCCAGTCTACCTCTTGAAATCGGTTTACTGCATTTCTGCCCCACTTTCAAGTCCTCTTGGCAGCCTTACTTCAGTATATTTTTGGACGATAGCTGTCATTTATAACTCTGCAGGTTTGTGAATTACTGTGCCCCTGAGCTCCTTTCTTCAACTCGCTTTCTTTTGAGCTGGCCGCAACACCGCAGGATGGCTTCAGGCCATAATCTGGTTCCGGCACAGCACACTGAGCCTTTGGTTAATTCCTCTTCCTGGTGGGAAATGAGAGTTAAATTTGCCCGTCCAGACACCTCCAGCTCGTCTCTCATTGGTTCTCCCTATTCCTGTTCATCTTCCGCAGAAATTGCAAAGTGGGCCAAAGAGGAGGTTAAAGGCGCTGACTCTCCAAGTCGGGAGAGTGTTAGTAAAGCGTCTGGAATGTTGCACCCGAGTACCAGGGTACGAAAACTGAGACATATTTGAACACGTCTCCCGATCACATGGTTGATCATACTCTAGGTTCCACATGCATGTTTTAGCTGAAGGAAGAATACCTTAAACCTGGGTACTTGAAACCCATGGAATGGGTACCATGCAATATGACTTCAAAGGGTCTTCATTTGCTCACCGAACCTCTCCAATCCTATCACTGCTGCGTTTATGCCCCTGTACACATGCTTGATTCTCTTTCAGAGACATAGCAATCCATAGGTTTTAAGATACTTACTAGTCAGGTACATTCTTAGGCGTTTAATATGCGGTGTTGAGTCCATTTCGTTGAGCAAGGAGTAGCTCTTTTCTATTCCATATTTGGCTTAAGGAACTTTATCTGTGCTCATTTCAATGTCTGGTTTTATGCAGCACCCCAACTCACCTTTCCCCTTAAGCAAGCATAAGTTGCTTTGCTAAATTTGAGACCCTGTTCTGTTCTGTAATTCAGTTCCTGTGTAGCCAAGTTTACATTCCGTGTATTACTGATATCTTATGATGTTTCTTTTTCTGTGTGACTTATTTCAGTTAGAATCATCATACCTGAATCCACTCATTGTGCTGCTAAGGGCCTGATGACATAGATTTCATTGCTGAGGGATATTGCTTTGTAAGTAAATACCACAACTTCTTTATCCATTTTTCACTTTCTGCGATGTTGAACTTTTACTGTAAATGAGGTTCTTGTAAACAGTGGCGTCCCAAACTTTGGGGTGGCTGTGTCTTTTTGATTTTAATTTCCCTAAGCTATAGGACCATAAGTGGAAGTGCCCTAGGCTCTGTTGCTTTGTTTTTTAGATGTTTCAGGAAACACCATACACTTCTCCCGAGTGTCTGTTGGCAATTTACATCCCGCCCATCAGCATAACAAGGCTCCCAGTTCTCCATGGCCTGTCCTGCCTTTCTGGATTTTACACTTTTTTCAGATGGCCCTTTTGACCGGGGGGAAGTGAGACTTCATTGTAGTGCAGATTTCCTTTGCAAGCTTGCTTGGTTGGCCAAAAAGGGCGTATGCGTTTTTTCCTGAATATATTCAGGAAAAAACGCATACGCCCTTTTTGGCCAAGTGCATCATTGTGGACGTTCTGCCTCTTTTCCTATGCTTTCAATGCAATTCCAGTCTACCTCTTGAAATCGGTTTCCTGCAATTCTGCCCCACTTTCAAGTCCTCTTGGCAGCCTTACTTCAGTATATTTTTGGACGATAGCTGTCATTTATAACTCTGCAGGTTTGTGAATTACAGTGCCCCTGAGCTCCTTTCTTCAACTCGCTTTCTTTTGAGCTGGCCGCAACACCGCAGGATGGCTTCAGGCCATAATCTGGTTCCGGCACGACACACTGAGCCTTTGGTTATTTCCTCTTCCTGGTGGGAAATGAGAGTTAAATTTGCCCGTCCAGACACCTCCAGCTAGTCTCTCATTGGTTCTCGCTATTCCTGTTCATCTTCCGCAGAAATTGAAAACTGGGCCAAACAGGAGGTTAAAGGGACTGACTCTCCAAGTGGGGAGAGTGTTAGTAAAGCATCTGGAATGTTGCACCCGAGTACCAGGGTACGAAAACTGAGACATATTTGAACACGTCTCCCGTTCACACGGTTGATCATACTCTGGGTTCCACATGCATGTTTTAGCTGAAGGAAGAATTCCTTAAACCTGGAGAGTTGAGACCCGTGTAATGGGTACCATGCAATATGACTTCAAAGGGTCTTCATTTGCTCACCGAACCTCTCCAATCCTATCACTGCTGCGTTTATGCCCCTGTACACACGCTTGATTCTCTTTTGGAGACATAGCAATCCATAGGTTTTAAGATACTTACTAGTCAGGTGCATTCTTAGGTGTTTAATATGGGGTGTTGAGTCCATTTCGTTGAGCAAGGAGTAGCTCTTGTCTATTCCATATTTGGCTTAAGGAATTTTATCTGTGCTCATTTCAATGTCTGGTTTTATGCAGCACCCCAAATCACCTTTCCCCTTAAGCAAGCATAAGTTGGTTTTCTAAATTTGAGACCCTGTTCTGTTTTGGAATTGAGTTCCTGTGTAGCCAAGTTTACATTCCGTGTATTAGTGATATCTTATGATGTTTCTTTTTCTGTGTGACTTATTTCAGTTAGAATCATCGTACCTGAATCCACTCATTATGCTGCTACGGGCCTGATGACATAGATTTCATTGCTGAGTGATACTGCATTGTACGTAAGTACCACAAGTTCTGTATCCATTTTTCACTTTCTGTGATATTGAACTTGTACGGTAAACGAGGTTCTTGTAAACAGAGGCGTCCCAAACTTTGGGGTGGCTGTGTCTTTTTGATTTTAATTTCCCTAAGCTATAGGACCATAAGTGGAAGTGCCCTAGGCTCTGTTGCTTTGTTTTTTAGGTGTTTCAGGAAACACCATACACTTCTCCCGAGTGTCTGTTGGCAATTTACATCCCGCCCATCAGCATAACAAGGCTCCCAGTTCTCCATGGCCTGTCCTGCCTTTCTGGATTTTACACTTTTTTCAGATGGCCCTTTTGACCGGGGGGAAGTGAGTCTTCATTGTAGTGCAGATTTCCTTTGCAAGCTTGCTTGGTTGGCCAAAAAGGGCGTATGCGTTTTTTCCTGAATATATTCAGGAAAAAACGCATACGCCCTTTTTGGCCAAGTGCATCATTGTGGACGTTCTGCCTCTTTTCCTATGCTTTCAATGCAATTCCAGTCTACCTCCTGAAATCGGTTTCCTGCAATTCTGCCCCGCTTTCAAGTCCTCTTGGCAGCCTTACTTCAGTATATTTTTGGACGATAGCTGTCATTTATAAGTCTGCAGGTTTGTGAATTACAGTGCCCCTGAGCTCCTTTCTTCAACTCGCTTTCTTGTGAGCTAGCCGCAACACCACAGGATGTCTTCAGGCCCTAATCTGTGTCCGGCACGACACGCTGAACCTTTGGTTAATTCCTCTTCCTGGTGGGAAGTGAGAGTTAAATTTGCCCGTCCAGACACCTCCAGCTAGTCTCTCATTGGTTCTCCCTATTCCTGTTCATCTTCCGCAGAAATTGCAAACTGGGCCAAACAAGAGGTTAAAGGCGCTGACTCTCCAAGTCCGGAGAGTTTTAGTAAAGCGTCTGGAATGTTGCACCCGAGTACCAGGGTACGAAAACTGAGACATATTTGAACACGTCTCCCGATCACATGGTTGATCATACTCTAGGTTCCACATGCATGTTTTAGCTGAAGGAAGAATACCTTAAACCTGGGTACTTGAAACCCATGGAATGGGTACCATGCAATATGACTTCAAAGGGTCTTCATTTGCTCACCGAACCTCTCCAATCCTATCACTGCTGCGTTTATGCCCCTGTACACATGCTTGATTCTCTTTCGGAGACATAGCAATCCATAGGTTTTAAGATACTTAGTAGTCAGGTACATTCTTAGGCGTTTAATATGCGGTGTTGAGGCCATTTCGTTGAGCAAGGAGTAGCTCTTGTCTATTCCGTATTTGGCTTAAGGAACTTTATCTGTGCTCATTTCAATGTCTGGTTTTATGCAGCACCCCAACTCACCTTTCCCCTTAAGCAAGCATAAGTTGCTTTTCTAAATTTGAGACCCTGTTCTGTTCTGTAATTCAGTTCCTGTGTAGCCAAGTTTACATTCCGTGTATTACTGATATCTTATGATGTTTCTTTTTCTGTGTGACTTATTTCAGTTAGAATCATCATACCTGAATCCACTCATTGTGCTGCTAAGGGCCTGATGACATAGATTTCATTGCTGAGGGATATTGCTTTGTAAGTAAATACCACAACTTCTTTATCCATTTTTCACTTTCTGCGATGTTGAACTTTTACTGTAAATGAGGTTCTTGTAAACAGTGGCGTCCCAAACTTTGGGGTGGCTGTGTCTTTTTGATTTTAATTTCCCTAATCTATAGGACCATAAGTGGAAGTGCCCTAGGCTCTGTTGCTTTGTTTTTTAGATGTTTCAGGAAACACCATACACTTCTCCCGAGTGTCTGTTGGCAATTTACATCCCGCCCATCAGCATAACAAGGCTCCCAGTTCTCCATGGCCTGTCCTGCCTTTCTGGATTTTACACTTTTTTCAGATGGCCCTTTTGACCGGGGGGAAGTGAGACTTCATTGTAGTGCAGATTTCCTTTGCAAGCTTGCTTGGTTGGCCAAAACGGGCGTATGCGTTTTTTCCTGAATATATTCAGGAAAAAACGCATACGCCCTTTTTGGCCAAGTGCATCATTGTGGACGTTCTGCCTCTTTTCCTATGCTTTCAATGCAATTCCAGTCTACCTCCTGAAATCGGTTTCCTGCAATTCTGCCCCACTTTCAAGTCCTCTTGGCAGCCTTACTTCAGTATATTTTTGGACGATAGCTGTCATTTATAACTCTGCAGGTTTGTGAATTACAGTGCCCCTGAGCTCCTTTCTTCAACTCGCTTTCTTTTGAGCTGGCCGCAACACCGCAGGATGGCTTCAGGCCATAATCTGGTTCCGGCACGACACACTGAGCCTTTGGTTATTTCCTCTTCCTGGTGGGAAATGAGAGTTAAATTTGCCCGTCCAGACACCTCCAGCTAGTCTCTCATTGGTTCTCGCTATTCCTGTTCATCTTCCGCAGAAATTGCAAACTGGGCCAAACAGGAGGTTAAAGGGACTGACTCTCCAAGTGGGGAGAGTGTTAGTAAAGCATCTGGAATGTTGCACCCGAGTACCAGGGTCCGAAAACTGAGACATATTTGAACACGTCTCCCGTTCACACGGTTGATCATACTCTGGGTTCCACATGCATGTTTTAGCTGAAGGAAGAATTCCTTAAACCTGGAGAGTTGAGACCCGTGTAATGGGTACCATGCAATATGACTTCAAAGGGTCTTCATTTGCTCACCGAACCTCTCCAATCCTATCACTGCTGCGTTTATGCCCCTGTCACACGCTTGATTCTCTTTTGGAGACATAGCAATCCATAGGTTTTAAGATACTTATTAGTCAGGTGCATTCTTAGGTGTTTAATATGGGGTGTTGACTCCATTTCGTTGAGCAAGGAGTAGCTCTTGTCTATTCCATATTTGGCTTAAGGAATTTTATCTGTGCTCATTTCAATGTCTGGTTTTATGCAGCACCCCAAATCACCTTTCCCCTCAAGCAAGCATAAGTTGGTTTTCTAAATTTGAGACCCTGTTCTGTTTTGGAATTGAGTTCCTGTGTAGCCAAGTTTACATTCCGTGTATTACTGATATCTTATGATGTTTCTTTTTCTGTGTGACTTATTTCAGTTAGAATCATCGTACCTGAATCCACTCATTATGCTGCTACGGGCCTGATGACATAGATTTCATTGCTGAGTGATACTGCATTGTACGTAAGTACCACAAGTTCTGTATCCATTTTTCACTTTCTGTGATATTGAACTTGTACGGTAAACGAGGTTCTTGTAAACAGAGGCGTCCCAAACTTTGGGGTGGCTGTGTCTTTTTGATTTTAATTTCCCTAAGCTATAGGACCATAAGTGGAAGTGCCCTAGGCTCTGTTGCTTTGTTTTTTAGGTGTTTCAGGAAACACCATACACTTCTCCCGAGTGTCTGTTGGCAATTTACATCCCGCCCATCAGCATAACAAGGCTCCCAGTTCTCCATGGCCTGTCCTGCCTTTCTGGATTTTACACTTTTTTCAGATGGCCCTTTTGACCGGGGGGAAGTGAGTCTTCATTGTAGTGCAGATTTCCTTTGCAAGCTTGCTTGGTTGGCCAAAAAGGGCGTATGCGTTTTTTCCTGAATATATTCAGGAAAAAACGCATACGCCCTTTTTGGCCAAGTGCATCATTGTGGACGTTCTGCCTCTTTTCCTATGCTTTCAATGCAATTCCAGTCTACCTCCTGAAATCGGTTTCCTGCAATTCTGCCCCGCTTTCAAGTCCTCTTGGCAGCCTTACTTCAGTATATTTTTGGACGATAGCTGTCATTTATAAGTCTGCAGGTTTGTGAATTACAGTGCCCCTGAGCTCCTTTCTTCAACTCGCTTTCTTGTGAGCTAGCCGCAACACCACAGGATGTCTTCAGGCCCTAATCTGTGTCCGGCACGACACGCTGAACCTTTGGTTAATTCCTCTTCCTGGTGGGAAATGAGAGTTAAATTTGCCCGTCCAGACACCTCCAGCTAGTCTCTCATTGGTTCTCCCTATTCCTGTTCATCTTCCGCAGAAATTGCAAACTGGGCCAAACAAGAGGTTAAAGGCGCTGACTCTCCAAGTCGGGAGAGTTTTAGTAAAGCGTCTGGAATGTTGCACCCGAGTACCAGGGTACGAAAACTGAGACATATTTGAACACGTCTCCCGATCACATGGTTGATCATACTCTAGGTTCCACATGCATGTTTTAGCTGAAGGAAGAATACCTTAAACCTGGGTAGTTGAAACCCGTGGAATGGGTACCATGCAATATGACTTCAAAGGGTCTTCATTTGCTCACCGAACCTCTCCAATCCTATCACTGCTGCGTTTATGCCCCTGTACACATGCTTGATTCTCTTTCGGAGACATAGCAATCCATAGGTTTTAAGATACTTACTAGTCAGGTACATTCTTAGGCATTTAATATGCGGTGTTGAGTCCATTTCGTTGAGCAAGGAGTAGCTCTTGTCTATTCCATATTTGGCTTAAGGAACTTTATCTGTGCTCATTTCAATCTCTGGTTTTATGCAGCACCCCAACTCACCTTTCCCCTTAAGCAAGCATAAGTTGGTTTTCTAAATTTGAGACCCTGTTCTGTTCTGTAATTCAGTTCCTGTGTAGCCAAGTTTACATTCCGTGTATTACTGATATCTTATGATGTTTCTTTTTCTGTGTGACTTATTTCAGTTAGAATCATCATACCTGAATCCACTCATTGTGCTGCTAAGGGCCTGATGACATAGATTTCATTGCTGAGTGATATTGCTTTGTAAGTAAATACCACAACTTCTTTATCCATTTTTCACTTTCTGCGATGTTGAACTTGTACGGTAAACGAGGTTCTTGTAAACAGAGGCGTCCCAAACTTTGGGGTGGCTGTGTCTTTTTGATTTTAATTTCCCTAAGCTATAGGACCATAAGTGGAAGTGCCCTAGGCTCTGTTGCTTTGTTTTTTAGATGTTTCAGGAAACACCATACACTTCTCCCGAGTGTCTGTTGGCAATTTACATCCCGCCCATCAGCATAACAAGGCTCCCAGTTCTCCATGGCCTGTCCTGCCTTTCTGGATTTTACACTTTTTTCAGATGGCCCTTTTGACCGGGGGGAAGTGAGACTTCATTGTAGTGCAGATTTCCTTTGCAAGCTTGCTTGGTTGGCCAAAAAGGGCGTATGCGTTTTTTCCTGAATATATTCAGGAAAAAACGCATACGCCCTTTTTGGCCAAGTGCATCATTGTGGACGTTCTGCCTCTTTTCCTATGCTTTCAATGCAATTCCAGTCTGCCTCCTGAAATCGGTTTCCTGCAATTCTGCCCTGCTTTCAAGTCCTCTTGGCAGCCTTACTTCAGTATATTTTTGGACGATAGCTGTCATTTATAACTCTGCAGGTTTGTGAATTACAGTGCCCCTGAGCTCCTTTCTTCAACTCGCTTACTTTTGAGCTGGCCGCAACACCGCAGGATGGCTTCAGGCCCTAATCTGGTTCCGGCACGGCACGCTGAGCCTTTGGTTAATTCCTCTTCCTGGTGGGAAATGAGAGTTAAATTTGCCCGTCCAGACACCTCCAGCTAGTCTCTCATTGGTTCTCGCTATTCCTGTTCATCTTCCGCAGAAATTGCAAACTGGGCCAAACAGGAGGTTAAAGGGACTGACTCTCCAAGTCGGGAGGGTGTTAGTAAAGCGTCTGGAATGTTGCACCCGAGTACCAGGGTACAAAAACTGAGACATATTTGAACACGTCTCCCGATCTCATGGTTGATCAGACTCTAGGTTCCACATGCATGTTTTAGCTGAAGGAAGAATACCTTAAACCTGGGTAGTTGAAACCCGTGGAATGGGTACCATGCAATATGACTTCAAAGGGTCTTCATTTGCTCACCGAACCTCTCCAATCCTATCACTGCTGTGTTTATGCCCCTGTACACATGCTTGATTCTCTTTCGGAGACATAGCAATCCATAGGTTTTAAGATACTTACTAGTCAGGTACATTCTTAGGCGTTTAATATGCGGTGTTGAGTCCATTTCTTTGAGCAAGGAGTAGCTCTTGTCTATTCCATATTTGGCTTAAGGAACTTTATCTGTGCTCATTTCAATCTCTGGTTTTATGCAGCACCCCAACTCACCTTTCCCCTTAAGCAAGCATAAGTTGGTTTTCTAAATTTGAGACCCTGTTCTGTTCTGTAATTCAGTTCCTGTGTAGCCAAGTTTACATTCCGTGTATTACTGATATCTTATGATGTTTCTTTTTCTGTGTGACTTATTTCAGTTAGAATCATCATACCTGAATCCACTCATTGTGCTTCTAAGGGCCTGATGACATAGATTTCATTGCAGAGTGATATTGCTTTGTAAGTAAATACCACAACTTCTTTATCCATTTTTCAATTTCTGCGATGTTGAACTTGTACTGTAAACGAGGTTCTTGTGAACAGAGGCGTCCCAAACTTTGGGGTGGCTGTGTCTTTTTGATTTTAATTTCCCTAATCTATAGGACCATAAGTGGAAGTGCCCTAGGCTCTGTTGCTTTGTTTTTTAGATGTTTCAGGAAACACCATACACTTCTCCCGAGTGTCTGTTGGCAATTTACATCCCGCCCATCAGCATAACAAGGCTCCCAGTTCTCCATGGCCTGTCCTGCCTTTCTGGATTTTACACTTTTTTCAGATGGCCCTTTTGTCCGGGGGGAAGTGAGACTTCATTGTAGTGCAGATTTCCTTTGCAAGCTTGCTTGGTTGGCCAAAAAGGGCGTATGAGTTTTTTCCTGAATATATTCAGGAAAAAACGCATACGCCCTTTTTGGCCAAGTGCATCATTGTGGACGTTCTGCCTCTTTTCCTATGCTTTCAATGCAATTCCAGTCTACCTCCTGAAATCGGTTTCCTGCAATTCTGCCCCGCTTTCAAGTCCTCTTGGCAGTCTTACTTCAGTATATTTTTGGACGATAGCTGTCATTTATAAGTCTGCAGGTTTGTGAATTACAGTGCCCCTGAGCTCCTTTCTTCAACTCGCTTTCTTGTGACCTGGCCGCAACACCGCAGGATGGCTTCAGGCCCTAATCTGGTTCTGGCACGGCACACTGAGCCTGTGGTTAATTCCTCTTCCTGGTGGGAAATGAGAGTTAAATTTGCCCGTCCAGACACCTCCAGCTAGTCTCTCATTGGTTCTCGCTATTCCTGTTCATCTTCCGCAGAAATTGCAAACTGGGCCAAACAGGAGGTTAAAGGGACTGACTCTCCAAGTCGGGAGAGTGTTAGTAAAGAGTCTGGAATGTTGCACCCGAGTACCAGGGTATGAAAACTGAGACATATTTGAACACGTCTCCCGATCACATGGTTGATCACACTCTAGGTTCCACATGCATGTTTTAGCTGAAGGAAGAATACCTTAAACCTGGGTAGTTGAAACCCATGGAAAGGGTACCATGCAATATGACTTCAAAGGGTCTTCATTTGCTCACCGAACCTCTAAAATCCTATCACTGCTGCGTTTATGCCCCTGTACACACGCTTGATTCTCTTTCGGAGACATAGCAATCCATAGGTTTTAAGATACTTACTAGTCACATACATTCTTAGGCATTTAATATGCGGTGTTGAGTCCATTTCGTTGAGCAAGGAGTAGCTCTTGTCTATTCCATATTTGGCTTAAGGAACTTTATCTGTGCTCATTTCAATCTCTGGTTTTATGCAGCACCCCAACTCACCTTTACCCTTAAGCAAGCATAAGTTGGTTTTCTAAATTTGAGACCCTGTTCTGTTCTGTAATTCAGTTCCTCTGTAGCCGAGTTTACATTCCGTGTATTACTGATATCTTATGATGTTTCTTTTTCTGTGTGACTTATTTCAGTTAGAATCATCATACCTGAATCAACTCATTGTGCTGCTAAGGGCCTGATGACATAGATTTCATTGCTGAGTGATATTGCTTTGTAAGTAAATACCACAACTTCTTTATCCATTTTTCACTTTCTGCGATGTTGAACTTGTACTGTAAACGAGGTTCTTGTAAACAGAGGCGTCCCAAACTTTGGGGTGGCTGTGTCTGTTTGATTTTAATTTCCCTAAGCTATAGGACCATAAGTGGAAGTGCCCTAGGCTCTGTTGCTTTGTTTTTTAGATGTTTCAGGAAACACCATACACTTCTCCCGAGTGTCTGTTGGCAATTTACATCCCGCCCATCAGCATAACAAGGCTCCCAGTTCTCCATGGCCTGTCCTGCCTTTCTGGATTTTACACTTTTTTCAGATGGCCCTTTTGACCGGGGGGAAGTGAGACTTCATTGTAGTGCAGATTTCCTTTGCAAGCTTGCTTGGTTGGCCAAAACGGGCGTATGCGTTTCTTCCTGAATATATTCAGGAAAAAACGCATACGCCCTTTATGGCCAAGTGCATCATTGTGGATGTTCTGCCTCTTTTCCTATGCTTTCAATGCAATTCCAGTCTACCTCCTGAAATCGGTTTCCTGCAATTCTGCCCCGCTTTCAAGTCCTCTTGGCAGCCTTACTTCAGTATATTTTTGGACGATAGCTGTCATTTATAACTATGCAGGTTTGTGAATTACAGTGCCCCTGAGCTCCTTTCTTCAACTCGCTTTCTTTTGAGCTGGCAGCAACACCGCAGGATGGCTTCAGGCCCTAATCTGGTTCCGGCACGGCACGCTGAGCCTTTGGTTAATTCCTCTTCCTGGTGGGAAATGAGAGTTAAATTTGCCCGTCCAGACACCTCCAGCTAGTCTCTCATTGGTTCTCGCTATTCCTGTTCATCTTCCACAGAAATTGCAAACTGGGCCAAACAGGAGGTTAAAGGGACTGACTCTCCAAGTCGGGAGAGTGTTAGTAAAGCGTCTGGAATGTTGCACCCGAGTACCAGGGTACGAAAACTGAGACATATTTGAACACGTCTCCCGATCACATGGTTGATCATACTCTAGGATCCACATGCATGTTTTAGCTGAAGGAAGAATACCTTAAACCTGGGTAGTTGAAACCCGTGGAATGGGTACCATGCAATATGACTTCAAAGGGTCTTCATTTGCTCACCGAACCTCTCCAATCCTATCACTGCTGTGTTTATGCCCCTGTACACATGCTTGATTCTCTTTCGGAGACATAGCAATCCATAGGTTTTAAGATACTTACTAGTCAGGTACATTCTTAGGCATTTAATATGCGGTGTTGAGTCCATTTCGTTGAGCAAGGAGTAGCTCTTGTCTATTCCATATTTGGCTTAAGGAACTTTATCTGTGCTCATTTCAATCTCTGGTTTTATGCAGCACCCCAACTCACCTTTCCCCTTAAGCAAGCATAAGTTGGTTTTCTAAATTTGAGACCCTGTTCTGTTCTGTAATTCAGTTCCTGTGTAGCCGAGTTTACATTCCGTGTATTACTGATATCTTATGATGTTTCTTTTTCTGTGTGACTTATTTCAGTTAGAATCATCATACCTGAATCAACTCATTGTGCTGCTAAGGGCCTGATGACATAGATTTCATTGCTGAGTGATATTGCTTTGTAAGTAAATACCACAACTTCTTTATCCATTTTTCACTTTCTGCGATGTTGAACTTGTACTGTAAACGAGGTTCTTGTAAACAGAGGCGTCCCAAACTTTGGGGTGGCTGTGTCTTTTTGATTTTAATTTCCCTAAGCTATAGGACCATAAGTGGAAGTGCCCTAGGCTCTGTTGCTTTGTTTTTTAGATGTTTCAGGAAACACCATACACTTCTCCCGAGTGTCTGTTGGCAATTTACATCCCGCCCATCAGCATAACAAGGCTCCCAGTTCTCCATGGCCTGTCCTGCCTTTCTGGATTTTACACTTTTTTCAGATGGCCCTTTTGACCGGGGGGAAGTGAGACTTCATTGTAGTGCAGATTTCCTTTGCAAGCTTGCTTGGTTGGCCAAAACGGGCGTATGCGTTTCTTCCTGAATATATTCAGGAAAAAACGCATACGCCCTTTATGGCCAAGTGCATCATTGTGGACGTTCTGCCTCTTTTCCTATGCTTTCAATGCAATTCCAGTCTACCTCCTGAAATCGGTTTCCTGCAATTCTGCCCCGCTTTCAAGTCCTCTTGGCAGCCTTACTTCAGTATATTTTTGGACGATAGCTGTCATTTATAACTCTGCAGGTTTGTGAATTACAGTGCCCCTGAGCTCCTTTCTTCAACTCGCTTTCTTTTGAGCTGGCCGCAACACCGCAGGATGGCTTCAGGCCCTAATCTGGTTCCGGCACGGCACGCTGAGCCTTTGGTTAATTCCTCTTCCTGGTGGGAAATGAGAGTTAAATTTGCCCGTCCAGACACCTCCAGCTAGTCTCTCATTGGTTCTCGCTATTCCTGTTCATCTTCCGCAGAAATTGCAAACTGGGCCAAACAGGAGGTTAAAGGGACTGACTCTCCAAGTCGGGAGAGTGTTAGTAAAGCGTCTGGAATGTTGCACCCGAGTACCAGGGGAGGAAAACTGAGACATATTTGAACATGTTTCCCGTTCACACGGTTGATCATACTCTGGGTTCCACATGCATGTTTTAGCTGAAGGAAGAATACCTTAAACCTGGAGAGTTGAGACCCGTGGAATTGGTACCATGCAATATGACTTCAAAGGGTCTTCATTTGCTCACTGAACCTCTCCAATCCTATCACTGCTGCGTTTATGCCCCTGTACACATGCTTGATTCTCTTTTGGAGACATAGCAATCCATAGGTTTTAAGATACTTACTAGTCAGGTACATTCTTAGGCGTTTAATATGGGGTGTTGAGTCCATTTCGTTGAGCAAGGAGTAGCTCTTGTCTATTCCATATTTGGCTTAAGGAACTTTATCTGTGTTCATTTCTATCTCTGGTTTTATGCAGCACCCCAACTCACCTTTCCCCTTAAGCAAGCATAAGTTGGTTTTCTAAATTTGAGACCCTGTTCTGTTCTGTAATTCAGTTCCTGTGTAGCCAAGTTTACATTCCGTGTATTAGTGATATCTTATGATGTTTCTTTTTCTGTGTGTCTTATTTCAGTTAGAATCATCATACCTGAATCCACTCATTATGCTGCTACGGGCCTGATGACATAGATTTCATTGCTGAGTGATACTGCATTGTACGTAAGTACCACAAGTTCTTTATCCATTTTTCACTTTCTGTGATATTGAACTTGTACGGTTAACGAGGTTCTTGTAAACAGAGGCGTCCCAAATTTTGGGGTGGCTGTGTCTTTTTGATTTTAATTTCCCTAAGCTATAGGACCATAAGTGGAAGTGCCCTAGGCTCTGTTGCTTTGTTTTTTAGATGTTTCAGGAAACACCATACACATCCCGCCCATCAGCATAACAAGGCTCCCAGTTCTCCATGGCCTGTCCTGCCTTTCTGGATTTTACACTTTTTTCAGATGGCCCTTTTGACCAGGGGGAAGTGAGACTTCATTGTAGTGCAGATTTCCTTTGCAAGCTTGCTTGGTTGGCCAAAAAGGGCGTATGCCTTTTTTCCTGAATAAATTCAGGAAAAAAATGCATACACCCTTTTTGGCCAAGTGAATCATTGTGGACGTTCTGCCTCTTTTCCTATGCTTTAAATGCAATTCCAGTCTACCTCCTGAAATCGTTTTCCTGCAATTCTGCCTTGCTTTCAATGCCTCTTCATAGCCTTACCTCAATATATTTTTTGAAAATAGTTGGCCTTTATAACTCTGCAGGTTTTTGAATTGCAGTGACCCTTAGCTCCATTTTTCAGCTCTTATTTTTGTGATCTTGCCTCATAACCACAGGATTCCTTCAGGCCCTATTCTTCTTCTGGGGCACCTTGCTGTGCCTTTGGTTTATTCTTCTTACTGATGTGAATTTAGAGTGACATGTGCCCATTGAAACCGCTACAGCTAGTTTCTCACTGGTTCCCCCTATTCCCATTCATCCTCCGCACTAACTGCAGACTGTGCGATACCAGAACTTAAAGGCATTGACTCTCCATGTGGGGATATTTTTGGTAAAGTGGCTGGAATGTCGATCCGGAGCCCCAGGAGAGGAAAAATGAGGTGCGTTTTAGAAACCTTTCCCGATCATATGGTATACCAGTCGCTGGGTTTCCCAAGCATGGTTTAGCTGTAGGAAGATTCCCTTCAACCTGGAGTGTTGGGACCCTTGGAATGAGTAGCATGAAGTATTGCATTAAACTTTTGGCAGTTGCTCACCAAAGCTCATCAATCCTCTCAGCCCCAAGTGTCCAGCCTTATGTCTTATCCAGCTGTGGGTTTATATGTGGTCAATCCAGGTTGCATCACAGCCCCTGAGCGAATTTTGTAAGAATTTTTCTCTCTTTCATTGTTTCTGCGTTTTGTTTTTAAAATTTATTTCTATAATGGGGTTTAGCTCATTTTCACTGCTGTGTTTGTGCCACTCTGCACACACTTGATTCCCTTATGGAGATATATCAATACATGGGTTTTAAGATTCTTATTACTCAGATATATTTCTCTGCGGTGTATAGGGTGTGTTGAGGCCAGTTCATTGAGCAAGGTGTAGATCTTGTCTAATATCTATTTGGTTTATTGAACGGTATCTGTGCTAATTTCAAACTCTGGTTTTATGCATCACCCCACCTCTCCTTTCCCCTTAAGCTGAAATAAGTGTGTTTTCTAAATGTGAGACACTGTTCTGTTCTGTAATTCATTTCTTGTGCAGCCATATTTACCCTCCCTCTATAAGTGATATCTTATGATATGTTTCTTTTTCTGTTTGACTTATTTCAAGTAGTATTATCGGACCTAAATCCACTCTTTATCCTTCTACTAGCCTTATTACATTGATTTCATGGTGAAGAGATATTCCATTGTACATAAGTACCACATCTTCTTTATCCATTGTTCTCTTTCCTGGGATATTTAAGGTATACTGAAGTTGAGGTTCTTGTAAACAGAGTAGCCCTAAACTGTGGTGTGCTTGTGTCTTGTTAATTTTTAGATTTCCCTAGATATACTCCCATGATTGGAAGTGTCCTATGCTCTGTAGCTCTGTTTTTTAGATGATTTAGGAACCACCATACACTTCTCCAGAGTGGCTCTCGGCAGTTCACACACTGCCCATCAGCGTATAAAGGCTCCCTGTTCTCCATGGCCTGTCCTGCATTTCTGGTTTTTACAATTTTTTAGGATGGCCCTTTTGACCAGTGGGAAATGAGACTTCTTTGTTGTGCACATTTGCATTGCTTGCTTGCTTCGTTGCCCATAAAGTGCGTATGCGTTTTTTCCTGGATATAATCAGGAAAAAACGCATACGCCCTTTTGGGCCAACTGCATCATTGTCGAAATTCTGCCGCTTTTCATGTGCTTTAAAGACGAGTCCAATCTATCTCTTGAAATCTGTTTCTTGCAATTCTGTCTTGCATTCAGATCCTCTTCTTTGCCTTACCTCAACATATTTTTGGACGTTAGTTTTCATTTATAACTCTGCAGGTTTGTGAATTGCAGTGACCCTGAGCTCCATTTTTTAAGTTGCTCTTTTGTGAGCTGGCCTCAAACCCGCAGGATTGCTTCAGGCCCTATTTTGGCTCGGGCGAGGCGGGCTGAGCCTTTTTTCAATTCTTATTCTTAATGGGAAATTAGAGTGATATGTGCCCGTCCAAACCCCTACAACTATTCTCTCATTGGTTCCCCGTTCATCCTCCTCACAATTTGCAAAATGTGTGAAACAGAAGTTGAAATGTGCTGATTCTCCAAGTGGGGAGATTCTAAGTAACGTGGCTGGAATGGTGAACAGGAGCACCAGGAGAGGATAAATGAGCTGCATTTTAGACACATCTCCCGATCACATGGTGTACAGTCCTCTGGGTTTTCCATGCATGTTTTAGCTGTAGGAAGATCCCTTGAACCTGCATATTTGGGACCCATTGAATGGGTACCAGGTAGTATTACTTTAAAGGGTGTGCATTTCCTCACCCAACCTCACATTTCTCTTAGCGCAAACAGTTTCCAGCCTTATGTCTCATCCTGCTGTGGGTCTAGATGTGTTCAATCCATGTTGCATCACCGGCCCTGAGGAAAAGTTGTAAGAGGTTTTCTCTGTCGTTTATTTTTTTCAATTTATTACTATATTGGTTACAGCTGATTTTCAAAGCTCTGTTTCTTGCTGCTGTACATCCACTTGATTCACGTACAGAGAGACATCAGTAAATTCTTTTTCAGATTCTTACCAGTCGTATATATTCTTTTCCGGTGACTTGAGTGTGCTGAGTGCAGTTCTTTTAGCTACCGTGTAGGCCTTGTTGATTATCAGTTTGGTATTTGGAATGGTATCTTTGCTAATTTCAACCTCCTGGGTGATGCCTCACCCCTCCCCACCTTTCCCGTTTAGCAGCCTTATGCGTGTTTTCTACATATTTGACTATGTTTTTGTTTTGTAATTTATTTCATGTGTAGCCATTTTGGATTCCACCTTTAAGTGATATCTTATGATATGTGTCTTTTTCTTTTTGAATTCTGTCACTTAGAAAGATCATACGTAACTCCTCCGGAGTTGTTACAACTGGCCATATTTCATTGATTTCCAGGCTGAATAATATTCCACTCTACCTAAGTACCACATCTCTACCCATTTTTTCCCTCCAGAGACATTTAAGTTATATCCTAGTTGAGGATCTTTTAAACAGAGAGGGGGTAAACATTGGGGTGCCTGTGTCCTCTCGATTTTTGTTTTTCTCAAGATATACGCCCATGAGTGCAAGTGCCCTATGCTCTGTAGCTCATTTTTTAGATGCTTTAGTAAACACAATACACTTCTCCAGAATGGCCGTTGGCAATATACATTTCCACTATAAGTCTCACAGGGCTCCCTCTTCTCCTTGCCCTGTCCTGCATTTCTGTTGTTTACGCTTTATGAGGATGGCTCTTCTGACTGATGCGAAGTGATATCTTTTGTAGTATTGACTTCCAGTGCCCACCTGTTTGGTTGGCTAAAAAAGTGTATGCCCTTTTCTTGAATATATACAGAAAAAAACGCATACACCCTTTTTGGCCAACTGCAATGTTGGCAATGTTCAGCTCCTTTTCTTGTGCTTAATGGCGAGTCCTTTCTACCTCCTCAAATCCCTTTCCTGCCATTCTCCCTTGCTTACAAGTCCTTTTCTCTGACTTTCCTCAAGACATTTTTCAGTGATGGATATTTTCAACTCTGCAGTTTTGTGAATTTTACTGCCCCTGAGTTCCATTGTTCAACTTGTGTTTATGGGAACTGGCCACAAAGCAGCGGGATTTCCTCAAGCCCTATACTGTTTCCATGGGCAACCCTAGCCTTTGGTCAATTCGTCTTCCTGATTGGAAATTAGAGTGACATGTGCCTGTCTGAACACCTAGGACTTGTCTCTCATTGTTCCTCATCCTTCCGCTTCATCCTCTGGACAAATTCCAAACTGTACGCAACAGGATGTTGACAGTGCTGACATCTCCAAGTGGGGAGACTGTTAGTAAAGACGCTGGAGGGGTGAACCCGAGCACCAGGAGATGAGGAGATGAGATGCCTTTTCCAAACTCTTCCCGATCAGACGGTATACCATCCTCTGGGTGTGACAGACATGTTTTAGCAGTAGGAAGAGTCCCATTCATGTAAGGAGAACACCAGGGCTTTTTCAAAATCAGTGTCTCCCCGAAACCCAAACTGGGGAATTTTTTAAGCTACGGCTACACATATGTTCATTAAGGGCCTTGGGAAGTAGGCAGAGTCCAAACTTTAGATGATTGAAGTCTTCAGGGTCAGAAGCACTCACCACCAGCTTCCCTTAGGTTACACTTTAACTGTCATTGATAGATGATGTCAATAAAAATATCTATTCTTTTTCAGATTATTTCCCCTTATAGGTTATTGCAAAATGTTGAGTGTAGTTCCCTGTGCTATACAGTAGTTCCTTGTTGATGATCTATTTTATACATAGCAGTGTGTATGTGTTAATCCCAAACTGTTAATTTATCCCTCCTCCCACCTTTCCCCTTTGGTAATAATAAATTATAAGATTTTATACTTCTCAGAAATGGGGGAGCTGAAAGAGAGGTATCATTTTCAATGGAAAAGCATTTAAAACAAGATTGAAGCTTTAACCAAGATTATTAGATGTACATCCTTGGAAAGAAATCACTTCGTTTCTCTAATATTGACCTGACAAATAAGACAAACCTTTTCACTGAACTTGCTTATAATAAAGTGATGGAAATATCAAATGGAAGTGTTAGAAACATCTTATTTTACCCGAGCCTTATACACTGTTCTATGTTAACTACAGTTTGGCTCACACATCTGTTCATTGAGGTTACAATAGTCTCAATTTCTGTTACTGATCCTCCAGAGTGGACCCCAACAAGTGTCCCCCTGCCCAGTGTCATTGGGGCCAACAGATCGAGACTGAGTTTGGTTCACAAGCAAAGGAAACTTTATATTTTGATCAGAGAATGGAGAGGTGAGAGCATGCACTACCCCGTGGGCTGTGGGCTGGGCTGCTGTGTAGAGATCCTGTCAGAGTCAGTGGGAGGGAGGGGGCGGAGCTCTCGAGGGCCAGGTTGGCTGCAGCTCAGGCTCTATATCGCGGAGTCTGCACTGGGCCCCAGGAGCTGAGGTGTCGACCCAGCCATTCTGCACTAGGAAATCTGGTCTGAAGTGCCGGGTGTGGAACCTCTGCATGCGGGACCCTAGGAGCACGTGAAATTAGACAAAGCACAAAGGATAAAAAAGGTTAGACTTGACTTTATTGCCCAGATTCTATTTTTATCTCCCAGGGATTTTTAATGGGCTTTGCTGGGGACAAACCCCTCCTCTGCCTTTTGTCCCGTTCCTCATTCTTGGAGTGCTGAGGGTGCAGACACTTCTTCTGTAACTGCTGAGTGCTGAGTTGGGAGCCCTAATACCCGGGGGCGAGGGTCAGAGCTTCTCCCCAGCAGCCTCCAGGTGACGTTGATTGTCCCCAGGCCCCCTGCCTCCCTGCTCGTCCACCTGAGCACCAGCATTGGAAGTGTTATAGATTCTAATGACCTTTAAGGGTCCAGGAAAGAGATGTGCAGAGACGCTGTGGGGGCCGGTTTCACCCCGCCCCACATTTGTTCGGCCACCTTAGGCTGACCATTTCTGTCAGCCTAGATGCTCTGACCAGTAGTCTGCGCTTTCTTCAATTAGGCCCCTGAATTAACGTACAAACAGCACCAGGTGTCAGAGCCCTGCCCGCTCAACTCCCAGACAGTCCAGGGTCAGTGGTGATCAAGGACCATGATGACCACTGAGTCAACAGCCTTTTGAAGTAAACAGGAGTCCAGCCGGTCTTATTGGCCACCATCATCACGGTGTCTGTAGGCTTTTCTATGGTGACAGTGTGATATACGGTTCCCCCACCAAGATTATTAGCTCCCCTCTGGGTGCAGTAAGTCCTGCAAGCAGTAGTCTACTCTTTTGGGACACACTCTTATTGTTTTATGAGAGAAACTCCAGGTCAAGTGATGTTCACACGAGTCGTCATGGTGCCCTGTTGCCCCCGGTTATCTCTCTGGATGTTGGAGTTGGAGGGCCTCCTCACTCGAGGTCGGTGTGCCCACGGAGCGAACCCTGCAACTTCAGGGCATCGTTGGTGGTTAGGATCACCACGTGGGGTCCTTTTCCCTTAGGAAGGAGGTGGCCTTTTGGGCTGCTGATTTCCAGGTTTTTAGATACCGCCAGTATCTTGGCCAGATGCGGCAGTGGGCCAAGCCCCTTGGTGACCGTAGTTTATCCTACCTGGATGACATTCTTGCATTGTTCCATTTCAAGTGGTCCCAGTTTTTGCACTAATTCTCCAATGGCGATTCACCTTTCACCGGGAATGTAAAGGTCAAAGGGTTTAGCTAAATTAGGGAGTTCCAGGGCAAGGGTCTGAATTGACTGCTCTTTCCATTCTTGAAAGGCCACTTCTGGATTCTATTCAAAAGGATCATCATCTTTTCCTTTCAGTGTTTCATATAGAGGCCCAGCTAGTAGACTGTAGTTAGGGATCCAGAAGCAGCAAACCCTGGCCTCCCCAGGAACCCCTAAGCTGTCTTCTAGTTTTAGAAAGGGGTAAGGCTGCAAATGGTTTCTTCCCTTTCCTGGGATGGGCTTCTCCGACCTTCTGTGAGAATGAAGCCCAGGCAGGTCACCGCAGTCTGTGATATTTGAGCTTTTTCTTGGACAACTTCTATCCTTTATTGGCTTGGTAGTTCAGAGGCCTCCTTAGTAGGGCTGGCGATCAGAATGTCGTCTGCGTACTGAAGGAGGGTTTCCTTTTCCAGAGGTAGAACTTTTAGGTCTTTAGCTAAGCTTTCCCCAAAGATGGTGTGGGAATTTTTGCACCCTTGGGGCAAGACGGCCCGGAAGTATTGTTTTAGTTGTATGTTGAGTCCTGCCACTCACAAGCCAAAATTTCTTGTGACTCTGGGACTAATGGAATACAAAAGAAGGCATCATTGAAGACTAATACAGAATACCATGTCCTGGTGGTTGGTAGAATGACCAGCAGGGTGTAGGAATTAGGAGCAACTGGAGGTATATCCTCGGTGGCTTCACTGACTGTCCTGACATCCTTTACCAGGTCCCCAGCAGCCCATGGGGCTCTCGTGGTCAGACCAATCCCAGAATATGGAGCTCACCTGGGCAGGTACCCCACCCCCACCCCAGCCCACGGGGCTCTCGTGGTCAGGCCCTTCCCAGGATACAGAGCTACCCTTGCAGGTACCATGGCAGGGCTGGGCACACAGGAACCGTGCACATAGCCCTCATTGCAGAGCACCCCCAGCTCACCTGTCGCTCAGAGCTGGCACAGAGCACCTCAGAGCAGGACTTGAACTAACAAACAGCAGCTGCGACAGGTCTGTGACCCTGGGCGTCACTCTGTGCGGCCTCCCTCCACCTGGTCTTCCAGAGACTTCCACTGCACCCGGGGCACCAGGCCTCTGTCTCCAACCACCACCCACCCCTCCTCTCCCTGACTCCTGGGTTCCTCTCATAAGGAGAGGGTTTTCTTGAAGTTGTCTCCCACTCATGGGCCAGATAAAATGATTAGAAAACAAGCCAAAGCTGCAGCCCCTTGTCTATCCTGACTCTCAGGAGCCCACACCTGTTCCTTGGACCTGGCCGGTTCAGCAAGTTCCATTTTCTGCAACTGTGAGCCCCTGAGGGGTGATGATTGGCTGACCTGGGCAGCCTTACCGTGCGGGCCAGCCCTCCCCAGGTGTGCCTGGGTTGAGATCAATATAAATACCACTCCAGGCAGCAAGAGCCCCTGCAGCCGTGCCTGACGCCATTTTCTCTGCCCTGTCAGCAGTCTCGGGGCTGGGCTGGTGGGAGGGAGTGAGAGGCCACGGCTTTGTGGGTGGCCCAGTGTGAGTGGGGCTCTGCTGGACTTTCTGCAGCAGTTGCCAGGCTGCCACCTGCTAAAGAAGAGGATGTGTCACCCATACCTGCTGCTGGAATTTCTCCCTGGGCAGAGGTGAGGAAGGAAAAAAGCAGTGGGGGCAGGGACAGGACGGGTATCTCAGTCAGGGAAATGGAAATCTTCCAGAAGAGCACCCAGGGCCAGGACCATCCTGGCTGGCCTGCAGGCACCAAGTCGGCCGGCATGCTGTCACTCGTGTGGCTCTATGGCCCTTCCTCTAGGCTTTCAAGTCCTTGTATATATTCAGGTGTTTTACCTGGGACGGGTGGGAATAGTTCAGCAGCAACTGGCCTGGGGCTCAGCTCACGTTTACTCACAGATGCCTCGGCACGGTGCCCCAGCTTTGCAATGAGGACGCTTGTTGCGTGGGGGCTGCTGGCTGAATGGGAGACGATTCCCCACCACTGGCCAACTTCAGAATTGTTTACAACTGGAGCAAGTGCCCTGATACGGTTTTCCTCTGTGGAACTGGTGGGTTCTGTGTTTTTTTTCTCTTTTTCGTTTTTGGTTCAAGGTAGATTTTATTCCTCTTTTTTGTATTTACAGATATAAGCATGGAAATAATTTATTCATATAAATACATGTATGTGAAGGGAATAATTGTTTTTTCTGTTTTATTTTTTAAATTTTATTTCTTTTTAATTTTGAATTTTATTTTATATTTTTATACAGCAGGTTCTTATTGGTTATCTATTTTATACATATAAATGTATACATGCCAATCCCAGTCTCTCAACTCCTCCCACCACCACCCCCCCAACAGCTTTCCCCCCTTGTTGTCCATACATTTGTTGTCTACATCTGTTGCTCTATTTATGCCTTGCAAAATGGTTAATCTGTACAGTTTTTCTAGGTTCCACATATATGCATGAATATACAAGATTTGTTTTTCTCTTTCTGACTTACTTCACTCTGTATGACAGTCTCTAGATCCATCGACGTCTCTACAAATGACCCAATTTCATTCCTTTTCATGGCTTAGTAATATTCCATTTTATATATGTACCACAGCTTTATGCATTCGTCTGTCTGTGGGCATTTAGGTTGCTTCCATTACCTCGATATTGTAAATAGTGATGCAATGAACATTGCGGTGAATGTCTCGTTTTGATTTATGGTTTTGTCTGGGTATATGTCCAGTACTGGGATTGCTGTATCATATGGTAATTCTATTGTTAGTTTCTTAAGAAACTCCATATTGTTCTCCGTAGTGACTGTATCAATTTATATTCCCAACAATAGTGGAAGAGGGTTCCTTTTCTCCACACCCTTTCCAGCATTTTTGTTTGTAGATTTTCTCATGATGCCCATTCTATCAGGTGTGAGGTGATACCTCATTGTTGAGTCCATTTTGTTGAGCAAGGGGTAGGTCTTGTCTATTACATATTTGGCTTATTGAATGGTATCTGTGCTAATTTCAAACTCTGGTTTTATGCAGCACCCCAACTCACTTTCCCCCATAAGGAAGCATAAGTTGGTTTTCTAAACTTGAGACCCTGTTCTGTTTTGTAATTCAGTTCATGTGTAGCCAAGTTCACATTCCATGTATTAGTGATATCTTATGATGTTTCTTTTTCTGTGTGACATATTTCAGTTAGAATCATCATACCTGAATCCACTCATTATGCTGCTACGGGCCTGATGACATAGATTTCATGGCTGAGTGATTTTGCATTGTACATAAGTACCACAACTTCTTTATCCATTTTTCACTTTCTGCGATATTGAACTTGTACCGTAAACGAGGTTCTTGTAAACAGAGGCGTCCCAAACTTTGGGGTGGCTGTGTCTTTTTGATTTTAATTTCCCTAAGCTATAGGACCATAATTGGAAGTGCCCTAGGCTCTGTTGCTTTGTTTTTTAGATGTTTCAGGAAACACCATACACTTCTCCCGAGTGTCTGTTGGCAATTTACATCCCGCCCATCAGCATAACAAGGCTCCCAGTTCTCCATGGCCTGTCCTGCCTTTCTGGATTTTACACTTTTTTCAGATGGCCCTTTTGACCGGGGGGAAGTGAGACTTCATTGTAGTGCAGATTTCCTTTGCAAGCTTGCTTGGTTGGCCAAAAAGTGCATATGCGTTTTTTCCTGAATATATTCAGGAAAAAACGCATACGCCCTTTTTGGCCAAGTGCATCATTGTGGACGTTCTGCCTCTTTTCCTATGCTTTCAATGCAATTCCAGTCTACCTCCTGAAATCGGTTTCCTGCAATTCTGCCCCGCTTTCAAGTCCTCTTGGCAGCCTTACTTCAGTATATTTTTGGACGATAGCTGTCATTTATAACTCTGCAGGTTTGTGAATTACAGTGCCCCTGAGCTCCTTTCTTCAACTCGCTTTCTTGTGACCTGGCCGCAACACCGCAGGATGGCTTCAGGCCCTAATCTGGTTCCGGCACGGCATGCTGAGCCTTTGGTTATTTCCTCTTCCTGGTGGGAAATGAGAGTTAAATTTGCCCGTCCAGACACCTCCAGCTAGTCTCTCATTGGTTCTCGCTATTCCTGTTCATCTTCCGCAGAAATTGCAAACTGGGCCAAACAGGAGGTTAAAGGCGCTGACTCTCCAAGTGGGGAGAGTGTTAGTAAAGCGTCTGGAATGTTGCACCCGAGTACCAGGGGAGGAAAACTGAGACATATTTGAACATGTTTCCCGTTCACACGGTTGATCATACTCTGGGTTCCACATGCATGTTTTAGCTGAAGGAAGAATACCTTAAACCTGGAGAGTTGAGACCCGTGGAATTGGTACCATGCAATATGACTTCAAAGGGTCTTCATTTGCTCACTGAACCTCTCCAATCCTATCACTGCTGCGTTTATGCCCCTGTACACATGCTTGATTCTCTTTTGGAGACATAGCAATCCATAGGTTTTAAGATACTTACTAGTCAGGTACATTCTTAGGCGTTTAATATGTGGTGTTGAGTCCATTTCGTTGAGCAAGGAGTAGCTCTTGTCTATTCCATATTTGGCTTAAGGAACTTTATCTGTGTTCATTTCAATCTCTGGTTTTATGCAGCACCCCAACTCACCTTTCCCCTTAAGCAAGCATAAGTTGGTTTTCTAAATTTGAGACCCTGTTCTGTTCTGTAATTCAGTTCCTGTGTAGCCAAGTTTACATTCCGTGTATTAGTGATATCTTATGATGTTTCTTTTTCTGTGTGTCTTATTTCAGTTAGAATCATCATACCTGAATCCACTCATTATGCTGCTACGGGCCTGATGACATAGATTTCATTGCTGAGTGATACTGCATTGTACGTAAGTACCACAAGTTCTTTATCCATTTTTCACTTTCTGTGATATTGAACTTGTACGGTTAACGAGGTTCTTGTAAACAGAGGCGTCCCAAATTTTGGGGTGGCTGTGTCTTTTTGATTTTAATTTCCCTAAGCTATAGGACCATAAGTGGAAGTGCCCTAGGCTCTGTTGCTTTGTTTTTTAGATGTTTCAGGAAACACCATACACATCCCGCCCATCAGCATAACAAGGCTCCCAGTTCTCCATGGCCTGTCCTGCCTTTCTGGATTTTACACTTTTTTCAGATGGCCCTTTTGACCAGGGGGAAGTGAGACTTCATTGTAGTGCAGATTTCCTTTGCAAGCTTGCTTGGTTGGCCAAAAAGGGCGTATGCCTTTTTTCCTGAATAAATTCAGGAAAAAATGCATACACCCTTTTTGGCCAAGTGAATCATTGTGGACGTTCTGCCTCTTTTCCTATGCTTTAAATGCAATTCCAGTCTACCTCCTGAAATCGTTTTCCTGCAATTCTGCCTTGCTTTCAATGCCTCTTCATAGCCTTACCTCAATATATTTTTTGAAAATAGTTGGCCTTTATAACTCTGCAGGTTTTTGAATTGCAGTGGCCCTTAGCTCCATTTTTCAGCTCTTATTTTTGTGATCTTGCCTCATAACCACAGGATTCCTTCAGGCCCTATTCTTCTTCTGGGGCACCTTGCTGTGCCTTTGGTTTATTCTTCTTACTGATGTGAATTTAGAGTGACATGTGCCCATTGAAACCGCTACAGCTAGTTTCTCACTGGTTCCCCCTATTCCCATTCATCCTCCGCACTAACTGCAGACTGTGCGATACCAGAACTTAAAGGCATTGACTCTCCATGTGGGGATATTTTTGGTAAAGTGGCTGGAATGTCGATCCGGAGCCCCAGGAGAGGAAAAATGAGGTGCGTTTTAGAAACCTTTCCCGATCATATGGTATACCAGTCGCTGGGTTTCCCAAGCATGGTTTAGCTGTAGGAAGATTCCCTTCAACCTGGAGTGTTGGGACCCTTGGAATGAGTAGCATGAAGTATTGCATTAAACTTTTGGCAGTTGCTCACCAAAGCTCATCAATCCTCTCAGCCCCAAGTGTCCAGCCTTATGTCTTATCCAGCTGTGGGTTTATATGTGGTCAATCCAGGTTGCATCACAGCCCCTGAGCGAATTTTGTAAGAATTTTTCTCTCTTTCATTGTTTCTGCGTTTTGTTTTTAAAATTTATTTCTATAATGGGGTTTAGCTCATTTTCACTGCTGTGTTTGTGCCACTCTGCACACACTTGATTCCCTTATGGAGATATATCAATACATGGGTTTTAAGATTCTTATTACTCAGATATATTTCTCTGCGGTGTATAGGGTGTGTTGAGGCCAGTTCATTGAGCAAGGTGTAGATCTTGTCTAATATCTATTTGGTTTATTGAACGGTATCTGTGCTAATTTCAAACTCTGGTTTTATGCATCACCCCACCTCTCCTTTCCCCTTAAGCTGAAATAAGTGTGTTTTCTAAATGTGAGACACTGTTCTGTTCTGTAATTCATTTCTTGTGCAGCCATATTTACCCTCCCTCTATAAGTGATATCTTATGATATGTTTCTTTTTCTGTTTGACTTATTTCAAGTAGTATTATCGGACCTAAATCCACTCTTTATCCTTCTACTAGCCTTATTACATTGATTTCATGGTGAAGAGATATTCCATTGTACATAAGTACCACATCTTCTTTATCCATTGTTCTCTTTCCTGGGATATTTAAGGTATACTGAAGTTGAGGTTCTTGTAAACAGAGTAGCCCTAAACTGTGGTGTGCTTGTGTCTTGTTAATTTTTAGATTTCCCTAGATATACTCCCATGATTGGAAGTGCCCTATGCTCTGTAGCTCTGTTTTTTAGATGATTTAGGAACCACCATACACTTCTCCAGAGTGGCTCTCGGCAGTTCACACACTGCCCATCAGCGTATAAAGGCTCCCTGTTCTCCATGGCCTGTCCTGCATTTCTGGTTTTTACAATTTTTTAGGATGGCCCTTTTGACCAGTGGGAAATGAGACTTCTTTGTTGTGCACATTTGCATTGCTTGCTTGCTTCGTTGCCCATAAAGTGCGTATGCGTTTTTTCCTGGATATAATCAGGAAAAAACGCATACGCCCTTTTGGGCCAACTGCATCATTGTCGAAATTCTGCCGCTTTTCATGTGCTTTAAAGACGAGTCCAATCTATCTCTTGAAATCTGTTTCTTGCAATTCTGTCTTGCATTCAGATCCTCTTCTTTGCCTTACCTCAACATATTTTTGGACGTTAGTTTTCATTTATAACTCTGCAGGTTTGTGAATTGCAGTGACCCTGAGCTCCATTTTTTAAGTTGCTCTTTTGTGAGCTGGCCTCAAACCCGCAGGATTGCTTCAGGCCCTATTTTGGCTCGGGCGAGGCGGGCTGAGCCTTTTTTCAATTCTTATTCTTAATGGGAAATTAGAGTGATATGTGCCCGTCCAAACCCCTACAACTATTCTCTCATTGGTTCCCCGTTCATCCTCCTCACAATTTGCAAAATGTGTGAAACAGAAGTTGAAATGTGCTGATTCTCCAAGTGGGGAGATTCTAAGTAACGTGGCTGGAATGGTGAACAGGAGCACCAGGAGAGGATAAATGAGCTGCATTTTAGACACATCTCCCGATCACATGGTGTACAGTCCTCTGGGTTTTCCATGCATGTTTTAGCTGTAGGAAGATCCCTTGAACCTGCATATTTGGGACCCATTGAATGGGTACCAGGTAGTATTACTTTAAAGGGTGTGCATTTCCTCACCCAACCTCACATTTCTCTTAGCGCAAACAGTTTCCAGCCTTATGTCTCATCCTGCTGTGGGTCTAGATGTGTTCAATCCATGTTGCATCACCGGCCCTGAGGAAAAGTTGTAAGAGGTTTTCTCTGTCTCTCTGTCGTTTATTTTTTTCAATTTATTACTATATTGGTTACAGCTGATTTTCAAAGCTCTGTTTCTTGCTGCTGTACATCCACTTGATTCACGTACAGAGAGACATCAGTAAATTCTTTTTCAGATTCTTACCAGTCGTATATATTCTTTTCCGGTGACTTGAGTGTGCTGAGTGCAGTTCTTTTAGCTACCGTGTAGGCCTTGTTGATTATCAGTTTGGTATTTGGAATGGTATCTTTGCTAATTTCAACCTCCTGGGTGATGCCTCACCCCTCCCCACCTTTCCCGTTTAGCAGCCTTATGCGTGTTTTCTACATATTTGACTATGTTTTTGTTTTGTAATTTATTTCATGTGTAGCCATTTTGGATTCCACCTTTAAGTGATATCTTATGATATGTGTCTTTTTCTTTTTGAATTATGTCACTTAGAAAGATCATACGTAACTCCTCCGGAGTTGTTACAACTGGCCATATTTCATTGATTTCCAGGCTGAATAATATTCCACTCTACCTAAGTACCACATCTCTACCCATTTTTTCCCTCCAGAGACATTTAAGTTATATCCTAGTTGAGGATCTTTTAAACAGAGAGGGGGTAAACATTGGGGTGCCTGTGTCCTCTCGATTTTTGTTTTTCTCAAGATATACGCCCATGAGTGCAAGTGCCCTATGCTCTGTAGCTCATTTTTTAGATGCTTTAGTAAACACAATACACTTCTCCAGAATGGCCGTTGGCAATATACATTTCCACTATAAGTCTCACAGGGCTCCCTCTTCTCCTTGCCCTGTCCTGCATTTCTGTTGTTTACGCTTTATGAGGATGGCTCTTCTGACTGATGCGAAGTGATATCTTTTGTAGTATTGACTTCCAGTGCCCACCTGTTTGGTTGGCTAAAAAAGTGTATGCCCTTTTCTTGAATATATACAGAAAAAAACGCATACACCCTTTTTGGCCAACTGCAATGTTGGCAATGTTCAGCTCCTTTTCTTGTGCTTAATGGCGAGTCCTTTCTACCTCCTCAAATCCCTTTCCTGCCATTCTCCCTTGCTTACAAGTCCTTTTCTCTGACTTTCCTCAAGACATTTTTCAGTGATGGATATTTTCAACTCTGCAGTTTTGTGAATTTTACTGCCCCTGAGTTCCATTGTTCAACTTGTGTTTATGGGAACTGGCCACAAAGCAACGGGATTTCCTCAAGCCCTATACTGTTTCCATGGGCAACCCTAGCCTTTGGTCAATTCGTCTTCCTGATTGGAAATTAGAGTGACATGTGCCTGTCTGAACACCTAGGACTTGTCTCTCATTGTTCCTCATCCTTCCGCTTCATCCTCTGGACAAATTCCAAACTGTACGCAACAGGATGTTGACAGTGCTGACATCTCCAAGTGGGGAGACTGTTAGTAAAGACGCTGGAGGGGTGAACCCGAGCACCAGGAGATGAGGAGATGAGATGCCTTTTCCAAACTCTTCCCGATCAGACGGTATACCATCCTCTGGGTGTGACAGACATGTTTTAGCAGTAGGAAGAGTCCCATTCATGTAAGGAGAACACCAGGGCTTTTTCAAAATCAGTGTCTCCCCGAAACCCAAACTGGGGAATTTTTTAAGCTACGGCTACACATATGTTCATTAAGGGCCTTGGGAAGTAGGCAGAGTCCAAACTTTAGATGATTGAAGTCTTCAGGGTCAGAAGCACTCACCACCAGCTTCCCTTAGGTTACACTTTAACTGTCATTGATAGATGATGTCAATAAAAATATCTATTCTTTTTCAGATTATTTCCCCTTATAGGTTATTGCAAAATGTTGAGTGTAGTTCCCTGTGCTATACAGTAGTTCCTTGTTGATGATCTATTTTATACATAGCAGTGTGTATGTGTTAATCCCAAACTGTTAATTTATCCCTCCTCCCACCTTTCCCCTTTGGTAATAATAAATTATAAGATTTTATACTTCTCAGAAATGGGGGAGCTGAAAGAGAGGTATCATTTTCAATGGAAAAGCATTTAAAACAAGATTGAAGCTTTAACCAAGATTATTAGATGTACATCCTTGGAAAGAAATCACTTCGTTTCTCTAATATTGACCTGACAAATAAGACAAACCTTTTCACTGAACTTGCTTATAATAAAGTGATGGAAATATCAAATGGAAGTGTTAGAAACATCTTATTTTACCCGAGCCTTATACACTGTTCTATGTTAACTACAGTTTGGCTCACACATCTGTTCATTGAGGTTACAATAGTCTCAATTTCTGTTACTGATCCTCCAGAGTGGACCCCAACAAGTGTCCCCCTGCCCAGTGTCATTGGGGCCAACAGATCGAGACTGAGTTTGGTTCACAAGCAAAGGAAACTTTATATTTTGATCAGAGAATGGAGAGGTGAGAGCATGCACTACCCCGTGGGCTGTGGGCTGGGCTGCTGTGTAGAGATCCTGTCAGAGTCAGTGGGAGGGAGGGGGCGGAGCTCTCGAGGGCCAGGTTGGCTGCAGCTCAGGCTCTATATCGCGGAGTCTGCACTGGGCCCCAGGAGCTGAGGTGTCGACCCAGCCATTCTGCACTAGGAAATCTGGTCTGAAGTGCCGGGTGTGGAACCTCTGCATGCGGGACCCTAGGAGCACGTGAAATTAGACAAAGCACAAAGGATAAAAAAGGTTAGACTTGACTTTATTGCCCAGATTCTATTTTTATCTCCCAGGGATTTTTAATGGGCTTTGCTGGGGACAAACCCCTCCTCTGCCTTTTGTCCCGTTCCTCATTCTTGGAGTGCTGAGGGTGCAGACACTTCTTCTGTAACTGCTGAGTGCTGAGTTGGGAGCCCTAATACCCGGGGGCGAGGGTCAGAGCTTCTCCCCAGCAGCCTCCAGGTGACGTTGATTGTCCCCAGGCCCCCTGCCTCCCTGCTCGTCCACCTGAGCACCAGCATTGGAAGTGTTATAGATTCTAATGACCTTTAAGGGTCCAGGAAAGAGATGTGCAGAGACGCTGTGGGGGCCGGATTCACCCCGCCCCACATTTGTTCGGCCACCTTAGGCTGACCATTTCTGCCAGCCTAGATGCTCTGACCAGTAGTCTGCGCTTTCTTCAATTAGGCCCCTGAATTAACGTACAAACAGCACCAGGTGTCAGAGCCCTGCCCGCTCAACTCCCAGACAGTCCAGGGTCAGTGGTGATCAAGGACCATGATGACCACTGAGTCAACAGCCTTTTGAAGTAAACAGGAGTCCAGCCGGTCTTATTGGCCACCATCATCACGGTGTCTGTAGGCTTTTCTATGGTGACAGTGTGATATACGGTTCCCCCACCAAGATTATTAGCTCCCCTCTGGGTGCAGTAAGTCCTGCAAGCAGTAGTCTACTCTTTTGGGACACACTCTTATTGTTTTATGAGAGAAACTCCAGGTCAAGTGATGTTCACACGAGTCGTCATGGTGCCCTGTTGCCCCCGGTTATCTCTCTGGATGTTGGAGTTGGAGGGCCTCCTCACTCGAGGTCGGTGTGCCCACGGAGCGAACCCTGCAACTTCAGGGCATCGTTGGTGGTTAGGATAACCACGTGGGGTCCTTTTCCCTTAGGAAGGAGGTGGCCTTTTGGGCTGCTGATTTCCAGGTTTTTAGATACCGCCAGTATCTTGGCCAGATGCGGCAGTGGGCCAAGCCCCTTGGTGACCGTAGTTTATCCTACCTGGATGGCATTCTTGCATTGTTCCATTTCAAGTGGTCCCAGTTTTTGCACTAATTCTCCAATGGCGATTCACCTTTCACCGGGAATGTAAAGGTCAAAGGGTTTAGCTAAATTAGGGAGTTCCAGGGCAAGGGTCTGAATTGACTGCTCTTTCCATTCTTGAAAGGCCACTTCTGGATTCTATTCAAAAGGATCATCATCTTTTCCTTTCAGTGTTTCATATAGAGGCCCAGCTAGTAGACTGTAGTTAGGGATCCAGAAGCAGCAAACCCTGGCCTCCCCAGGAACCCCTAAGCTGTCTTCTAGTTTTAGAAAGGGGTAAGGCTGCAAATGGTTTCTTCCCTTTCCTGGGATGGGCTTCTCCGACCTTCTGTGAGAATGAAGCCCAGGCAGGTCACCGCAGTCTGTGATATTTGAGCTTTTTCTTGGACAACTTCTATCCTTTATTGGCTTGGTAGTTCAGAGGCCTCCTTAGTAGGGCTGGCGATCAGAATGTCGTCTGCGTACTGAAGGAGGGTTTCCTTTTCCAGAGGTAGAACTTTTAGGTCTTTAGCTAAGCTTTCCCCAAAGATGGTGTGGGAATTTTTGCACCCTTGGGGCAAGACGGCCCGGAAGTATTGTTTTAGTTGTATGTTGAGTCCTGCCACTCACAAGCCAAAATTTCTTGTGACTCTGGGACTAATGGAATACAAAAGAAGGCATCATTGAAGACTAATACAGAATACCATGTCCTGGTGGTTGGTAGAATGACCAGCAGGGTGTAGGAATTAGGAGCAACTGGAGGTATATCCTCGGTGGCTTCACTGACTGTCCTGACATCCTTTACCAGGTCCCCAGCAGCCCATGGGGCTCTCGTGGTCAGACCAATCCCAGAATATGGAGCTCACCTGGGCAGGTACCCCACCCCCACCCCAGCCCACGGGGCTCTCGTGGTCAGGCCCTTCCCAGGATACAGAGCTACCCTTGCAGGTACCATGGCAGGGCTGGGCACACAGGAACCGTGCACATAGCCCTCATTGCAGAGCACCCCCAGCTCACCTGTCGCTCAGAGCTGGCACAGAGCACCTCAGAGCAGGACTTGAACTAACAAACAGCAGCTGCGACAGGTCTGTGACCCTGGGCGTCACTCTGTGCGGCCTCCCTCCACCTGGTCTTCCAGAGACTTCCACTGCACCCGGGGCACCAGGCCTCTGTCTCCAACCACCACCCACCCCTCCTCTCCCTGACTCCTGGGTTCCTCTCATAAGGAGAGGGTTTTCTTGAAGTTGTCTCCCACTCATGGGCCAGATAAAATGATTAGAAAACAAGCCAAAGCTGCAGCCCCTTGTCTATCCTGACTCTCAGGAGCCCACACCTGTTCCTTGGACCTGGCCGGTTCAGCAAGTTCCATTTTCTGCAACTGTGAGCCCCTGAGGGGTGATGATTGGCTGACCTGGGCAGCCTTACCGTGCGGGCCAGCCCTCCCCAGGTGTGCCTGGGTTGAGATCAATATAAATACCACTCCAGGCAGCAAGAGCCCCTGCAGCCGTGCCTGACGCCATTTTCTCTGCCCTGTCAGCAGTCTCGGGGCTGGGCTGGTGGGAGGGAGTGAGAGGCCACGGCTTTGTGGGTGGCCCAGTGTGAGTGGGGCTCTGCTGGACTTTCTGCAGCAGTTGCCAGGCTGCCACCTGCTAAAGAAGAGGATGTGTCACCCATACCTGCTGCTGGAATTTCTCCCTGGGCAGAGGTGAGGAAGGAAAAAAGCAGTGGGGGCAGGGACAGGACGGGTATCTCAGTCAGGGAAATGGAAATCTTCCAGAAGAGCACCCAGGGCCAGGACCATCCTGGCTGGCCTGCAGGCACCAAGTCGGCCGGCATGCTGTCACTCGTGTGGCTCTATGGCCCTTCCTCTAGGCTTTCAAGTCCTTGTATATATTCAGGTGTTTTACCTGGGACGGGTGGGAATAGTTCAGCAGCAACTGGCCTGGGGCTCAGCTCACGTTTACTCACAGATGCCTCGGCACGGTGCCCCAGCTTTGCAATGAGGACGCTTGTTGCGTGGGGGCTGCTGGCTGAATGGGAGACGATTCCCCACCACTGGCCAACTTCAGAATTGTTTACAACTGGAGCAAGTGCCCTGATACGGTTTTCCTCTGTGGAACTGGTGGGTTCTGTGTTTTTTTTTCTCTTTTTCGTTTTTGGTTCAAGGTAGATTTTATTCCTCTTTTTTGTATTTACAGATATAAGCATGGAAATAATTTATTCATATAAATACATGTATGTGAAGGGAATAATTGTTTTTTCTGTTTTATTTTTTAAATTTTATTTCTTTTTAATTTTGAATTTTATTTTATATTTTTATACAGCAGGTTCTTATTGGTTATCTATTTTATACATATAAATGTATACATGCCAATCCCAGTCTCTCAACTCCTCCCACCACCACCCCCCCAACAGCTTTCCCCCCTTGTTGTCCATACATTTGTTGTCTACATCTGTTGCTCTATTTATGCCTTGCAAAATGGTTAATCTGTACAGTTTTTCTAGGTTCCACATATATGCATGAATATACAAGATTTGTTTTTCTCTTTCTGACTTACTTCACTCTGTATGACAGTCTCTAGATCCATCGACGTCTCTACAAATGACCCAATTTCATTCCTTTTCATGGCTTAGTAATATTCCATTTTATATATGTACCACAGCTTTATGCATTCGTCTGTCTGTGGGCATTTAGGTTGCTTCCATTACCTCGATATTGTAAATAGTGATGCAATGAACATTGCGGTGAATGTCTCGTTTTGATTTATGGTTTTGTCTGGGTATATGTCCAGTACTGGGATTGCTGTATCATATGGTAATTCTATTGTTAGTTTCTTAAGAAACTCCATATTGTTCTCCGTAGTGACTGTATCAATTTATATTCCCAAAAATACTGGAAGAGGGTTCCTTTTCTCCACACCCTTTCCAGCATTTTTGTTTGTAGATTTTCTCATGATGCCCATTCTATCAGGTGTGAGGTGATACCTCATTGTTGAGTCCATTTTGTTGAGCAAGGGGTAGGTCTTGTCTATTACATATTTGGCTTATTGAATGGTATCTGTGCTAATTTCAAACTCTGGTTTTATGCAGCACCCCAACTCACTTTCCCCCTTAAGGAAGCATAAGTTGGTTTTCTAAACTTGAGACCCTGTTCTGTTTTGTAATTCAGTTCATGTGTAGCCAAGTTCACATTCCGTGTATTAGTGATATCTTATGATGTTTCTTTTTCTGTGTGACATATTTCAGTTAGAATCATCATACCTGAATCCACTCATTATGCTGCTACGGGCCTGATGACATAGATTTCATGGCTGAGTGATTTTGCATTGTACATAAGTACCACAACTTCTTTATCCATTTTTCACTTTCTGCGATATTGAACTTGTACCGTAAACGAGGTTCTTGTAAACAGAGCTGTCCCAAACGGTGGGGTGGCTGTGTCTTTTTGATTTTAATTTCCCTAAGCTATAGGACCATAAGTGGAAGTGCCCTAGGCTCTGTTGCTTTGTTTTTTAGATGTTTCAGGAAACACCATACACTTCTCCCGAGTGGCTGTTGGCAATTTACATCCCGCCCATCAGCATAACAAGGCTCCCAGTTCTCCATGGCCTGTCCTGCCTTTCTGGATTTTACACTTTTCTCAGATGGCCCTTTTGACCGGGGGGAAGTGAGACTTCATTGTAGTGCAGATTTCCTTTGCAAGCTTGCTTGGTTGGCCAAAAAGTGCGTATGCGTTTTTTCCTGATTCAGGAAAAAACGCATACGCCCTTTTTGGCCAAGTGCATCATTGTGGACGTTCTGCCTCTCTTCCTATGCTTAAAATGCAATTCCAGTCTACCTCCTGAAATCGGTTTCCTGCAATTCTGCCCCGCTTTCAAGTCCTCTTGGCAGCCTTACTTCAGTATATTTTTGGACGATAGCTCTCATTTATATCTCTGCAGGTTTGTGAATTCCTGTGCCCCTGAGCTCCGTTCTTCATCTCGCTTTCTTGTGAGCTGGCCGCAACACCGCAGGATTGCTTCAGGCCCTAATCTGGTTCCAGCACGGCACGCTGAGCCTTTGGTTAATTCCTGTCCTTAGTGGGAAATGAGAGTTAAATTTGCCCGTCCAGAAACCTCCAGCTTGTCTCTCATTGGTTCTCCCTATTCCTGTTCATCTTCCACAGAAATTGCAAACTGGGCCAAACAGGAGAATAAAGATACTGACTCTCCAAGTCGGGAGAGTGTTAGTAAAGCGTCTGAAATGTTGCACCCGAGTACCAGGGGATGAAAACTGAGACATATTTGAACACGTCTCCCGATCACATGGTTGATCATACTCTGGGTTCCACATGCATGTTTTAGCTGAAGGAAGAATCCCTTAAACCTGGAGAGTTGAGACCCGTGGAATGGGTACCATGCAATGTGACTTCAAAGGGTCTTCATTGGCTCACCGAACCTCTCCAATCCTATCACTGTTGCGTTTATGCCCCTCTACACACGCTTCATTCCCTTTCAGAGACATAGCAATCCATAGATTTTAAGATACTTGCTAGTCAGGTACATTCTTAGGCGTTTAATATGGGGTGTTGAGTCCATTTCGTTGAGCAAGGAGTAGCTCTTGTCTATTACATATTTGATTAAGGAACTTTATCTGTGCTCATTTCAATCTCTGGTTTTATGCAGCACCCCAACTCCCCTTTCCCCTTAAGCAAGCATAAGTTGGTTTTCTAAATTTGAGACCCTGTTCTGTTTTGGAATTCAGTTCCTGTGTAGCCAAGTTTACATTCCGTGTATTACTGATATCTTATGATGTTTCTTTTTCTGTGTGACTTATTTCAGATAAAATCATCATACCTGAATCCACTCATTATGCTTCTACGTGTCTGAAGACAGAGATTTAATTGCTGAGTGATATTGCATTGTACGTAAGTACCACAACTTCTTTATGCATTTTTCGCACTTTGCGATATTGAACTTGTACCGTAAACGAGGTTCTTGTAAACAGAGGCGTCCCAAACTTTGGGGTGGCTGTGTCTTTTTGATTTTAATTTCCCTAAGCTATAGGACCATAAGTGGAAGTGCCCTAGGCTCTGTTGCTTTGTTTTTTAGATGTTTCAGGAAACACCATACACTTCTCCCGAGTGGCTGTTGGCAATTTACATCCCGCCCATCAGCATAACAAGGCTCCCAGTTCTCCATGGCCTGTCCTGCCTTTCTGGATTTTACACTTTTTTCAGATGGCCCTTTTGACCGGGGGGAAGTGAGACTTCATTGTAGTGCAGATTTCCTTTGCAAGCTTGCTTGGTTGGCCAAAAAGGGCGTAGGCGTTTTTTCCTGAATATATTCAGGAAAAAACGCATACGCCCTTTTTGGCCAAGTGCATCATTGTGGACGTTCTGCCTCTTTTCCTATGCTTTCAATGCAATTCCAGTCTACCTCCTGAAATCGGTTTCCTGCAATTCTGCCCCGCTTTCAAGTCCTCTTGGCAGCCTTACTTCAGTATATTTTTGGACGATAGCTGTCATTTATAACTCTGCAGGTTTGTGAATTACAGTGCCCCTGAGCTCCTTTCTTCAACTCGCTTTCTTGTGAGCTGGCCGCAACACCACAGGATGTCTTCAGGCCCTAATCTGGCCCCGGCACGGCACGCTGAACCTTTGGTTAATTCCTCTTCCTGGTGGGAAATGAGAGTTAAATTTGCCCGTCCAGACACCTCCAGCTCGTCTCTCATTGGTTCTCCCTATTCCTGTTCATCTTCCGCAGAAATTGCAAACTGGGCCAAACAGGAGGTTAAAGGCGCTGACTCTCCAAGTCGGGAGAGTTTTAGTAAAGCGTCTGGAATGTTGCACCCGAGTACCAGGGTACGAAAACTGAGACATATTTGAACACGTCTCCCGTTCACACGGTTGATCATACTCTGGGTTCCACATGCATGTTTTAGCTGAAGGAAGAATACCTTAAACCTGGAGAGTTGAGACCCGTGTAATGGGTACCATGCAATATGACTTCAAAGGGTCTTCATTTGCTCACCGAACATCTCCAATCCTATCACTGCTGCTTTTATGTCCCTGTACACACGCTTGATTCTCTTTTGGAGACATAGCAATCCATAGGTTTTAAGATACTTACTAGTCAGGTACATTCTTAGGCATTTAATATGCGGTGTTGAGTCCATTTCGTTGAGCAAGGAGTAGCTCTTGTCTATTCCATATTTGGCTTAAGGAACTTTATCTGTGCTCATTTCAATCTCTGGTTTTATGCAGCACCCCAACTCACCTTTCCCCTTAAGCAAGCATAAGTTGGTTTTCTAAATTTGAGACCCTGTTCTGTTCTGTAATTCAGTTCCTGTGTAGCCAAGTTTACATTCCGTGTATTACTGATATCTTATGATGTTTCTTTTTCTGTGTGACTTATTTCAGTTAGAATCATCATACCTGAATCCACTCATTGTGCTGCTAAGGGCCTGATGACATAGATTTCATTGCTGAGTGATATTGCTTTGTAAGTAAATACCACAACTTCTTTATCCATTTTTCACTTTCTGCGATGTTGAACTTGTACTGTAAACGAGGTTCTTGTAAACAGAGGCGTCCCAAACTTTGGGGTAGCTGTGTCTTTTTGATTTTAATTTCCCTAATCTATACGACCATAAGTTAAAGTGCCCTACGCTCAGTTGCTTTGTTTTTTAGATGTTTCAGGAAACACCATACACTTCTCCCGAGTGTCTGTTGGCAATTTACATCCCGCCCATCAGCATAACAAGGCTCCCAGTTCTCCATGGCCTGTCCTGCCTTTCTGGATTTTACACTTTTTTCAGATGGCCCTTTTGACCGGGGGGAAGTGAGACTTCATTGTAGTGCAGATTTCCTCTGCAAGCTTGCTTGGTTGGCCAAAAAGGGCGTATGCGTTTTTTCCTGAATATATTCAGGAAAAAACGCATACGCCCTTTTTGGCCAAGTGCATCATTGTGGACGTTCTGCCTCTTTTCCTATGCTTTCAATGCAATTCCAGTCTACCACCTGAAATCGGTTTCCTGCAATTCTGCCCCGCTTTCAAGTCCTCTTGGCAGCCTTATTTCAGTATATTTTTGGACGATAGCTGTCATTTATAAGTCTGCAGGTTTGTGAATTACAGTGCCCCTGAGCTCCTTTCTTCAACTCGCTTTCTTTTGAGCTGGCCGCAACACCACAGGATGGCTTCAGGCCCTAATCTGGTTCCGGCACGGCACGCTGAGCCTTTGGTTATTTCCTCTTCCTGGTGGGAAATGAGAGTTAAATTTGCCCGTCCAGACACCTCCAGCTAGTCTCTCATTGGTTCTCCCTATTCCTGTTCATCTTCCGCAGAAATTGCAAACTGGGCCAAACAGGAGGTTAAAGGCGCTGACTCTCCAAGTGGGGAGGGTGTTAGTAAAGCGTATGGAATGTTACACCCGAGTACCAGGGGAGGAAAACTGAGACATATTTGAACACGTCTCCCGTTCACACGGTTGTTCATACTCTGGGTTCCACATGCATGTTTTAGCTGAAGGAAGAATACCTTAAACCTGGAGAGTTGAGACCCGTGTAATGGGTACCATGCAATATGACTTCAAAGGGTCTTCATTTGCTCACCGAACCTCTCCAATCCTATCACTGCTGCGTTTATGCCCCTGTACACACGCTTGATTCTCTTTTGGAGACATAGCAATCCATAGGTTTTAAGATACTTACTAGTCAGGTACATTCTTAGGCGTTTAATATGGGGTGTTGAGTCCATTTCGTTGAGCAAGGAGTAGCTCTTGTCTATTCCATATTTGGCTTAAGGAACTTTATCTGTGCTCATTTCAATGTCTTGTTTTATGCAGCACCCCAAATCACCTTTCCCCTTAAGCAAGCATAAGTTGGTTTTCTAAATTTGAGACCCTGTTCTGTTTTGGAATTGAGTTCCTGTGTAGCCAAGTTTACATTCCGTGTATTACTGATATCTTATGATGTTTCTTTTTCGGTGTGACTTATTTCAGTTAGAATCATCGTACCTGAATCCACTCATTATGCTGCTACGGGCCTGATGACATAGATTTCATTGTTGAGTGATACTGCATTGTACGTAAGTACCACAAGTTCTTTATCCATTTTTCACTTTCTGTGATATTGAACTTGTACGGTAAACGAGGTTCTTGTAAACAGAGGCGTCCCAAACTTTGGGGTGGCTGTGTCTTTTTGATTTTAATTTCCCTAAGCTATAGGACCATAAGTGGAAGTGCCCTAGGCTCTGTTGCTTTGTTTTTTAGATGTTTCAGGAAACACCATACACTTCTCCTGAGTGTCTGTTGGCAATTTACATCCCGCCCATCAGCATAACAAGGCTCCAAGTTCTCCATGGCCTGTCCTGCCTTTCTGGATTTTACACTTTTTACAGATGGCCCATTTGACCAGGGGGAAGTGAGTCTTCATTGTAGTGCAGATTTCCTTTGCAAGCTTGCTTGGTTGGCCAAAAAGGGCGTATGCGTTTTTTCCTGAATATATTCAGGAAAAAACGCATACGCCCTTTTTGGCCAAGTGCATCATTGTGGACGTTCTGCCTCTTTTCCTTTGCTTTCAATGCAATTCCAGTCTACCTCCTGAAATCGGTTTCCTGCAATTCTGTCCCGCTTTCAAGTCCTCTTGGCAGCCTTACTTCAGTATATTTTTGGACGATAGCTGTCATTTATAACTCTGCAGGTTTGTGAATTACAGTGCCCCTGAGCTCCTTTCTTCAACTCGCTTTCTTGTGAGCTGGCCGCAACACCACAGGATGTCTTCAGGCCCTAATCTTGGTCCGGCACGGCACGCTGAACCTTTGGTGAATTCCTCTTCCTGGTGGGAAATGAGAGTTAAATTTGCCCGTCCAGACACCTTCCAGCTCGTCTCTCATTGGTTCTCCCTATTCCTGTTCATCTTCCGCAGAAATTGCAAAGTGGGCCAAACAGGAGGTTAAAGGCGCTGACTCTCCAAGTCGGGAGAGGTTTAGTAAAGCGTCTGGAATGTTGCACCCGAGTACCAGGGTACGAAAACTGAGACATATTTGAACACGTCTCCTGATCATATGGTTGATCATACTCTATGTTCCACATGCATGTTTTAGCTGAAGGAAGAATACCTTAAACCTGGGTACTTGAGACCCATGGAATGGGTACCATGCAATATGACTTCAAAGGGTCTTCATTTGCTCACCGAACCTCTCCAATCCTATCACTGCTGCGTTTATGCCCCTGTACTCATGCTTGATTCTCTTTCGGAGACATAGCAATCCATAGGTTTTAAGATACTTACTAGTCAGGTACATTCTTAGGCGTTTAATATGCGGTGTTGAGTCCATTTCGTTGAGCAAGGAGTAGCTCTTTTCTATTCCATATTTGGCTTAAGGAACTTTATCTGTGCTCATTTCAATGTCTGGTTTTATGCAGCACCCCAACTCACCTTTACCCTTAAGCAAGCATAAGTTGGTTTTCTAAATTTGAGACCCTGTTCTGTTCTGTAATTCAGTTCCTGTGTAGCCAAGTTTACATTCCGTGTATTACTGATATCTTATGATGTTTCTATTTCTGTGTGACTTATTTCAGTTAGAATCATCATACCTGAATCCACTCATTGTGCTGCTAATGGCCTGATGACATAGATTTCATTGCTGAGGGATATTGCTTTGTAAGTAAATACCACAACTTCTTTATCCATTTTTCACTTTCTGCGATGTTGAACTTGTACTGTAAACGAGGTTCTTGTAAACAGAGGCGTCCCAAACTTTGGGGTGGCTGTGTCTTTTTGATTTTAATTTCCCTAAGCTATAGGACCATAAGTGGAAGTGCCCTAGGCTCTGTTGCTTTGTTTTTTAGGTGTTTCAGGAAACACCATACACTTCTCCCGAGTGTCTGTTGGCAATTTACATCCCGCCCATCAGCATAACAAGGCTCCCAGTTCTCCATGGCCTGTCCTGCCTTTCTGGATTTTACACTTTTTTCAGATGGCCCTTTTGACCGGGGGGAAGTGAGTCTTCATTGTAGTGCAGATTTCCTTTGCAAGCTTGCTTGGTTGGCCAAAAAGGGCGTATGCGTTTTTTCCTGAATATATTCAGGAAAAAACGCATACGCCCTTTTTGGCCAAGTGCATCATTGTGGACGTTCTGCCTCTTTTCCTATGCTTTCAATGCAATTCCAGTCTACCTCCTGAAATCGGTTTCCTGCAATTCTGCCCCGCTTTCAAGTCCTCTTGGCAGCCTTACTTCAGTATATTTTTGGACGATAGCTGTCATTTATAAGTCTGCAGGTTTGTGAATTACAGTGCCCCTGAGCTCCTTTCTTCAACTCGCTTTCTTGTGAGCTAGCCGCAACACCACAGGATGTCTTCAGGCCCTAATCTGTGTCCGGCACGACACGCTGAACCTTTGGTTAATTCCTCTTCCTGGTGGGAAATGAGAGTTAAATTTGCCCGTCCAGACACCTCCAGCTAGTCTCTCATTGGTTCTCCCTATTCCTGTTCATCTTCCGCAGAAATTGCAAACTGGGCCAAACAGGAGGTTAAAGGGACTGACTCTCCAAGTCGGGAGAGTGTTAGTAAAGCGTCTGGAATGTTGCACCCGAGTACCAGGGTACGAAAACTGAGACATATTTGAACACGTCTCCCGATCACATGGTTGATCATACTCTAGGTTCCACATGCATGTTTTAGCTGAAGGAAGAATACCTTAAACCTGGGTACTTGAAACCCATGGAATGGGTACCATGCAATATGACTTCAAAGGGTCTTCATTTGCTCACCGAACCTCTCCAATCCTATCACTGCTGCGTTTATGCCCCTGTACACATGCTTGATTCTCTTTCGGAGACATAGCAATCCATAGGTTTTAAGATACTTACTAGTCAGGTACATTCTTAGGCGTTTAATATGCGGTGTTGAGTCCATTTCGTTGAGCAAGGAGTAGCTCTTTTCTATTCCATATTTGGCTTAAGAAACTTTATCTGTGCTCATTTCAATGTCTGGTTTTATGCAGCACCCCAACTCACCTTTCCCCTTAAGCAAGCATAAGTTGCTTTGCTAAATTTGAGACCCTGTTCTGTTCTGTAATTCAGTTCCTGTGTAGCCAAGTTTACATTCCGTGTATTACTGATATCTTATGATGTTTCTTTTTCTGTGTGACTTATTTCAGTTAGAATCATCATACCTGAATCCACTCATTGTGCTGCTAAGGGCCTGATGACATAGATTTCATTGCTGAGGGATATTGCTTTGTAAGTAAATACCACAACTTCTTTATCCATTTTTCACTTTCTGCGATGTTGAACTTTTACTGTAAATGAGGTTCTTGTAAACAGTGGCGTCCCAAATTTTGGGGTGGCTGTGTCTTTTTGATTTTAATTTCCCTAATCTATAGGACCATAAGTGGAAGTGCCCTAGGCTCTGTTGCTTTGTTTTTTAGATGTTTCAGGAAACACCATACACTTCTCCCGAGTGTCTGTTGGCAATTTACATCCCGCCCATCAGCATAACAAGGCTCCCAGTTCTCCATGGCCTGTCCTGCCTTTCTGGATTTTACACTTTTTACAGATGGCCCTTTTGACCGGGGGGAAGTGAGACTTCATTGTAGTGCAGATTTCCTTTGCAAGCTTGCTTGGTTGGCCAAAAAGGGCGTATGCGTTTTTTCCTGAATATATTCAGGAAAAAACGCATACGCCCTTTTTGGCCAAGTGCATCATTGTGGACGTTCTGCCTCTTTTCCTATGCTTTCAATGCAATTCCAGTCTACCTCTTGAAATCGGTTTCCTGCAATTCTGCCCCACTTTCAAGTCCTCTTGGCAGCCTTACTTCAGTATATTTTTGGACGATAGCTGTCATTTATAACTCTGCAGGTTTGTGAATTACAGTGCCCCTGAGCTCCTTTCTTCAACTCTCTTTCTTTTGAGCTGGCCGCAACACCGCAGGATGGCTTCAGGCCATAATCTGGTTCCGGCACGACACACTGAGCCTTTGGTTATTTCCTCTTCCTGGTGGGAAATGAGAGTTAAATTTGCCCGTCCAGACACCTCCAGCTAGTCTCTCATTGGTTCTCGCTATTCCTGTTCATCTTCCGCAGAAATTGCAAACTGGGCCAAACAGGAGGTTAAAGGGACTGACTCTCCAAGTGGGGAGAGTGTTAGTAAAGCATCTGGAATGTTGCACCCGAGTACCAGGGTACGAAAACTGAGACATATTTGAACACGTCTCCCGTTCACATGGTTGATCATACTCTGGGTTCCACATGCATGTTTTAGCTGAAGGAAGAATTCCTTAAACCTGGAGAGTTGAGACCCGTGTAATGGGTACCATGCAATATGACTTCAAAGGGTCTTCATTTGCTCACCGAACCTCTCCAATCCTATCACTGCTGCGTTTATGCCCCTGTACACACGCTTGATTCTCTTTTGGAGACATAGCAATCCATAGGTTTTAAGATACTTACTAGTCAGGTGCATTCTTAGGTGTTTAATATGGGGTGTTGAGTCCATTTCGTTGAGCAAGGAGTAGCTCTTGTCTATTACATATTTTGCTTAAGGAATTTTATCTGTGCTCATTTCAATGTCTGGTTTTATGCAGCACCCCAAATCACCTTTCCCCTTAAGCAAGCATAAGTTGGTTTTCTAAATTTGAGACCCTGTTCTGTTTTGGAATTGAGTTCCTGTGTAGCCAAGTTTACATTCCGTGTAT